>NC_142088.1:75970000-76680000 GCF_054644295.1 Miniopterus natalensis | reverse complement strand
CAATTTTAAATATTCTTAAAAGAGGCAAAAGTGCCTATAGCCCACAAATGTCATACTGGATGCAGACCTGCAGTGACAGCCACTTACTAGATTCTTGGACGTCATTCTAAAAATATTTTATGCATGTAAGTTTTAAATATTTACTTATAAATGGTTTTTAATTTTATTATGAAACATTTTAAGCATACAGAAAAAAAATCAAGGAAATAATATAACAAACACTCAAGCATTCAATACCCAGAATAAATAGTAAGTACGATTTTAATGGTATTTGCTTCCCAGCTTTTTTTTGTTTGGTAAAAGAAGTGGAATGTGGTGTGTAAAGCTCGCCTCCCCCCCAGGGTTTTCCGTCCCTTTCACTACCCTAAGTGGCTATGGCTGTGGCTCCCAAGCACGCTCGTGTGTAGACCACAAACATGCTAAGTCCCGTGGTCGTGGGCTTGTCGTACCTGGCGGGGTGGCCACCCCCCGCCCTGAAATACCGCCTCCTCTCACTCCCAGGACACCGCCTGCTTTCCTGGCGGCCTCCCTGCGGCCTCCTTCACTCGGTTTCCCTCTCCTTCCCCACCGCCTGGGAGCGGAGGGCCCAGGGCTCTGTCCTTCTGGTCTTTGTCTACACCCTCTCAGTGCCTCCAGCCACGGGGCTTCAATACTATTTATATGCTGACTGACATCCAAATTAATATCTCTAGCCCCATGTTTTTCCCTAATTCTACACCCACACCCCTAATGACTTATCAGACACACCCCTTGGGTGTCTGGTGAGCATCTCCAACCCAAGGACCAGGAGCAAACTCATGAGCTTTCTCCCTCCTTCCCCTCCCCACGTCTCCCCCCCCTTAGCACACGAGCCCCCCATTCTTCTAGCATCTGAGCCCTGACCTGTGGCCATCCCAGCTTCCTCTCTCCCACAAGCCGCACATTAGGGCCCCTGAGCAAATCCTCAGGGCTGCCTTCAGGATTTACCCAGACTCTGGCCACGCACCTCCCCGCTGCTCTCCCGGCCAGCCGCACCTGTCACCACGGGCTGCCCTAGGAAAGTGCCCATTCCCTGTAGTTCATCTCCCCCGCCAGAACCTGAGTTCCAAAGGACAAGGACATTGCCGTTTGGTTTCTTCTCTTGTTTCCTGCCTGGGGGAAGGCGCTGGCACATAATAGGTATTTAATACATCTTTTTTGGATGAATAAATATTTTACTGATCAGGTTTATTTCTGTACTTTATTCTGTTTCATTGAACGATATGTCTGTTTGTGCACCGATGCCTCAGTATTTTAGTTACGTAACTTTAAAGTATGTTTGCTAAGTGGTAGTTTGTATACCTCCTGATTACTATGCTTTCAAAACTGACTTTGTTATCCTCAGGCACTCCTAATTCAGATGAACTTTAAAAGAGCAATCTAGTCAAGAGTCATCAAAAATCCTGTTGGTGTTTTGACTGGAATTATAAATCTACAGGCTTATAGACTGACTTGGGAAGAAATGGCGTTTTTACCCAATCAGTCTTCCTGTCCTGGAGCATTTAACGCCTCTCCATTTACTGAGGACTTTCACATCCTTCGGTCTGGTTTTGAGTCTCCTCTGTAGCTATCTTACACATTCCTTGCATTTTTGAGAAAAATTCTATTGGTCATCATGCATTTTTTTAAAAACTCACTAGTGCATCACTGTGCTAATATATGATTTAAAACATATGCATGTCAGGATTATAAAAAGAAGCAGGAAGACCTTTACTTCTGTTAAGTTGTGAAGTAGTTTGTGTTACACAGAAATTGTACCTTCCTTGAAAGTTTGGTAAAACTTGACTGTAAGATTGATGGGGCCTGCTGTCTTTTGAGGATAAATCTTTGACTATCTTTTTAATTGTTTTTTAGTTCTACATATATTAATAGACTTTGTTTTTTAGAGCAGCTTTAGGATCATAGAAAAAGTGAGCAGAAAGTAAAGATACCTTTTATATACCCCCCAACACATGCGCACCCTCTTCCCCTCCCAACACCCGGCACCGCAGTGGTGCCCCGGTTACAGTGAGTGGGCCTCCACTGGCATGCCACTGTTAGCTCAGCGCCACGGCTGACTGAGAGTCACCCTCGGTGTGCCTGCTCTGTGGGTTTTGACGAATGGCATGTATCACACAGGGTGGCTGCACTTGCTCAGCAGTCGGCTGTGCTCTGCCCGGTCACTCCTTCCCCCTCTAGGCGCCGGGCACTAGTGAGCTTTTTACCGTCGCCGTAGCTTGGCTTTCCCACGCTACCATGTCATCGAAGCCACACAGCCTTTTTAGATGGGCTTCTTTCACCTAGTAATACGCTTTTAAAGTTCCCCTCATTTCTCCCGCCTTGAGATCTCATTTCTTTTTAGTCCTGAAGGACACTGCCTTGTCTGGGTGTGGCACAGGGTATCCACTCATCGCCCGCTGAGGAGCGTCTCGTCGCCCCGAGTTGTGGCGATTACGAATGCAGCTGCTGTGAATATCCACGCGTGGGCTTTGTGTGGATGTGAGTTTTCAACTCATTTGAGTAAAACTAAGGAGTGTGATTGCTGGGTCATACAGTAAAAGTAGTTTTGTTTTCAAAAAATCGCCAAACTGCCTTTTCAAGTGGCTGTGCCGTTTTGCATTCCCACCAGCAATGGGCGAGAGTCCCTGTCGCTCCGCACCCCCTCCAGCCTCTGGCGAAGTCACTGTTCTGGGTTTTGGCCGTTCTAACAGGTGTGCAGTGGTGCCTCACTGCTGCTCTAACCTGCATCTCCCTGATGACATGTGCTGTGTGGCATCTCTTCACATGCTTATTCGCCACCTGTGTATCTCCTTCGATGACATGTCTGCTACAGTCTTTGGCCCACTTTTTAGTTGGGTTGTTCATTTTCTTATTGCTGAGTTTGAAGAGTTCTTTGTATATTTTGGTTAACAGCCCTTTATCAGCTATGTCTTTTGCAAATAATTTCCCCACCTTGGCTTGACTTTTTATTCTCTTGAATAATTTATATTTTCCTAGAAAATAATTTCAATTCTTTTGGTAAAAGTGTTTTCTCACTTCCTCCGTCTGCACTAAATCCACCTTCTTGAGCATCTGCTCTACACATACCTGTGTGTGGACTGCTGTTGGTTGAGTGCCCAGGTTATTTCCCAAAACGTGCACATTTTCCTTCGGGGAGCTAGCTTTCACCACGAGGCAACAGCTCTACGCTTTGGGTAGGATTCACACACATTCAGAATCTAGAAGGGCCGGGACTGGACTAACCCAGGCAGTGTGGCTTGTTCTCTGCCTGAAGTTTGCGGCCTGTAGCCCTGCTGCTGGCAGCCCTTGGGATCACGAGGAAAGCTGCCTGGGGATAAAGTCAGAGAAGCACAGGCTGAGAGCACAGCAGAGAAGTGAGCCCGAGCCTGAACCCACCATGCCTGATTCTGTGAGATTCGGGAATTCTTAGTTTCACCAGCTATTGATTTAATTTAATTTAATTTAATTATTTATTTATTTTTTGCTAATTTATTTGTTAATTTTGAAAGTCTCAGACCTTCATAAAATTTGCAAGAACAATACGGAGAGCTCCTTCATCCTGGGTCGCACTGTCAGCACGCTATCGCACAGCTTTCTCTCTCTCTTAGTCTCCTCCACAAACCCCGAACACTCCAGTGCGTGGCTCCGCCGGTAAAGACAGCCTCCTGCTGGAAGGGTCCCTCCAGTCAGGAGGTTAACGTGGCTGCAGATCCCCCATCCAATCCACGGCTTGTCTTCAGGTTGCATCAGCTCTCCCAGAATGTTTTTCTCTTCTGGCCCAGGATCCAATTCAAGATCACACACTGTGTGCAGCCGCCCTGCCCTCAGTCCCCTTCGCCTGGAACAGTTGCCGGCCTCCCAGGTCTTGGTTTCACTGGGCGATCCTCACCTCAGTAACAGAGTCGTCATCTTTCCCTGTGCATTTGATTAGCATTTTGGGGACAGGCTGTTATGCCAATATTCTGGTCCTTTTACTGGCCAACCTTCGGGGCCACTTACACCTGCCTCTGAGGAGGAGCCGCCTGCTGCTCCCACCCCTGGGATGCTTGGCAGGCGGTGATTTTTTTCTGTCAGCTCTTCTCCTTTCAGTAGTTGCATTATTTTATAAGGAATACCTTTCCTTTCCCCCATTTATTCTTGGAGGGATTCACTCGTTTGCATCAGTACGGACTCACGGACTCTTTATTTCACAGGTTGTACCCTAAGGTTGCCTGCGGAGTGTGCTCCTGGCTGCTCGGTTCGCTAAGTGAACACACGCAGGCGTCAGTGATTTTCAACCTCTTGCATCTCATGGCACATAAACTAAAATTCTGTGGCACACCAAAAAGTTTATTTTTTGCCGATCTGACAAAAAATAGGTATAATTTTGGTTCAGTCACACAGGACAGCTGTTGTGTTGACTGTTGTCATTTTTTTATTTGACAATCTAAGGGAAAAGGGGTCAGTGTCCCTGACTAAATAGTCAGGTGCTGCATGTTTTAAAAATTCTTACCGCACAGCATTTGCAAATCGCTGGCATACATCACTATACACATATATCTACAACTATTTCTATATTTATGTGGCTAAATGTGTTTAGAAGCCCAGGGGGTCATGTGAAACTTCCAATTCTATTCCAACCTTCAGGGTCATTCTTAGTCTTTCTATGTTTATTTGTCTAAATCCTCAGATAGTGAGAAAACTGGTTCCCATTCTCTTCAATATGTTGACTTACTTGCTCAATCAACTGTTTGCTCACTGCTACTTACCTGGCCACCCAGCTACCTCTGCAGCCAGCCACCTCTGTCCCAGGTCCTGGGGGCCAATGCCAGTGCCCCACAAGGCCCCCCTCCCCATTCTGCTTCCTGGGTGCCGAGGTCTCCACGCTGGGAGGGGGAGCTAGGGGAAGATAGGAAAGAATGGCAGGAAGGGAAACTGCCTTTTTCAAAAGCAGTTCAGGGCGGGTCCTCGGTTACAGGAAACGCCCTCCTATCTCACACTCAGCGGTTAGTGATTGGACCATTTTGGAAAAGTTGGTTCAAGTAGAAACCTATAAAACATGTTTCAAAAACTACGGATGTATGTGTATTTCTTAAACCTTTTATTTCCTTTCCAAACACAGATGCACCTTTATTTTCCAGTATTTTGATGTAAGGTCTTTTCTTCAACATGAGTCATCTCTTATAACAAACCCCACCTATAGGATACTGTCCACCTTATGCAGATTCAACGTCCTTATGACCCTCAAAGATGTTCATAAAACTCTGAATGCAAAACTACTCTGGATTTTGTTTTGTTTTAATTTATCTTTATTGTTGAAAGTATTACAGATACACAGATATCCCCCTTTAATTCCCCCATTGATCCCCTCCACTCCCCATCTGCCCCCCCCCCCCGGCCTTTACCACACTATTGTCTGTGTCCATGGGTTATGCATATATGCATGTAAGTTCTGTGATTAATCTCTCCCCACCCACTCACACACTCACCCCTGCCTCTCCTCTGAGATTCCTCAGTCTGTTCCCTGCATCTATGTCTCTGGATCTATTTTGTTCATTAGATGCCACATATGACTGAGACCATGTAAAACTGAATCAGGAAGAATCAGAAAACCTGAATAGGCCAATAGTAACTGATGAAGTCAAAGCAGCAATAAAAAAACTCCTAGCAAACAAAAGCCGTGGTCCAGACAGCTTCACAGGGGAGCTTTCTAATTCTTTAAGTTGTAGAGTTAGAGAGTTTACTAAAAATTTTTCTTGCTTTTTGAGGTAGGCCTGCAGTGCTATGAGCTTTCCTCTCAGGACTGCTTTTGCTGTGTTCCGTAGATTTTGGATTATGGTGTGTTCATTTTCATTTGTTTCCAGGAAGTTTTTGATTTCTTTCTTGATCTTATTGGTAACCTATTCAGTGTTTAATAACATGCTATTTAGCCTCCATGTGTTTGAATGGTTTTGAGTGTTTTTACTGTAGTTGATTTCTAATTTCATGCCCTTGTGATCTGAGATGCTTGATATGATTTCAATCTTCTTAAACTTGTAGAGACTTGTTTTCTGTCCTAACATGTGGTCTATCTTTGACAATGACCCATGTGCACTTGAGAGGAATGTATATTTTGCAGCTTTGGGGTGAAATGTTCTGTAAATATCAATTAAATCCATCTGATCTAGTGTGCCATTTAGAGTCACTGTTTCTGTGTTGACTTTCTGTCTGGAAGATCTATCCAGTGAAGTCAGTGGGGTGTTGAAGTCCATGACTATGACTGTATTGCTGTTGATCTCTCCCTTAAAGTCCTTAAGGTTATTATTGATAGGTCCTTATTTATTGCTATTTCAATTCTTTATGCCTATGTTTCTCTCTCTATTTCTTCTTATTATTACAGCAGTCCCTTCAACATTTCCTGCAATGCTAGTTTGGTGGTGATAAACTCCTTTAGCCTTTTTTTTTTAATCTGGGAAGCTCTTTATTTCACCATCTAGTTTGAATGGTAGCCTTGATGGATAGAGTAGTCTTGGTATCAGAGCCTTATTTTGCATTACCTTGAACACTTCATGCCATTCCCTTCTGGCCTGTAGAGTTTCTGATGAGAAGTCTTCTGACAGCCTTATGGGGGCTCCTTTATAGGTAACAGATTGCTTTTCTCTTGCTGCCTTTAAGATTCTCTCTTTGTCTTGAAATTTTGGCATTTTAATTATGATGTGTCTGGGCATGGGCCTCTTTGGATTCTTCTTGCTTGGGCCTCTCTGTGCCTCCTGAACTTGTGTGACTTTTTCCTTGACCAGATTAGGGAAGTTTTCTGCCATTATTTCTTCAAACAGTTTCTCTAACCCTTGATTACTTTTGACCTCCTCTGGCACTCCTATGATGCAAATATGGTTATGTTTCATGTCCCACAGTTCCCTTAGACTGTCCTGTTTATTAATTGTTTTTTCTTTTTGGTTCTCTGATTGAGTGATTTTTTTCTACCCTGTCTTCTAATTCTATAATCCAATTCTCAGCTTCCTCTAATCTACTGTTTATTCCTTCCAATTGATTTTTTATTTCTGCTATATCATTCTTCATTTCTGACTGGTCACTTTTCATAGTTTCCATATCTTTTTTCATGCTTTGAGCATCCTTACAATCAATATTCTGAACTCTACATCTGATAGATTGCTTATCTCCATTTCATTTAGCTCTTTTTCTGGAGACGTCTCTTGTTCTTTCATTTGGGGCTTGTTTTTTGGTCTCCCCATTTTGGCTGACTATTTGGGTTTATTTCTACATATTAGGTAGGCCTGCTAGCATTCTCAGTCTTTTTGGAAGGTCTCTGGTGCAGGCCAATGTCAGATGCTATTTGTGACTAGCCTTAAGTACCCTGTTTGGAGCTATCAACAACCCATGGCTTGAGGTCCCCTCTGTTGGGGCTGGGTGCATTTGGATAGGACCAACGTGCACACCAAAGTCTGCTTTTCCAAGGCCTGGGTCCAGAAGCAGATCAGGCAAAGACTCAAAGCACTCTGAAGTCTGCCCACAGGCTGATTAATCTGGTTCTTTTAATGAGCCTCAGGCTGTAGAAACTCTACGGGGTAGGGTGAGAGGTTTTCCAGCAGAGTGGGGCAATTTATTTTCCCTCAGGCAAAAACTGCTTGGAAGGTAAATGTCCACCTGTGAAAGATGTCCTCTGCAGTCTGGGGGAATGACTCAGCACAGGAATCCAGAGGGGTGACCTCTGAGCTCTATCTCCAGAGCCCACAACCCTATACTCTCCTCACAGAGCTCCAGGCCACTCTGACCTCCCTCTGCTGGAGCCCAAGGTGAATGGCTGCACAGGAAACTTTGTGCATTGGGTCTTTAAGAGGGTGCCTGCAGTTCCAGCTGCCTCTTCCTGGCAGACAGAAACCTGGCTGCTTTTCACAGCCAGATATTATGTGGGCACTTTTCTCAGTTCTGGTGCTCTGGGCTGGGAAGCCCAGCCTGGAGTTGAGGCTCCAGAGTCCTCAGTGGGAGCCCCCACAGCTGAGATCTCCCTCTGGACCTTCAGCTGCTGCCTGTGGGAGCCCAGCCAGCCCTCCCCCACCTCCGTACTTCCTACCAGTCTCTGTGTGGTCTCTCCTTTTCCTCCTAGGGTGCTCTCTAGCTTGTCTTCAGTTGCAGTGGATTATTCACGATGGCTTTTCTATAGTTTAGATGTCATTCCAGTTTGGTCCCGGGAGAGAGTCAGTGTAGCTTCCACTCAGTCGGCTGCCGTCTTTAATCCTCCCAAACCACTCTGGGTTTTTACAATGCCACCACCTCTGCTTTATATGATGCCCTTGCCCATAGTTGATACACTAGCAATTGTTTTCAGTGACTTGTGTTTACTGGGTCTTTCCAAGGCATTTAACCTAATTTTCATAGAAACAACACTTCCTTTTCACACTCCTATTTCACTGATCTATACAGTGATTAAGTTACATACTTACAGCAATAAATACAACTGACACACATAGGTTTGGAACCAGATACAACTGATTGGCAAACATACAACCCGGTTGGCAGGAGCCGAGTTCCCTGCTGCTCTGGGGTAGACCAGGGCACTTCTGTAAGGGTCATGGAGTAAATATTTTCAGCTTTCTCAGGCCATGTGGTCTCTGTAATAATTCCTGGTCTCTGCCATGGTAGTGAGAAATAGCCTTAAGCCACAAGTAAATAGAGGGCCTGGTTGTATTCCAAGAAACCTTTATCTAGGACACCAGGTGGCTGGTCAAATTTGCCTTCGGGCCACCATTTGCTAACCCCTGGTTAGCCTTCTAGCTGTGAGCCTTCAGTGCAAAGTGGCCATTGTCTGCATGTTTTGTGGGGAATGGAGAGCACTGGTGGTTAAGTGGACAGAAATTAGGAGAACTTTCAGTGCCTCGAACCAGAAATCATCCTGACGCTGCCTGGATCAGCCTCCCCTACTGCTGGGGTGCAGACCTTCCTTCTCCCAAAATAGAGTTTACTCCTCGGCATTTTCCTGAAGACAGGGCATCTTTAATTATATTTTAAGAAAAAATTTTATTATGGAAATTTTCAAACATATAGAAAGTAGAGGGAATGGTAATGAAGTTGTAATCATCACTCCTTGGCAGCAGTTATTAATATCCAGCCAGTTTTCATCTGTATGCAGAGAGGAATCTCCTCTGCTTTCCAGAGACCTTTGCTAGGTTGGAGCATTGTCCAGGGACAGTGGAGCCACACAGAGTCCCTCGCTGTGGGGGAGAAGCATGAGGCCTGAGCTCAGGAACCTGGCCCTAAAGAGCTCAGGGTCTACTGAGCTGCTGTGTTCATCCTGTTTGGGAAGGGCTGTCATCTGCCTTCCAATGGCTCTCTTACTGGGGAATCAAAAGCTGAACTTTCCAGGTGAATCCTTGAGACCTCCATCAATTTTCTTTCCCCAAATTCTTTTCTGTCTTCCTTCTTTTTACTCTCTGCAAACATAAAGGCACAGGCACACATCTTGGCCCCCAGAGGAGGTTCCTGGAGAGGCATAGAGAGCAGTGGTCAAGAGGCCCCTCTGGAAGCGGGTCTGCCCCGCCTGAGTCCCAGCTCTCCCGCTGCAACTGTGGGGAGTCACTACACCTCTCTGAACCTCTGTATCTGCATCTGAGAAGTGGCCATGGTAATAATATCTGCCTCACAGGACATTTGAAAGAGTTAAAGGGGTTAGATAATAAATGTGAATTACTTAGAAGACTCGCTAGCACATATTAAACACTTAATAACATTTCTAAATTGATATAATGATACAGAAAGACTCTATACACTAGCAGCTGGTAGTAAGGATATCTGGGTATAAATATATACTAACTACTGTCTGTAGAAAGTGGACTATACGAGGGACAAGACCTGGCTCCTGGCCATACTCTTACTTAGCTTTGTGCCCATTGGTTGGTCACTGTCCCTTCTAGGGCCTCCTAGTTTACATCTATAACAGAAGGTCCTTGAATAAACCATACCTTTTTATTACTTTAGTCTGAAGCTTGGACTCTCTGTAGCAAGAAGTTTCCACCCCATTACAGTTTCCTTAGGCCCTTGGGCTTGTTTTTAATTAACCAAACATCAGGAATGCACCTGCTTACAGATCAGACACCGTGATGGGCAGTGGCTCCCCTCCAGTGCCCCAGCCACACTCTCCCTCCCTGTGCAGGTGGCGGGCGCCCTGACTACCACCGGCAGTCCCCTGGCCCAGCTGACGGAGGTGGGACAGCAGCCCCTGCAGTTCAGCAGACTGTTGGCTGGACAGTTCCCAGGGCACTTGCCAGGCTTGGAAAAGCCACCGGCAGCTAAGAGGAGGGAGGGGCACATCATCTCCAATAAAGGCTCAGGGTGGGACACCCCCATCAAGGAGCACCTCCTTTCACTTAAAATTTTTCCCTCACTGCAGTCTCCAGAGTCAGTCTGCAGCCCTCGTCCTGAATAGCCTGGGTCTCCTCGAAGCCTCCGTTGATGGAAGTCCTCTGTCTGGGCAGATGCTTGACCTTAGCTCTCAGCTCATGAAATGAAAAGATGGTGATGACCACATGGCAAGGGCTTGGCTAACGGAGTAGAAGGTCACCTGCCAGGAATGAAAAGAGCTGGACTTCTTCCTTCTCTGGCCAGCCGGGCATGAGCAGAGGGTGACCGTTGTAGGCGCAGCTTCCTCAAGGGGCTGGCATCTCTAAGGTCCATGCCGGCTGTCCCAGAAGCCATGATCTGCAGTGGAGTGAGGCACAGAGACCAGAGCATGCTGAGATGGACCAGCCCCTCATCTTCCCACCCACCAGCCCCTGCTCGGTATCTCAGCACATCCTGTCCGCACAGTGCCGCTTTCAAAACCTGTGGTGTGCTCAGGAGAGTTGGGCAGAACTCACTCGGTCCTGTGTACATGATCACGGTGATCAGGAGGCACCTGGGGCCCACAGAACCTGTGTTACCCCAGGCTATGGGAATGACTTTGGGGTGGGGCTCAGCCTTCCCTGAGCAAAGAGCAGCTCAGGGTCAACCTCACCATGAGACCCTGAGAAGCTCAGCCCAGCTGAACCCGGGAGGGTCTCCCTGAATAGAAATCCAAAGACTGTTCTAGAAACACACACTCACCTAGAAGCCCTGAACCTGGCTCTCCCCACACCGCCATGGTTAGTGACCCGGTCATCCCAGGTGCCAGGGCTCAAGGTTAGAAAGGTCAGTCAGCAGCTGCAACTTGCTGAGCACTCAGTATCCACCTCTCTCCCAAGGTCTCTGCCATGAAACCTGCGTGGTTCCAATTTCACCTTTACCGTTGCTTCTCCAGCCAACCAGTATCAGCCTCTTAAGCAAACAAGCGCCATACTTGCCTTTGGGCACATTAATTGACATCCTAGCACAGACACCCACTCTTTGCCTCACTCTTCCTACCCCAGAGATGCACCACCCAACAGTTGTCAGTCAAATTCCATGGTATGACTTTGGACTAATTACATAAACCTTTCAAAAGCCTCAGTTTCCTTATCTATAAAATGAGAACAGTACTAGCGTCTCTCTTACATGGTTACTATGACCAAAACAGATAAGACATTTGCACAGTGCCTGGATCAATACATTTTTTTATTAGTATTTATACTTATTACTTCTCTTGTATCCATCCAAGTAATGAAGTAAATAGAACAGTTTAAGTTATGCTTTTGGTAGCTTATATTTGCAGAATGATCTATTTTGTAAGTTACATATTAATTCAAGGCTCCATTAAGTAGCTCAGTGCCTTGGGCAACAGATTACTTATAAATAGTATAATATTTAGTGGCTCCTTAGTTTTGCAGTCAGACATTATTAATGGTCCATGACTTAGAATCAGGAGGGAGCTAAACACATGCACACACCCACTTGTACCCCCCCAGGCGCGCGCACACACACACGAATGATGGGGGAAGAGAGCCCAAAGCTGGGGCTATGAGTTATTATCTTATAGTGACTTTAGAGAAGACAATCAAAATGAAAGGGGAACAAGATCAAAGTTTGCTTTCATCAAACAATGCAAAAGAACATATTCCAAGTGTTGATTAATGGGTTCATCGTCATTTATCCCTAATCTCTACAAAGCATCACTTCAGGGTAGATTCTCTTTTGCAAGTTTTGTTCGCCCCCATAGATAATTTGCTGAGTCTTTCACTTGGCAAAGGAATTAATAAACTTTCCATAGCTAATTTAATCACTGGGATAATTTTGGTGGAAAGGAGATGACAGTGATTTAGAACATTCAACTCACCCAATGAGTGGACAATTCAGGCCTTCGTGTTTTTTGGTGTGTGCACATGCATTTGCAGTGGACAGGCTTCGGGGGGACAGGGGTGGTAGAAGAGACAGTCAGAGAGAGGTTGTCCACACCACCTTATGAAGAATACCTGGCACAGTGGAAGCCTCAGGAGCACATGTGGACGCGCTGGCTGGAGGCTGGGCTGGGGAGGAGAGGCTGTCCCACAGCCAGCACCTGCACCCCATGGCTCTGCACCCCAGGGCTCTGCTCCCACCCAGCATTGGTTGTCACAGCCTCCTCAGGAGAGCTCCTGCCATGCACAGTCCCAGCGAGGAGCTTCGGACCCATCTATCTGGTGAGCATTTTGCAGGCTGGGCTCAATGAGCCGAGCCCTCTCCGGGGTGAGCAGGGGGCTCAGTGGCAAGCGTGGACACTGCCCGTGTGGCAGGGCCGGCAGGGTGCGGCGAGCTGTGTGAATGGGGGGCTGGAGGGGACGCAGCCTCGCCGGTCTGTCGGGGAGGCCTTGCTGCGTGAGATGGGGTACGGGGTGGATCTGAGAGAAAGGGAGGTTAGGGCTGAGAGAGGAGATCTGGCGGTGTTAGAAGTTAGACACAGCAGCATGAAGAGAGACAGGGCAGGCGGGGTGCTGGACCAGTGCAGGGACAAGGAGGGTGCCGGCTTCAGAGTCACACTTCCTGGGCTTAGAGCAGTGTGACCATGGACCACCAACTCAACCTCTCTGAGCCTCACTTATTCCACTGTAAAATGGAACTATAAGTGTTGTCACAGCAAAAGTAAGTGACATAAATGTCTGAAGGTGCTTAGTACGCAGTTGAGGCTCCGTAAACGCCTGCTCCCCTCTGGTCGAGCACAGGAGCCCTGACCGTCACCCGTTCTCACAGTGACTGGGAAACGGTGGGTGTTCCTGCCAAGGCCAGTCCGTCTCCCAGCAGAGCCCAGACTGGTCTGCGCTGTGCTGCACGTGGCTCGTCGCAGGCCCCGGCTGGAAACCGCTCAGCCCAGGGTGGAATGTTCCAGCCTCCAACTAGATTTTCACTCACTTCCCTCTGGACAGGAGCCTCCGTCTAGACAGCCTGGCCAGTCCCTAGTCAGCCGGGGGTGGGGGTGGGGAGGCAAGGGCCGTGCTGATGAATACATGGATACAGGACACTGAGTTGGCGGGAGGAAGGGGCACGCCCCGCCCGTGCCACATGGCCTGCCCCCAGTATGCGCATTTCTGCAAACCACGGTAAGATGCTTTGAGAGAGTTCATGGAGAGAAGCCAGGGGAGACTGAGGGACCGCGTGTAGGGACAGGGCAGGACCCCTGCTCTGGGGGTCAGATGTGGTAGGAGTCAGCAGAGTCTAGATCCCTATATCTTCCCCAGTTAGCCACCTCAGGCTCTGTCCAGGGTAGGGACAGCTGGGCAATGCCCCAGTCCCTGTAGTCAAGCTGTGGGAAACGTCCTTGCGTCCTAGACTGCCCGCCAGCGGCCTCCTTCCTGTCGAGGCCAGCAGAGGGTGCTCACTTAGCTCACTCTCACCTGCCCCACGCCTCAGTGACGACCCCAGCCAGTTTCACCTGTAGGCGGAACAGGGGGCCACCTGGTGTAATTACCACCCATTTTACAGATGGGGCAATGAAGACTCAGAGAGAGAGGGGCTTGCTTGAAGTCACACAGGTAGGAAGGCCTGTGGCTTCTGAGCTGCTGCTCTGACCTCTCCTCCAGGTGCTCACAGGCGGGGCAGGAGCCACAGTGAGAGCACCTTCTTCCAACTAGGTCGTTGTATTAGTTTCCTGTGGTGGCTGCAACTAATTACCACAAACCTACTGGCTTAAAATGACACACATTTACTACCTTACAGTTCTGGAGATCGGAGGTGGGCTGCCTCCTCCGGGAGGCTCTAGGGAAGACTCCATTTCCGTGCACTGTCAGCTTTTAGAGGCTGCACACATTTCCTGGCTCATGGCTCCTTCCTCCATCTCAAAGCCAGCTCTTCATCCCCCTCCCTCTTTCCCTCTCCCTCCCTCCCCCAGTCTCTCTCCTTCTCTCTCTCTCTCCCTGATTCTGACCCTCTTGCCTCCCTCTTTCAAAGACCTTTGTGGTTACATTGGGCCCACCCACAGAATCCAGGATAGTGCTCCCTCTCAAGACCCTCGATCAAATCACACCCAAAGTGCCTTTTGCCATGTGAGGTAACATTCCAGGTTCTGGGGACTAGGACATGGACTCTTGGGGGGCATTATTCTGACCTTTGGGTCAGAAAAGAGCCCTGGGCAAGTACCCTGATCATTGTGGTCAGCAGTGCCCACAGAGTTGGGCAAGCTTTGGTCTCCCCCCAGGTGGAGGGAAAGGTGGACAGTGGGCATGTCCAGAGGCAGGGGGAGCCCTGGGACTGCGATTGGCTGGTTGTTCACCAGCACCCACTTCCTTCTCTCCTGGGCTCTCTCTCAGGCCTCATTCCCAGTCTCTCTAGTTGAGGTCGCCCCGAAAGCCAGCTCCCCTCTCCTGGCTCTATGTGGAGTGTCCTAATTTCTGGGGCCTGCTGGACACACTGACACCCAGCCCTGCCCTGGAGTGTGAGTCTCAGCCCAGCTGGGAAAAGGCCCTGGAAAGGACCGTTTCACAAGCGCCCACAGATCCTGACTAGGACCTGCCTTTGGGGGACCTGCATCAGAGCACAGGGTCGCTGCATGATTCCTTGAGGGGGTGGGGTGGGAATCCTTAAGAAGGCCATGGAGGAGATGTGCCTCCTCCCCTCTGTGGGGTCTGGCCTTGAGCTCCCTCTGGGGCTCCCCGGGAAAGAACGGGCGTGTCTCTGTGACAGGGGCGTGTGCTCTGAGCAGCTCATTCCCCCCTTACTCAAGAGACCCCCTTGGGCAGGTGAAGGCAAAGGCGGACGTCACATATGTAGCTCCAGAGCCAGGGCATGGACTGTGGAGGCTGCCGGGGGCCTGAGGACCCTTCAGAGAAAACGTTAAACATTAACAAGTCTCCCAATAGGATGGGTGGAGTTCACAACCATTGGACTGATCTCCCCGGAAACAAGGGTAGAGAGTTTGCCAGCCTCGGGCTGTTCCCTGGCCAAGGGCGCTTCCCCCCCCACCCTGCCCCTGTGCTCCACCCTCCACCCTGTGAGCTGAGGTCCAGGGATGACTCAGACTCTTTCCACCTCAGCGTGGGTCCCCACAATGTCCCCCAACCCCCACGTCCCCACGTGTAGCCCAGGAAAGTTACAAAATACCCCTAAGATCTCCTTTCATCCTCAAAATGACTGACTCTCAAGTCAAGCAGGACACGCCCTGTGGCCCCTCCTACAGCCAGTCTGGGCCCTGGCTTTCATGCTCCACCTCCAAGAGTTGAAGGTCAGAGCCACAGGGGCGTGGGTAGAGATCCCACGCCCAGCTGCCTCTGGTGCGGGCGGTCCCTGTCCCAGGGAAACAGCGCAGGCCCACTCTGAAGAAGCCAGGCCTCCAGTGAATCCTGCAGGCTCACTCATGCTCAGCCCTGCACTGCCACCTACTGGCCAGGCGGCTGGGCCACTTGGAGTAAGGGGGCAACTGACTCCAGGTGCAAGCAGCAGCCGGGCTGTGGAACACTCACCTTCCAACCTCGCTTCTCCTGCAACGCGGCTCCCGGCCAGACCCTCCTCCTCGAGGTGTGACTGACCCACCGCATTTCCCCTCCTTCCCATGGTCAAATCAATATCAGAAGACATGGTTTTGTTTAAAAGAATCTGCTAAAATAGCTCACACTGAAGTGTTATGATTGACGCTGGCTTTGTTATCTATCCCTTCCCCAGCCCATTGGAGAACTTTTTTTTTTTTTTTTAATGGAATCTAAGTGGAGCAATGTTTACCTCCAAAGCAATGACTCTCTAATGGCTAACTTCTCTGCGGACAGGCAGAAGCCAACATCCCTTGACCTCTGACTACCCTGAGTATAGAGGCCTAGTTAGTTGGACACATCTAGAGTCCATGATCTCAGGATGTCATGAAGTAATAGAATATTAGAGTTGTCAGGGCCTTAGAAACCTGGTCAATATGCAGATAAATCCAGGAAGGGTAAGTGGTTTGCCTATATGAAACAGACTGGAAACAATCTCTTCCCAAAGGCTTAGGTTTTGTTAATTCCTGGGTAATAGATGTGTGTAGGATTTGAAGGGACAGTGTGAGGCTTACATCACAGAGACCAGTCTTACCCCTCCCCCAAATTATCTCCTTCCCTCTCCAAGATGGCAGAGGCGGCCTCCATGGGCCAGGGGGCCCTTCCCCTTCTCCACCATAGTGTCTGTCTGTCTATACTTGAGTGTTTCACATAACCCAGCTCCCAGCTTTCTTCAGGTGAGACCTAGAGGAATTTCTCCATCTCTTTCTGCGCTGCATTATGAGCAACTCCTTCAACCCCCGCCCACCCCCAATTCACTAATTCTTCTGCAGATTCGCCTATTCTGATGTTTAAGCCAAAATATTTGGCTTCTTTGCACAAAGCTGAGGCAGGACATACACGTTTTCTTGTTGGTTCTTTTATGTCCCCCACCTCTCCCTGGGGCCACAGCTCTGCAAGGATTCTAGCGTTGCCCAGGGTCCCATCCTGACACTCCATCCAGCCCAGGGCCCGAGCCTGGCCTTCTCTTCTGTATGGTTGTTCAGAGCAGTGACTGTGGCTTCTGGGTATTTCCAGATGCTTCCAGGACAGACCACAGCTTCGGGGACCACTTGCCACTCTGCTTGCAGCCCCCCTTAGCTTCTGGTCCCTGAGGCTGTCTCCGCTGTTGTACCTTTCAGGCAGGCATTTAAATGACACTTGTTTTGCCCGGCCGGGCGTGGCTCAGCGGTTGAGCGTAGACCTAGGATCCAGGCGATTGGGGTTCAATTCCTGGTCAGGGCACATGCCTGGGTTGTGGGCTCGATCAAGGACTCTCTCATCATTGATGTTTCTATCTCTCTCTCCCTCTCCTTTCCTCTCTCTGAAATCAATAAAGATATATTTTTAAAAAAGAGAGAGAGAGAAGTACAAAAGTAACCAAGACTCAAAAATAATTTAAAATAAATAAATAAATAAATAAATAAATAATAAATAAATAAATAAATAACACTTGTTTTATTCTAACCAGCGTGTCTAGGTATTTGTACTGGATTTTTTGCCCTGAATGTCTAGCCTAGAAGTGAAACCCTCGGGCCATTCTTAAGGGTTTAATGTTTGCCACCTGCGAAGTTACCCAGTGACAACAACTGTGAAGGTGAGGGATCACAGTCCACTGAGGCACCTTCGCTTCTGACACCAATCACAAGCGTGGGGGGTGTTCCCCCAAACCACCATCAGGTCTGAAAATTTGCTAGAAAGACTCACAGAACTCCTGGGAAGCTATTCCCTCGGGTTCCATCCATGGACACGTGAGCACCAGCCAAGGGAAGAACAGCTCGGCAGAGCTGGGGGAACCACACACGGGCTCTTGCTGTCCCCTCCTTGTGCTTCCTGGGCGTCTTGACATGTGACAATATGCAGGAGTATGGACAAGTCAGGCAGCTCCCCAGCTCCCCAGCTTCGGAGTCCAGGTTGTCCTGGGGCTCCATTATGTAGGAAAGATGGATCGCCTCGTGGCCGATCTCAGTCTCGAGCCCCCCAGGACACCCCCAGCAAGATCACCCTGCTGGTCTTCCGGTAGGTCGGCCCCCACCTAAGACTATCAGGTGTGACCATTCCCTCCTGAAATCACACAGTTAGACTACCCAGGGTGGCCCAAGGCTCCCAGGCAAAGACATTCCTCTCAGGCCTCGCATTCTGGCTCAGGGCAGAAGTCCAAGTCCCTGGGCCAAAGTTAAATTCTTTGCTACACAGCACAGCATTTCCATCACGCTCCTCTAGTCTGGAATTCTTCATTTGGTTCATCTGTTGATGGCAGAATTTTTAATCCAGATGTTTCTCCTGTACAAGGGGCCTCCTGGGTGTCACAGTCCCCAGATCTGCAGAATCTGCCCATCCTTTATAGCGGAAGGACGGGGGCCCTGAGTGATCCCATTTCCCTGTCGGAACTCCAGGCCCTGAACGCTGCTCTGGGAGTCACCGCCCCGCTGTGAGGAGCCGGGTCCCACCTCAGCACACTCAGGAACATTTTTTGATGCTCAGTAAGGTTTTCTGGACACGTCTTGAGGTCGACTGCTATAAGTTTTACTGGGACTTAATATAACCTTTTTTGTTATGTAAATTTCAACCTTTCCATATTTCAGGGAGGTTTTCTTCTATGAACGTTTTATTGGTTTTAAGACTCATTTATTCTGTTTTCTCTTTCAGGAGAACCCTTCTTTAGTATTTGGGGTCTTCCCGTAATCACCCTATTTCACTGGTTTTCTCCACTTTGTCTTATATGATCCCCCTTCATAGCTTCCAGTGTGGCTTTGATCTCTGTAACAATTTTCTTTTTCTTTTCTATCTCTTTCCGGAGCTCCTGGTTCACTTTTCGCCCTTTCTGGTGTAATTTTACATTTCTGCTCCCACCTCTTTCATTTCTACTTGAAGCCTGTTTTTCTAAGAAACCGTGTTATGTTTAATTTTTTATATGAAGGACTGCTCGTCCGATTCCCCGTGACTGCTCCCCGGGGCGCTCTGGGTGGGATTCCTCTCCTGATACGGATTTCCATGTCTTCAGCTTAGGCTCCTGTCTTCTGGTTACTTTTCATTTTCAAACAGAAAGTTGTTTGTGCCTTTTTTGCCCTTCAGTGTGACTAGTTTTTTCCTCCAATTTTTTTTTTTATTGTGGTAAAATACACACAACACAAAATTTACCATCTCAACCATCTTTAAGTGTACAGTTCAGTGGAGTTAAATACATTTATAACGTGCAACGGTCCCTGCCATCCAGCTTCATCACTCTTTTCATCTCTAAAACTGAAACTCTACCTACTAAACACCAGCTCCCCACCCCCTCCCTGCAGCCTCCGGCAGCCACCAGTCCACCTCTGTGTCTATCAATGTGACTCCTCTAAGTACCTCATATAAGTGGAACCCCACAGTACTTGTCCTTTGTTTCTGGCTTATTTCACTTATGTCCTCGAGGTTCATCCCTGTTGTAGCATGTGTCAGAATGCCCTTCCTTTTTAAGGCCGAGTAATATTCCACTGCAGATCTACACCGCTTTGTTACCCATTCATCCGCGATGGGCTCTTGGGTTGCTTCCGCCTCGCTGTTGTGACTGAAGCCACTATAAACACGATTGCAGATATCTCTTCCAGGCCCTGCCTTCAGTTCTCTTGGGTTGTGTGCCCAGAAGTGGAATCCTGGGTCATATGGTGATTCTATTTTCAGTTTTGGGGGGAACCATCATATTGTTTCCCATGGTGACTGTACCATTTTACATTTCTACCAACAGCCTACAAGGATTCCAATTTCGCCATATCGTCGCTGACATGCGTTACTTTCTGTTAGTTTGTTTTTTGATAGCAGCCTCCTAATAGTCTGAGGAGGTATCTCACTGTGGTTTTGATTTACATTTCCCTAAAGATTAGTGATGTTGAGCATCTTTCCATGAGCTTATTGGCTGTTTGTGTATCTTCTTTGGAGAAATGTCTATTCAAGTCTTTTGCCCATTTCTTATTTTATTTTATTTTGTATGTGGTGGTCTTTGAGTTTTACTAGTTTTCTGTATGTTCAGGATGTTAACCCTTTATCAGGTACCTGATTTACAGATATTTTCTCACATTCTGTGTATGTCTTTTTATTCTGTTGATACTGTCTTTTGATGAACAAAATATTCTAATTTTCATGAAGTTCAGTTGTCTGTTTTTTCTCTTGCGTAGTGTGCCTTTGGTGTCATATCCAAGAAGTCATTCTCAAGTCCAATGCTGTGAAGTTTTGCTCTAGTTGCAAGTCTCACATTTACGTCTCTGATCCACTTTGAGCTAGTTTTTGTATGTGGTGTTAGAGAAGGATCCACCCTCATTCTTTCCCATGTGGTTCTTGTCGCTCTCTATGACACTTTAGAGAGGGGAGAGGGGTCAGCTGGGAGTGGCCCGGGCACAGATTTACTCTGCCTCTCCCCTCTCCCCTCAGTGTTCTCACCTGTGAGCACTGCCCCCGTTCTCACCTAACCTGTGAGCACTGCCCCCCCCCGTGTTCTCACCTCACCCGTGAGCACTGCCCCCTCCCGTGTTCTCACCTCACCTGTGAGCACTGCCCCCCTGTTCTCACCTCACTCTTGAGTACTGTCTCCCTTCCCCCCAGTGTTCTCACCTCACCCATGAGCACTGCCCCTCCCCTCTGTGTTCTCCCCTTCGAGCATTGACCCCTCGCCCACCCACCCACCTGATTCATCGACCTTGAGCGGGGGCGGGTCAGGGTGATGAACACAGGCCGCAGCGCCCTCACAGACCCTGCACCTTCTCTCGGGTGCTCCTCTGGGCTCCTTCGCAGCTTCTGCCAGGGTGCTGCCCTCCTCAGTGAGCTGGCTGCGCTCCCGTGTCCTTCCCCCTCCTCTCTCAGCTCCCTTCCCCCTCCTTCCTGTCCCTCTCTCCTCCTCTGTGAATTCTCCTGGGGTGGGTAGAGGCCATGGGGGGTGGTTGGGTCGGGAGTGCACACAGCCGGTGAGACCCTGGCTCTGTCACCGACAAGCTGTTTGCTGTGAAGCTGAGGAGCCTCCCATTGACTCAGTTTCCCCCTCACGGGGTGATCAACAAGACTCAAGGAGAGGGAGCACGCAGGGTGCTAATCCCACGGCCTGGCGCATGGCAACTATCACTACTGCTGATCCTTTATTGGCTGTTGGATCACCGATTTCTCACCAGCGGGTTTGTTCTGTCCCCAGCTTTTGCCTGGACATCAGCCTGTGAAGGGCGATGACCCTGCCTCACTCCGTGCATCTCCATGCCACCCAGAGGCTCCCCCTGGGGCTGGCACAGACCCTCCCCGCCAGAGCCTGCACCGCAGGGCCCTGCTCCTGTTGCCCGGCAGCGGGCGGCTGTCTCTGCTTGCTCAGGCCTCACTGTGGACCTGGCAGACACCCCTCCCTGCTTAGCCTCCATCCCCACCTGCCTCCCCCCCGCCCCCAGCATCACTGCCCAGGCTCCAGGATTCTGGTGAGGGACAGAGGACTCCTGCCTGTGCCGGAGGGTCCCAGGTGTGCTGGATCCCAGAGCCTGGCCTGCCTGGACCAAGGGCCAGTCCCTGCGGAGGCAGCACTCAAGCCCCGCCTCAACCTCCCCCATAGGCCTGACCGAGGGCCCAGCCTGGGCAGCCCGAGAGCCTGCGTCGCTGGGCAGCAAGATGAATGAAGCCACAGCAGCCTGAAATCGGGCTGAGGACTGGGTCGACTCCTGGGAGCCCCGGGGGCTGTTGAGGGCTGGCCAGGCAGGCCAAGCAGCTGCCCACACATCTGGGGAAGGCACAGCCACTGCCGACGACAGGCTTAGAGAGGTGGTGGGTGGGGCTTGATGGGCCCCTGGTGTGCACTTATCCACCTGCCAGGACTCCCTCCTTCACCTCAGCTCGCAGGGCAAAGGATTTTCTCACCATCAGTCCACGTTCCTCCTCCGCTGGGGAGTGAGGAGAGGTTCCAGAACGTGAGGAGCCTGCCTGTGTACCAGGCTGTGGCCCTGTCCTCAGCCCCTCATGCCATGCCCACCCTAGTCTGCCTGGCAGCCACAATGAACCGTGTTTCACAGACTCAGAGGCTCAGAGAGGATAGGAAATGACCACCAGGAAGCTCTCAAGGGGTGATGGGGCTGCGGCCTGGTCTCCAGGGCTCCGTGGTGGCCTCCTGGGCCCATGACAGTCATGATGCAACCCCTGTCTGGATGCCCAAGTCGGGCTGAGCCCTTCAGCACTGCAGAAGGCTCCTCTCTCAGCCCCACTGCCCCGGCCTCAGACCAGGGTTGGTGATACCCGGGTTCCCTGGGCTGTGAGGTCCACCCTGGCAGCTCCCACCCTGGGAGGAAGTAGTTCAGGTTCTGGTAGGATGCAGTTCAGGTTGTCTAATGAACCTTCCCTGCCTGGGAGGGGGTGGTGGTGCTGAGAGAGGTTCCTAACAGGAGTCCTAGCTGGGCTTTAGCATGGTCTGGGGTGGGCTGTACCCACCAAGGATCAATTTGCATAAAGGACTGAGGACTTTTCTGCAGGAATTGACCCTATAGGGAGAGAATTTCACACACTTGCTTGGTTGAGGACAACGGGCTGGGCAAGGAGGAAAGGAGAGGTGGGAGGCAGTGGCTCTCTGCCCCCTCACCGTGTCACTCTCCTGGTCTGCCCATCTTGTGTGCTGCTCACTTGAGAGTGGCCAGCAGTGGCCCCTGACACAGGGACCTTGGTGGACCTCGGGCATCGATTATGCCTACACGTGTAGCGTGGCATGGAGCATGGCCCCCATGTGGCCTTGGAGACTGGCATCCCTCTGAGATGCCGTGTGGACACTAATGTGTTGGAAGATAAGGTGCCCTCATTAGGAGTGGTCCCGGCTCTGGCCAGGAGAACAGCCTACTGGGGGCTTCCCGCCGGAGGGGCCAGGACAGAGGAGCCGTCCAGCCTCTCCTGCACCAGCACTTTCACCTCTATCCCAGACCTGCCTCATCAAAGAGCCATCAGGGCACATGGTGAATTCAGGGGCCCAGGCCCATCCCAGATCACTGAGGGGAGGGCCAGGCCTGCATTGTTGACCAGCGTCCCCACAAGTCTGGGAAATCCTGCTCTTTGCCATCTTCTCCTTGCTCCCCAACCCTCTGGGACAAGTGCACTATGGCTCCCATCTTTTTGATGAGGACACTGCTCCCCAGGTAGAGGAAGTGCTGTGTCCAGAGGCCACAACTGGCTCCAGGCAGTTGAGGATGTGACCAGGTCTGGCCAGTTCTGAAATCTGTGCCGTCATCAGGTCCAGGTCCCCAGAGAGCTGCTATGCCCGGGAGAGGGGAAGGCATGGCAGTGGGGGCTGGGCCATCCTGGGGGCTGCCCCTCCCAGGGGTCCCACGGATGAAAGAGGCTGTGGCCTGTCCTGTGCACAAGCCAGGGCCTCAGATCCTGATGTGACCCCACCTTGGGGGAGAGGTGATGAGCACAGGCCAGAGCCCAACACAGGGCCAGCCAGAGCAGGTCCCTGAGTGGTGGCTGTTGTCACGTCCAGGGATGGAAACCGCTTTCCCTTTCCAGCCCCTCTCCTCCCTTCTCATGTCACCTCCTTCCCTTCCTCCCACCCCCTTCCCTGTGTCACCTTTGCTCTGGAAGGGGGGCTCTTACCCAGAGCACAGCACCTTCCCCAGCTCCTCCTATCCCCTCCCCTGCCTCTCACCCCAGGTCCCCGGTCAGGCAGGCTCAGCGGCGGGGATGGAGCTTCTTTTAACAGAAACTGGGGCCCACAGGAATTCCTTTCCAAGGCCTCTTAGAATTCCCTTTGTCCTGGCGTCATTTCCTTATTTTAAGGAGGAAACTATGGCCTACTCTTGTCTCAGCCCCATGGACGGGAGGTTTGGCCTTGGCCCTTTGATGAGGTGAAGGCAGAGCTAGGTGAGGGACCCTGCACAGTCTCCACCGCCAGCTGCCCCCGCACAGCCATCCACCATGGTGGTCCCCGCGCAGCCATCCGCCTGGAGTGGCCCCCACAGCGGCGCGGTCAGCAGAGCCCTGGCCGCTCTGCTGCGGAGATGGGGCGCTGCGTCTGCTCTCCCGCTCTCGGCTTGGCTCGGTGCTGCTTTGGCTCTTACTTTCCTCAGGGATCCCGCTGATGCTGTGAGCTGGGCCCTGGGGGGGATAGGGATGGGGGGGTGAAACACAGTTGCACCAAATTATGGGGGAAGAAGACCGCATTTCAGAAAGACTGGGGTGCAGAGATCTTCGTAATTGGCTTTGACCACGGGGCAGAGCGCCCTCTGTGGTGAAGAGCTCCAGCTTTAGAGGTGGGAGATCTGGGTTCAAATCCCAGCTCTGTCAGTTACTGGTTGAAGACCTACTGCAAACTTCTTAATTTTCCTGAGCCTCAAAACGCCTTCCTCAGGCTTACAAGGATGCTTAAATGAGATACTGGAGCTCCCAGTGCACAGAAGGACAACCGCTGCCGTCCTGGTTGGTCATCAAGATGCTATCGCCCTCTTGGTCTCCTTCAAAAATCCCCCAAGCAGCCTGCCACCCACACTAAGGACAGAAAGCCCAGGCCTGAGGGCTGAAACTGTGCTGTGGCAGGGCACAGCACCACAAACCGTCGGAGCGAGGAGGGGCAGCTCACAGCCTCCCCAGGTTTCTGAACAATTAATTGCACGTGTATCAAAAAGCCATGATTTCTTCCTGGGGTTAAGAATACTGTATACTATATAAAAAATAAAGTTTTACTCTGAAACTATTTTATTTTTTAAAAACTTTAAAATATATGTTTGTATTGATTTTTAGAGACGAAGGGAGAGGGATAGAAAGATAGAAATATCGATGAGAGAGAAACATCATCGATCGGCTGCCTCCTGCTCTCCCCCTACTAGGGATCGAGCCTGCAACCCAGGCATGTGCCCTGAACCAGTGACCTCTTGGTTCCTTGGTTGACACTAAACCGCTGAGCCACACCGGCTGGGCTGAAAACTATTTTAAAAACATTTGCAATACCTGCACACGGACAAGTTCTTAAAATCGGCTTTTCCCCCCGAGTAGTTTCCTGTAAAATTGGTGTGCTGCTATACCCTAACGCTTGTTACGTACTGGAAAACCCTGCATTTTTCCTACCATATAGAGCCAATATAGCGCCTTGGTTAAGTTACTCCGTCTCGAGGAGACCAAGCAATGAGGCTGTCATCAGTCAAAAGGGGGGGCGAGGCTCTGACACCAGGCTCTCCATCTGCTGATCTGCCCACACATGTGCCACCTTTTGAAAAGTCTGTTTTGGGCCATGACCAAGTGCTGAGGCAGCAACAGCTCTCCAGGGCACGGCTGCCACGTCTGGGCATAGCTCAGGCTCCCTGCCTGCTTCTCGCCAGGATTTAGAGCCCACTCATCATCTGGCTGAAGGGTCAAGGATTTCCTCTCCTGGAGGAAATTAACTTGCATTTTGCACTTCACACCCCTAGAAATTTAATCATCTGCCACCCCCGTCTGACTCGCATGACAGAGAGATGGCTGCGGCCTCAACACTCTGTAAAATATGCCTTCCCTCTGGACCCAGGGGCCTGGGAGAGCGGCTGTGAGCATCCAGGAGAGCAGGTCCTTCTAAACAGGGCTCTGTGTGCAAGCCTGGGGAGATGGTTTGTTGATGGAAACTCGTGGGTGGCCAGAGCGATGAAGGGAAAAGAAGGCTAGGAGCCTGTGCTGAAGGGCCCCAGGCAACCCAGGTGGCCCCAAGCATCCCTCCCTCTTCACCTCAGTAGACTACAGGGATCTGGCGCTGAAGGCAAGCTTGTGGGTTTGATCCTTGAACCTCACTAGCTGGGTGACTTTGGGCAAGTGGATTAATCTCCGTGCTTCTGATATGACAATATGGAGTGTTGAAAGCATTAAATGAGTTGATACATTGAGCACAGGAAGCCCTTAATGACTGTCATCTTTCCCAGACAGATGCTGCACCTGCAGGCTGGCCCCACCTCCAGCCTCCCTGCTTATCCCTTTCTTACCTGGCAACCAGGACACCTTCTGAGGAACAACCTGAGGGTGTCCCACCCCACTGCCTCCAGAGTCTGTCCCCCTCGGCTTGGCCCTGCCTCCCTCCAGCAGCACCTCCAGTCTCTCACCTCCCTGCATCTCACACGCAGGCCTCTCCAAATGCCCAGCTGCTCTGCGGGGTGGCCCCAAGTCAGTCTCTGCCTGTGGCGTTCACTCCCTGGACTTCTCTCTGACTCACACACACGTGCTGCGCTATAGCTTCTCCGGTGAGGGAGCATCTCCCTTGACATGTCCCCAAGTCTCAGCCCATCTCTTCCACTAAACTCGTATGCCTTGTGTGACCCTGTAACTGCCCAAATCACACTGTGGGGCAGTCCCTGCTTGCAGGTCCTGTCTCCTCTTAGCCAGCAAGCTCTCTGGAGACAGGACCAAGGTTGGCCTTTCCCCTGGAAGATGGTGGCCCAGGTTCTGCCCAGGAGAGGTGCTTGGAGAGTGGCACTCTTGTCACATGAACCACACCTGGAGTCACAGGCTCTGAACTCAGTGAACACAAATACTCTGACAGCACAGGAGTGGACACTGACTCTTGGGCAGTCCTAAATTTGGGAGAATTGTTGGGCCTCTCCAAGATCCCTTTCCAACACAGCGACTGCGTGGCGCCTGTCTTTCACGACAGCTGTGTGGCGTGTGAGCACGCGCAGGTGTGTGGTAAGCAGTGCCCTTGTCATGGACTGCCTTTAAAATGCCATTTTCCTTGTTCAACAAACGTGAATTGCACACCAGGTGCTGCTCTGTGTGTGGGGCACGGCGGTGCATGCAGACACTTCCCGCCCGCTGAGGGGGCGACCCTGCGCATGCAGACCTAGAGCCTGCTTGCCACCCTCCTCCCCGCACAGACTTGCTCAGCACCGGAGGTCCCAGGCCCTGAGAAGGGAGAGGAGACCTGGGGTAGGCTGGGACGCCCCATCCGCACCCCGGCTTGCTTGCTGTAATGTGGAGGAAGGTACAATAGGTGGCGACATTGGGCCACAGTCAGCTTTGCATTACTGCTGCTCTGCATTTCAGAATCCCACCTTCAAGCACTTTCAGAGCCTCAGACTTCCCAGCATGCCACAGATTACCTGAGACCCCAGAGCCCCAACCCCCAGACACCTCTAGATTCCATATCCCAGAATCCCAGTCTCCCAGACCCTCACATCCCTGAATTCTAGACCCCTCCGACTCTCCAGGCGCTAGATTCCCAAGTCTCAAACTTTCCAAGAGCCCCAGACCCTCAGGACTCTGACTCTCAGACAGCCCAGGCTCCGTAACTTCCAAACTCCCCAAACCACCAGACCCAGGTCCCAAGCACCTCCAGCATCTAGAAACCCCAATCTTCAGACCCCCAGACTCTATAAACCCTTCAATGCCCCCTCCCCCGCTCCTGCCTTCAGACCCTTCTAGACTTAGACCCAAGATTCCTCAGAACCATGAGATCCCCCAGGCCCCATCCCCCTGTCTCCTAGACCCAGACCTCTGGACCTCCATACCACTACAAAACACCCCTCGCCCCAGTTTCCAATCCTCCCCAAACCTATCAGGTCCACCAGGCTCCCACACCAAGACCCAGGAGTCCTGGCCGTCCCCACTCCCGGCAGAAGCTCTCTGGGGGAGCTCTGTGCTGGGGCAGTTGGTGCTGTCCACCCCTTGATCTCCCCCTCACTGGTGGGCCGTGACACCCAGGCTCATGAATTCCACAGCTGTGAGGGATTCGACTTGCAAAGCTGAGCAGATAGTGGCCAAGAAGAGACTTGCTCAAAGGCCCCCAGGGTGTGAGTAGCTGGAAGTCAGGCCCTGACTCCTGATTTGTGCAGAGCCTGGCACTGAGTAAGTGTTCAATAAATGGTGGCCATTATGAATACTATTATTAATCACTCCCATCCCGGCCCAGCCCAGGCTGACCTCTCTAAGGCCCACCGTGGGACCATTCTGTCTTCCTAGGACTGACTGAACAATCAGGACACTTCCCAATTTAGCAACATCTGCAAATTTAATTAGCAAGCTGTTTATCTTCCTGGCCCAGTAATTAATAAAGGTGTCAGGCAGAACAAGGTCCCCACACAGCTCCCTGCAAGGCCTGGAAAATACCCCTCCCTCTGCACCAGGGGCCTGGCTACTTATCAGAGGGATGGTGCTGGATGTGATTGCAAAGACCAGAGGAGCTGAGAAGAAGAGAGGGGAGACAAAGCCGGGAGTCACACGGAATTGCCACCCAGACGCCCTGACCTTGTTCAGCCCTGTGCGCCCTGCACTGGGCTGCACCAACATTCAACAGACAGCACCCGGGTAATCTCCCGCCAGAGCTGCAAGCAGCAGGGGACCCACACTGTGTGCAGCTTGAAGCTGTCGTTTCCAGTGTTGGAATTAATCAGACAAACTGCCCACCAAGCAGGGCCACTGGCCCCCTCCCCAGGAGAGTAAGCTGTGGCCTGGCGGAAGTGCTGCCCTTGGAGCTGGGCAAGCTTTCCAGCGAGGGTTCGAGGCAGCCGCCTCCGCTCCTGGTGGTGCCTTCTCTTCTCTCCTTAGATGAGCGTCCAGGTCATGCTTTTCGCGTGGCCCATGAACTGATGGGTCCCACATTTATGCCTCTAGCCTGGCAGCTCCCTGAATGACATTGGTAAATATGCATCCTATGTCACTCCCCTTGGAGGTTTATATAAGCCCCTCAAGTTTAATAGGGTCCTCAAACAAACTCTCTTTGCCCCCACCCAAGTCAGCTTGCTCTCTCCTATCCCTGTCTGCTGGGGTGGCCGGCTCCACATGGCTCTGGCCACCTCTACACAGGTACGACTGGGCACTACCTTGTCTCGGGTCCACATGGGGTAGAGGGTGTGGGTGGAAACCACTCAGCACCCAGGCCTGAGTACCTGGTAGTGGGGGGAAGTTAGCACCCTTGTTCGGTGGGAGCAGGAGTGGCTGGGAAACCCTCCCCCCATGAGATGCAGCTCATGACATTCAGTCTTCATGTTTCTCAGGCTCCAGTGCTAGTCACCTCGTGTGGCCATGATGGTGCCTCTCAGTGCTGGCCACCCTGCCATCCCAGCTTCTTACCTCTCCCTGCATGAGCTGCTGTCTTGGGTTCTGCTCTCAGGGCTAAGACCCAGGGACAGAGCCCCCTTGGAGAAAGAAAGGACGCTGCCCACCTGGGAGCAGCATGTTGAGCTGCCAGCCTCCAGCCGTCAGCTTTGTCAGCTTTTGAGCTGAAGTCATACTGTGCTGGGGTAGCCCCAGAAACACGTGAACGGGCCTGGCCCTGTCCCCAAGGCAGGTCTCCTGCAACAGGCATGTGTTACTCAAGTTCAGTGCCTGGGGCTGGGTGGGCGCAGGCTCTTTTGGGTCCACATCATGCATCATGGCCCTAGGCCCCTCTGTCCAGGCGAAACTTCTTACTTCTCCTTTCATAAGTGGTACTCCCCAATAAACTGTTGTACCATAATTTCTCAACATCTGCTTCCCACACAATCCAACCTGAGACAGAGTTTGACCAAGAACTGAGGGCAGAGGGGGGTGAGAGAGTTCAGACTGGGGTTGGTGAAGGGAAAGGCTGAATGTCTTAATATTCTAAGGGGCACACGCTCAGCTGTGCCCAGCAAAGATGGAAGCCAGACTTTGAGCAGCTGGGATTCGGACGTGTTGAAGGGACACCAGGAGTGGGCAGGAGGCAGGCAGGGATGCCCAGGAAGGACTGGGGAGGGCTGATCTGCACCTGCAGACAAGGCTCTGGGAGTGCAGTCAGTTTGCGAATCTTAGAGAAGCTGATACTGTGATGGCACTTGACCAATCAGGAGGGTGGGCCCAAGTGCAGGTCTGTCCAGGTGAAACATTGTGTGTCTTAGGTAAGGTGACTCCTGATTTTTTTGCGTCTGTATGTTTCCCCAGAACCTGTCCTACAGCAGACGGTCATTGCTCGGCTGCATTCCTGTCACTGGGTAAAGGGAGCTCGAGGATCTCCCTGTGGCCCACCCCTCTCAATGCAAGCTTTGTGCCAGCAGAGGTGGGGCAGAAAGCAGCTCCCACACCAAGGAGGAATGACAAAAGCAGGAACACAGGTGGTTTGGCACACCAAAGATGGGTGCCCTACCCAGGGACCATGCAGGTGTCAAAGAGAAGACTTGAGAGGCCTTCCCTGAGGCGGTGAGTCCAGGGAAGCCAGGGGGAGGCAGCCGGGGTGCTGGATGAGGGCCTGGCATGTGGGGGCCCAGATGGGGTGGAGTGGGCTGGGGGCACGACTGGAGGAGGAGTTCGGACTTGGTGGCTGGGGGTGGGGGAGGGCAGAGGGTGACCTCAATCACTGCAAAGGCGAGAAGCTGGGAAGTGCTGTGTTTTGTCCCAGGGAGTCTCCTGCTGGCAGCTTGCAGAACGGAGCCGGTTTAACTGGGCAAGAGGCAGGCAGGCAGGCAGGAGGCAGCTGGACACCAGACCCAGGCTGAAGCAGAAGGAAAGGAGTGGAGGGAAAGGAAGGGCAGAGGTGCCCAGACATGGGGAGAGCTGGGTGGGGGCCACAGGGAGACAAGAGCCAGAGCTGGTGTCTGCGTCCTGGCTTGGGTCCCTCCAGACACGGAGTGGGGGAGACTTTTGTCTCCCTGTGCCTAATAAAAGGACAGCAGAGGGGACCAAGCAAGACCGAGAGCCTCTCAGCTTCGGAATTAGCGGCTATCTTTTCTGGTTTAGCACTGCGGCGGCAAGTGGCTGGGAGAAGTGAGATTTAGCCTCGGAGTAGGCAGCAAGGAAGGGAGGGACCAGCAGCACTTCCACGGGCTCATTTGCATTTCAAACAGCCCGTTTGTTTTATCTCCTAATTAGCATACCCACCCTCTGCTGAAAACGAGTCCATTAACAGACTCGCTCCAGGCCTAGCTACTCCTTTAAATATTTTTAAAGCGCATGATTAATACACTTGCCCAGCGCTGCCCGGGCTGTGCGGGGGTCAGGGGGCAGGTAAATGAAGGGAAATGGCTGCACTCGGCTGACTGGCTGATTAATCACGGCCCCTTTTGGATAAATCACGGCAGATGGCAGGGGCAGGCTCAGGCCCTCGTGGGGAATGAGGTGCTGCGGGCAGGATGGGTAGGGATTGGAGGAGTCCCGCGAACGAAGACCCAGTTTGTGTGTCACCGTTTGTGTCCCCGCAGACCTTGGCCTCCACCCCCTGCACTTGGAAGCCATTCCCAAGTTCAAGAAAGGCCGAGACTCCTGGGAAGACAGGACACTCATCTAACTCTGGGACTTTTCAGGATCGAATACCATAGCTTTTAGAAAGAGCCTGCTCTAGACGGGTTTGGGCACAGTGGAATGTTTGTGCATATACGGTCTTGCATTCTTCCAACAACCCCATTTTCCAGATGAGAATGTGAGGCTCACCAGTCAAGGGTCACATTGGGAGCCAGTTGTTCTCCCTGGCTGGTCCTGCATAAATATTCTCCCTGGCTTGTCCTGCTCCAAAGTCTGCCCACCACCCACCTCCTTTTTGCCCTCTTGAGGGGACTACCATCCAACCTGAGTCCCAGAAAAGAAGGTCCTGGGTGCCATCTTCCCTTCCCGTGCCTGTCCTGCTGGCTCCAAGTACCAGACACAGGAGCCACAGCTCCCTGAGGTGGGCAGCTTGTTCCCATACTCGCTGTGGAGGCTGAGAGCTGACAGTTTCAGAGCAAGGAAACGGCTAGTGCCAAGGCACCGGGGTAGGTGAACTTGATGTTTGTGAAAGGAAGCCAGATGGCTGAAGCAGAACCAGAGGAGGGAGACCTGTCAAAGGGGGCGCTAAGGAGGCAGGGCTAGATCTTGCAGAGCCTTGTGGCCATGGGGGGAAACGAAAGAAGGGACATAGCTGATGCACATCTTAGAGAACTGCCTCAGATGGCGGTCTATAAGAGGACAAGCAGGCAGGCAGATGGACCAGAAATGTCACTATAGCCATCCAGGCCAGAGTGGTGGTAGAACTGGGATGGAGGGGACTCAGGAGTGGGCAGAGAAGGACACAGCTTGGGGTAACATTGAGAGGTCTTGCTAGTGGTGCTGATGTGACAGACGAAGAGCTAGGCTAGGAAGACTCCAGTGTGTGGCTTGGTACCTGAGTGGGTACCTGGGTACCTGGGTACCTATGTTCCATCGATGGAGCTAGGGAGCTGGGATGAGGGGGACAGAAGTCACTGTAGAAAGTCAAGTTAGGTTCCAGATACAACCTGAGACCGCTGAAAGGAGAGTTATCCACACAAAGGAAGGTATTTAAAGCCCTCAGGATGGATGTGAGATTGACAGGAGGACAGGAGGGGAGGCTGAGCCAGTGTGGTGGGGAACACATTTATGGTCAAGGAGACCAGAGGAACTGGTGAAGGAGACTTGAAAGGAATGGCCAGCGAGGCAGGAGGGAGGTCAGAGCAGTGCTCGTGCCTCGTGTACAGGCTTTCTCTCTACCTGAAGGCCAGTGATCTGAAATAATATGAGTAAAGAGCAACCGTTAAAAACCTGAGGCCTAGGAGCGTTCCCACCACCCCTATAGGACCAGAGTGGCTTACTGTGTCTAGACTGTTCATATAACAATGTGGTTTATGCCTAACACCTGCTCTCCCCTTTCTAAGGAGTCTGGGCATGTGCCCTCCAGAGGTGCCTCGTGACCAGTCACAGTAAAAACCCGGGGCCTTGAGTCTCTAAGGAGCTTCCCTGGTAGACAGCATTTCAAATGTCTGCCACAACTCATTGCTGGGGGACTTAAGCAAGTCCCATGTGGCTACACTGGGAGGAGCTCCAGGAAGCTCATGTCTGGTTTCCTCTTGACTCCACCCCACGTGCCTTTCCCTCCGATGATGTGCTCTGTAAGCTTATGCTGTAAAAAAATCTTAGCCATGGGGACAGCCGTATGCTGAGTTCTCCTGGCAAACCGTCTAATCTGGGGGTGGTCCTGGGAACCCCAACACGAATAGGTTAAGTAACATTTAAAACGAAAACAGAAAACCTGACTTAGTACTGACTCTCTGCAGAGCCACCACCTTTTCTAAAGCCCAAGAAAGAAATTTATTTTGCAGGCCTTCTTCTTGGTCCCCCACTAGAATATTCTCTGTGATCCTTTGCCGGGCTCTGGATGCTTCCAATTCTCCCAAGGGCAGATTAGTCACCTCCTCCAGGAAGCCCACTCTGGATGCTGTACTCGTCCAGCACCGGCACCAGCAGCAGGGGTTCTGTTTCATTCTTGGTTCCTCAGTCCGATTCCCAGGCCTTGGGAAGGGTTTGCCCTTGGGAAGCATCCTGTGACCTGGGACAAAACACCTTTCCTGCGGCACCCCCTTGCTCACATATGTGAGGTGCGAGGATGGAGGAACAACTGCAAATGGGTAGAGGGTTTGGATGCCTTTGGGCGGAAATCCAGGGCTGGAGTGGGGAAGCCCCGGGTGCTGGGGCTGGATCCCTTTGGTGGCCGACTGGCCTTGTGTCACAGGATCCACGCAGGGGCACCACACCCCTTCTCTCGCCAGGGGGCGCTGCTGGCCTGGCTCCTGGCCCCCACGCCCACCCCTCTCAGACCTGTGGGACACTTTTGGATTTAAAACCATTCCAGGATCCATTTGCAGACAGACTTTGAAACTGCTGCTTTGAGGAGTTCAGCGTAGCTTTACTATCGGGTTTCAGGACTCAGTGGGGAATCTGGGAAGGTTCCAGCCTGAGTCCTTCGGCAGCTGGCTGATGGGAAAGGCGTGGACCTCAGAGTGCCGTGGACTGGACCCTCCTGTGCACTGGAGGAAGGAATGAGCCTGTCCCCCGCCCTGTCCCGTGGGCTGGCCTTGAATCCCGGCAAAGCCATAACTGAAAGAGCACTTCTGGTAAAAGATTTAGTGAGCTTTGGGGACAAATTCGGCTGCTCTCGAGACTGTGGGCGCTCAGCGAGGTGTGAGGGCACCTTCTTCACCCACCCTTTCTTCTTGGTCTGGAGGGTGGCACAGCCGGGGACGGGTGGAGCAGGCCCAGCAGGGCTGGAGCCCCCCGGCCGCACGGCCCTGCCTCAGAATTCCCCGCACGGCACCCTGGCCTTTGAGCAGGGAAGTCGGGGCGTGTGGCCGAGCTCCACAGTCTGCCAACCCAGGCCCCGAGGGTAAGGCGCGCAGGGTCCCAGCTTTGGGCTGGCACCCGACAGCAAAACAGTCCTAACCAGAGTCAGGCCTCCTGCAGACCAGCAACCAGCACAGCCCTTCCTCAGAGCTCTCTCATCAGAGCCCAACCTGGCACCCCCAGGGGCTTAGGGAGAGGAGGGGTGAAGCTGAGGAGCTCAGCATCTCTCGGAAGATGAGAGCAATTCACACCCTGGGGAGATTCCTCAGTTGAGAGGGAGATGGGGGCTGGGGGCTTGATGTCAAGGATGAGCGGAATTGGGGGTGCGGAGGGAGGGATCTCAGGAGACTGATGTTCCAGAGAGAGGGGTGGGTACTTGTGGCAGGAGTTGGGGGACATTAGCTTGCAGAGAAGGGGCCCTCGGGGTTATGAGGGGTCTGAAGCCAGAGTTTAGATTTGATGTGATAACAACAGGGAGCCGTGGCAGCTGCCTGCAGGGGATGGCGGCAGGGAGGGGTGCTGGGGTTGGGGTGCTCAGGAGAGTGAGAGGGAAGAGGGAGATGGGTTATTGATACAAGTCTCTGCACACACTCATGACAGATCTGTAACCCACTGAGCCCCTGGCTCCAGTTCATTTACTAAATTAACCTCAGAAGCTACCATCAGAAATCACATTTCAAATGACAGGAGAAAGTGCCGCAGTGCTATGGTGAGTGAGGAACCAAGGAGCCTTCGAGAAAGTGCATTATGATCTCAGTTTTGTGAAAAAAGTGTGTGCGTGCGCGTGTGCATGTGCGTGTGCGTGTGTGTGCGTCTGTGTGTGTGTTGGGACGTAACTGCTCAGGCTGTTTTACGATGAAGATGGATTTATGTTGCTTTTTCTTTCCTTTTTCTCTTTCTTTGCCAAACATCTTTCACCTCCTGGGAGGATTCTGCCTTAGCTTCCCCTGCTCCTGGGGTAAGAGGAGCTGGTTTCTGGTTACACATGATTTAGCCTCTGGATTTCGTAGCTGTCCAAGTTCATTGGGAAAGGACAGGAGGGGGGCATGTGGCAGGGAGAGGCAGAGGTTGGAGGGGCTTCCTCAAACAAGGGCGCATTCTCTGGGCCTGGGCTGGGCTGGTGTTGGCAGGGGGCCCGGAGGCCCCAGGGAAGGCCCCAGATGTCACAGAAGCCTGGAGGGCCTGCTCCACAGGTGCCAGTCTTCAAACTCTCTAAGATCCTTGAATCCAAGACAGATGCTCAGGGAGCCGCAGAGCCGGTCTCGCTCCAGGGTTCTCATGTGGACAATATAGGTGACAGGTGACCCAGGGCCCCTCAGCAGCCCTCCCCACTCACATACTTTGGCTGTGTGAGATCCAGAGCTGGGGCACCGTCCAGGAGTGGGGGTAGCTCAGAATATGTACTAAGCTGATTTACAGCCACAAACGACATGCTGAATGTGCCCTGTACGTCCAAGTTGGTGGCCTGAGACGTCTCCTCATCAAACATGCTCAAGAAAAGAGAAGGGAAGGGGAGGGGAGGGGAGGGGAGGGGAGGGGAGGGGAGGGGAGGGGAGGGGAGGGGAGGGGAGGGGAGGGTGAAGGAGTCTGGAGAGAACACACCAGCCCTTACCAGCAGCACTTTCTGCAGGTGGGCTTATAGTGATTTTTCTTTCCTTCTTAATAGTGAGCTATGTTTTTCTAATTTTCTACAAGGAGCAGATGTGTATTTTAAAATTAGAACAAAAATAACCCAATCAGGAAAAGCCCTGGGGAGGCCAGGCACAAGGGAGCAAGGACAGAGTGGTCTCGCTGGAGGGCTCTGCTCTCAGGGTGGCTTCTGCCCTGTCCCCGAAGCAAAGACACTGGAGGCACCTGTGCGGCACTTGAACACCCGCGCCCTTCCTGACCAGCTGCCACCCCCCCTGCTGTCACTCACTCCTGGAGGCCAGATGGTGCTGCCACTGTGTTTCCAATTAGAGGTGCCCTCGTTACAGGCCAGCTGAGGGGACGTGGAAGCTGTTCAGTGCCCACCAGTCTACCCTAGAGCGATTCATCAAAGTGTGCTTGGGGTCCAGGCCTCTTCAAGGCAGTAAGAACTGGCCACTTTGGGGCTCCTCTCTCCCACCGCTTCCCCACCCTGCTTCTCCTTTCCAGCCCGCTGTTCCTACAATGGCACCAACATCTCCCAGTGTCCTGGCTACAGGACCCATTCCAATCTTTTTCTTTTTCAGTCCTGATAATCAGCAAGCCAGAAGTCCCAAGGATTTGACCCCGAGATCTCTCTCCTTCCCATGCATCCTCCTGCTCCCTGCTCCCTGCCCTGTTCTGTTCCTGACCGCCTCACGTCCGCTGTAGTGGCCTCCTCCGTGGGCCCCTGCCCTCCTCTGCCCACTGCCCACATGCCATGCCATGGGAGAGCACAACACTGGGATGTGCTTCTCTGCCCCGAATGACTTTGATGACACTGTCCTTCCCCTTGCCGACGCTATGGATAAAGTCCAAGTCCTTTTTTCTGCAGCTCAGAGCCCTCGGGATCAGTCCTGGGACGGCAGAGCCGCGTTGCTGCTCCCAGTCCCGCTCCCGTGCAGACAGCGCTAATCGAGCGCCGCACTCTCCCTCTGCTAACCCAGGGCACGGCTTCCAGTTGTCTTCAGGACAAGGTATCGCGATTGGCCGCCTCCAACCCGCTCCTCACCCAGCCATCCCGGGTTCCCTCTGGTCCCCCACCCCCATTCTCCTCCCGTCCAGCCACGTGCAGCGTATTGACTGGCACGCTCACTGGCACACTCACACTGGGATAATCAGGGGTGGCGGGACTAGCCACACAGGTGTGACAGTTGAAGGGCAGCTCTAAGGGACAGTGAATTTGCCAGGGCCCTCTTGTCACCATCCCTCTGCCCAGAGGCATTGAATGATGAGCCCCGGTTGAGGGCCATAGTTAAACATAGCAGCCCCCAAACGGAGGAGCTGGGGTAAGCACCTTGGATGCTCTCCCACCTCCCTCATCACATGCCCGGGCTCCCCACTGCTTGAAGTCAAATAAAGCTGAGGGCTGGAGGCCCCACTGCAGTTGACCCTACAGGGCAGAGAGGCCTTAGGGTGGATCTGGGGGTCACGGGAAGATTCCAGCCCCACAGAGAAGAGAGAAGGAGCTGGCATGGCTCCTGGGTGGGTCCTCGTGTGGGATTTGTCTCGAGCCCCCATGCTTTGCTCATGTGGTCCCATCTGCCAGGGTGACGTTCCCACCAGCTTCACGTGCTGACTCTCCTAGAGCAGGACCTCAGTATTTTCCCTCCAGTCCCACCCCAGGCACAGCAGGAAAAGCAGAGCCATGGCCCCCATTTTCAGGACAAGGACCTAGAAGCTGAGAGGGCATTTCTGAGCCGGCATCCCCTACACAGAGCCTCAGCTCTGTCTTCATCCAAGTCTCTGAATTCATTTCTCTTCCTGTGTGGCCTCCCAACCATTTCTGCCCCAAAGGGGCAAAGGAGAGATAAACCATACTCATGTGCTTTGTTGGCCGAGTGAGGGAGTCAGGAGTGTGACATTACTTGGCTGTTTCAAACTTTATCTAAAAAATAGTCAAAATTTGCATTATATCCCATAACACATCTGTCTTTGTTTTAATATCAAGAGTGGTTTAATGCCTCCAGCTTCGCGTGGAACTAGTGCTTAGGAAATGGCGGGCTTTCTTTGGCATCTTCTTGTGCCTGGCTGGTGGGCATACCTGCGCCCAGTCCCACTCCAAGTTCCCCCACTGTCACCCAGAGCCAATTCAGCAGAGCTGGTTTGAGAAGCAGCCTTGTTGGCCTGTGGTCAGCAGACTTGCAGCGAGCGGGGCCCCAGGATCCCTTGCCTTCTATTGCCTTTTCAGGACCTTGTCCCATCTGGTCAGTGATAAATCACAGAATGGCCTGCAGCCACACCTGGGGAATGGAGGTGGGCTGGCTCTGGGGCAGACAGACCCTGAAACCGATGGCCTAGCCCTGGGCCTTGGTCTAGCGTGCTCACTTGGGCCTCTGACAGTCTGCCTGACCTTTAGTCTCTTCTTTTGCTCCGCCTCCCTGCCTCTGTCCCAACACCTGTCCTTGGACAGCTGGCTATGCCAGCGGAACATGAGTGCTCCCAGCTCGTGCTGACTCTACTCGATAAACATCTTGAGAATATGGTGTGTGACATGGTCTGTCCCCGGCACTGTCAGGAGGACCAATCCCTGCTCTCTGGTCCCCACATCAGCTAGAGAGACTGGCATGTGACAAGTAAATGCCAAGAGTGAACTTAAAGTAGGTACACAGACAGAACAGGGGGGACAGGTGCTAATGTGTACATGTATCAGGGAAAGCTTCCTGTAGGAGGTGGAGGTAGAGCAGGGTTTTCAAGCGAAGATAGTGGCCTTATTCTACAGCTGCCTGAGTGTTCATTTAGGACAATAGCTTCTTTTCTTTGCATGTGCTGGGCTGGGCTGGGTGATGCCCTGTTGAGATCCAGGTCTGGGACTCAGCCGCATGGAGAAGAGAGAAGGTATCGGCAAAGTTCATAGATGGGGCTGGGCTCCACCGTGGTTACATTTGCATTCCACGTGGGAAGTCCAAGGAGGGTGCGGGAGCCCAGGGCCACCGTCCTCTGGCACTGCTGAGGGGGATGGCCCAAGAGTGGCATTGACCACCTTGCTCATTAGCAGGGTGGAAATTCCAACCAGCCTCCCCACATCACAGCCCTGATAATTATAATAAATTGTAGCATCTCAGAACCCAAAGCCCAGAGGTGTCTGGGGCACATTAACAAGCCCTCAGCCAGCAGCAATATGCTGCTACAAAATAAAAGTGCGGCCTAGAGCCAACCAGAGGCGCCCGGTGTATTTCCGGGCCTTACCTACGCCAACCTCATTAGTCTCACCCAAATGTGCTCCCCTAATGATGCTCCCGCAGAGGCGGGGCCGCCTCCTTATGGTCTGGGCAGCCGAGGCTCCTAATCAAGAGTAATAATAAGAATTAAAAACAGCCTATTGGGCTCCGTTCTCCCTGCCCCCCTGCCCGCACCCCGTCGCTCCAGCCGTGCGCACTGGCTCAGGACCAGGAGCGCCGGGCCCTGCAGCAACCCCGAGGTTTATTCCGAGTGTGCAGCCTGGCACATGGCGCCAGTCCTCCCGCCCCCGCCCGCTAACGAACATCTGCTCGTGGTTCCTGGAAGTTCAAGGACTTGGGGAGGCAGCTTGGAGGTGGTGTAATCAGAAACCAAATGCCGCTACTACTCGGAAAAGCCATGGATGAGCTGCCTTGGTGCCTTGGTCCGTGTTCTTCCTCAGGGAATACCCTTCCTTGCCGCACACCCATGCACCCCGCAGCCCCAGGCCCACTGGCCCCCGACACTCAGCTCTGTGCATCCTCATCTGGGGGCCTTTTCTAACAGCCCCGGGAGTGGGCAGGCCCCTCCCTGGACTCCCCATCAAGGCCTCTCATGGATTCCTTTCTCACCATCTGTTCCTTGTTTGCCTCTGAGGCCAAGCTTACCTCCAGGCATCCAGTCAGCCTTGTACATGTTTGTTGAATGAACCTATGTGAGGTACAGGAGGCTCGGAGAAGAAATTTCAGAAATAAACAGACCCTAACATCTTAACGTCTTCCCTTTGCTAAGTGTTCACAGGCTCTAAGTTCAGCTCCTAGGCCCAAGGGTGGTCACCGATGCTGGCCTTCCTGAGGACATCAGCCACATTCTGCCTTTACCCACAGGAGCGATCCAGCCAGGCTCAGCACCACCACCTGGCCACTGGCCAGGTTACCGCTTTGGCCAAAGGCTGGTGGTCTCCAGGCTGGGGGCAGCAGCAGAATTGGGGTGGGACAGCGGGGCTCTCTGTAGAATTGCTGTGTCTGCAGGGTCTTTGAAGACGATCTGTGGACCTGATGACAGGAGGCTGTGGGCTGAGATTAAGAGCCCCCCCTTTCACTTGAGGGGTCTCAGTGAAAGAGGGGAAGGACTTAAATCTTCCTTTTCCTGACCAAGGGGATGGAGGTGGGAGGGACAATGGTGTTTTTAGTAGCCTGGCTGTGTGGTTGGCCCTGTGGGTGTCAGCAGCCAGGCCAGTCCCAGGAAACCAGAGGGCTCTCCCCATGGAATGCCAGCAGTCACAGGAAGCCTCACCCTGTCTCCCCCCACAAGACTGTTTATCCAGGGCAGGTGCCCAATTGCTTGCCCTCACCATTGCGTCTCGATGCAAGGGTCTCACACACACACACACACTCAGCAAATCTCAGGAACTAAAACCATTGTGTACACTCAGTATTATTCTGTGGCCAAGCACTCGCCCTCCTAGAAGACAAGAAGTCCATGCACTCACTGGTCCAGCAGGCATTTTCTGAGCATTTGCCCCAGGCCAGGGGCCCACACAACTCCAAGCAAACTGTTCACTGTCTACCTTTAACAAACATACAAATCACAGTAAAATTACAAACCAGGACCAATGAAATGAAAAAGAAATGTCAGAGTTACAGGAAAGTTTGGGGGGCCTGGCCTCGTCTGAGTCTGGGAAGGCGTCCTTGGCAGAGTGACATTTGAAGTAAGGGCTGAAGGATGGGCAGTTACCTGGGTGAGGGTACTGGGAGGCAGAAGTGAGGTCCCGGGGAGAGGGAACTGTCTGGGCCAAGGCCCTGGGGCTGGAGACTGATGGGGTGGAGAAGGCCAGTGGGCTGGGAAGCGGGTGGGAGTGGAGGCCTGAGAGGGAGCAGGGTGGCGACAGGATGTGGGTGGTCATCGTGGGGAGTGATCCCATGTGCTGGCCATGGGGTAGAGAACCACAAGAAGGGCCAAGAGCAGTTGCAGAGGACAAGCTAGGACTCTCTCCACATGGTCCTGGTGAGAGGGGAGGGTGGTTTAAAGAAACTTGCTGACAGTGGTGTTGCCAGCAGTGACGTGGCCCGTGGTGCGTGGTGCGTTGGCGAGGGAGCCTCAAGGAAAGGTGGAGTCGGGGATGCCCCTCTGACTTCCACGAAGGGGCCTGGAGGGAGGCAGGACAGACCCAGGTCTCGGCAGAGGCTGGCTGAGCTTTCTCTAGGCAGGGAGCAGGGCTGCGGGCCCACCCGGAGTCTTCGGGTTTGAAGCAAGGAGTTGCAGGGGGGCCGGGAGGGTCAGGGGCCGCTCCTCAGCCCGGCTGGGCTGCAGGAGCACAGTCCCTGCTCTCCCTCCACCTGCCCCTTGCAACCATCCCTGCCTCCCGCGGACTCCCGGGAGGCAGCCACGCGTACCCCACACCAGCTCTGGAAACAAGCAGTCCCGATTTAAACTCGTATGTGAAAGACGATCCTCTTTTAGCTAAAATATGAGGGGTATTCAAAATAAGTATCAAATTATGAACATATACACGAAATGTGAAGCAGATGATCTCCCCCTACCCACCCCCGTGAGTGTAACGTCACGCAGGCTCCTGCTGGCCAAAGACTACGGTCTGAGGCTTGTCCCGACTGGGCCCCCCAGGAGCTCTGGGTCCTCTCACAGGGCCTGCCCAGTGTGCTCCGTGATCACCTGGGACCTGTCAGCAATGGTCACTCGGCTGCATCAGAGTGTGGGTGGAGCCCAGCAAGCTCTGCGTGTGTGCTTTATTGAGGAGAAATTCACATAACATAAAATTAGCAATTGTAAAGTAAAACAATTCAGTGATATTTAGGGAACTAACAGTGTTTGCAACCACCTCCTCTAATTCCAAAATTCCATCACCCAGAAGGAAACCTGTACCCGAGCATTCACTCCCCACCCCTCTCCCAGCCCCTGGCAGCTACCTTCTGACTCTGTGGATTTTTACACACATGGAATTCTGGATATTTTGTATAAATGGAATCGTACCCGGTGTGACCCTTCACCTCTGCTTCTTTCGCTCAGCACCGCGTCTCTGGAGCTCAGCCACGTTGCTGTGTGTATTGCCACTGGAGTCCTCTGCGTGGCTGAGTGATATTTGCTCCGTGGATGGACCGCATCAATCTGTATTAACAAGCCCTCCAGGTGATTCCGGTGCGCCCTCAAGTGGGAGAACCACCACCCAGCAGCACTGGGGACAGGGCCCCTGGGGCATTCTCTCCCCTGGGACTGCCCTGCCCACCCCACCCACACCCTGCAGACACCTGCCGGCGTGGGATCCCCATCTGCACGCGCACTCCCACACTCTGGCACTCCTGTGGGGCTGTGCTCACAAGCGTTTCGGATGGGTTATGAGTTGAGCTTAAATGTAGTAAAAATGCATCCGTAGGAAATGTTCTCCTTGGTCAGACTGCTTGTGAGCTCAGCGTGGACACTGTCTGCCCCAAAACCAAGTGGGCATGGAGGGCCCAGGACAAGGCAGCCAGTGGGCGCCCCCAGGCTCCTGCACCGCTGCTCTGGGTTTGGGCCTGGCTCTGTCACTGACAGCTCTGGGGGACCAGCCAGCGCTCTCCCTCTCAGCCCTCGGAGGGCTGCGGGGAGGGTGAGTAAGGAGCACTGGAGCCAGGCTCAGTAAAGAGAAAGTGGTATTTGATGGACCCCTGTGAAACCACCATTTTTATAGCTTGAAAAAAGTTGCGGACAAACCCATGTGGGTTAAGGAGCTGGCATTTTATTCTGAATTCAATGCCAACCATTGGAGGGCTTTAGGCAAATAAGTGACAAGAGCTGATATGTTTTATTAAAAGACCTCTTTGGCGTCTGTGGAGGTAGTAGGTCAGGGATGCTGTTCCCTTTTCCTCTGAGGGTCACTGGCAGCCCTCACCCCACGGCATCACTGGACCTCCCAAGAGTCTGGGTCTGGGGCACAACCCAACTGAGACCCTCATGGGACCTGCTCTCAGTGAACTGGCCACCAGCTCTGCGAGGTGGTGCTGCTCTTTTCCCCATTCTACAGATGAGAAGACTGAGGTCTCAAGGGACAGGGTCAAACCCATCTGCCTGCTGATGCCATGCACTTCCCTGCCAGCCTGCTGCCCTGGGCTGTGATGTTGGAAGATGGTACCAGCATCTCTGGTCTGGGCTTCCTGGTACCCAGACTCCGCCTTGAAAGTGGAGCAGCCTCACACTCCAGTGCCCCGGATCACAAGGTACCTGGTCACACATCAGAGGAAGATCTGGGAGCCCGTGGTCCCCTCAGGAACCTCAGTGGCAGTCTGTTAAACACTTCTGGTGTGAACCCTATTTTCACACACACCAGCTGTGTGACCTTGGCCAAGACATTTAACCTTTCTGAGCTCCAACTTCTTCACCTGCAAAGATGAAATAACAATGGCACCTGCTGGCCTGGCCGGTATGGCTCAGTCGGCAGGAGCATCTTCCCATACACCAAAAAGCGGCAGGTTCCATTCCCGGTCAGGCAACATACCCAGGTTTTGGGTTCGATCCCCAGTCGAGGCACGTGGGGGAGGCAACTGATCGATGTTTCTCTATCTGTCTCTTTCTCCCTCTCTCTCTCAAAAAAAATCAATCAAAAAATGTTAAAAACAATAATAGTGGCACCTACCCCTCGAGGTCATGGGGAAAATTAAACAAGACACCTTGTTTTCTGCTCCAGGAGCCTGGCCATGCACGGTCGCCCCCGCCTGCCCCCGCCCATCCCACTCCCTGGCCACTCCCAGGCTGCCGCTTGTCACTGCTCTCCCCGCTAAGGCTCCTCACCCGCGGGAGAGGCAGACCTGGGCTGCGGGAGACCGCCTCCTGGCCCCAGCAGGTAGCCCTCTGCTCGGCAGCCAGGTGAAGGGCAGCCACCGATGTGAAGGGGAAATTGTCCTGAACACGGTCCTCGGAACCTCGAGGAAGCCGGTGACACACGGAGTGTGGACATTAATGCAATCGAAGGGTAATTCAATCACTTTATAGAAGTTGATCTGTCCTTTTTATTACAATTACTGTCGGCTGGGGTGTTTCATTCCATCATGGAGAATAAACATCATTTATCATACTTGTAAAGATTAGCCCCCGACAGCTACGGCTCTTGCTTTGCATAAATGTGTATTAATGTCGGGCCTGCCTGCGGTGTGGGGAGAGGTCTATATTTCACAAGACTGATTAGGCTCTGTCACCACTGCTTTAAGTAACGTCTTATCATGACTGATACACCCCGACTGCAAAACAGCAGCGGGAGTGGGGGCTGCTCCAGGCAATTGACAGAGGCACCGGAATGAAAAGCAGGCTGGGGAAGGTGGCATCTGCTTCCTCCAGGCCTGAGCCGCCCTGACGCCGGGACCCCCCTCATCCAGGGCTCTGCCCAGGAAGCAAAGGCTGCTGGGGGGTGGCAGAGCTGGCCCACTCACCACTTCTGAGCCCCAGCGCCGGCGCCCAGCCCCGAGTGTCCCGCTCTGAGACCCCACTACCCCTCTCCTTTCCTCTACTTTGGGGCCACTCGTCCACCAAGCCTTTCTCTGTCAGGAGCCCCTTTGCATTGGCTCCTGGAGGTCTCTTTTCTTTTCCCTGTGCCCCAGCTGGGGTCCTGCTGCCCCTGGCTGCCACTGCTGGTGCCCCCACTCATCTCCAGCCCAGGCCTCTCTCCTGGGCTCCACCTGGTGTCCATGGTCTCACACCCAGACTTCACCAGGGCCTAATCGCCCACCTCGTTAATCCATCTGCCCTCTGCATCGTAGCCAGTGAGGACCCCCCACAGAAATGTGGTCACCGCGTTCCGGGGACTCCACACCGCCCGCAGGACAGTGCCCAAGCGTCGCGTAAGCCAGCTTCCAGGACGCTCAGGGACAGCCGCTCCGCCAGACCCGCCTGCCCAGCCGTGCCTGGCACGTCCCCACCCTGTGATCGCTCGCTCTCTCTCCGGACCGGGTTTGGTTCCTTCTCCCGGCATCCAGCCACTGAGCCCAGCTCCTGCTCACGTGGTGGCCTCCTCACCTCCCTGCCCCAGCCGGGAGAGGCGGGACCTGCGAGCCTCAGGCTCTGGCACCTCCTGGGCCTTCCTCCAGGTGACATCATGAAGCGGGATTTGGACAGAAATGTGGGGGAAGAGCTGACTTCGCAGGGCTCTCGCTCGGCAAGTCAGAGTGCAGGGGCAGGAAACACTGACGTGTTGGCGGTGCTATTATTTCATTTGATTACATTTGTGACCTCATTTGGGTTCTATAGTTCCAAAAGAACTATGAGTGTAAGGAGTGTATACCTAGTTTTATGTGCCCTTATTTAGGGAAAATTGTAATAAATATAATTAAGGTACTAGAATTTTCTAGCTGAGCCGGTTCATCGCTGAGAGGGCAGGGAGTTTCTTTGTCCCTTCCACCTGCACCCTAGCGGGTACTGCTGTGCCTGGCACGTAGTAGATGCTCAGCTCACTACACACCTGTGAAATGAGGGCATGAAATGGTGAAAAGAGGGTGTCTTTTTGGATGGGGGACCGGAATCTTGGAAGCACAAAGTGATACCATGTAGCTATTTGCTAAGTGAATGAATCATTGAATGAATGAGCAGCTGCATGACAAGTGAATGAATGAAGGACTGTTCGGGGCCACTGGGAGCATGAACTGAGGCCGGCAGGAGCAAGGCAAAGTCAGGGCCTACTCTCACCCAGATCTCACCAGCAACATGAGGCTGCAGCCTGCCTGGCTCCGCCTGGACCTGGCCACCCTCTAGGGTCTGCAGCTGCCTTGGTGTTCCCAGACCCCCAGACCCCCCGGCCTCTCCATGCCTCCACACCATTCTCTTCCCAGCCAGGGGGCCTCCTGTTCCTTCTCCTGCCGACTCCCAGGAAAGGCCTGGCTCTGTTCTCCAGCTGTTCTCCACCTCAGGGGAAGGCAGTGGGCAGGGGCTTATTGAGAGTCACACACCACACAGTTCGTCCACTTAAAGCGTATACTTCAATGCAGCGGTTTTTAGCAGTCACAGATGCGTACAACCACCTTAGAACATCTTAGAGCATCAATCTTAGAACATCTCCAGCCAATCTTAGAACATCTCATCACCTCAAAAAGAAACCCTATGCCTTTACTATCACCCCATCTCTCCCAGCCCCCTCCGCTAGCCCTTGACAACCACTAATATATTTTCTGTTTCTATAGATTGACCTGTTACACATTTTCATATAAATGGGATCTACCTCCCTCTCCCCTGCCTCTTCCTTCCCCACATTCTTCCCCTTCCCTCCTCCTCCTGTCTGTCTGCCTAGAACGTGGACCTGAGGCTGGAGGGGTAGCAGCCATTTGATGACCATGAGGCAGCCTCAGGATGAAAGCCACGCTCCAGGGATAGTGGGGCGGAAAGGTAGAAGGCACCTGCCTCATTTATAACATAGTAGAGCCTAAGGGCTAGAGCGGGACTTTCCGCCTGCAGATTCCATGTTATATGAAAAAACCCCAAACTAAACAAATAAGAAAAACCCTGTTTAGTTGGACCACTGCGGCCTGGTTTCTGCTACTTGCAAATAACTGTGAACCTGACTACAAACAAGCTGAGCTCTGATTAGGTGACTTCCCTGCTCAAGAGGCAGCACAGCGACCCCTACCTTCTGTCAAATGAAGTGAAAATTCATTAGCTTCAAACTCAGCATTTTGTGATCTGTCCCCATTTCCCTCTGTGTCCCCAGGTCAGAGGGTTTGGCTTGTTGCTGACCCCTCCATTCCCATTTATACTTGGCATCTTCTCCCCTGCCCCCAGCCCCTCTATCCTTCCATCTCCTTGAAAATCCCCCCTCCTGCTCTGCTTTCAAGGCCAGCTCCGCCTGCTCCCAGCTCCACCCCCCCCATACACACACACACACACACACACACACACACACACACACACACAGCTTTGTGCTGGGTACAGCAGTTATCTGTCTGCTCTCATTCCCTTCCCATCTGGTAAGATTCCTTCTTTTCTGCACCTACCAGCTCTGGGGCAGGACAACTGTGTGCATGTCATAGGTGCCCTACAAATGTTTTATGAATGAACTACCAGTGATTCTTTAATACTATACTTTATATGATATGGAAACATATTTCATGTAACACATAAATGTAATAACAAGTGTTATTTATTGGCCATCTACTCTCTGCAAACACTGTATTAGGCACTTGATTTGAAAAAATAATAACGTTTGTTTTTTGTTTTGTATGCCAAAAAAGAAATGTTCTTTGTTGAATACAGAAAAATACATTCAATCATCCAAAGTTCTACCCAATTCCCCGCACTGGTAACATTTGAGTGGGTATCTTTTAAGGTCTATATGGTATAGTATGTATAGACAGGGGGGAGAGAGGGTAAAAGAGTCATGATTTAATGGACTTTTTTTGGTTAATTTTTCAAATTGCTGGTTATTCTTTTAAATTTATTTCTCAGCTTCACACAGATCCACATTGTCCACATTGGGAAACTGAGACTGAGAGAAGCAAATTCCTGCGCTCGAGGTCACGCAGCTGGGACAGCAGAAAGTGGGGCTGGCACAGGTCTGTGGAGCTCCACGCCCGTGTCCTCTCCGCTTCACTCAACATGCGCTACATACGAGGGAATCTTCCTCGAGACTTGCCTCCTGCATAAGCCACAGACACTGCGCACCATGTATTTTTGTTTTCTGTTTGTTTGTTTGTTTGTTAATCCTCTCTGGAGTCTATTTTTTCCATTGATTTGTAGAGAGAGTGGAAGGGAGGGAGGGGAGTGGGGGGAGAGAGAAAGGTATCGACTGGTTGCCTCCTACACACACTCCAAATGGGGTTGGGGATCGAACCCAGGTATGTGCCTTTGACCACAACCATTCCGTGTGTGAGTCAACGCTCTAACCACTGAACACACTGGCCAGGGCCACACCACACATTTAAAAAAATATATTTTTAAATTAATTTCACAGAGAGGAAGGGAGAGGGAGAGAAAGGTGGAAACATCAATGATGAGAGTCATTGATTGGCTGCCTCCTGCATGCCCCCTGCTGGGGACTGAATCTGATCCCCGGGCATGGGCCCTGACAGAGAATTGAACCATGGTCTCCTGGTTCATAGGTCGACACTCAACCACTGAACCATGCCAGTGGGGCCACACCACACATTTTATATGTGACTATATCTGTCACTATGTCACATACATCTGTATTCACACACCTGTGCCCCTTCACCTGGAGTCTTAATCTGGAGTCTGTGACCTTTAAAGAGGACATAGATGGGCGTCCGTGGCCAGAAAACCCTTTGAGGATTTGTTTTCAAAGTTTCCTGCGTATGTCTGAATGTCAAGTTATATAAAGGAGGATTTTTAACTTCCATGAGATCCTTAAAAGGCCTGTGACCCACACAGGCCAGGAGCACTAAGGTACCGAATGCACGTGTCTGTGCCAGGCCATCCTCCGTGTAAACAAAGGCACTCCTGCATCTTCCAAGTGCCGCAGCTGAGCCAGCCTCTGAGCCCAGCCCACACCCTGTCCTCTCTGCAGTTCTGCTCTGAGAGTTCCAGGGGTGACTGACCCGGCTCCTGGTGGGCGTCTGCCCAGAAAGAGAAGCCCTAAAATGGGTTGTCAGGGAGCACTGGGGGACTGGTGACTGCCAGGAGAGGCCAGTGAGGTCTGGATGTGGGGGACAGGAAGAGGGCAGGCTTTGTCCACTAGGGAGACAGAGCTGCTGACTGAGGACAAATGCTACCCGGCCGGCGGAGGTTTTGCCTCCAGCTCTTGCTAGGTTGACCTGATCTTGGGCAACTCACTTCTGCTCTCCAGGTCTCAGTTTCCCTATATACAAAATTAAGAGCTTTGGTTGGAATCTGAGCATGATTAAAATATCAAACTGGTAGCTAAAGAGCCAGGGACTGTAGTCCCTGGTCCTAAATTACTAGTGACAATGGCCACTATTAGCTTGTTGATTTATTAACCCCAGGGCACTGAAAACTGCTACCCACCCTTCCCCCAGAGGGTGGAAGAAAGAGGCTGAGGGAAGACAGGAGGAAGGAAGCTCTGCGAGAGGAGGGGAAGCTGAGCAGCCTCTGAGTTTCTGGAAGACAGAATCGTGTGGCTTCCTTCTGCACTGAACCCCAGCTCCTAGATGGTGGCTGGGTGCAAAGCAGATTCTTTATGAGTTTGCCAGGGTTGCTGTAGCAAAGACCAAAATTAAATGGTTAAAACAACAGAAATGTATTGTCTTCCAGTTCCAGAGGCTGGAAGTCCAAAATCAAAGTGTCTGTAGGGCCATGTCTGAAATCTGCAGGGAGTCCTTCCTTGCCTCCCCCAGCTTCTGGTGTTGCTGTCAATCTTTGGTGTCCTTGGCTTTCAGCTTCATCATTCCAGTTTCTGCCTCTGCTTCACACAGCATCTCCCTGTGTGTTTGTCTTCATGGCCATCTTCCTATAAGAACACTGGTCCTATAGGATTAAGGACCACCCTGCTCCAGTATCATCTCATCTTAACTAATTACATCTGCAATGAGGCCACATTCTCAGGTGTTGTGGGTTAGGACTTCAACATATCTTTTTTCAGAGGGTCACTATTCAATCCCCAACAGTAAATAAATACCTGGGGACTGAGTGGGCAGTGGCTCTTGGCAAGCTTACTATGAGGAGATTGCCAAGGGGACAAAAGTGAGCTTATCGGAACATGGTTTTCTAGTAATTGCTGCTCCTTGGAAGGAAACCATAGTTGACTGCACTGTAATTATTGAGTTTCAGATGGAGAGTAAAGCACATGTGAACCAAGGGGGGAAAAGCTATGGAGCATGAACAGGAGCGAATGAGATGTATGGACAGGTGAGTAGGACACTGTGTCAGAGGTGGCAAGGAGATGCATGAGACCACGGTGCCCACAGTCCTTTTGCTGTTTTTCCATCTAGATGAAAAATTTTTTTCTTACACTTCTGCAGAACAAAATAAGTGTGACTTGTTTTCACCATTTTATGTACTTTTGGAAGTTTAATCATGTTTTGGACGTAATATTTGACCTTATAACTCCACTGTTTTGAACCCAGCCTTAATAAAAACCTGCTGTTTTAGCCAGCTATGTTTGAAGTTGTCTAGAATACCTGAAGTCTATATTCTGGGGTTCCAGAACTCTTAATAGCTGGGGTACAAAACCATTACATACAGTGAAGGAGATGTCAGGTATCCAGCTCTGCAGATGGTAACTGAGGTTGGGAATCGCTGCTTCCAAGACAAGTCATTTGAACCACGGACAACTTACATTTTAGAGATGCCCAGACTCTGCTTTAGAATTTACCTGACCCAGCTGTTCTCTGACTTCTTGCCAACTAGTCAGAGTTTGGTGCAGGGAACAAAAACCATGCTAGGTATTTTAAGCAGAAAGGATTTAATACAGGGAATTGAAGATTTACAAAGTCATTTGAAGAGGTAGAGGGATAGCTTCCAGCCCGAGTCTCCAGGAGTGACTACAAGGACACTGAAGAATAGGAATTAATTCCAGGAGCACACTGCCTTAGCTGAGGCCCAGGCACCAGGAAGCTGGGACCAGGGGCTGCTGCTGCCCTTATGGCCTGAACACTAGTCATGGAGACAGCTGCCTTGTGCGATGAGGCTGGTGGCTGGACATTGAAACAGTGAATCCAGCTGCTGCTGCAGCTGCCTTTCAACGCTATAAAGCAGGGGGCTGGACCTTGGTCTTTCCTGTTTGCCACCAGAGAACAGCCCCAAAGCTTTAGGGAGATGGCCTCACCTCCTGTCTGTCTTTTAACCTCATGTAGGTGCTTCTAATCAGCAAAACATTTAAAATCTAGGGCTTTAACTGCAAGGGACTCTAGGAAACAGAGTTTAAGCTTTTAGATCTGTGCAGCAGGAGAAGGTGCTCTAGATGGGGAAGACAGATGTTGAGGCCCACGGCCACATGTTGCATATTAAGATGTTTTTATCATGGGCCAGAAATATCCATTCTCTAGACAGGATGGAGGCAGAACATGCAAGTGCTCCAAGAAGAGAGAATATAGGACTAAAGCCTCCTCGCAGCAGGCATAAATGTAAATTAGCACTCCTTTTTCTAAGGCAAGCAGAGCTTTAGAGAAATTAAAGGGAAAGAACATCTTAGGGTAGGGCTGTCCAATGGAGTAATATGCAATGATGGGCATTTTCATATCAGTGCTGTCCAACACAGTACCCACTAGCCCCGGTGCCCACTGAGCACTTGAAATGTGGCCAGTGTGACTGGGTAACTGAATTTTTACTTTTCGTTAATTTAGATTTAAATGCACATCCCCACATGAGGCAGTGGCTGCCATCCTGGATGGTGCATTCTCAGAGGTGTCTGGAAAGACCAAGCTCTGGACCCTGCTTCCCCACTCTGCTGAAGGCAGGATTGGTGGGGTTTGGGCAGGGCCCTAGATAGAGAACAGTGGTGGAGGGGACGTGCCTGAGGAAGAGGCAAGAGGGCAGGAGGGCCTCTCTTTCCAGAGCCGCTGGTGTACTGCTCAAGAAAGCAGAAGCCAAGAAGTACCTCATTCAGGTTTCAAACAGGTAGGTCTCAGCCTGAAGAAGATTCTAAGGTCCAAAGGCCGGACAGCTGGGAGAAGAAATGAGGTAAGAGGGACTGGATGGCCTAGATCAGTGTTGGGACAACCACAGCTGTGCTTGTGGGAAGCCAATGGCCAGAGAGGAGGGAGGATTCACGTTAGGCACCCTGTTGACCCTACCTGGCCTGCACATGTGACAGGAATATTTTAACTTTTAACCAAGACTATTAGTTTCCTGTTGCTGCTGTAACAAATTACCACAAACTAAGCAGCTTAAACACCACAATTCTATTATCTTACAGTTCTGTAGGTGAGATGTCCAACTTGGATCTCCCTGGGCTAAAATCACAGTGTCCACAGGGCTTCACTCCTTCTGGAAGCTCCAGGGGAGAATCTGTTTCCTGCCTTTTCCAGCTTCTATTGGCTGCCCACATTCCTTGGTTCTTGGTCCCTTTTTCCACCTTCGAAGTTCATCACTGTGACCTTTGGCCCTGTCATCATAGCTCCACCCCTGACTTCGACCCTCCTGCCTCCCTCTTACAAGAACCCTTGAGTCTGCATTGGACTCACCCAGGTAGCCCTGTCTCAAAACCCTTAACCCAATCACATCTACAAAGACCCTTACCTTAGTCACATCTGCAAAGGCCCTGCTGCCTAAGGCAACATAGTCACAGGTGCCAGAGATTAAGACATAGACATCTTTGGGGGGCTGTTCTTTACCTACAACATTCTCTTTGCCTATTCCATCACATTCCCCACCCCACCTCACTGTCATCCTGGCCTTCCTCTCCCTCTCTTCCCCAGTCAGCTTGCATTTGTTGCTTCACATAAGGACAGCAGAACAGTTGAGAAATATGAGTCATTTTTTGCATTTTAAGTTTCAAAAGTCTAGCTGAATGGGGGTTGACAATAAGCCAGGGAGGGAAAACTGACAAGTAAGACTATAGGTTGACTTGAAAGGTCAAGAGCAGGGGAGACTTGTGTCTCTGTAGCAGGGAGGATAAGTAGGCTTTAAACAAACAACCCCTATCTCATTGGCTTAACAAATGAGGTTAATTTCTCACTGTTACTCTACATCCATTGTGGGTAGACTAGGAACCCCGTTCATATCTGTTCACTGTGGGGACATGAGCTGATGAAGCAGCCACCACCCAAAGCATCACTTTCGTCTCTACAGCAGAGGAAAATGAGTGTGACAAATTGCAGACTGGCTTTTAAAGCTCCTGCCAGAGATACCACTTGCCAGTTCTCACGTTTCATTGGCCAAAGAAAATCACAACTAACTTCAAGAGGGCAGAGAAGTACAACCCTGCCCAGTGCTTGGAATAAGAACTGGAAACATTTGCCCAACAGAGCTAAACACTATCAGGGTTCTTTCCCCACGCAGAGCTCCAAGCAGATGGCAAGACACCAGGGAAGCGGCTACTTAGGAGGTCAGCACAGGCAGTGGGGCTTGGCATGAGCCCACAGATGTGTCCTGAGCCCAGGTGACAAGGGAGCAGCGGTGTTTCCTGGTGTTGGAGAGGGACAGGCAGTAGCTGTGGAGAGAGGATTTGAAGAACCTGGAAACCAACACCAGCCAGCATTATGATGTCCCTGCCAAGGTCAGAAAGGGCCCGTGGTGACTCTGTGCTCACAGGAAAGGCTTGGAGTTCTGAATGGACTGAATTCAAATTTACATTAGCAGTGGCATGGGGGCCCTAAATAGAAGTTAAGTTTAGATATAGGAATTGTATTTCATTCACACTGTACCTAAATATAAACCAAAAGCTGACGTTATAGGATATTCAGGTAACTTGGGTCCATGTACCATGTGACATGCTGGTAATTCTTACAGTAAGGATTCACTTAATCACTTCTTTTTGCCATTTAAAAAACTACCCCTAGTGACTAAAAATTTTAGCAATGATTTAAGTCATCTAAAATTTTAACACACATGCTTGGCCAAAATGCAAACATTTTCATTTATGAGCCACTGAAACTGAGGGAAAGAACTGTCTCTTTTGGCCTCACTTTCACCGCTTTGGGGATTCTTGACCAGAGAAGAAGGTGAGATAAGGGGTTGTTGAGCTTCCAGAATGTGCCAGAGACTGTCTGGGCACCTTGAGACCATATCCCATGTGAGCCTTTGAGGAACATGAGGCCAAGAGGTTCAGGAACTTGACCCTAGTCACTCATCTGCTGGGTCACTGCCAGGACTTCATGCAGCTGGGCTGGCTCCTCCTTAGCTTCTATGTACCCCTAGTGGCTCTGACCCCATTCCAGCTGCCACTTAGAACTTGGCTGGCCAAGGGCCCTTGGCCCCCAGGCTCCCCAGGGCCAGGGTTTGAGCAGAAGCCCTTCACAGAGCTGTCAGGGAGAGAACCCTGGGACGAGAGTCCAAGGACGAGGCTCTAAGTAGCCCCTACCTCCTGCTTACTCAGCACTTTTTTCAGGTGGTGACTTGTGGTGCCCCCAGGGGATGCCAAGAAAGGATGTCCCTAGTCAGAAACAGAACTTTCCAGTGGAGAATGTTGGATCCTAATTTAACTATTTGCAGAATGGTCTGTGGCTCCAGCACATGTGATTTTCAGACAATCCTGTGCCAAGGGACCAGAGTGCCCCTACAAGGTGAAAATGGAAAGGCAGGAGGGAGCTCTGTTCTGCACCTAAAATCACATATTCACTCTCTCAGCTGTCTTGCCAGGGTGTGGCTCACATGCTCAGGCACCGCCACTCTTGTCTAAAGAAGGAACCCAGCACCGGGAGTCAGATCCCTGGCCTGAGGGCTCCAGGTGATCCAGACCGCTGACCAGGGAAATCTTGTGACGGAATGAATCTCAGATCCTTCATCTGGGAGTCCAGAGAGTCAACAACACACCACAAAGTTGACTTTCTTTTGGCTGGAAAGATGGATTTTGAAGCCATTCTGACATTCTGGGATGCAGTGGTCTTTCAAAACCCTCACAGTAGCACTGTCAGATGAGTTGAGCAGTTATTTATATATTTTCCAGTCCCCATTGTCCAAAGGTTAAATCCAGGCACAGAGTCAGCATCTGTGTAACAGAGATGGCTCTCAATGGAACTGGGTCTGTTACCATAGGCAGGTGTCAGTCAGAGTGTGGGCCTGGGTAGCCATTTTGGAGGGTTGGGCTGCATGGGGGCTGTGCAGAGGACAGGGGTGCACTGGGATCCATGGGTTCCCCACGGACTCCAACCAGCTCCCCCAGATGTGCGGATGTGAGAGTGCAGTTGTATTCAGGTTGGGAGGTGAGCTGAGGGCTGTGGCATCTCCAGGCTTCCTGATGGCAGGCCCTACAGCCTCCCCCCAAACCCCCACTACCTTAGAGAGTCAGAGTACACGGGGGGAGTTTCCCCATTGGCCAAAGTGGCACAGGGTGAGGTTCTTCCACCAAGCACACCAAAAGCTAGAAAGATGAATGGATAGGACCTGAGCACACAGAAAAGCTGGCAAGATAATTGGAAAGAAAAAAAGCCCTCCCCTCCCTATCCCTATAAGAACCATGGCCTTAGCAGGAAGAGGGAGATAGTCTTTGAGTCAGGAGTCCACCATTCTCCCAGGTGCAGCACCTGAATAAAGCTCTTTCCTTTTGCACCAGCACCTGTCTCATGAGTTTGGCTTTCGTTGCTGCTTTTCAGTTACAGGCCCAGGCTGGTATTGCTGACTCCCTCTGGCTGCAGTGCTTTTCTATAAGCTTTAACAGAATATTTATGGAGCAGGAATCTTTTGCAGACAGAGGCCAGGCAGTAAAAGAGTCCCCACATCCCTAAGTGTCTCTTCCCTACCCATGGTACATTATTGTCTTGTTCAGGGCACACAGGGTCAGGGCTCTGTGGCTCTGTTCCCTCTTATGCATGGGTCCTCACTGACCAACACAGCAGGAGGAGCTCTCAGCTGGCTGGGCCCTGCAGCTCAGACATTTCCTGGGGGGTCGTCCCTAAGAGCAAAGAGGAAGCATACCTGGGGGGAGCAGACCAGGTGGGCAACTGTCTTCTCAACAAGAGAGGAAAATAAAGGAATATTCCATCTTTCATCCTGGGAAAATCTAGCTCCAGTGCTACAAACCCTTCCCAAACAATCCAACAAGAAAACAACGATTTTTTTCCAGGCACTATTGTTTTCCAGACACCTTGGGACCTTTCACACTCATTGCGATCAATGCTCATGTGCCCATATGTCATCTCCACCACCTCCTGTGTGGTCTGGGTGTCTATGCATGGTGCAGGGTTCCAGAGGGGCCTCTTTTTCTTGCCTTTTGAGTAGGATATCTAGCCTCCTTCAGGGGGTGAGGATCAGGCAATGGCTGAGTGGTTATCCTCCCTAAGGAGGGGCAGGTGCTGTCCTGCTCTGCCCTGGTTAGGGGTACCCCTCCTTTGCATATTCTGGGTGGTGTCTTGTGCATTTCCCTAAAGAAAATGCTCAGTGGTAAATCTGGATGTCTGAGCCAAAGCTGTTCCAAGCTCTGAAGTTTGCCTTTGGGCTGTATAAGTGTAGAAGCTGCTTTCCTAGAGCTTCCTGACTGGGCGTCAACTGGCCCTCAGAAACCTCCCTCTCCCAGCCCTGCCCCCTCTGTTCATGCCCTCACTTCCTTCCATTCTCTCTGTGCCTCTTCCCTTCTGGGTCTCCTTACCCTTCTTCCTCAGGCTCTCACTAGGTGGAGGGACAATCAAATCTGCTCCACTGAAGTCCAGTGTGCACCCTGCAGTTTGGGTGACCTTGCATGTCGACCACTGCTCTCTGCTATAGCACTAAGGCTAAGACTCTCTCTCTCTATCCAGTTACATACATCATGTATATTCCTAAAAACAAGAATGCTCTTTTGCATAATCACAGTACCATTATCAAAATTAGGAAATTAATATGGATAGAATATTATTATCTAGTCTATAGAGCTCATTCAGATTCTACCATTGTCCCAACAATGTCCCTTAAAGTACATGGAAACCCAGGGTCATGTGTCCCATCCTTTAATCTACTTTAACCTGGGCCAGTTGTGCAGTCGCTTTTGCATTTCGTGACAGTGTCACCTCTGAAGAGCACAAGCCAGTCATTGTGTAGAGTGTTCTGTAACTTGGCCTTGTCTGATGCTCCCCATGGTTCAGCCCAGGCTCTGTATCTGTCAGGGGTCTCATAGGAGGAGCATCGAGTCCTCCTCAGCGCATTACATCAGGAGGCAAGTGATGTCAGTTTGTCCCATTGGTGGTGACTTTCATTTCAATAACTTGGTTAAGATGGTGTTCTCTAGATGTATCCACTATAAAATTACTATTTTTCCCTTTGGAATTAATAAGTGTGTGTGAACACTAAAAAGACAGACAATATAATACATATTCCTATAACAAATTCAAATCATAAAGCAAAGGCACCTTCTCCAACCTGTGTCTCAATGGTAACCCTAACCTTTGGCTAAGAGTTGCACATCTCAAGAGATGCATTTGCATCCACATTTCCCCCAGGTTTTACAAATATGTGTCCATGTTTTTAAATAAATAAGAATAGCATGTTGCACAAATTGTTTTTGAAACTTAACCATTTTGCCTAACAACATAAAATCATATTATTATTATTTAAAAATATATATTTATTCATTTCAGAGAGAGATAGAAACATCAATGATGAGAGAGTCATTGATCAGCTGCCTCCTGAATGGCTCCTGCTAGGGACTGAGCCTGCAACTGGGGCATGTGCCCTGACCAGGAATTGAACCGCTACCTCCTAGATCATAGGTTGATGCTCAACCTCTGAGCCACACCAGCCGGGCAATTCATAGTATTATTTATTGTTCATCATTGTTTTAATTTGTTTTTAATTATGACTAGTGAGAGTGAAATTATTTACTATTAGTATTTCTTCTGTGAATACTCCGTTCATACTTCCAGTTTCTTCTGTAATTGGTCAGTTTGCCTTTTCTTCATCAAGTTTCCTAACTCTCTGTATAGTGCCAATAACTGAGTAGTCAAGGGCAAATAAAAGGAGTGCTTGGGGGCTTTTGAGGAACTGAGGGTGGCCAGCATGCTGGGGCTGGGAAGGGGACAGGAGGACAGGTCTGGTTTGCAGGCCAAGAGCTTGGACCTTGTTCTGCAAGAAGTGGAGGGCTCTGTGCATGGACCTGCCCAGGAGGACCTGACTTCTAGAAAGATCTGTGTGCACCTGGGGAGAAGGGTGAGGCACAAAGTGGGCCTGGCGGGTGGAATGCTTGCAGGTGAGGTGCCTGGAGGCCAGCAGAAGCTTGTCAAAGCCCCGTTCGTTCAAGGAAAGTTTGAGATGGTGGTAAGTGGAGTTCTGGAGAACTCAGAAAACTAGCCACTGGAGACAGAACTGGACTCTTGCCCTAATGGGCGTCTTTCATTATCATTAATCCCCATCAGTGCTTTATTGTATTAGTTATAGCTAATTTACATTTTACCGAAGCATTGAAAACAGATTGCAGATATTTGGAAACAGATGTTATCCTAATGTTAAGGCAAAACCATGAATATTTATAATGATTATTGCTGGATCAAATTACCTCGACTAAACAGGGAAGCTTGTTCTAACAACTTCAGCCAGGAGCCTGGCGAGGAGAGACAGAAGAGTATTGACGAACTTTTGGGCACACGTCAACTTTCCTTCACGTGGGATACATTTTTGCTGCCTTCCCCTGGACCTGGGAACAGAGAGTGGTTGTTATGAAACCAATTTAGGGATTTTCCTGCTGCTCTTATTAATTGGCCAAGTCAGGATTTTCCATCTGGCTTTTTCCACCCTCTCCTTGGAGAAGGTCTGCCAAACTCTCTCTAACCTGAGCAGCAGTGGCGCCTTCCCAGACTGCAGGGGGAGGCCAGGCCTCTCAGCCCTTTTCCCCACCCACCTGCCAGGGTCTTCAGGGCCACGGGAAGCTAGGTGAGCCTCAGGGGCCAGCAGAGTGCACAATTGTCTCCCAGGGGTTTCGTGGGCTCCAGGCTGATTTGCTTCCCCATCAGGACTCACTCTTTCTCTGCTGGCCCCTGGCAGAAGCACTGGCAGGAGAGAATGCTGGTTACCAGAGGGGTGGGTGTCGGGGGAGGGCGAAATGAGTAAAGGGGGTCAAATATATGGTAACAAATAGACTTTTGGTGGTGAGCACACAATAGAATATACAGATGCTGAATTATAATGTTGTACATCTGAAATTTATATAATGTTATTAACCAATGAGATTGCAATAAAAAATAGATTTAAAAAAGGAGTGGAGCCTTTCCTTGAAGACTTCAGGAGACCCCTGCTGGAGTTCAGGGGTCAGGCGAAGTGTGAGGAACCCTTGCTGAGTGCAGCGGGTAGGTGGTGCCCAACCAGCCCCCTCCATGCCCTCTTACCTTTTGGGTGCCCTCCCTTGCCCGCCCCTGCCATGTGCTTTTGCGTTTACACCCAGCACCTGCAACTCTTCTTGGGAGGACTTCCTGTCCTCTGACCCGGAGTCTCTTGGCCCCAGTGCAGAAAATTAAAGCACCTTCGAGCTAAACCTTCCCCTCCCCTCCCCTCCCCTCCCCTCCCCTCCCCTCCCCTCCCCTCCCCTCCCCTCCCCTCCCCTCCCCTCCCCTCCCCTCCCCTCCCCTCCCCTCCCCTCCCCTCCCGACCTTTACCAGCCGCTGGAATGGGAGCCCAGCTCTGGCCTTAGGCGTGGGCACTTCCGAGGCATAGCTTCCAGGTCAGAGTCCCCACGGGCCAGCTAATTCTCTAGGCTGGCCCAGCCCCCTCCCTGTCCTTCCTCTTTGTGCAGTGATGGAGATGAAGAAATGGTGCAAGGACAGATCTCATGCATGAGACGCTTATGGACAAATGGAAGAGACAAACGGGGGAGCAGACAACTTAGGGAGCTGGGAGGCAGGCAGGGGGAAGGGCATGTCCAGCCTTCAGTGGAGGCTAGTTGAGCAAGGGCCAAATGCCCACTACATGGCCTGTCATGCTTGAGTGCCCACCATGGGCCACACACCGGGCCAGGGACACTGATTCCTCATAGTGGCCCCTCAAGGTGGACGTCCTTAGCTCTATCAATCTCCTAAAAAACTGAATCTCAGAGACGTGAGTGACTCACTCAGGAACATTTATTTATTGAACAAACTTGTATCTGGAAGGGCCTCCTGGGGTGCCAGGGCCCGTACGGGGCACAGAGGATTGTGGGAGCCAGTAGACGCTGTCTCAGTCCTCACGACGAGACTTGATGTGGAAGCTCCTGCTAATAGATATAGTGCACATGGAAACAGGAAATAAATATGCAGTTCCAAGCCGTGGTGAATGAAGACATACAGGATGCTACGAGAATCTGCCGTGGGAACGGCCTGAGGTGACACCCGGGCTAAGAGTGGAGGGGAGCGGATGCGCGGGTGAAGGCAGTGGGTGCGGGGCCCGCAGAGCGGCGGCCAGTGTAAGGCCGGGAGGGGGGCTCCATGTCCCAGCTCTAAGCAGCACAGCGCCTGGAGGGGACTCGCGGTGAGACGCTAGAGAGGCGGGAGGGACCATGCAGGACCTTATTGTGAGGTTCGAGCGTGGCCTTGTAACCAAAATTAACTTTAGGCTGTAGCAACGAATAAAAGGCATTTGAGCAAAAAGGAGCTGCAGCCTGGGAGACACTGATTCAGGTACAACCTAAAGTGTGTTCCACAGAGACAAGGGGAGGCCGTCCTTCCCAGAGAAAGCTCCCGCCCACGTTCGCAATTAGGTCCATTTAAGGTAAATGAGGTACCAAATTGTGTGGTTCTGATTAGACGGGGAGTTGGCGCCCTGCAGTGGTTGACCAGATGGCGTCAAAAGGCGGGCACAGTGCTGCAGGCTGGGGTTCAGTTTGCGGTTCTTCCCGGTGGATGGAGTATGTGAGGAGCCCCCTCAGCAAATGGCCATGAGGCTCTTATTATTCACAAAACTTGTGCCCTCGGTTGACCAGGGGGCTGGCTAAGCATGTCCAAAATCCAGAGGCGTCCATCTCAGCAGATAAATTCCTTCTCAGTGTCCACATCAAATACATCTTTCTCCTTGGGGTCTACAGCCTTTTTCTGAGAACCATGGCGCCGTCGATGGACCTGCTCACACAGGGTCAGATGTGAATGCCAGAGCCTGAGCTCTGTTACAGTTTTGCGCCTTTAAGGACAAGGCTGGGGGCTGACCCCTGGGCTGGTTCCCGGATCAGAAGAAGGGCCTAGAGTGCATCTGGCCGGAGTCCAGCTGGCTCGTTCCACCTTGTTCCATGTGGGCTCAGTGAGACTCTTTTCTCTGGGCACCTGAACAAAAATCAGCAGAGGGCAAAACACCCCAGGTTTCCCAAGAACAGTAGTTTCAAACGGTTTCTGGAACTGAGCAGAGAATCTGCACTTCTAGCAAGTTCCCAGATGGTGCTGGTGCCGTTCCTGGGATCCCAGGCTGAGCACCGCTGCCCTGGGCCCTCCCCCGCTGAGGCCCTGAGGACGGGCCCTGGAGTGTGAGAGCAGCAGCCCAAGGGGGGGCGGGGCCTTTGCTGGAGTATTTCAGGGACCAAGCAGCAGGAATGGATCTATATTAAGGGATTTATTACAGGGTGTCCGCTTTCTCCATGTGGGGCTGGCTAAGCATGTTCCAGATCCAGAGGCAGGCAGACAGGAGAGGCCGACGAGGAGCAGCTGGCCCCACAGACGCCGGCTGAAGCCTGTGGTCCCCAGCAGCGGGCAGGAGGGGCACCCAGGGGAAGGGAGAGCAACTGTAGCCCCCCTGCTGTTTGGAGCCTCTGGGCTCAGGGAGGCCTAAGTCCTCCCAGAGGGCCTCTAATTGATGACGTCGGGCTGCCCAGGAAAAGCTCCCCTTTGAGTAATTTGAGGTCAGCTGTCTTTGGTTTTCATCCCATGCGCAGAATTCCCTCACCGCAGCGCCTGGGAGAGCATGGTTGCGTTACTGGGGGGAGGGGTGTGTGCTGCGAATGGCCGCTGCCCCCTCCAGCACTGAGGAAATACCCCTTGTGGTCCAATGTAACCAGAAGCATGCCGGAAAGGGCCTTCTGGGGGCTGTAGCCCAGCCTGGCCACACGGCATGTCGCAGGGCCTGCAGAGTGAGGCCAGGTTTCCCAGCCCTCAAGAGACTCGATGGGGCCCTGCCGGGGCCCAGGCTCCAGTCCCTACGGCCCTGTGCTGCCACAGCTTTCGCGGCTCCTTGTTCTTCGGGAGATGCCTACTGCCCTGGCCTGTGTCTTATGAAATAGCCTCCAAAGTGGCGAGACTTTGTCCCCAACAGGGGAGTCCAGCCTGCAAATGCCGGCTGGTGAGCTCGAGGCAGGGAGATGCCCAGGGAGGGTCAGGCTGGCCCAGAACTTGGGCTGGGAAGGGAGCGCCATCAATCCAGGCTTGGGCATGGGTGGCAATGTTCCTCCCTGGGCCCCAGCTTTCTCACCTGGACAAAGTAGGAAGCCATTATCCCTCAGGACAACTGAGAAGATTCTTGGAACATCTGGATTAAAGACCCGGTCAAACACCCGGCAGTGAGAATCACAGTGGACCAGGCTGCTCTGCGCAGCTCTGGATGCAGAAGAAAATGGAGCAGTGGCTTCAACCTTCGGGAGGAAATTTATTTTCGACTGAGAATTCTATGCCTTCCCAAATGATCATTTAAATGTGAAGATAGAAGTATTGTTAACCCTAAAAACCTCGGAAAATTCTGTTCCCATCCACCTTTTCAAAGGAAACTACCAGGGGAGGTGCTTTAGCAAAAGAAGAGTCAGGACTGAGAGTGAGGAGGCTGTGGGCTCTACAAAACAAGGGGTGGGGACGGGGTGTCCTGGATAACAGCTGAGAAGACACCTGGGGGATGCCCAGGTCAGGTAGAAGGGGCGTCCTGGATGGCAGCTGAGAGGACAACTGGTGGATGCCTGGGCCAGGTAGAAAGTCCCTGCTAAAACTGGGTTTGAGGCTTGAAAAAAAGTAGTAACTAACATGTGACAGGGTTGTGGGACATTTGAAAAAAGAAAACAGCAATAAGCCCATAGAAAATTAAACTGGTGAGAAAAAATGTCAATTATTAAAGAATAAAAGATGATGAAGAAAAGAAACAAAATCACTGCTCAGCAGCAAACAGTATTTACCTGATATAACAATGTAAATAGGTACTCTTGACCTACCAGGAATAATCTTTCTATATCAAGGAGATGGGGTGGGAAAGGATGCGGAAGGGAGCTAAAACCTCAGCTCTTCTCACAGGAGAGCGTCGAGTGATGCTAAAATGGAAGAGTCAGGAAACTAGATGAAGCACATTATTAACAACGAAGTTGTCAGCACCAGAGACACAGCTAAGGGAGTAAAAAATCAGAAGCAGTTGCCCTGACAGAGAAGGGGTGAGGGTTAAGAAACTGCTATGTAAGTCTTTTTAAAAAAACTGTATTGCCCAGCTGGCGTGACTCAGAGGTTGAGCATCAACCTATGATCCAGGTGATCGGGGTTCGATTCCCGGTCAGGGCACATGCCCAGGTTGAGGGCTTGATCCCCAGTCAGGGGCGTGCAGGAGGCAGCCAATCAATGACTCTCTCATCATTGATGTTTCTCTCTCTCTCTCTCCCTCTCCCTTCCTCTCTCTGAAATCAATAAAGATATATTTTAAAAACAAACAAACTGTAGGCATATAATTTTGTTAAAAGATAAAATAAATTTTAAAACAATGAAATTAATTTAAAAACTGGGGAAAATGAAAATTTGCGACCATCGTATTGTGGGAAGCCTGCTATGACAATATCGGACCATGCCAATCTCCCCCTGCCGACCCCACACACCTCTCCCACCCGCCCTCCTGATGCCTGGGAAAGCAGGTGGACAGTGACCAGAGCTCTGTGGGGAGGAGAGTGCCAGCTTAGCCAAGGAAAACATTCTGATGTTTTGGGTAAACAGTCAATCTGAACAAAACACTTTTCAAGAGATAAATAAAGGCTTTGGTGGATGATCCCTTTCCAACACTTAACAATAATGGCCCTGGTTAAACAGTGCTGCTAGGGCCTCGGATGTGTGAGAAGAGCTGATAGCAGATGCTGGGTAAATAGCCCAACTTGTAAAGTAGCTCAGTGCGCGGCTTCCCCCTTGCTGTAGGCAGCTCTGTTTACAGATTACCACAGCTATGGGCTGCCTTCAGGAATTTCACATTAGGCAGGTACTAAATAGCCGGGCAAACACGGTGCCTTGTACTAAGCTATTTGTGTTAACACTGTAAACACGCGGCCAGCTGCTATAGTTACACAGCAAGTAACGGTTGCATGTTGATAGCTAGGCAAACAGTTCCTGTGAGAGGCTGTTTGTCCAAGCTCCATATTTATCTAGCAAGCCCCTCTCTTGGTGGTAGGGATGTCTCTGAAATGTAAACGTAATCCGAGTGTACTTGAAGCCAGCACTGGGAGCTCTGCAAACACAGCCACTAATGGGTGTTTGCAGGGACAGTCGATCTCATTATTTGCAGATTCCGTATTTGTGAATTCAGCTACTTGCTATAATTTATTAGAACCCCCGAGTTAGTATTCGCAGCTCTTTTGTGGTCATTTGCGGAAGTGTGGAGCAGGAAAACTTTGAGTCTCCCAATCTGCAAGCCCCCAGCTGAAGATGAACAGGCCACACCCTGCCTTCCCCTTCCAGTTCTCACACTGTGGACAGTGTCCTCTTCGTGGTCTGTTTAGTGCCACGTTTTCCACTTTTTTGTGCTTTTTGTTGGTGACCTTGCTGTTTTGCAATGGCTCCCCAGCGTAATGCTGACATGCTGCCTGGGTTCCTAAGTGTGAGAAGACCGTGAGCTGTGACATAGGGAAAATACATGCGTGGGGTAAGCTGTGTTCAGAATGGGTTGTCATGCGGTTGGCTGTGAGTTGAATGTTAATAAATTGACAGTACTTATTAAATAAGGTGTCTTTAAACAGAGATGCTCATAGAACAATGCTATGTATTGGTTGGTTGACAAAAATATTGTGACAGAGGCTTGCAGGTACTAGGCCTGTATATTCCCCTAGGAGCAGTGGTTCAGGGTTCCCTCATTGATCACTGTGACATTACAGACCCTAGCCACTGCAAAGAATGAGACACACCCTAGTTAGTTATATTTACTAATAGTTGTGGTTGCCTCCCCAACATCTACACCCCCCACCCCCTCTGTGGAGCAACCAACCCTAAAGTGTGGGTGGACCGGGTCCAGGCTTGGATTCAATTGGTCTGAGCAGACCCTTGCTCTCCCAGCCTTATTACAGCGATTGGTTCGGGAACAAGATCATGATCTGAGTCACTCCAACCAGAGTCAAGTTTGTCTTGTTAATTCCTCAGAAGTTGGGCTGCCAAGTACAGGACACCCAATTAAATATGAATTTCAGATAAATAAGCAACATTTTTTAGTGTAATAATGTCCCAAGTACTTCAAGGGCCACGCTTATACTGCTAATTATTGGTCGTTTATGTGAAATTCAGATCTAACTGGGCTTCCATTTATTTTTATTTCACTTATTGATTAGTATCAATATTGATTTTGTTATTATTCACTGCATTTTCATTTGCCAAATCTGGCAACACTTCCAGACACAGTCTCTGAAACAAGATTCCTGTGCAGGTGCCTCTTTAGGGAAGCGCTGCCAGGGAGGAGCTGGCCCAGGGTGGGGTCCAGGCGAGGTCCTGCCGAGGTAGCTGGTTCCGCAGGGGAGCTCAGAAGTGACAGTTTACCTGAAGCCAGGTGTGGAGAGCGGAGTGAGCACCACTAACTCCATCTTAAGCTTTAACCTTATCATCTGAGCACACAGAAGTCTGGGCCAACAGCCAGGTCCTGGGCTGCCAGCCAAAGGGAGGCAACCACATGTGCGAGTGGTAGGGGTGACCAAGCATCTCCGCGGGCCTTGCCAAATATTCTGATTTAGAACCTCCAGGCTAATCTTGGGAGACCACAAGCTAATCTAACAAGTGCTGATGAAGGGAGACGCCTCCACCAGAAGGACAGAAGTGAAACTAAGAACAGTGACACTTGCTATTCCTGCGAATGAGCCGTGCTGACAGCTCGTGTGTCTGCCTTGGTGGCCTTTGATTATTCCCGGGCCTTGCTGTGTAGAGCTAGTCCAGCAGGTTTCCTCGCAAGATGTGGACCCTCCGGACAATGAGGCTTCCGTGACTCCGAGTGACCAGTAACCACTGCTCTGTGAATAGCCTGGACCGGAGGACATTTGAACTCTTGGTTCGTTAACACCCAATACTTGTGAGTGTGTTCTGATGTGTTTGCAGTTTGGATTAAACCTGCAAGTAATAAAAGCTAGGTTGAGAGCATGGTCACCTGTGTTGGCTCACTGTTGTTACTTGGTGTTGAGAACCTAGAGGGCCAAGTGACCACCTAGGGTCCTGGCCTCAATCAGGCACGCCTGATATTGTCTGGGGGTCAGGACATCGAATGACTTGTAGGAAACACGATACTCACAGCCAGAGTGCTCGTGCCACAAGGAGCTGGGGTTTCCGCAGCTCACACTGGGTGCCTTTCCTGAAGGACTGCCCCCGGGAATGGGAGCTCTCGGTACCTCCAATTCTTCGCAAGAGCCTCTCCAGGGACCAAGGCAAGCTCTACAAAGTGTCAGGTGTGGGCAGTGAAACGTGAAGACCCCAGAATCAGGGAGGAGGACCTAGAAGTCTGTAGAGCACCCCAATATCCACCCCAGAGCTTTTGTTCAAGTTGGGAAAGAAACCTGCATTTTGGCCAGGACCCGGGACCCCATTTTCTATTAAAGCCGTGCGTGTCTGAAAGGGCAAGCACCTGAAGTGGGGTGAGCCGTGTCCCCAGAAGTTCCTGTCCACCCGAACTTCAGAATGTTGCTGGGAAATAGGACCTCTGTAGATGTACTACGTTGAGATGAGGTCACATGCGATCAGTGTGGGCCCTAAACCCAGTGTTACTGATGTCTTTAAAGAGGAGAACACACGCGGACGGACGCACAGAGGAGGAACGGGGGCGAGACTGGAGCGACGCGACCTCGCCAAGGAACAGCAAGGCTCCTGGGGGCCACCGGGGCTGACGAGGCAGGACGATCTTACCCAGGCCCGGAGGGAGCATGGGCGCGAGGCCTCCTTCACTGCGGATTCCTAGCCTCCAGGGTGTAGAGAGTAAGCCTTTGTTATTTTAAGCCACCTGGTTGAGGCCATTTGTTGCAGCAGTCCTAAGAAATGGATCCAGCAACCAAGGATGAAGCCGCCACCACGAATGGCAAAGCGCCCTCATGGAAACACCTGGGCTCTCCATGCCGGGACCTCCCCGCGCCCACGGGGGCTTTTCAGTTAGAGGGGCCAGTGAGCTTCACTCGGGGGTTTCACCCGGGTTGGGTTGGCGATTCTCCTCCTGGGACCTGAAAGTATTCTAACTGCTGACACTGACTTCCCAAAGCTCTGTTTCTGGGGAAGGGACTGGAGCCAAGTACTGAGGCCGGTGCCAAGCTGCCCAGCATCAGCGACACTGACACGGTGGAGGCGGCTGCACCCTGGGGCCCCCACCTGCCCAGGCCTGGAACGTGGGGGCCAAACTCCCTTCTCCCCTCTCATGTGGGGGTCTGGGCTCACAAAACTGTTCTGGTGCTGCCATCCCAGGGGTGGGGTGGGGACACCTGTGAGGCCTAGTTTTATCACATGAAGTAGCTAATGCCATGAGAAACTGAAGAGGGATTTGTCATTTCATTGTTTGAAATCACAGCTCTTCCCTGCAGATCTGGCCAAAGCTCTGGGTCTGGGTACCCCTGACAGGTACTGACCTGCAGAGTCCCCCAACCTGAGCCTCTGTCCCTTCCCCACGGTACTCATAGACCCTGGTGGGTCTGCAGCTTGAGCAGTGACAGTCCATTTAACAGAAGGGTGGCCAGGAGGCAGGCAGGGTCCTCCTCATGGCCCTGCCCAAGGCTCTCTGTCTCTGACTCCTTTGGGCAACACAGCCTGGATTCTACTGCTTCTTCCCTCTCAAATTCACAAGCAACATTCACCCAGAGTGTGCTGTGCACGGCATCTCTAAGCACAGGCAGGAAGCGCCTTAGCAGGTGAGTAAAGCAGCGAGGTTCAGCCCCGATGGGCCTGCTACGCGTTGGCTGGCTTCCCAGGGGACAGAGCAGGAGGCCCAGATCAATCGCCTTTCCCCCTTCCTTCCACAGGCCCCGCTGTCCTGAAATATTTATAGGACACCAGGAGCAGAAGACTTCGGGGAGGGAAGGCGAGGAGAGCTGGATTCCCGGCGTGCAGAAACTTGCCAGAACAATTGAGCGTTTGCCTGTCACCAGTTGAGGCCTTAGCAGAGCTGATCTATACACACAATTCTCTTTGAATCCACAGGATGCAATCAACAGATTTAAACGTTTGATTTTCTGAAAATTTCCCTCAGAAAATAGGTAGTTTAAAGAGGCCCGGGATGTTTGGGAAGGGCACATGGGATGGGTTTCATTTTGCCTCTGCCTCTGATGAGCTGCATCACCCGGGCAGGTGAGTTACTTTCCCCGAGCTGGTCTGATCATCTGAAGTGAGAATGGTGATTCCGGATGTCACTGGCTTGCCACAAGCTGATGAAGGAGCGCCACTGCCCTGCCGCGCTGACCCCTGCCCTGCCCTGCCCTGCCCTGCCCCGCCGACCCTGCTGTGGCTCAGGGTCCAGGGGGATTTTAGTGTTTTCATACGTACAACTGGGTCCCAGGGTCTGGCCTTGGCTGTTATCCACACTTCTTCATTCTGGAGCTGCACGAGGACAGCAGCTCAGTGTACACAGCTGTGCATCTGAGTCAGAGAGAACCTCAGAAACCCTCTACCCAACCTCTGACTCAATGAGTTGTCTTTCTGCTTTGCAGCCCCTAGCACATGGCCATCCACTTTTGATGGGCCACCCACCAGCAGTGGAAGTGCAGTGGCCAGGGAACCTTTTTTTCTCAGCCTGAGCTGAAAACAGCCCATCATTGCCAACACCTCGATCCTCTCAGGGGGCAGCACCAAGCCCTCAGCCGCGTGCCAACCACTCAGTGCTCTGAGGACCGCCGTGGGCCCGGGGAGCGTTCCTTACCCTCCCAGGACCTGTGAAATGCAGTTCTAGGGGCTAACTTTGTGCTTACAGAGTCAAGTCTACAGAAGCCCATCTCTATTTTGGCATCACTTAATTTAATTTCTGATGCTGGGCCTTGTTTGGTGTGATGGATCCTGGTTACTGACACGTAAATCGAGTCAAAGTCAGTGATGTTTTAGACACTGCGGGCTTAAGACTCCATCCATTCAGAATCCCCCACCCTCTGGGATCTGGGTGAGTGGGTGGGATGTTAGCAAATGTCTTAAGGGAGGTGTTTCCACTTCTCCGTGGTCATCTGGCTTGTACCTGTATAGGACCAAGGTATGCCAGGTGCTGCTCACCTAGGCCCAGGCCACCACCAGCACGCCCTTGTCACAGTTTGTGGAGTCCACCTGGAAGCCCCAGTATGGTCCTGGGATAGAGCCAACCTTTACCGCATAAAGCCAGCCTTGTCCATGCACCTCAGTGCTGTTTCTGGACCGAAGACCCCTGGCAGGTCTCTCGGGCTGCTCTTTAGGCATCCTCAGTTCCCACTCCAGGCCCAGGAAAACGGTGGGACTCCTGCACCACTCTATCGCCAGGACATTCCCGGGGCCCCTCACACAACTCCACAGCCAAGACATTCCTGGGTGCTCAGACCATTCCACAGCCAGGACAGTCCCGGGGCCCCTCAGACCTGGCTGCTCTTTCCTACCTCCCACTGTCACCCTGGGATCTGGCTGCCCAGAGGGATCATTTCACTTTCCCTCTCAGTCCCCCAAACTCAGAGGACTGTCATGGTTTCTCTCCAAATGTGGCTTTGAGAGTCTTATCTGTATTGTAAAATTACTGTTGTTAACTTAAAAATAAAAAGGCCTTTCAAAGTGAGAGGCAAACAAGTGTTTGTTTGAGATCAATAAGAATAGCTATTTTGGAATCAGTAACTCAGGCAGAGCCCAAATAATGATCTGATTAGAAGACAAAGACAATGGGAACTTATGGGAAAGGGGAGGGCGACAGCAACATCAGTAGAAGGAAGGCATTTTTATTGGTGCAAATAATGTAACACAGTGATGTTAATTCTAAACAATGTTTGTAATTTTCAGGCTAGTAGTCATCAGTCTAGCAGTCATCAGTCCAGTAGTCATCAGTCTAGTAGTCATCAGTCCAGGAGTCAGATCTATGTTTTTGTTATCCATGAAAACAGTTTTTTAAAGATTCAGTCCAAAGGACATTTTGCCCTGTTTTAACATTCTGAAGATTTGAATTATAAGACATGCAAGGCAGCGCCTCTGCTGGGCGGCTCCATCCTAAAGTGGCTCCACTTATATGAATGTTTACACTAGCCACCTTTTCTGTCACTGACAGAGCATGTAACGTGCACCAGGACTGGGCTGAGGTTCCATTCCCACTGTCCTTATCTCCACACGGCTCCTGCGAGTGTCAGGTCCACACTCAGACGACAGCACCGAGGCTCCGAGAGGCCGCGCAGTCCTCACGGGACGAGGCAAGGACACCGGGCCGCACCCAGGGAACACCGTATGGTGCTCGCTGTGAGTCTGGCACGAGGCTAAGTTCACGGAGGCAGGAGCCTAGCCCTGAATCGGCTGGTGCAGAGTGGAAGTCTGTCACAGTCTCCTGGCTTGTAAGAGGGGCACTGAGCAAATGTAGGGGCCAGCTCGGACTGCTAAGGACAGGAAACCCAGAGCTAAGGACAGGAAACCCAGAGCTAAGGACAGGAAACCCAGAGCAGCTGATGTACAGGGGAACTGCCCCAGGGAGTAAGGGCGAACACTCCCCCTCCTCACTGTCTGCCCCCTTCTGCAAGGTGACCGCTCCCCCTCCCTCACTGTCTGCCCCCCCTGCAAGGTGACTGCTCCCCCTCCCTCACTGTCTGCCCCCCCTGCAAGGTGACGGCTCCCCCTCCCTCACTGTCTGCCCCCCTCTGCAAGGTGACCGCTCCCCCTCCCTCACTGTCTGCCCCCCTCTGCAAGGTGACTGCTCCCCCTCCCTCACTGTCTGCCCCCTCTACAAGGTGACTGCTTCCCCCCCTCACTGTCTGCCCCCCTCTGCAAGGTGACTCTTCTCTTGGTGGACCAGCTTCCCCACAGCGTGCATGATGTTGACTCTGGCTGACTGTAGAAAGTGCTGTTCAAATCCCTCCACCGCACCTCCGCAGCCCAGCCACTCAGGGTCTCCATGCCCATCTGATTGGTCCACCTTCCACTCCTGGGCCAGCCAGCTGTGGCCTAGGGTCGGGGCCCCAGCAAGGGATGTGGGCAAACAAGGAGTAGTGGGCACCCCTACCACCCTGTTCAAAAAAGGGCAGCTGTATGAATCCTGCATAAGGTCACTCACCAGGAACTAGTGGGTTGGGGACAAATGCCAACCCTCACACCTCCCCCTCAACACCAGGCAGCAGCCCTGTGTTGCTTTTGCTGTTTTCCAGGCAGATCAGCTCTGTTGGCAAATGGCCTGTCTAGTCTCCAAGCCCATTGGTGAGCAAGTCCACTCCTACCCGGTGTCCTCTGCGGGGACACTCCCCTCCAGGCCCAGGGATAAAGCCCCTTCCCGGTAAAAGTTGTTCATATGCAAATCGTCTTCTGTGAAATGGCCGAATGTCGCTTTCCAAGGGCTTCCAGAAAGGACAGTTCCTGGGGTTGAATGGCAGGTTAATTCTGATCTGCAAATTAATTTTGTCTCTTTGTATATCAAGGGTGTGTGAAACTTATTTAATTTGAAATAAATGTAATTATAGAAATGAATGAGCTATCACAATTTTAAGCATATGATCCATCAATATTGGCATGATGTGAGCGGCTGGTTATTAGAAATAAAGTGGGTCTTTGGCAATATGGAATTCAATTTCCCCACAGTGTGTCTCATTATGTCCTGACACCTGGGTTAATGCTAAATTACAATCCTTAATTTCCAAATCGGAGCTTAATTTCTAAATAGGAGGTTAACATAAATAACCTCTCCAGCTGTGGGGCTTCTGGGGGCTCTGAGGAGGAAAACTTCCAGGCAGAACAGTCTGCGGTTTTGCGTGATTATGCGCCCCTCTGAATTCCCTCCCACGAGTCAAACCCTGGACTCAGGGCGGCAGTAGGAATCGTGGTGGCAGCGCTCTGGTCACCAGAAGTTTCCATGGGCTCCACCTGTTTGGTGTGACTGCCCAAGACAGTGGAATGTCTCTACTGTCTGTGTGCCCAGGGCAGACACTGGGTGCCCTGTTCGTGGACCCTCAGCAGCTGGTCATCCCGGGCGGATTTATACAGACTCACTGTCCATCAGACACAGTAGGGCAAGGGCTGCTCTTCCATCCTGCCACTGACAGTCACTGAAGGGGACACAGAGACTTCATAACCCACACCCAAGGTGAGCTGAGAAAAGCAGGCTTCTATACGAGACCTGTGCAAAACGCTGCAGAGCCAGAGAAAGCCAAAATCCTTCGAATGGCTCAGAGGGAAAAGCTACTGAAAATGGTTCATTGCAAGAGTCAGAATGAAAATCTTTGCAAACTGTTTTGCAGTCTCAAGCAGGTAAGATGCAGCACCCCCCCCCCCAACACCCGGGAAACTGGAGGCGGGCAGAGGCTATGCCAAGGTCAGCGAATTGGGGGGAGATGAAAGGGATGGGCAGGAGCCCACATGCGGCAGCGAAGAGCAGGGGGCTGGGGAAAATTGAACTGCAGCGTGGGGGACACACGACAGGCTCCCCCAGACTGCTGAGAAGAGGAAGAAGTCGATGCACATGAGAAACATTAATAAACTACATATTGAGGCCAGAGACCAGACCCAGTTTCATCATGAACCCCAATAGGTGTTCCTGAGAAGGAAGCGGTTTCCGCTGAAACTCCCCGCATGTCAGACCCGCGCCCCACGGCCTGCGGCCCTGGGCGCTGTTTTAGCTTTCTGCGCCCCAGCCTGCTGCTGCCCAGCTCTTGCTTGGCTCTTTCCACTCGTCTATTGACTGTTTCCCTTACCAACCTGTAAACTGCCCAGGGCAGGAATGCTACCTTGTTCACGGATGTATTCCCGGTGCCTGCAACACAGGTTCTCAAGAAATACTTTTTGAATAAATGAAAGTGAAGAAGTAAGGTGAGATATACTGTGCTGTCAAAAACCACTTCCCAGCTGAAGAGCTGCTTGTGTGGATCAAAAAGGATCATTCAAAAGCAAAAACCAGTCCAGAAAGATATTTCTACTCAGCTCGCAGGGCTTTTGGAGAAGTCCTTAAGCCACTAGGCAGACACGTATGAGTTGGATCTCAAGGAGCAAGAATTTGGCGACCCTCTGGGTTCTCTTCTGCTGCTTCGAATGCCAGCCGGCAACGGAGCCACGGTTAAGCAATTTCCAAGGAGAAGGTTCACCGTCGGAGATGTTCCAGACAGATCGCCTGGCACAAGTGAAGACAACTTGACTACACCTTCTAATTCGCAAGAGCTCCCGACCTCCAGGCCAGGGCCGAGCTAGCCAGAGGCCCTCCAGGCCACTCCAAAGCAGCGAATGAGAGAGTTGTGTGACCAAACACCAGGTGTCCCCAGGTGGCTGGTCTGCTCAGCAGGCCCCACTGCGCACCAGGCACCCCCTCCACTGTGGCCCGGAGAGCGTGGGGGGCTGCCGCCTGCCTCCACACTGCCTCCGGGTGAATGGTAAAGCTCTCGATTTCGCTGTGAGGGTGAGAGTAATCATCATGGTGGACCAACTGCAACCAACTGTAAAATAATCCACTGGAAATCTCTCCTGGGGGCAGGTTTAATAACAACCTCAGATGTTCAATTAAAGATGATTGCGACTATGCAATAACAACAATAGTAACAGCAATAATCACGGTCGTAGCAGTAATAATAGCACCGAGGAGGAAACGGGGAGCAGCTAATGCTGAATGGGCCTCCAGTGTGCTAAGAGCTTTTTATTTCATTATCACCACAACCTTTTTAGATCAGTAAATCCTCATTTATTCCCAGTTTAAATTTGGAGCAACTGAGGCTCAGAGGAGTTATGTTATCTGCTTGGTCACATGGCGAGTGAGTAAGCAGACCGAGATTCGAGCCTGAGTGTCCACAGTTACATGCCCTTCCTAAGCACATGTGAAAGGCTCACATGGATACTCCAGTTTGCTAGACCATACAATTAACTCATTAATCCCAAAGATTGAAATCCTATAGGATATGTTTTCTGACAATAGAATTTAATTAGGAAGAAAAACAAAACAAACAAAAAACTCTAGAAAATCCCCCAAGCATTGGATATTAACATATTTGTGAATCTCCAATAGTCTGTTGGTCAAAGAGAAAAATCATGAGAGAAATAAAAAAACTTTTAAACTGAACAATGAAAAAATAACATTAAAATTCCTGGGGTGGAGCTAAACCAGTACTTAAGGGCAAATCTCTATTAGAAACGTTAGAAACATATTTGAAAAGAAGAAAGGTTTAAATTCAGCGATCTAAACTTCCAGAAGCTAGGGAAAAAAGCTGATTCTTTGACCAGATAAATGAAATTGATAAGGCACTAACAAAAATGACCAAGAGAAGAAAGAGAACAAATAGAAATGACCAGTCTGAGAAATGAAAAAGGAAATAACACTGCATGTCCTATAGACATTAAATGTATAAAGAGGGAAATATTATGAACAACTTTGTGCCAATACATTTTACCAATCAGATGAAATGAATAAATTCCTTGAAAAACATGTCTTGCCAAAACTGACTCATTAAGGAATAGAAACTCTGAATAGCCCTGTATCTATTAAAGAAATTATATTCATAATTTAAAAATCACTCCACAAAGAAAACTCCTGGTCCAGATGGTTTCACTGGTGAATTCTATCAAACAACTTAGGAAGATATAATACTGATTTGATGCAAACTTTTGCAGAAAATAGAGGAACAGGGAATACGTTCTGACTTATTTTATGAAGCCAGAATAACCCTGATACAAAACCTGACAAAGACATGAAAGGAAAAGGAAGATACGGACCAATATTCCTTATGAATGTAGACACAGAAATTCTTGTATTTGTTTCTTACAGCTGCTGTAACAAGTCACACAGATACGGTGGCTTAAACAACACAGAGATGTTAGCTCACAGTTCTGGAACTGAGAAGTAGGAAATCAGTTTCGCTGAGCTGAGATCAAGGTGTCAGCAGGCCAAGCCTCTCCAGAGGCTCTAGGGAAGACGCTCTTTCCTCGCCTTCAGCTCCTGGAGCCGCCTTCCTCCCTCCCCAAGCCACCCAGCCCTGTAGGACCTCGCGTCGGTGCTCACACCACCTCTTCTTCCCAGTCAACTCTCCCTCGGCCTCCCTCTTAGAAGGACACTTGTGACTTCATTTGGGGCCCACCCAGATAATCCGGGATAATCTCCCCATCTCAAATCTTTAACTTAATCACATCTTCAGAGTCTTTTTTTCCAGGAGGTAACATTCACAGGTTGCAGGGATTAGAACATGGGCATCTTTGGGGACCACTCTTCAGCCTACCACAACTCTTAATAAAAGTTAGCAAATCAAATCCCGTATTATGTAAAAAAGTAGTAATCATGATTAGATTAAATGTGTTTACCACAGGGATGGTTTAAGATTTGAAAATCAAACAATGTTCTGGAAAACAAGATGAGGGAACTTTCCGGGTGGTGGGAACAGTAAACATCTTGACTGAGGTGCTGGTTACACAGGTGTGTGCATGTGTTAAAGTACAGCGGGTTTAACATTCATGTCTGTGTATTTTACTGTAAGTAAATTTACCAGAAAAACAGCAAAGCAAAACAACACAAACAGAACAAAAAAGTGCAGAGGCCAGAGAATCTTTCGTGAGTGGTGGCACAAGCAGCACTGAGGGAGCCGGGAGAGAGCCAGGCTGGGGGCCGAGCGTTCACTTTGGCGCCTGTTCTATTTGTGATGAGACAGGCAAGTAAAGACGGCAGCCAGGCGGTGGCACGTGGGGAAATGAGCGGGGTTGGTGAGCTTGTGGTTGGATGTGGGGCCGGGAGCAGGAGGGGACAAGGGTGAGGCTAGGTTTGCAGCTTGGGTGACTGGGCAACTGATGGAGGCCTCCTTTGATGGGACCTCAGAAGGAAGGTGATGCTAGCTGACCACCTGCCGGCCTCTCCGGGCCCAGGGGAAGTACAGGCAAGGCTTAGGTGGGCTGCCCCATCCTTTATCGCTTCCATGGCTGCCTTCAGCAGAGATGTGGCTCTGGGTGGCCAGCTGGCCCGCTCCACCAGGAACCCCAGGGCCCAGGCGGTGCCCTGATCCTTCACCGCTCACCTGAGGCTCCTGACCCACCCACCGTGTGGCTGCCATGGTGAGCACTCTGCCTTTTCCCGCTGGCTGGCATCCCTGTGGAGCCTTCCCTGGCGCCACCACAGGCCTTTCCCTAACAAACACCTCTCTGAACTTACAGCATGGACTGCTGACACTGATCGTATAGAAGATATCTGAATGGAACTGCTTGACACAGCCACTCTTTTCTTGAGCATTTTACTTGAAAATAATCTGAAATTTACAGAGAAGTTGCAAGAATAGTACATATGCCTGTGCCCTTAACCAGATTCACCTTTTATCACATTGTGCTCCCTTTGCTTTGTCACTTGTGTGCTTCCTTTCTCAATATACATATACACATACATATACACATATACACATACACATATACACACACACACATGAATATACACATACACATGCACACACATACATATACACATACATATGCATATACATATACACACATATGCACACACATGCACATATACACATACATATACACACATGCACATACATATATACACACATACATGCATACATATATACACATACACATATATACACACATACACATACATACACACATGCATATACATATATACATATGCATACCCATACATATATATATATACACACATACTTATACATATATATACACACATAAATTTAGATGTATACCCATATGTAGTCGATTCTCATTCTACCTAGGAGTTCTGGTCTATAACATTTCTGAGAACACTGAATTAGTGAAAACTGATCCACTGCTCCTGGGAAAATAGAGGATTAGTTTCCTGTGACCCTCTGGTCACAACATTTTTATCAACTGGTCAACATATTACCTTGTTTTATGTGTGCTTCTGCTTAAAGACTCCCTGTTTACTATATACTGTTGATTCGATAACGTTGAACTCACAGCCAGCAGCGCCGTAACTCAGGACTGAATGAAGCGAACCTGACACCTGTTTTCCCTGCAGGCCTTCTTGTGCTTAGGAACACTGGCCAGCAGCACAGATAGACCTGGGAAAGGACACTGCGGTGTAAGGGCTCAGCAAGGAAGCAGAGCCTCACCTCGTTTGACCTCAGCTGGGAGTGTGCTCATCAGGTGACTCGAACTCCCCCCACTCTTGTATGTTTGCAAATGACCGAAAAAGCACTGTATTGATTTGGGGTTAAAATAAATTTTAGTGAGTAGACCTATTCGCAAATACAGAATCATGAGTAATGAGGATTTACTCTGTGTGTATGAGTTTCCTAGGGCTGCTAAAACAAATTACTACACATTTAATGGCTTAATACAACACAGGTTTATTCTTTTACAGATCTGAAAGCCAGAAGTCCAAAATCAGCTTCAGTGGACTGAAGTCAAGGTACCCGCAGGGCTAGTTGCTTCTGGAGGCTGCAGGGGAACATCTGTTTCTTCGCCTTTTCCAGCTTCAGGAGGCCGCCTGCGTTCCTTGATTTGTGGCCCCTTCCTCACATTACAGCAATATCCCTTTTGATGACACTAGGGCCCACCCAGAGAACCCAGGACAGTGTCCCCATCTGAAGGTTCTTCACTTGATTGCATTTGCAACGCCTTTTCTACATAGAAGATAGTGTTCACAGGTTTCAGGGATTAGGATGTGGACCCCTTTGGGGGATCATTATTCAGTCTACCATAGTGTTTGTGTGTGTTTGTGTGTGTGTACATATATATTTACAGATACACAGATTTTTTCTGAGCCATTTAAGAGTAAATTGCATATATCATGTCCCCTTACTCTTAAATACTTCAGTGTGTAGTTCCTAAGAATAAATACTTTCCCTTACATAACTATAGTAGCATTACAATATCAGAAAAATTTAAATAAATATAATACTTAAATCTGCAGTCATAATCTAATTCTGTCCATGGATCCAGAAATATTCCTTATAGGTTTATATTTCCTTCAGAACGGGATCCACTCTAGGATCACATGTTGCATTTGGTTGTCATGTCTTCTTATCTCACTTAATCTGAAAGATGCTCTCAGCTCTTTATTTGCCTTTTATGTTGTTGACATGTTTGGAAAACACAGGCCTTTTAAGGAAGAATGTGGCTCATTTCGGTCTTGCAGCCCCCGCTGGAGTACTACACAGTGACATGTTCTCAGGATGTCACATCTGGAGGCACGTGCTGTCCATCTGCCCCTCACGGTGACCTTGATTTTAATCACATTAATGTTAATAGAGATATGCCCCCAATTCTCTGCATTACATGGTAGTTTCCCCCTTGCAGTAGATATAGTCTATGGGAGGCTCTTTAGACCATGCAAACCCTCGTTCCTGCCAGTTCCCATCCCCTGGATTTGGCATCCACTGGTGATTCTCACCTGGACTACTCTTTATGGTCATAGCTGCAAAATGATGGTCCCCCGCCCTAGGTGCACCCTCTACAGTGCCAGCCAGCGCTCAGTGGGCTGCTGTAAACACTAGGCCCGTCCTCCAGTATAAACCAGGGTTCCTCGAGCTGGGCGCGGTTGGTTTGTTGCAGACACTCTGCGGTGGGGCATCCTGGGCGCTGCATGGTGCTGAGCGGCATCCCTGGCCTCCTCCCGACAGATGCCAACAGCCTCCCAGTGTGATCACCAAAAATGTCTGTGGGCATTGCCGCAAGATATGCCAGGCTTAGCTTCTCCCTTCTTTCCCCAGCCCTGGCACCAGCCATTCCTCCAGGAGCCTGAGGACACAGTTGTCTTGACTCAGCTTTATTAACAGGGCTGCGGCCAAATGTGAAACCGAGACCTGTCAGCTGGGTCTGGTGCTGTTCCCGTGCCCCTGCCCTCTGCTCCATTCCTGACTTCATTTCCCGCCTCGGCCTGCTCTGCAGCTGCCCAGGCCTGTCCAGCCTTGGCTTGCACCTTCCACTCCAGCCTCATGCCGTCTGTCTCCCAGTTGAGACATTTTGGTGGGAATTTAATGTTTTTTTAGTGTTCTAAGGGTAAGGATCCATTTCACCACTCTCTAGTCTCCCAGCCCCCTGCAAGGAGAAATTGGTTCATTTAATGGGGCCCTGGCTTTCTCTGGCTGGTTCCAAGGCTCTCAGGGCCACTGTAGCCTGGACACAGTGAGGAGCTTGTACCACGAGAAGATTCCTCTGCCTGTGATCTCTCCCTCAGAGCTTTGCGGGGACTGTCACCTTCTCCGCCTCCTGGCCTAGTGGCTGACACAACAGAGCGAGCCCTTGGACGCTGCTATTCTGTATTCTGAGGCACGTGCGGTGTCACAAGTCATAAAGTAACTGCTGTAGGAGGGGCTCCTGGCTCCCAGAGCATGTCCCCAAGGCTGAGTTTACTTGGGCAGGTAATTATAGAGCAAAACTCTACACTGTGTGTCTCTTGGGACAAGGACTCCATCTTTTTATTTCCCCATTTTTTATTATTAAGAATTACAAACATAGAAAACAAGGTGAAAGAATAGTACACCAGACACCTGCAAACCTTCCACTTAGATTCATGGTTGTTCCTTACGTGCCCTATTTGCTTGGCCAGCATATGCTCATAGGTCAATAGATTTGTTTTTCTGACCCTTTGCAGACATCATGACATTTCTTACTTAAATACGTTGGCATGTGTCTCCTAAGAAAAAGGACATTCCCCTATAAAACTATTATCACCCCCAAAATATCAGCAGTAAATCTCTAATAATAGCCAGTCCCTGTCCAGACTCCACCAAATGTGCCAGGGTTTCAGTTCTGAACCAGGATGTGGTCATGGCTGATGCTTCGTGGGGGATCTCCACGGGCTTTTTACATTAAGAATCACAGGATTAGAGACCTGAAACCACAAAACTCCTAGAAGAAAACAGGCTGTGCGTCTGTAAGCTCCTTGACATCGGTCTTGGTGATGATTTGACGCCAAAAGCAAAATCGACCAAGGTAAAATAAACAAATGGGACCACATCAAACTAAAACGTTCTGCGCAGCAGAGAAAACCATCAACAAAGGAAAGGCAACCTACCTAATGGGAGAAAAGCTTTGCAAATTATAATGTTATATGTCAATTATACCTTGATTAAAAGAATAAAAAAACCTAAAAAACAGAATCCCCAAATCTCCCCCTTTTCTTGTCCCTTGGTGAAGGCTTCCCAGAGCCAGGTCAGTCGTCTGTGGAGGGGAGACTGTTCCTGTCACCTGCGCTCTCATGCCCAGGGCAGAGCAGGACTGAGCAGCGAAGGGGCTGTGGGCTGGTGGGCAGCCCAGGGGCAGGGCTTCCCCTGAGCCCGGCTGGCAGGCAGGCTTGGCTGGGTGCAGCCAGGATTCTCAGTCCCACCTGCCTCGCCTTTGCACCCCCTAGTGAGTGCGTTGAGGGTTGAGTCTTCTTTGGGAGATTTAATCTGTTTTGTTGACTTTTTTTTTTTTTTTTTAATATATCTTCATTGATTTCAGAGAGAGGAAGGGAGAGGGGGAGGGAGAGAGATAGAAACATCAATGACGAGAGAGTCATTGATCAGCTACCTCCTGCACGCTCGCCCCAGGGGATGGAGCCCACAACCTAGGCATTGAACCCCGATCTCCTGGATCATAGGTTGATGCTCAACTGCTGAGCCACACTGGCCTGGCTGTTTTGTTGACTTTTAAGATTCTCAAATCAATATCCATAAAAGTATCCAGCAGAAATAAAATTCCACACCAGGTAATCTGCCAAACAGAGTTGATATTTAAACCTAGCTGGTTTCCCTTGAGGGCTTGGAATAGCCCTCGGAGTCTCCCCAAGGGCAGCGCATGGTGGTGGCAGGTTCCAGGAGACAAGAGGGCGCCACGTTGCCCCTCCCGGGGCCTCACCCGGGGGGGGCCAGGAGTACCACAGGAGAACTGGCCTGCACGTGGTCTCAGGAGCCACGTCCAGTGGGCCCTGTACAGGTTAGTAAGCCTCTCTCCCTATAGTGTCCTCATCTGTAAAACGAGGGACTGTGGTAATAGGGCCTCTCTGCATTATAGACATTGTGAGCCAGTGGCCCTTGGCCCCCAACCAGGGCGACTGCCCACCACAGTGGGTGGACCAAGGAGAGACAACCAGGCTGGGGGGCAGGGCCGCTGGGGGTGCCTGAGACAGAGGTCAGTCAGGCTGTGCAGGGGACACCAGTGGGCAGGTGGGCAGGCAGCGGACAAGGGCCAGGGAGGAGCGGGACAGGGAACTGACCAGCTACAGAGAAGGCTCCCCAAACTGTACTCCTGTGGGGTCCAGGTCCCTCGAGAACCTTGTCCACTTGTCCTCAGAGAACCTTCTACTCCTTGTGAGGGCCTCCTTGTTACCCTCTGAAGCAAAGGGTGTTGCTTGGAGCCCTTCCTATGCAGTGCCTGCCTGGAGCTCGGCAAGTGAAGGGGTCCCACCCCCAGCCTCCCAGCCTCATGGCCTGCCTGGGATGGGGGTGAGCAACAGAGTTCACACCTGGAAAGACAGAGGGCAACCCCCAGGCCACGCAGGTGTTTGGCCATTTCGTGGCTCTCCCATCTTGTGGCTGTAGTCCCCTCACGGAGGATTGAGCACCCTCTCCCCTGCCCCCCCTCTAGGTCAGCACCCTATCAGACAGCACTGTTGGTGTCGGGTTCAGTCGGAACAGAGCCAGATGCCAAGCACCTGCTGAGATGCACCTCACAGTGACTCAGTGCTGAACAAGGACCCTGGTGGTGCCCAGCATGACCTTAGGTGCAGGGTGGCTGGGCCTTAGGTGCCCATGTTGCAGAGAAGGGCTAAGTCAGGCAGGTATCTTGCGGGCAAGGTGGAGTGATCTGCACCTTAAAACCAGGGTAGGCCTGTGGCTGAGCTAAGGGCCCCTAGGCCCTGAGAATGACTTGTTGGTGCTTCTAGAAAACCAGGCGGGGCCCTGCCTTCATCTTACGCCCTCAGCAGCGTAGGCATTAGGTGAGGCCCCTGGACCAGGGCGGGCAGTGGGTGGAGTCGCTCTGGGCACCGGCAGCACAGAAGTGCATGGTCTATGGAAAGTATAAAAACAATGATGAAACAGACTAAGATCTGGTTGCTTTTCACTGTCACCCTGCACCAGCCATTCTAACAACGTCAGCGATAACCCTTCCTCTGCAAAAAAGTCTCTCATTGATTTAAGTTCTAAATAATCGCTCTGGTTGTTCTCATGACATATGTATAAGCTTCCAGTGAGCAGCTTTCATTACTCACCCTCCATAACGTTGGCTTCTGCATGGAGGACAATCTGAGGCCCCCTGTTGCACAGCCGGCCCCTGACAGCTCAGCCACAGGCGTTGCGGGGTTACGGTCACGCCACTCACCCCCCGCCGGGCACAGTGCACGCTCCCGGCTCCTATCGGAATGCGCTGCTCGCGCCCAGTCTTGGAAAAGAGAAAACCTCAGAACTTAAAGTGCTAATGAGCATTCAGAATTGAAAACAGCGAAACTGAAAACTACGAGGTGTAATGTTTTTGCCTGTTCATATATGAAATGTCTGGCAGAATTTAAATAGTACCTTTAAAATCTAAATTTATATCAGTCAATGTTCGTTAGTGACTTTAGAACGAAATAATAAATCAAGGAAATAAAACATTGCATCACTGCATGACTCATTAGTGGCCCAAACTGCACTCTTTGCAGATGTTTTTGCTTTATTAAAAGTCACTTATTAGTCACCAGACATTATTTATATAAAATGTTAATACCTCAGCTTGTAGCTGAAGGATCAAAGTTCAAACTGCTAGGTAGACACAAAAACTGTGGAATGAACAGTTGAATTTTCCCTTTGAAGTACTGTAATATTTTATTTCTTTTCTTTTCCTTTTAAGTTTCTCTTAGTTTTCTTTTCCTGAATGATTGTGAGTGTGTGTGTGTGTGTCGGGGGGGTTATAGATGACCTGCTCCCTGCACCCAAACACGGAGGCCTTCAGAAGCCAGCGCTCCTAGCACCCCGCTCTGCCAGCCAGGCTGTGCTCTCTGGGTGACCTTGAGCTTGGGCACCCCAGGGACCTTTTTGTGCCTTATGCTCTCTGTCTGGGAATGGAAATAACCACTCTCACAAGGCTGCTGGGAAACCCTGGAAATCTGTCTCCAAACCCAAGCTGGCTGAGGAGTTAAAGAAGCAGGAGCTCAGGCCGGACGGGGGCCTGGGGCACCAAGGGCTGCACAGTCGTGTCTGGTTTTTTCACTTAGCCTAATGATTTCAAGGTTCATCTATGCTGGGCACCAATCGGTACTTCATTCTTTTTTATAGTGAATACTGTTCTGTTATATGCATATACCAATTTTTTATTCATTCATCAGTAGATGGATATTTGGGCTATTTCTACCTTTTGGCGCTTGTGAATAATACTGCTGGGAACATTCGTGTATACAATTTGTTTGTATACCTGTCTTCAGTTCTTTTGTGTATGTGCCTAGGAGTGGAATTGCTGGGTCATGTAATTCTCTGTTCAACTTCTTAAGGAGCCACCAAACTCTTTTCCACACTGGCTGCACCATTTTACGTTCCCACTGGCAATGCGCAAGGGCTCCACTTTCTCCACAACCGCACCAACACCTGCTATTGCCCATATTTTTTATTTTTGTCGTCGTAGTGAGTATGCAATGGCATCTAATTGTGGTTTTGATGTACATTTTCCTAAAGACTAATAACACTGAATATCTTTTCATGTGCTTATTGGCCATTTGTATGTCCTCTTTGGAGAAATGTCTGTTCAGGTCATTTGCCCATTTAAAAAAAATGGGTTCTTGTCTTTTTGTTGTTGAGTTGTAGGAGCTCTTTATATATTTTGGATAATAGACTCTTACCAGATATATGATTTGCAAATACTTTTTCCCATTCTGTGGCTCATCTTTTCACTTTCTTAATAGTGTGATTTGAAACACTAAAGTTTTTAATTTTAATGAAGTTTAGCTTTTTCTTTGGTTGTGTGTGCTTTGGGTGTCATATCTAAGAATCCATTCACAAATCCAAGGTCATGATGATGTACTCCGTATTCTTCTAAGACTTATAGTTTTGACTCTCACATTTAAGTCTTTGACTAATTTTGAATCAAGTTTTATGTATGGTATGAGGTAGGGGTCTAGATTTCTTTTTTTGCATGTGTATAGCCAAGTGACCCACCAACATCTGTTAAAAAGACTACTATTTCCCTCATTGAACGGCATTGGCACCTTCGTCAAAAATCAATTGGCCATAGTTATGTGGGTTTATTTTCAGATGCTTAATTCTAGTCCATTGGTCTATATGTCTATCCTTCCATCCTTATCAGTACAGAGTTTTGATGATTGCTGCTTTGTAATAATTTTCAATATCAGAAAATTTGAGTCCCCCAACTTTGTTTTTCTTTTTAAAGATTATTTTGGCTATTTGCGGACACCTGAAATTTCATGTGAATTTTAGAATCAGCTTTTCTGTTTCTTCCCACTTTCATTTGAATGTAAGTAATTTGGGTTTTCTCTCTTTTTTCCTGTTCTGTTTAACTAAAAGTTTTTTAACTTATTGATCTTTTCAAATAACCAACTTCTTATTTAATTAATTCTCTCCACTGTTTTACTACTTCTTATTTCATTTACATAGGCTCTAATCTTTATTCTTTCCTTCCTTTTAGTAGTTTTGAGTTTAGCTTGTCTTCTTTTTATAGTTCCTTAAAGTGTAAAGTTAGGTTTTTGATTTGTGATTTTTTTCTTTTTAAATGTATGCATTGCAGTTATAAACTTCCCTCATATCACTGCTTCCTGCATCCAATAGGTTTTGGTATGTGTTTTTTCATTTTCATTGATCTCACAGTGTTTTCTGATTTCACTTGTAATTTCTTCTTTGACTTATTGGTTGTTTAAGAGCATGGTATTTCATTTCCACATATTTGTGAACACCCCATTTTTCCTTCCTTTATTGGTTTCTACTTTCATTTCATTGTAGTCAGAGAAGATTCTTTATACAATTTCAATCTTTTAAACTTTCTTGAGACTTCTTTTGTGGCCTTACATTTGGTGCATCCTGGGGAATGTTCCAAGCCCATTTGAGAAGACTATATATTCTGCTGTTGTTGGGTGGAATGTTCTGTTTTTACCTGTTGTCTAGTTGATTTACTGTGTTTGTTGTTTAAGTCCTTTATTTTCTTATTGATCTTCTGTCTAGTTTCCTAATCAATTTATTTCTCTCTTTCCTTATTGATCTTCTGTCGCCTATCCATTATTGAAAGTGGGGCATCAATGTCTGCAACTATTGTTGAACCGTCTATTTCTCCATTCGATTTTGTTAATTTTTGCTTCATATATTTTGAAGCTCTGTTTCTAGATTCAAATATATTTTTATTTGTTTTAGTAAAACAAATTTGTTTTGATGGATTTTTTTATCAATATATAATGTTTTTTATTGTCTCGTAACACTTTGTTCTTAAAGTCTATTTTGTCTGATATTAGTATAGCCACCCAATTCTCTTTTGGTCACTCTTTATATATATTCTTCCACTCTTTCGTTTTTAACTTATTTGTGTTTTTAGATCTGAAGTGAATCTCTTGTAGACATTACATACTTGAATCGTATTTTTTCCATCCTACCAAGTTTTGCCTTTTGATTGGAGAGTTTAACCCATTTATATTTAAAGTAATTATCACTAGGGAAGGACTTACTTCTGTCGTTTTGCTAAGTGTTTTCTATGTGTCTCTTAACTTTTTTGTTCCTCAATTCTTCCATTACTGCCTCTATTGATTGATTTTTTTCCTAGTGTACCATTTTGATTCTCTTTGCATTTCTTTTTCTTTTTCTTTTTTTTTTGTGTGTGTATACATATGTGTATATGTATATATACATATACATATATATTCTTAGTTTTTGTCCTTAGCAATTACCCTGGGGAATACAATTAACATCTTAATTGTATAACAATTCAGTTTGAATTAATACCAATTTAGTTTTAGTAGTATACAAAAACTCTGATCTTCCACAGCACTGTCCTTCCCATGTTGCTATTGTCATAAATTTAATCTTTATGAATTGTGTGCCTGTTAACATAGATTTATAATGATTAATTTATGAATTTGACTTTTAAATCATATAGAGATGCAGATTAAAATGACAATGAGGTATCACTTTACACTTGTCAGAATGGCTGCCATCAACACATCAACAAACAAGTATTGGCAAGGATGTGGAGAAAAGGGAACCCTGGTACACTACTGGTGGGAATGCAGACTGGTGCAGCCACTATGGAAAACAGTATGGTGTTTCCTTAAAAAATTAAAAATGTAACTGCCATTTGACCCAGTGATCATACTTCTAGGAATATATCCTAAGAATTCCAAAACACCAATCAGAAAGAATATACGCACCCCTATGTTCATAGCAGTATTATTTACAATAGCTAAGATCTCGAAACACCCCAAGTGCCCACAGTAGATGAGTGGATAAAAAAGCTGTGGTACATTTACACAATGGAATATTATGCAGCTGTAAAAAAACATATCTTACCTTTTGAGACAGCATGGAGGAACCCAGAGAGTATTATGCTAAATGAAATAAGCTAGTCAGAGAGACAAATATCACATGATCTTACTCATATGTGGAATCTAATGAACAAAATAAACTGATGAACAAAATAGATCCAGAGCCATAAAAGAATGGAACAGACTGACAAATCCCAGAGAGAAGGGGGGAGGGAGGGTATAAAGAGATTAACCAAAGAACTTATATGTGTATATGCATAACCTATGGACACAGACAATAGTGTGGTGAAGGTCTGGGTGGGGATGTAATTGGGGGGTGGAAGGGGTCAATGGGGAGAAAAAGGGGACATCTGTAATACTTTCAATGATAAAAATAACTTTTAAAAAATTATATAGATAGGAAGTTAAAAACCACAATAGCAGTGTGATTAGATTTTATATATATCTATGTAGCTACCTTTACTGGTGTTCTTTATGTTTTCATATGGCTTTGAGTTAGTTACTGTATAGTGCCCTTTTATTTCAGCTTGGAGAAATCCCTTTAGCATTTCTTTTTTTTAAAAAAAATATATTTTTATTGATATTCAGAGAGAGGAAGGGAGAGGGAGAGAAAGAGATAGAAACATCAATGATGAGAGAGTCATTGATTGTCTGCCTCCTGCATGCCCCCTATCAGGAATCGAGCTCACAACCCAGGCATGTGCCCTGACTGGGAATTGAACCATGATTTTCTGGATCTTCATGTCTTCTATCAAATTTTGGAAAGTTTTGGCCATAATTTATTCAAATATTCTTTCTTTCCCATTCTCTCTTTTCTCTCTTTGGGACTCCCATTATGCATACATTTGTATGACTGATAGTGCCCCACAGTTCTCCTAGGCTCTGTTCATTTTTCTTTATTCTTTTATTCTTTATGCTCCCCAGGCTAGGTAATCTTAATTGACCTATCTTTAAGTTCACCAATTCTTTCTTCTGGGTGCTCAAATTTGCTTTTGAAGCTCTGTAGTGAATTTTTCATTTCAGTTACTGTACTTTTCAGCTCCTGAATTTCTATTTGATTTCTGTTGTGATTTCAATTTTGATATCTATATTTTCTACTTGGTGAGATGTTACTCTCCTGATTTCCTTTAGTTCTGTGTTCATGGTTTCTTTTAATTCTTTGAGCATTTCAAAGACAATTGATTTAAAATCTTTGTCTAGTAAGTTCAATGCCTGGGCCTCCTGATGGACAGTTTCTATTCATTTATTTATTTTTCGTGCGAATGCACTGTATTTCTTTGTTTTTGTATGCTTATAATTTTTTGTTGAAAAATGGACATTTGTTGGCAACTCTAGAAATATGGTCCCTATCCAGGGTTTGGTTTTGTTGCTTGTTAGTTTGCTGTTATGTGCTTGTTTAGTGTTCTGAACTATTTTTGTAGCATCTGTATTCTTTGTCACGTGTAAGAACTGAGGTCTGTGTTTTATTAGCTTAGTGGACAAATAATGTTTTGACAGTTTTTAAAAAAATGGCTGGAGCTCCACCAAAACAGAAAAGAAAGAAGAAAACACTACTCCCCCAGTCTTTGAAGACTGGCTCTGTATAAGGGCCATTTGCTGGTCTGTCTCAGCCTCCACATTCTGCTTTTATGGAACCTGCAGGTCAGCCAGAGGTGAAAGCTTAGGGTCTTATTGGGCCTTTTCTGAGTATGTATACAGCCCTGACCATGTGCGACCTTGTTGATACTCTGGAATGTGTGGGAGCTTTTAAAAGCCTGTATTTCCTCATGTACCTTCTTTCACAACCTCTTCCTTCCCAGGTTTTTTTGATCTGTCTATTGCTTGTCCCTACTGTTGTTCCTTGCCCCAGGCTATTGTACTAATACTTATGCCTTTAAATGCTATTGGCAAACACCACCCAGAAAGCCACTTCAACCCTGGGAATGCTCTGAGTTGGTAAAAACAAAACCAAAGACAAACCCTTGCCCCAGTCCTTCAGAGAGCCACCAGACAAGTCAAAAAGCAACCATGCTCTTTGAGAATAAGGTCCTGTTTGGCACTAGCAGCCTGCACCTGGAGTGAGGATTGCTGTCTTCATGGCCGCTGCCTATCTGGGGAGTGAGGGATGGTAAGTGGGCAATTTTAAATGCCATGATGCTCATTTACTGAAAAGCAGCAGCTTTTTTTTCCTCCAAAACCTATGGCTGTTGTAAGTTTTTACTAGATTCCAGAGTTCTTCAAGAGTTGATTCTAACTGTTTTTGCCAGATGGCTAGTTGTGCTTGAAGAGGGATGGAGCCCTGGAATTTCTCACATTGTCATTTTCAGTGCTGTCACTCTTAGGTCAGTGTATTTTTAAATGATCCTCAGGTCATTCCTACCATCAGTGGGGCCTGGGAAACATATTCCATGGTACTCATCCCAAGCACCCCCACTTGCCTAGCTTCTCATGATCTCTCTTCCCCAGGACACATTCAATAATGTGGCTTCCAGATATCTGCTCCTCATGGTCAAGGTTCTCTTGATCTTAAAAAATTTTTAAATATCCTTCTTTATACATGCCCTGGAGTTTCCCGTAACACTCTGCTATGGCTTGGCCATAGAGCAGCTATTGCTACTTTGCCCCTTGTCAGGAAGCCCAAGGCAGTTGTAGTGTTCTCAGGTGATGATCCCCTTGGCTGGTCACCTTGCACAAGGCTCAGTGCTTTTTCATATGGATTTCTGAAATGGCAACTCCTCCCACCCTGTGGAATTGGCTTACTAAGGCCCAACATTTGGAACAGTTTGCTTTTCCCATCTTTCATCTGAGAGGTTAAAAATGCTGACCAAAGAAGGGCCAAGGTTAGTACTCTGAAGTACATGATGAGAGGATCCTCACCAAATGGCCATTCCTCTAGTAAAAGTCTTGGCTTGGGTTCCTCCAAAATCAGAGCTTGAGGCAAGAATATGGATGCAAGTAGCTTATGTAGGCAGCAATGCCAGGAAGCACAGTGAAGGGGAGGGAGGTGAGATGAGGAAGGGGGCAGGGCCAGTAGAAAGTATATTCATGAACTGGTCACAGCTATGGGCAACTGGGCCATTCCACTGGGACCTTGGTTTATTTGATACAACACACTTTAGAATTGCTCACAAGGTTTGAAGAAGCTGTCCATCACTGGCTGAGAGTCACTCCTGGGACACTAACTTCTGGCTTGCCCTAACATGAGCCAGAACACACTCATGGCCAGAGATTTCCTCAGGTAAACACAGGAAGCCATTGCTTTGTGCAGGACCTATCTGCCCAGGACATCCAGGATGGGCCAACAGGCCATGGGCGAGACCTGACAGTATCTGTTTCACTTCATAAACATTATGGACCCCTTTCTGTGTGTCAGGATAGAGATGCAGCAGTGCCTAAGACATAAAGTTTATCTTCTGGTGGGAACAAGGATGACAGATGATAAAGTAAGCCAGCAAGCAAGTAAGCAAAATGACATTATGTAGTGATGAAGACTACAAAGAAAATAAAACAAGGTTATGAGATACAGTGACTGGGAGGACCGGAGCTGTGGCCACTTTACAATGGTGGTGGAACATTCTTTCTGAAGAGAGAAACATGAACTGAGAGCCCCAAGGAGGCAACAATGGGAAATTCTAAGAAAACTGCTTTGAAGAAGGAACAAGTGTTAATGACCCAGGCAGAAATAAGTTTGACTTGTTTGAAGAACAAAAAGAAGTTATGCTTGTGAATAGGGTATGGTATATCCAGACAATGGAGTACTATGCAGCTGTAAAAAATGAGAATGATCTTTATAAACTGATGAGGAGTCATTTTCAGGATACTCTATTTCCAGAACACTCTTCGGATCTTAAGTATGATTGGCCACGTCAGGGCAATGCAGAAGAAAGTCTGTAGTAAGGCCCCCCTCACTGAAGAACAAAGATAAAGAAGAAAATACACAGGCATCTGCTTATTTGTGCAAAAGAAATGTAGGACAATAAGCCAAAATTAAAGAGGTTGATTGGGGTGAAAGGAAAGGGTTTGAGAATGGGCAGCAAGAAGAGTGAGATAGGAAAAGGGTATCAGGTACTGAGAAAGGTGACACTTTCTTGAGTATATCTTTTTTATTAGTTTTGACTCTTAGAGCCATAGTAATGTTTATATACCCTTCACATACCTCCAAAAAAATAAATAATTGAAACCAACTACGACAGAGGTTAACCTGAGATGAAATGCAAACAACATGACTTTAGCTATAATAAATGAATAGTGTAACCAAACCGTAGGATGTGGGGAAGAAAAGAAATAATCTTAGTAACTGTGGAAAGAGTATCTGATTGAATATTGTAAAGCTAAGGACAAAGTATACATAAATGTTGTGAACTAGTTATTAAGTGGGTTGCTTTCAAAGGTATGATTAACAATTCTGAAATTCTTTATGTATACACTAGAACAAATAAGTAAATAAATTATAGATAATGAAAGCTGGTTTCTCACTATTGAAAAAGTTACAAATAATAAAAGTAGGGAGGCACCCTGGCCTGTGTGGCTCAGTTGGTTGGGCATCGTCTTGTGCACCGAAAAGTTGCCGGTTTGATTCCTGGTTGGGGCACATGCCTGGGTTGTAGGATCTATCCTTGGTAGGGGGAATGCAGGAAGCAGCTGATTGATGTTTCGCTCTTACATTGATGTTTCTCTCTCTCTCTCCGTCTTCCTCTCTCTCTAAAAATCAATAAAAAATCTTTAAAAAAGAGAAGTGGGGAGGCTAAAGTAAACCCTCTAGTGTTGGATTAAAATATGAGATATCACCCTGGTTGGTTTTGCTCAGTGGTTAGAGCATAAGCCTGAGGATTGAAGGGCACATACCCCGGTTGCAGGCTCAATACCTGGCCCCAGTCAGGACTTATGAAGGAGGCAACCAGTAGATATGTCTCTCTCACATTGATGTTTCTCTCTGTCTCTCTCTCTCCCTTCCTCTCTTTCTGAAAAGTAATGGAAAAAATATCCTTGGTGAGGATTTAAAAAAAATTTAAAAAAATAAATAAAATACTCATTATTTAATAAATAAATAAATAAATAAATAAATAAATAAATAAATAAAATCTGAACTTATGGTATTTAATAAAAATACAAAAGAAAACATAAAGTGTCGGGGGGGGGATGGTTATACATACATGTATTTCTTGGCTCTATCTGATAAGAGATCTAGAAGCAATGGCATCGAGGAGCAATGAGCACACCAAGTGCCAAGATCTTGGCTTCTAAAACCATTCTCCAATTAAAGGGGCTAGGGACCCGTGGAGAAATGGTTGATTCCACAGTTGAGGCAGGAAAAATTCGAGGTGAGCCTGATGGTTCCAGGAAGTAAAGGAGCCTTCAAAACAAACGAGCAAAGCAAGGAGAAGGGCATCCGAAAAGAACATAGTCATCAACCTCCAGAGACTTCCGATGGTCAAAACTAGAACAATTTGAGCAACAAAATAAACCATGGTATTCGATTTTAACTCAAAACATAAAATAAAGTCATGTATCCATACTGATATAAACAAACAAACAAACAACAAGTAAGGGAGAAGAGGCAGCTCTCCCTTACAGTGTAAGTCCACTAATAAATGTATATATCTGTATATATGTATATATGAAGTCACACGATCCGCAGTTGACAAGCTGGAGAGCCTGTAAAGCCAATGGTGCAGCTGCTGTCTGAGTTCAAGTTTGAAGGCAGGAGGTGACCAGTGCCCCAGCTTGAATGCAGTCAGGCAGTCCTTCTAGTCAAACCTTCAATCGATTGGGTGAGGCCCATCACACTGGGGAGGGCAATGTGCTTTACTCAGTCTGCCAATTCTAATGTTAGTCTTTTTTTTTTTTTTAAATATATCTTTATTGATTTCAGAGAGAGGAAAGGAGAGAGAGAGACAGAAACATCAATGATGAGAGAGTCACTGATCAAGCCCACAACCCGGGCATGTGCCCTGACAGGGAATCGAACCCTGATGGCCTGGATCCCAGGTCGACGCTCAACCGCTGAGCCATGCCCGGCTGGGCTAATGTTAATCTTCAGAAACATGCCCACCCAGAATAATGTTTGACCAAATATCTGGGCGCCCTATGGCCTAGTCAGGTTGACACACAAAATGAACCATCTCAGCTGGCTTGTGGATTCTCTCTTGAGTCAACTGGTCTGGGTACAAAAATCAAATTAGAGATGTCTATGGGACCTGCAAGGGAATGTCAAACAGGCAGTTGACTATTGGAGTCTAGAGTTCATGAGTGAGGTACACATCTGCGAGTCCTCTGTACATAAAAGCCTTGAGCTGGGACAAGCACACCCAGCCAGAAAAAGTAGAGGAAAGGGCTGAGGACAGCCTGGGACCCCACTATTCAGAGGCCAGTGAGATGAGGAAGGGCCAGCAATGAGTCCAAAAAGGAATGGTCATAAGGCCACTCTCCTGTTCTTGTTTTCAATTCTGTCTGACATGGGGTGTAACAGTTGCAAATCCATTTAACTGGACAGCCATCTAACTCAGAGTTCTCAGGCTTGTTCCATCCATCCCAGTCCAGTACTCACTTCTGAGTGCCTCCCATGTGTCAGGGCCTGTGCTGACAAAGATGGGGCACCTGCCACAAGAGGCTTGCTATCTAACGGGGAGATGGCTTGGGGCAGGCCCTTCAGTGCCTGGGGAGACAACTTCCACTTGTTTCATGGCCGTTGATTGAACCTGTCCTATGGTGCCAGGTGCAATGAAGAGAACTGAGAATGCAGAGTCCAATGAGACATGGCCCTGCTGTCTAGGAGCTTATAGTCTGTGTCTAGTGGGAAGTCAGATCCAAAACAGGCATTTCAGTAAAATATGGCAAATTCTCTCCTGGGAGACTTTATCATAATCCCTGCTGAAAGCTAGACCTATCTGGGGAGACAGGGATCCAGGTTGATTTGGCAAAACCCGACCATCGTCTGGTCACCTGCCTCTTTCCCAAAAACCTCACTGTCAGCGTGTGATGCAAAGGCTCTCTCCAGAGGAAATGAGTCATTTTATTTCATCTCATTTTATGGCCAACAGATGTAACAGAGCTGTTCCTGTTTCCAGTACCTGGTAGGTCAGGCAGACAGAACTGAGGGAAAACAGACATAGCTACACGTGTGTGTGCATACACCGTGCACACACACACACACGCTCTTCTCAAGCTTCCAAATTTCTTAAGTGTTAGGTCATTTTCCTCCCCAGCCAAATGGCTGTCTGCCGAGTGCTGGGGCGGCCCATAAATCGTCCGGCCCGTAATATAAAACATAGCCTTTATTGACAGCGGGTCTGCTCGTAGAAGCCGAGCTGCCAGCTCGTAAAGCAGGGCCGGTGTCACTCCCGCCGAGCGGAGGCAATAAAGGGCACAGGGGAATTACCTCGCGCTCGGCAGCTGGCTGCACTGCGGGGACGTGGCAGCCGGCCTAATGGGCTGCCCTGCCCCGCCACCTTGTAAAGCGTTACAGTTAAACGTAATCCCTCCTTTGCCCCAGAGCAATTTCTTTCAGGGAGGGAGGCAGCTCCCTGAAAGAGGCGCTGCCCCCAAACCCCAACCTGACATCAGAACTCACAATGTCCAAATAAGAGGGGCGTGACATCTTTGGGTCCTCGGCATCTCCCACAATGTATAGCTGGGGCTCATTTCCATAAGGCTGGCTGCTGCCACCAACATCCTTCCCTGAGCCCATCGCCAGACCTGCTGGGCAGGCCCCACGTGGGTGACCCCAGCTCAGCTATCTCTCCAGAGCCCTGGGCAGCACAGCCCTGCAGGGCAGGCGATTTTCCCATCCAGTGGCGACTACCCACAGAGGGTCCTCAGGGACAACTTGCTCCCCAGTGACTATCCTGAACCTTTTCCACTTTCCTGAGCCTCTGACCACCCTCCTCCCCGCAGACCACAGTAACTGCCGGGGCAAGGCCAGCAACCCCTTCCTATTCCTGTGCCAGGCCTACAAGCCACCTCCACTTGCTGCTCTCCTGCTTCCTCCGTCTTGGTGGGACAGGGCCATCTGCCATCCCGCTGCCTGAGGCCAGCCCTCCCCACCCGGCGGGCCTCCCCACCCTGCCGGCCTCCCCTTCCCCACTCTGGCCCCACCATGCACTTTGGTTAGCCCCACTCCTGTCTTTTTGGCCTCTCCCTCTCAGCAACTCACACTTAAGTTTTTCCCATAAAAAAAAAATCATAAACAAACCCTGTCCAGCTATTGTTCTCTCTTTTCTGTTCCCTCTTGCTGGCAAAATTCTTGAAAGACTTGTCCCTAATTGCTTTCTTCATTTCCCACCTCCCACTCTCCATGCCCTTCTCCTGCTGGCTTCTGCTCCCCACGCCAACACACCTCCTGCTCCTGTCGCTAACGAGTTCACTCAGAGAGTGAAAATGTCCCAGCGAGCTGGAAGCTCATTTGTGCTGTAGAGAAAAAAAATACAGCAGATAAGGAGATGGGGCTAAGGAGGAGGTTATAATTTTAAATAGGATGGTCAGGGCATCAAAGTCCTAAGGAACAAGGCGTGACTCAGGTGTATATCTGGGGAAGAACATTCCAGGCAGTGGGAACAGCCAGTGCAAAGGCCCTGAGGCAGAGGGTGCTGGGAGTATATATGGGACAATAAGGAGGCCACGGTGGGTGAGGCGGCGTGATGTGGGGAGGAAAAACGAGGTCTAAGAGAGCCTTTGGGCCTCAGGACTTGTGCTGGGTGGATCAGTGACGTGGGAGCAGAGCAAGGACATGATCCGAATGTCACTCCACGGAGAACAGGGTTTGGGAGGCAGGGAGGGAGCAGGTGGACCACTAAGAAGGCTGGGGTCAGGATGGGGATCCAGCGGTGGGGTGCAGCACTGGTAAGCCGGCTCTCCAGGAAGAGCAGGGAAAGCCCGGGCGTGATCACCACGGGGAAAGCTCCCACCATGGCAGCCTTACCAGGCCGCGGTCTAACACCTGGCTGGCAGATTTCGTGTGAGCTGGTACTACTGGGCTCCAGCCCAGCACAGGGGCCCGGGGAGTTATGGTGAAAGTGAAGAGATTCTCGATAGTCTCTGAAGTTAGAGCCAAAAGGATTTCCTGACAAGTGGGATGTGGGACGTGAGAGAGGCCAGGGCCAAGGGTGGCTGCAAGGCCACGCAGTCTAAAGCTGGTCAGGGGATCTCACCACCATCGTCACCCCTCCTGGGGCTGCTCCTTCCCTAGATGCTGGGCACTCCCCTTTCTGCTGCGTCTCTTGCCATTCCCTCTACACTCGGGGCAGCCTCACCTCCAGGTTTGGCCTTCGATTGCTGGGATTTCTCAAGGCCCCTTTCCAGGCCTTCCTCTCTCTGAGGCTCCACTGTGCCCAGGTGACCTCATGCTCAGCTCCCACGACCTCCCACGTGTAGCTGACTCACGAGCCGCCTTCAGGGCCCAGCTCTCTTCTGAGCTCCAGACCCACGAGCCCTAACGCTTCCCAGGCCTCTCTTCTTGCATGTCTAAAAACACTCCAAACTCAACACGTGCAAATCTGGACTCCTGACGCCCCACCCCGCCTCACACTGCACCCACCTGGCCACACTGGCCCTCACCCATTCCTGCACCTCAGAGTCAGGTGAGTGGACACCTGGGACTCTCTGTAACTCCGCCTGCTCTTACTCCTCATGTGGAAGCCTTTGCCACGGCCTGTGGATTTCACCTCCTGGGCAGCTCTTGAAGCCAAACACCACTGTCCATTTCCAGCACCATCCTCCCTGGTCACCCCCAGTGGTCTTGTGCTGGGCTCCTGGCACTCGCCTGCACATCCTGCAGCTGGACAGAGGTTTCCAAGATGCAGTCTTGTCGAGTTATTGCCTTGACAACCTCTCTGATACTTTCTGATGCTCTTAGGAAGGTCACCTGCTACCCCAGGTGCAAGGCCTGGAACTATGGGCCTCTTTCGTCAGGCCCGCACTAAGTGCCCCCCCGCCTGCCTCACCGGCCCACTCTGTTACGCTCTGTGCCCCCCTCCCACCTCAGGGCCTCCCTTGCTCTTCTTTGCTCAGAACACCTGTCACTACCCTTTGAGTCACTTCTCAGACCGAGGTTGTCACTGCTTCCTCAGAGACTCTTCCCAACCTTCCCAGCTTGTCGCTCTGCCTCTTACGCTGTCTCATTGCAGCATGCACTTTCCCTCGTGACCCTGACACCTGCAGCGTCCTTTTGTTTGTGTGATTATTTGGTTAATGCCAACTCTCCCCCACGTGTCTGGAAGCCTTATTTTTATTTTATAATCCTCACCCTAGGGTATTTTTTCCATTGCTTTTCAGAGAGAGAGGGGGAGAGAGAGAGGGAGAGAGAAACATCGATGTGAGAGAGACACATCGATTGGTTACCCCCCAAACTCGTTCCCACTGGGGCCAGGGATGGAGCCTGCAACCAAGGTATGTGTCCTTCACCAGAATGGAACCTGGGGCCCTTCCGTCCCTGCTCCGACGTTCTAACCACTGAGCCAAACCGGCCAGGGCTGTAAGCCTCATTTTGCTCACCACTGTCTCATCAAGGGGAAGTAGGCACTGGAGTTAGACCGTCTGAGCTTGAATGGTGACCCGCCATTAGTGGGAATGACTCTTGTGTGAGTCATTCCACTTAACTAGAGATGGTGCAGAACCTGACTTATAAGGTCACTGTGATGGTTATAGGACTCAAGTGATGCAAACTGTCTGTCGCAGAGCAAACACCACCCGCGGTGGACAGAACCATTGGCTTCAGTTCTTCACCTTGCCCAGCACCCATGCCCTGGCCTTGGCCTCCCTGTGGGCAGAGTGAACTTCCTTGCTCCTTTGACTGTGGGTCTGGCCATATGACTTGCTTTGGTCCATTAAATGGGATGAAAATGACAGTACTCCAATTCTGAATCTAGGCCTTAAGAGATCTTGCAAATTCTTGTCTGTCCTCTGGAGCTTCTGCCATTGCCACAGAAAGTCTTCCCAGGTCATTGCTGCCCCTTCAGCCTGGGCCACCCACATGCAACCACGTTTGGCACAGACCAGCCATCCCCAGCCCATTGTATTGGTGAGAATAAATGACCATTGTTTTTAGTTTATGAGTTTTGAGACAGTTTGCTCCCAGCCTTTTGTGGTAGATAATCTGCTTCAACAAATGCCATGTGCTTGGCGCAGTGAACACTATTATGCCAGCTTTCTGTCCACAGTAGCTGTGGCCTGTCCCCAGGCTGGCCCTTGAAGGATGCGCTGGGATTTCGGAGCTGTCAGGGCTCAACCTGAGATGCAGAACCACTATGATCCACAGATGGCAGACAGGCAGACAAGCAGGCATAGAAACAAGTAGATATAGATATTGAGGGAGATGAGATAAATAGATTAATAGATACATATTGATATAAATAAGTAGATATAAATATAGGGAGAGCTATAGAGAGATGGCTAGATTGCTTGATGCCGATGGTAGGTAAGTAGATAGGTTGGTGATAGATGATAAATAGACACAGACAGACAGGCAGAGGTGAAAGTGGGTCTGTTATGGAGCTCTGGCCTCACCCAGTTGTGGGGGCTGGTCAGGCGGCCTGTGCGGGGACCTCGTCTCGTGTCAATACTGGAAGCCTGCAGGACAGGCGGTCAGGAAGGGAAGATGGGTATAAAGTGGGGAGAGCAAGGACAAGCTAGAGCCCATGAGGACGAAGCTTGTGTAGGCTCTCGTTGCCTCTACCCTGGTGGTACCAGTATTTTTCAGAAGCCAGGGCCCTTCGTCATGGGACTGCACAGACCCGCCTGGCCCAGGATGGGGAAGGCCGGGGAGGATCGGGGAAGGTGGCCCAGCTGCTGCCCCGGGGTGCCTGGGCAAGCTGGCAGGTCACAGGTCTGGTACCACGGCAGGCCTGTGCCACCACATGCCTGCTGCTCCCCCACCCCAAGCCCCCGAATCTCTCTGTGACCCACTAGACTCAAAAGCCAAGCTGACACATTGACGCCACCACACCTCAGGAGTACCTCTCACTGACAGAACTCACTGGCTAAACAAATTCTGGCCAAGGTGGGACAAAGTGTCACAGAGCTCATCAGCCCAACAGCTGTTTCTGTGAGGTGACATCTAGGGAGTGTGGAGAAGGGAAGGCTAGCTGAACACCCACTAAGGGTCGGGTGTTTTACATATTTGGTCTCATTTGCTCCTCGGAACAGTTTCTGCCGGTGGGCAGTTGGTCCCACCTGTCTGACAGGTGAGGAAGTCGGGCTCCATGGCCCGCCCCCCACAAGTGGCTGGAGCCCAGGGAGTGATGGAGGAGCCCCTGCAGGGGTGAGTCGCAGGACACCTTCGCAGGGAGGAGGGAGCTGCGGTGCGGCTAGGAGGCAGCCTCCGCACCACTGACTCAGGTGGGTGCGAGAGCCCAGGCGCTTGTGGCTCTTTGGCTGAGTTGCCAACTAGGGAATCAGAGGCCCCAGCGGCCCGAAGGCATCATTCGCGCTGCAAACCAGCAGCCCCGAAGCTGAGGAGGCTCGGGGAGGCAGCAGCCTGGGCTGGGCCGGCTCCTGGAGCGCTCTCCACCTGTGTGCTCCCGTTGGGTATCACACTGCTTGACGGGGCTGGAAGCCCTGGGCAGGCCCCCAGCTCATCCCACAGGGGACAAACCAAGGGAGGGACGCCTCCCGTCAGCCCCTCGAGGATAGATGTGTGCGCCTCCCAGCCCCGGAGGGTCTCGGACCCTGTTGGACACCCAGATGGGTTGCCAGGCTGCTTGTCTTGGTCACTGTTTGTGCACTGGCTTTCCCAGCGGGATGATCTCCCTCTGCTATGAGGTCACCAGGGCTCTGAGGGCGGGGCTCTTCACTTACACCTTTATTTCCCTCCCTGGCTCTGTCACAACTTCCCTGTGCCATCTCCAAGACCGTAGCCTCCCAGCTGGCCTCTGGCTCCAGTTTAACCAACCCCTTCAGATCTAGTCTAAGAATAGGATGTAAAGTAACGGTTCCCAACTTTTTCAAGAATGAACCAACCTTCCTTCTTCCCTCCCCCTCCCCCCCCTCTGCTTCTCCCTCTCTCCCCCCTCCCTCCCTCCCCATCTCCCTCTTTTTCTTTCTGGTGCATAGTTGTAAGAATTACATGAATTTTAACACCTGTGTATACTTGTGTGATCACCACCACAATCCAAACAGCTCCCTCATTTACAAATAAACAGCCCTTGCACCACATGTAATGGTACCACGCCCCACCCCAACCCCTGACAACCGCTGATCTGGTCTCCATCACGCTGGGCTTGTTCTTTCACGAATGTCATATAAAGGGAATCATTCGGTATGGAGCCCTCTGTGACTCAGCATGATGCCCTTGAGAGTCATTAGGTTTCAGTAGTTTTTACCTTTTTATTGTTGAGCAACTCCTTGTGTGAAAGGACCACAGTTTGTTTATCCACTCAGCTGCTGTGGACACTTGGGTTGTTTCCAGCTTTTGATGACTGTGAGCAGAGCTTCTGGAAATATCCATGTCCAGGGTTTTGGGTGAACATACAGCTTCACTTCTCTAGGGCAAATGCCTGAGCCCTGTGGTAGCTCCATGCTTCACGTTATAAGAAACTGCCAAGCTGTTGTTGAGAGCGGCCGCCCCATTCTGCGTCCTGCGGCAGGGCATACGTTCCAGTTACGCCGAAGTTTTGCCAGCACTTGGCATTTTAAAATTCTAGCCATTCTAGTAGTTGTGTAACTGCACCTGGTTATGTTTAAATTTGTATTGTCCTAATGGTTAACGATGTTGAACATCTGTCCATAAGTTTAGTTACCATCTATATTTCCTATCAGCGAAGCATCTGTCTTCTGCCCGTTTTTAAATTGGATCGTTTGTTTTCTTACTGTTGAATTTTAGGAGTGCTTTATCTATTCTGGATGGAAGTCCTGTGTTAGATATGAAATGGAAACATAATTTCTCAAATCTGTGCCTTGTCTCTTCATTCTCTTAACAGAGTCTTTTGCAGAAAACACATTTTTCATGTTGATAAAGTCCTGTTTCTCACTTCTTTCCTTTAATGGGTTAGGTTTTTGATGCTATGTATAAGAACTCTGCTTAAACCCAGGTCACAAAATTTTTCTCCCGTGTTTCCTTCTAAAAGTTTTGGAGCTTTATACTTTATATTAGCTCTATGGTGTGTTTTGAGGTAAACTTTGCATGAGGTCTGAGATTTAAGTGGAGGTTCCTCCCCCCACCCCATGGATATGCAGTTGTTCCAACACCACCGGTTGAAAAGACAACCCATCTCCATTGAATCGCCTTTGCACCTTTGTCAAAAATCCATTGGTCAGTCTTTTTCTGGGGTCTCTATTTCAAAAGTTGGCAAACACTTTCTGTGATGGACCAAATAGTAAATACTTTAGGATTTGTGGGCTATATAGTCTCTGTCTCATATATTGTTTTTTAAAAGAACAACACACCAAAAAAAACCCACTTTAAAATGTAAAAACTATTCATAGCTCGGCATCATACAAAAGCAGACCATGGGCCAGAGTTGGCCTTTGGCCCTGGCTGGCTGGCCCTGCTCTGCTCTGCCCACTGCCCTGTGTCTGTGCTCCCACCGCCACCCTGTCCCGAGTGGGGCGGCTTTTTAGGAAGTCTTAAAGCCAGGTAAGATGAGTGCTCCAGCTTTTAACTGGTGCTTTCCGACCACTTTCATTTTATGTAGTTATTGATTTGCTTGGATTTGGGTCTACTGTCTTATCTTACTCTTGGTGGCTTTTGTTTGTCCCTGTTTTCCCTTTCCTTTGGGTTATCTGAGCTTTTTTTTTTAGTGTTTCATTTCGCCTCACCTCTTCTGTTTTTGCCTCCATCCCTGAGCAGTTTGTTTGTTTTCTGACTGCACTAGGGTTTAAATAAACGTGCTGTACTTTTCTCGGCCCACTTAGAGTCACTGCGTTGCTGCCTCAGTGGAGAACGTGGTTATCTAGCCCCACGTGGCCCCGGAACCCTCGCCCTCTGTCATCCTTGTCTTACGACACCTGCAGACATTGAAAGCCCCATCAGACAATGTTATACTTTCTGCTTTCAACTGTTAAACATATTTTAAAGAACTCAAGAAGGAAATCTGCTATATTTACCCAGATACTTGCCATTTCTGTAGTTCTTCCCCATTCCCGATGCTCCAAGTTTCCTTCTGGTACCATTTCCTTTCTGCCTGTAGAGCAGACCTGCTGGCAATGACTTCCCTCCATTCTCCTTCCTCTGAGAGTGTCTACTGAGGAGAGTGACTATTTTACCTTCACCACTGAGGGATATTTTCATGGATACAAACTTCTGGGTTGACAGTTCTTTCCTTTTAGCATTTAAAAAACATTCCACTTACTTCTGGCCTCCGTGGTTTCTCATGAGAAATCTCCAATCCCTTCAGACAACCTCCTGCTCATCTTTAAAACCAGGGTCAGGTCTTATTTCCTTTTACAACTCTTCTAACCTACACGCCCCTTCCCGCCACTCTCCTGCCATGAGCCGATCGCTCCTTGCTGTGCATGACAACATCACACACATCACCGCATGCGGTGGTGATCCAGTCACACGCTGGCTCGCCCACTTGTTCTCTGTCATGTCCACCAACTGGGGGGGGGGGGAAGAGAGGAAGAGGGAGAGGGAGAGAGAGGAGGGGAGGAAGGGGAGAAGGAGGAGATTAAGAAGGAACAGCTGAAGACTGATCACCTTTCAGAAACCTCAGATGACCTCTGAGTTCAGAGAATGTGCCTGGAGTTGCAGTGAGTAGTAAATGAGGGCCCACAGATGGAAGGAAGTCAGTGTGCTACCACATTGGTGGGTCTTCCATACCCACTCAACTGTAGGAAATTCCCAGGGGGTTCAGGAAACAGTTGATGAGGGTTTGTGTTACCATGGACTCATTCACTCATTCATTCATTCACTTACTTATTCATTCATTCATCCATTCACTCACTCAGCCATTCATTCATTCTTCAAGCTCAAGGTCCTGGGTAACATTGCATTATTTTCAGTGGACTTCAGTGTTTGCCCCCCAAAGAAACATGTTTTAATGATGCATTTTCTGGAACCACAGCAGAGGCCAGTGGAGTAGATTTTGAGGTTGGAAGGACCCATCAGGCCCTTAGCTCAGTGACAAGGCATCTGCTGGTTCCACCTGAAGGCTTTTGGTCTCAGCCCCAGCTGCCAAATCACAGCCTATTTCTCTTCCTCTTCTTCCTCTTTCTCTAAAAGCAAAAAGAAGCACCACCCAGTAACTCTCCAGGGCAGTCTCAAAGTTCTGTAGCTTCCTTTCTGTGTATAGAATGGCCTCCTGTTCAAATACATTCAGAAAGAGCCACGCACAAGATTCAATTTCTTTGTATCTCTCAAAGCTCTGTTCAAGTGCCCCTCTTCCAAGAAGCCTTCAGGAACCGCCTGATTTGGGGACAAACTGAGCAGAATTAATGAAAACTACTGATGGATTCCTAGGTGCTGGACCAGGTGAATCAGAGATAGCTCCTGCCCTCAAGGAGCTCATAGCCCAGCCGGGGCAGGGAAAGGACTGGATAGCTCAGGGGGGCTGTGCCCTGTGTCTACCACAGTGCTGGGGTGCAGGTTACCTTTGGGGTTCTGTAAAGAAGGATTCTAATTCTTTCACATGTACTCACAGATTTTCTATGTGTGTGCATCAATTTATTTGGTGTTGAACTAGATCAGCGATTTTCAACTGTTTCTACCTCATAACACACATAAACTAATTATTAAAATTCTTCACACCAAAAATATATTTTTTGTCACATTGACAAAAAACAATAGATATAGGATTCTGGTCAAGATGGTAGCATAGGTGAACACAGTACTTACCTCCTCCCACAACCACATCAAAACTACAACTAAACTACAGAACAACCATCATTCAGAAACACCTGAAATCTAGCTGAATGGAAGTCCTGCAACTAGAGAATTAAAGAAGAAGCCACATCAAGACTGGTAGGAGGGGCAGAGATGCAGGGCGGAATTGTGGAGCCGGCTGGTCCCACACCCAGGTACCACAGTTTAAAACAAGGATGGATATCTCAGCAGTGGAGGTTTCCCAGAGGAGGGAGGAGTCACAGCCTCACACCAGAACCCCCAGCCTGGGGTTCCAGTACCAGAAAGAGAAGTCCCCACATATTCTGGTTATAAAAACCAGCAGGCATCGGAGCTGAGTGATGCAGCGGCTGCTAGCCCCAGGCAGTTCCTCTTAAAGGGCCAGCACACAGATTTACTCAGATTCATACCCTCTGAGCTCCAGCCCTGGGAAGCAGCTGGAGAGGAACCTGGGACATTCTGGGAGGAACTAACTTGCCTGGAGTCAGGGAGAGAGCTGGAGGGGCAACTTTCTCCCAGAGAGAAGTGCTGGCAGAGGCCTTTGTTCCTTTGCTAGACCTTCCCCTACAGGGCTGGCAGACAGGCACTATAATCTGAGTCTCAATCAACCTGGCTCACACTTTCCCCCCACCCTGGTGATTCCCTGAGACCCTGCCCCTCCATACCTGCAGGCTCATCCAAGTCATTTCCAGTGGCTTTTCCATAAGAATGACCTGTCTTGGTTCAGGCTTTGGACTTTCCTAAAATCCTTCAAACAAGCAGCTGCTGGCCTCTGTGTGCCCCATACCTCTCAGTAAGTGACCCTAGGCCCAGCACTAGCACCAACCCACCTTGATTCATAGCTTGGCTTCTCCTGGGCACCTCCAAGCCCAACACAAGTAACAGCAATCCACAGATCTCCCTGCCCATGAGCCCTCTGCCCAGGGCCACTCATACTGGGTGGCCCTGGGCAGGGCACGGGCAGAGGCTTACTTTGCACCTCCCAGGAGGTCCCAGAGACAGTGCACACGGTGGTCAGCTTCAACCATGCCGCCAGATTACAAGCCTGCCACATCCACAAGTGACACCCTCAAGGGGCAGACTCAGTGAACACCAAAGCCCCACTGAAGCAAATCCTCCACAGGGTCATCTCCTGCACAGCAGCACTTCTGCTGTAGTTACAGCTGTTCCTCACAGCTGGTTCTCACAGCTAATTGCCGTCGGGGTCAATTCTTCCCAGTGATGCCAACAGCAATCAAAGCTCAACTACAGTATGACAATATACACAGCCCACATAGGGGAACACCTAGAGTGCCCAGCTCAGGTGACTGGGGAGGCTGTGCCACTGGACCCTATAGGACACTTACTACACAAGGCCACTCTACCAATTCCAGGAGACATAGCAGCTCTACCTAATACATAGAAACAAACACAGGGAAGCAGCCAAAATGTGGAGATAAAGAAATGTGTCATAAATGAAAGAACAGAAGAAATCGCCAAAAAAATATCTAAATGAAATGGAAGAAAGCAAACTACTAGATAGAGTTCAAAACAATGGCTATAATGATGCTCAAGGAACTTAATGAGAATTTCAAGAAACTTAATGAGAATTCCAAGGAGCTTAGTGAGAATTTCAAGAATAATTAGTGAGAACATCAACAACATAAAAAAGGACCAGTCAGAAATGAAGACTACACTAACTGAAATGAAGAATAATTTACAAGGAATCAACCATAGAGTAGAGGACACCGAGAATCAAATCAGCTATTTGGAATATGAGGAATCCAAAAACACCCAATCAGAAGAGCAAAAAGAAAAAAGAATCCAAAAATATGAAGATAGTGTGAGGGGCTTCTGGGACAACTTCAAGCAGATCAACATTCACATCATGGGTCTACAGGAGGAGAAGAGAGGGAGCAAGAAATTGAAATTTTATTTGAAAAATAATGACAGAAAACTTCCCCTATGTGTTGGAAGAAATGGACTTACAAGTCCAGGAAGCACAGAGTCCCAAACAAGAGAACCCAAAGAGGCCCACAGCAAGACACATCATAATTAAAATGCCAAAGGCTAAAGGCAAAGAGAGAATTTTAAAAGAAGCAAGAGAAAAGCAGTTAGTTACCTACAAGGGGTGGCCCATACAACTGTCAGCTGATTTCTCAACAGAAACCTTGCAGGCCAGAAGGGAGTGGCAAGAAATATTCAAAGTGATGAAAAGCAAGACCCTACAACCAAGATTGCTCTACCCAGCAAAGCTATCATTTAGAATTGAAGATCAGATAAAGAGCTTCTCAGATAAGGAAAAGCTAAAGGAGTTCATCACCACCAGACCAGCACTACAGGAAATGAAGGGTCTTCTTTAAGAAGAAGCTAATGAACAAAATAAACTGATGAACAAAATAGACCCAGAGGCATTGATTCATGCAACAGACAGGTGTATTTCAGAGGGAAGGGGGCATGGGTGGGAAGAGATTAACCAAAAAACTTATATGCATATATGCATAATCCATGGACACAGACAATAATGCTCTGCAGGCCCAGGGAGGGGGTGGGAGCAGGCTGGAGGGGGTCAATGGGGGAAAAAGAGGGATATCTGTAATCTTTCAACAATAAAGATAAATTTAAAAAGAAAAAGAAAAAAGGTATAATTTTGATTCATTCATATTGGACGGCTATTTTTGTGTTGGCTGTTGTCATTTTTTTATTTGACAATCCAAGGGAAAAGATGTCAGTGACCTTAACTAAGTAGTCAGGTATTGCATGTTTTAAAAATTCTTGTGGCACACTGGTTGAAAATTGCTGAACTGGATACTTGGTTTTCAAATTCCACTCGATATCTGTGCTGCTTCTGGTTGGGTGATCAGGGAGGGGAATAAAGAGTGCGTGGGGGTTCTGAGTCTCCTACTCCCATCTTTAGCCAGATCAGCTCCGCTTTTAACTGTGTTCTTCAGATTATACAGCCAGTTTCATTTAAACAAACAAATGCATGAGTTTTAAAATTTGAAAGCCACTAGCTGTGCCCATGACACTCCAGACTCACAAAGTCTCCACAAAATACGTTGTGTGGACATATAAACTTGGAAAAGACCTCCAGGCATATCAGGCTATTGGCAACTTGCAGAATTTGAGTTGCTCTTAGGCACACTGGCAAATGATTAACAACAGGGTCTGTGCAGGTAAAGAGGGGGATGCCCTGATTTGTAGTGTTTGCTGATTCCTGTGGTGTAAATTCTCCCAATGGCCAATGTCAAGTTATTAATGTGAAGTCTCTGGATGCAGAGTTTGGGAAGAGATGCACATAATAGGCACAGGAACTGGCTTTGGGACATCACTGGTGACAAGGCACCAATGAATGACCCCACTGTCTTCCCCCTTTGGGTCTAGAGCCAACTAAGATACAGAATCAGGAGACAGATGGAGACTACAATGTCAGTCTCATCAAAACTGGGTGAGAGGGTGTGCTAGATTGGATTACTGTTCAGGTATGTCTCCTTTAATTCTAGAGAGTGTGCTTCCCTCCTCCATTGATTTGGGGCTCAGTCATGTGGCTTGCTTTCTGTTCCAAGCCTAGGTCTGTGCTTCACTTATCTTTTTGTACTTGTGCCATCAAGCCCTTAGATGTTCAAACCCTGCTTGGGTCCCAGGGCACAAGGCACAGGAGAATGGAGCTGCCTCAGCACCCAGCCTACGCAAGGTCTCCAGCAGACTTATAGATTCCTGAGCTAAGTAAACGCTGGCTGTTGTCTACTTCGGGGCTGTTGTGGTTTTCGTTAAATGGCATTATTGGATCACAGTTAACTTATTCAGAAAGTGGCACCTGGCATGGGAGGCTGTTGTAACAAAGCCCTAAAACACGTAGCATAGGTTTGAAACTGGGCAGTGAGATTTAGAGAAAGTAAAGAGATGGCAGAAAAGTGGTGAGCTGTGCCATGCGGTGAAGATCTATTTGGTACAATTGTTGCCCGTGGTAATTTGGGAGGGAGGAAATGCACCTGTGACTTTATGGACTTGGCAGCCGGTTTCCGGGCACAACACTGTGACCATGAGCTTCTTCAAGCCATAAATGACAAGGTGCTACAAGTAAAAGATGAGTTCAGAAAGGAACTGGCCAGTTCCCATGCAGAATCTAGAAAATAAAATTATTTCTCATCTCCAGTCTCTCCAGCCATTGAAAGATCTTTAGATTAAGATTTGGCCTGAGGTGCGAAATCCCAACCCGGGCAGTGCAGGTGGAACGCAGCCTCTGTGCAGAGTCAGGGATGTGCCCCTTGATTGTAACAGCCTTTGTCTTAGGTCCCTGGAAGGAGTAAGGCGGCTCTAGAATATCCTCAGTGATAACAGGGTGCCTAGGAACCTTCAGGGCCTCACACAGCCTGATGTGGGGGCCCAGTGTAGAGAGAGACATGTCACCAGAGGAACTGTGGGTGTGGCTTCTAGCACAGAGTGACGGGAACCATATTTGTAGAAAAGCCACAATGTCTGAGAGAGCTGAGTGGGCAAGTGCGTTGTAAGCGTGGAGTGCAGGGGAGTGAGGCTGTTTGAAATGGAAAGGACCTCAGGCTCCCGACTTCCCCCGGGCAGGAAGAGGCTGAGAGGTACTCCGCCGCCCAAGGGGACACTTTCCAGGGCTCACTTCAGAAGTCGAGAGGATGATGGAGGAGGAAGACCCCTAGTGGTGGCAGCGGCAGAGCACAGTGGACCGGGGAGCCACTCAGGGCACACGTCCCCCAGAGAAGAGACACTGGCAACATTTGCCAGCAGGACTTCGGACGCCGTGAAGGCTGCTGCGATGGCAGTGATCTGAGCCTTGTCCCACTGCGTGCTGGGTGTGAGAGTGCGGGGGGTGGGGTGCTTCTTAGTTCCTAAGTGTCTAGGTCAAGAAGAGTCACATCCAGAAAGAATGCAGGCTGCGCAAGACCTTAGACTAAGAGACTGGTGACTGACTAGGTAACCTGGGCATCGTGGATAAATACACCCCACGATGGGGAGGGACGTGAATCCGTCTCTGTGGATCGCTGCTGAGAAATGCCCTCCCCCTCTTGCTTCCACGGAAGGCGTACACTTCCTCATCTCAGTGGTGATGGGTTTGGCCATGCGACTTGCTTTGGCCAAAAGAATGAGGTAAAACTGGTGGTGTACTGGTTCTGAACAGAGGCCTCAAGGGGACCTGCATTTTTCTGCTTCTGCTGTCGCCACAAGAAAGCGTCCCGGTCCTGGAGGATGTCATGTGGAGCAGATCCAAGCTGCCCAGCCAAAGCAGCTGGCTGAGCTGCCCCAGCTGCCCCGGCCCGGCCAGCATTCAGCCGACCTGCATTCCTGAGCTGAATCAGAGCTTCTCGTTCGCAGTGCCAAGGCCGCACGGACACTGTTAGGCAGCATGACTGTGGCCGCAGCTAACGGACACAGAGGATGTGGCTGACTTGAATGGCCACCCTGGGCTTCTTCATACCGTGGCTCACCCAGTCCCAGGCAGCACTGAACAACTTTGGTCCCCAAAACAGAGCAGAGCTGCTTCCAGAAGGTGCAGAGCCTGGGGATGAGCTGAGAGGCAGAGGAACGGGCGAGCCAGAGGTGCCAGTCCCCTCCCGAGTGTGTCAGCAGCGAGGCGAGTCCCCCCACGAGAGGAGCAAGGCCAGGAGTGGAACTCTGGCTGCAGTCTTTCCATCAGATTACTGCCAGAGAAGTGGGGGCTCCCTTGACACACAGCAGACTTTGGGACTCTCTGCAAAAGGCAATCTGCTAAATTCCAAATCTGTGGGTGTTTCCTACACTTATTTAGCAGAGAGCCCTTCCTCAGTCCGTTGGTTACATCCCACAGAATGAGTTTTAAGTTTAAACACCCTCCACGTGGCCTGCCTCCAAACGCTCCATGCTGGGTGCCAGTTTCCTCAGAGAGGAGGGAGTGGCGAACGTGCCTCCTACCCCCTCTTGTCACCCTCTTCCCTGTTCTGCCCAGCTCCAGAATCCCCCCAGGCCTCACGCCCTCCTCGCTGGCCCCACTGTGGTGGCTGTTTCTGCCAGCGGTTGACTGATCTCTTACCAGACCTGAGCCCTCCCCGCGTGCCTGCCACAGCCGCCCCCGGGACTGAGGCCCTGCCCGTGGCTGCTCCCCACCGGCCCCGTGGCTGAACGCTGGCTGCCGGGTATCCTGCGGTCCAGCTTCCTGACTCTCCTTCTGCCCGCACCAGAGCAGAGGGTCTGTCTTCTCCCCAGCCCCACCCATCCCAACTCAAATGTGTCACCAGACTGGCCCTCGAGGAGGAGATTCAGACATGAGGAGTGCCTGGAACTACACCTGGAGTGGCTCTCAGCGTATCAGCGAAGATGTTCAGAGCAGCTCCTGGAAGAGCAGCCAGATATTGACTGTAAATTGCTGAACCCTCCCACCCCCCCACCCGCAGAGAGAAAACACACATAGCCAGTAAATACCTCTGCATTAAGCATTTCTGGGCAAATGTGGGACAGTCCATTTTGACACCAATGGGAAAAAAAATACAGCCTAATTTCAGTTCAGATGCACCAAATTTACTGCTCAGGTTCTCATTAACTACTGTCAAGGAGGAAGCAGACAGACAAAATAAATTATGAAAAAATTACTTTTTAATGTACAAAAAGACTTATTTACAAGTTGAGCATGTCATCTCAATTCATAGCATGTAGAAAAAAGCTAGAAATGTTTTGGAGATATAAATTTGGCTGGATGACTCACCTACAGTATTTTCAGGGACAACTCTTCTGTACAGGCTATGTACAGGGTGAGAATGGTAGTGAAATCCTAGCCCAGGGAATGAACGGCTACCACAGAGCCCAGACCCTGGACCTCTCCCAGGGCCGTTGCTTGGACTTGGCCTTTCTCTGGACCCTAACAAAGCACTGGATGTTCTGGGATGCAGAGGGCCCAGGTAGGTGTTGGGCCTCTCCTGCCTGGAGCCAGGGTCACAGTCAGTATCAAGCTCATAGTGGTGCAGTTGCTTTTGGCAAGGTTGCCACAAATTCAACATGGGGAAGGTGGGGGTGGTGGTGGTGTATGTGTGTTTTGGGGAGGACGCACCAATTCATCCTATAGTATACTCAGGAGTATCTTCTGACGCCAGTTCCACATTCCATCTGGGCCTAGGGCCTGGTCACACTGAACAGGAGAGCTCAGTGATGGTCCTCAGAGTCCCAGGAATCAGCTCCTTTACCCTCCTGCTCCCACCAAACACCATGCGTGCCATCACTCTCTGAACTGAACGATGGGGCAGAGGGAAGGGATCCAGCAGATGCCTGGACTGCATGTGTGGCTTGGCACCGACCACTGGGCTGCTGGTGAGTGGACAGCATGGCCTGGAGGGACCTGGGCAGGGCTGCCTCAAGCCCTGGGGTAAAGTGGGTGGCCAGTGAATGGAGCGACAGGGCTGGGTAAACATGTGACTTCCTCTTCCTACTGGAGACCTCCAGGCAGGCCTGCGGCTGGGCCCGTGCACTCCCTTCCTAAAGGTCCCATCCCACACTTGATGCCCTCGGTCCATCCCTAGCCACAGCAGCTCCAGAAGCCCCGAGGTATTTAGAAATAAGCGTTCTTTTCAGGGAGGCTGCGTCTTACACACGTGAACACTGTAAACACGGTCTGGAGAGCCCAGGCGGCTTCTGGGCAGGCCCCGAGCTTGTGATTCTCTTTCCCTTTTCTGGAATACTTCCATCCTTTATTCATTAGTACACACTTGGACAGTCTGCCAGTTGCAAAGTTGGCTCTGCGGGATAGAGATGCCAGCTCTACCAACCCTGAAATCAGGATGTGCTTCCAGGTCATCTAGGTAAACTCTGTTTTTCCTCCGTGACAAGGGGCATTAGAGGCCTCATGAATCAAGCTTCGCAGAGGGATTCTGGTGGGCCAGCAACTCCTTTTCCTTGCAGTATTGGAATGAGAAGCTCATCTTCCCAGATTAGAATGTCCAGTATGGCTTTCAGATTCAACCCAACTGTAGCTCCTCTCCCCTTTTCCTTGTGTGCTTGGAGAGCCTGGCCAGTGGAATTCCTCATTAGCGAAATGATCGCAAAAGAGCTGGAGCAGAGTGTCCCCTAAACACCAGAGGTGGGAGCACTGTGTAAACGAGTCTTTGCTATTGAGATTTTTTTCAGTGTTCTGAAAAATAACCCCAAAGAAGACCAGACAGGATGCACGTAAACTTGCCTAAGCACTGTGGTCTGAGCCAGCCACTGGCACACCCCTCAGACCTAGTAATACTTTTTTGGAAAAAGACAAGATGGATGACAGCCCTGCTCTGGAAATGATGGTTCTGCTGGGTCCCTCAGCACCAGGGCTGGGGCCTTAGGTCATCATGTTCAGGAACTTGCTCTCCTCGGCCAGGCTGGTGAGCATGGAGCTCATGTCCCCAACAGCCATGTTGCTGATGCCCGTGGGGATGGAGGGCAGCGTCAGGGAGTTCCGGGGGGTAGTGAGGCGGGAGGAGTTCTGGGACAGATTGTGGAGGAAGCTGGGGCTCAGGGCCCCCGAGAGCAAGCTCGAGTGATCGCCGTCATCCATGATGGCATCAAAATCAATCTGGGGGGCTTCTAGTAGCTGGGAGTCCACAGTGCTGGACACCTGGTTGACCCCTGGTGAGGGCAAGGGCTGGGGCTGGACGCTCTCCGGGCAGGCCTGTGGCTGTGGTGGTTGGGGCCTCATGACCTGGCAGCCTACATGGTTCTCCAGGCCTCCATTCTGCTCATACATGTGGATTTGGCCATAATAGTATAGCATGTTGTGGTCCTGGGCCCCGCCTGTGTCCTGTGGGGGCAGCTGAGGAGGCAGAGACACCATAGTGCCCATTGCTCCCTTGGGCACAGACTCTGCCATCTCCTGGCTGGCTGACATAGCAGCCATGGCATGGCCAGTGGCCCTGGCATAGGCCAGCTGCTGCCCAGCACGTACTCCACGGTGGCGGCCAGCAGGGTTGGGCTCAGGGGGTGGCCGGGGTTGCACTACGCCAAAGCTTGATCCAACGAGCCCCACTGTGCCCTGCTGGAGCTCCATGAAGCCAGGCTGGTGGGAAGGCAGAAGGCTGGGGCCCTGGTGGTAGTTCTCCTGGCTCATGGGCATTGCCAGGTGATGGCTTTGCTGTGGGTAGCTCTGGGCTGCATGTGGTGGTGCCATCCCGGACAAGGTGGAATTGGGGGCCCCAAGTTCCCTTCGGCTACTGCTCATCATGGAGGGGTCGGGAGCAACTTCCATTTGCTGGGGGAGCCCCAGGTGGCCTGGCTTGGCTGTCAGGTTGCTGCAGGATGCAGGGAACTGGTTCAGGGCCCCGCCCATGGTACTGGAGCTCAGCTGGGAGTGGGCTTGGCCGTAGCTGGTGTGGGGGCTCACTGTGGTGGTCATGCTGGGACACTGGCCACCTGCTCCTGCCTGCCGAAGCTGCTGCATATAATTTATCCTGGGCACAGAGGGGGCTCCACTGCAGGGCTGCAGGTGTGGCTGTGTGCTGTCCAGACCCCGTGGGCTCGGCTGCAGGCCTTGTGCGTTGTAGCCTGGGTATTGGCCAAAGGCCTGCTTCTGCTGCACCACAGCCAGGTTGTCCTGCAGAACGGGTGGAGGCTTCACCTGGCTGGGCATGGCATCCATGGTGCCAGAGCTCACCTCATTCCACTGCACAGGCATGCTGTTTTTGTTCAGGCTAGAGGAGGCGCCATAGCCCAGCTGGCAGCCTCCCAGTACAGGAGGAGGGGGGCCCACGTTGGAGTCCGCAGCCGCCATCCTGCGCTGGCCCAGCAGCCCTGGGCTGGGCAGTTTGGGGTGTTCAGAGAAGCAGGTGCTCTCCGGGGGATACACCTGAGAGATGCTCTCATCCAGGGCGCCCCCTGCATGCGCCTTGATGTACTGCACCACGTCGTCGGGCAGCACCAGGTCGTCCTCGGGCAGCACCAAGTTGCCCTCAGGCCCCGCGCTGTCGGCCCCCGCGGCCAGCACCTCCATCATCGCGTTCTCGCTGATGCTGGGCGGTCGGGGAGAGTAGCTGCCGCGGGCCAGGGTGCCGTCCGCGCTGGAGGGACCCTGCTGGCGGAGGCCGCGCCTCTCGGCGGCGCAGGGCGGCAGCCCTGGGCTCACGTCGTGGGCGCTGTGGAAGCGCTGCACCCGTGGGGGAGCCAGGGCGTCGGGCCGCCTCACCGGGTCGCTGGCCCGCCGCGCCCCGCTGCCGGGGACCTCGTGGGGGAAGGCGGGCGCGGGCCCCGCGTGGCCGTAGGCCGGCCCGCCGCTGCCCCGCCGGGGCCCCAGCGCGCGCTCGGACGCGTCCAGCAGGGCCAGCCGCGCGCGCAGGCTCCCGCGCTCCAGGCCGGGCAGCGGCGTGGGGGGCGGCCCGCCCGTGGCCGCCGCGTACCTGGCGCGCAGGCTGTAGCGCTGCGCGGGCGTCAGGCTGAGCGGCCCCGCGCCCGCGCCGCTGCCCTGGCTGGCCTCGCTGGAGCGCCGCGACGCGTCCGTGGAGATGGGGTCGTAGGAGTCGGCCGAGCTGGCGTGGTGCGGGCGGCCGGCGCCCAGCGGCGAGGCCTCGCTGGAGCGGCGGCTGGAGAAGTAGGGGGAGATGCCGGAGGAGCGGCGGCTCACGGTGTAGGCGGAGCTGACCGTGCTGGTGGCGCTGTCGCGGCGCTCCTGCAGGTGGCTCAGCATGGTCATCTCGCCGGCCGACAGCTCGGACAGCCGCGGGTTGGGCAGCAGCCCCGCCGGCCGGCCGGCCCCGCCGCCCCCGAGGTTTTCCAGGACGGAGCCTGTGGGGAGGAGAGGGGTCAGCTCGCGGCGGGCCGGCGCTGGGGCGCGCGGGGGCTGCAGCTGGAGGCCGGCTCGGCCCGGCGCAGGGAGGCGCTCGGCCGGTGCCTTCCGCGGGGCGGGAAGTGGGCGAAGGGTGGCACTGTTGCCCCGGCGGCAGCGGTCAGGGCCGGGTCCCTGTGCGCCCCGCCCCGAATCCTGTCCACCGGGTGCTCTTCATTCCCAGCTGCGATCCCACGGCCTCGCCACAGGGCTGAGTTACTCAGAAAAGCCCGGGGGTCCTGGCCACAGCCTCCCAGCACCCTCACCCTCCAAGAATGGGCGCTGCCGGTCGGGCTCCCCGGGGCCGGGTCTACTGAGCAGGCTGCCAGGAGACCCATGTCCATGGGAGGGAGCAAAGGCAGCAAAGCAGGCAGAGAAATGAGCAGTGACGGGCCCCACAGCAGCCTTGGCTGCTTCCAGGGAGCTCTGGGCCTGGAACAGCCCTTACACTTTGCAGTGATCAGCAGTGGACAGAGGCCACCCCAGGAAGGGGTGACCTTGGGCGAGGCAGCTCAGCTGCCCAGGGATCTCTAGGAGGCAGAGTTGAAGACCATCTGCTAGCAGTTCCCTCTACAGCTGAGCCAAGTCCTCCCTTCAGGGAAGGGCTGGGTGGCACATCCCAGTGTTCACGTCTCAGTAACCTAGTCCTATGGTCCACACTGTCAGTCCCTGGAGGGCAGCCCAGTGTGCCCGGTGCACTGCCCAGCACAGGGCAGCACCCGAGAAATGCTTGGTGAAACTGCTTTCCATCTCAAAGCTTGGGCAACACCTCTTGAGGCTGAACACAGGGCTGCCTCCTACATGCAGTCCTCCCTGCCCTTCCCCAGTGGACATGATTTCTCCCTCCTCCGCACAGCTCTACCTCAGTGCTCTGTGGCTAACTCTGAGGGTGACTGGCCTTCTCACTGTATGCTCCTTCTAACCACGGGGACCATGGGATGCTATCACTCCTGCCCAGGGCCTTTGCTGCGGTGTTCACAGCAGGTGCCTAATAAGTGACTGAATGACTCATGAGGAAGGGGATGATGTGAGAAGGGTGTGCTTGTTTTTAGGGGGTTACAGGGTGCAGCATGGTGTAGCTGAAAGAGCGTGGGCTTTGCAGCCACTCAGGCCTGGGCTAAAAAGTCTCAGTTCTGCCATTGCTTTAAGTGAGGCGTTTTCACCTCTCTAAGCCTGTTTCCTAGTCTGCAATGGTGGATAAGATTCATCCTACTGTGGTCATCCAGTGAGTGGGCACATGGTGCTGCCCCAGGCTCAGTCCCTCCCCAGCCCACACACCAGCACTTGCACTCACCATTTCCCGGGAGGGGAGGCAGCTTGGTGTTCCGGGTGTGTGGAGCTGGCCCAGTCCACGAGCAGGAATCTTTAAGTGACTTGAGCTTCTCCTTCTTGAGCTGCTCTAACCGGTGCATGGCGGTCATGTGTTGGCGCAGCTGCAGGCTGCCAGCAGAAGGGGCAGCCAGGGCTGAGGTGTCAGCCCCTGGGGGCGTGTCATCCAGAGCTGTCAGATCTCCCAAGCTTCCAGGCCCTGTCCCCGGCATGTCCACACCACTGTCATTGTTGGGGGCACTGCCCAAGGGAGAGGGCTCACTGCTGCAGGACGACTGGGCCCCGGGGCTGGATTGACACAGCTGTAGAGATGTGGTGAAAAGGTCAGACTCAGAGGTGTGAGCATCCACCTGGCCCCGCACCCATGCCTGCACCCACAACGCACCCTTGCACACCCAGGGGAGGAAGGAGGCTGCCCTGTGGAGGAGCCTTGGCTTCTCCCAACTATAAGATGGACCTGAACTGCCTTCAGGGCAGAGTTAGTGGATGGGCAGAATGGGTGGTCAGCATGTAGAAGACACCCAGCAACTGTCAGCCCCCTTGACCCCACCCTGTGCTCTAAGCTCTCCCAACCAGTGTCCAGGTCGGAGTCCTGCCTGGTGAGCTTTCAACATGTGGACACTTCGAAGCTGTGCCCCGTGGAAGCTGCCCAAGCCACAGGAAGTTGACATGAAAGAGGTACTTAAGCATTCGCAACAACTGCCATGAAGCCAAGAACAGTGAATGCTGCTGACTCCTGCCTTCCCGACAGGCCAGAGGGAGGGTGTTAGAAAGGGGAAGGACAGGGAGGTGGAACCGCTGATCAAACCAGTCCTGGCTCTGGGTTGGGGCAGAGGGGCTGGGAGCTCATGGCACGTGTGTGCCGTGCAGAACCCCATGGAACCTGGACTCTGAGCCCCAGTGAGGCTCACCCTAAATGTGGCACCTCTGGGCTCATTTATAGGCTGATTGCTCCCAAATTCTGGACCTTTTTTTCAGAAGCTGAAAGCTCCATCCTGTCCATGACAGCACTCATGTTCCTTACTCTGGCACTCAACACCTTCTGTACGTCTGTCCTCTGCAGCCCTAACCCACGCCTCCACTCTGCCCTGTCCCTCATGCGGGCTTGGTCCCCACCGCTTGCTCCTGCACCTGTTAGCTTGACTCTTGCTGCCAGCTGTGGCCTGTTCTGCAGTGCCACCTGCAGTGCCTGCCATCTACCCATCCAAACCACCTTCCCGTGTTCTGGACAGGCACCCAGCCCACCCTCACTCATGCCAGCCCGCCCACACCCCCACCGGCTTCTCTGCTCACCTCAGTAACGTCTATCCTTAGGGGAGGTACAGTCGGGAAAAGAGGTAGAGACAAAGAACAGGTGGTTAGCACAAAAGGAGTAGAGGTCAGAGGGGTGAAGGTGCAGACAGGACAGAGGGGAGGGAGCCTGATGCGGCTCTGGTGTTGGTTAGAAAGGTGGACATCAGGAACCACCCCTGCCCCCTTGCAGACTGGCCTTGAAGGGGCGGGCACTCCCTGTGCCCACAGCCTGCCCAGCAGAACAGGACCTGCCACAAGAGAGCTTCTGAGAGGCCCATGGGGCAAAGGGAAGAAAGTCCAGCTGGAGAAAGGAGGGACAATGTGGCATGCCTGGGGAGGGGCCCAGGGTAGGGCCACAGCTGCAGTGGAGGCTCTGGACCACAGTAGCACTACGGAATGGCCTGGCCCGCTGGGCTTGGCTTCCTGGGGGCCCGGGCCGCCCCTGCCCCTCTCTGCTTACCCCGGAGCTCTCGGTCTTGATGGCCGTGACGTGCAGGCAGTCCTCTGCGGCCTGGCTGGTGCTGCTGGCCTCGGGGCGCTCCTCAGAGCCCTGGCCGCCCGGCTCCGTGTTGGCCTCACTGTCCCCATCCCCCTTGAGCAATGGGGCCCGGAGGTGCAGGTCGTGGCGCTGCTTCTTGGTGACGTGGGCATCCGGGCCGTGCACTGTTTTCACGTGCTTCCGGAGAGAGCTGGGGTCCGTGTACCGCTTGGTGCAGCCTGGGATCTTGCATATATAAGGTTTCTGGGAAGAAGAGCAGGCGGCCTTATGGATGGGCCACGAAGGCAAACTCGGGACGGGTGCCCTCCCACGCTTCTGAAGCCACGCCACCTGCTTTGCAGACCCTGCCTGGCACAGCTGGAAGGTGCTCCCCCTGTTTGCAGTCATGCCCTCTGGGTGGAAGGGGCCTGCCCTGCCAGCCTGTCTGCCACCATTCCTGGCAGGTAAGCACGTGGTTAAGGGAGCCCCCGCCACAAGCTGGGGACAGATGAGAGACTGTGGCGGAAGGGAGGACACAGGGCCTGGTGTGATCATAATGCTGCCTCCCCCGTGACCAGGGCGCTGGGTTTTGACATCAGTAGTGAGTGTTACACCTGTGAGGCAGCGCTAGCACCCCCAGCTCTCTAATGAGGAAAAGGCAGGTTCAGAGTGGCAAAGACACTGCTCAGAGTCACCCAGGAACAGGATGTAAACCCAGGGTTTCTAAAGCTCAGTCCTGAGCTTCATGTACATACACCCCCCACACCCACACATGTACATGCACACCCACATGTGTACACATACATCTACATGCAGACACATACCCAATGCATACAGGCATGCAGATGCACACACGCACATGAGTATACATGCTTACACACATGTCTACATGCAGATATATACCCCATGCATATAGGCACACACATACACAAGTATGCATGCTTACATGTGCATGTAGACACATACAAACATGCAGAGCCACATGTGTACATATTTATAAATTCACATGCATATTTCTCCCCACACATAATACATACACATGTACATCCACACCCACATGCATAACATATTAACATATACACATACACAGCCCCCCCCCTTCAAGGTCAGCTTGTCTGTAGAGACTGAAGGGTTCAGATGCCTTTGGGAATCCCTCTAACTTTTTATAAGCATTGGAGCAAGTCCCTCTGGGGTCCAAAATTTACCTAAGCTTTTAGAAATGCTCTTTCCCGAGTCTCCCCGAGTGACAGTATTTGATGGGCTGGGCAGGGACTAGGAGGTGGGTACAGCGGACACCATGGGCTCCCGCCGACTTCCCCACGTGGGCGTTCTCAGCCTCACCGGGGCTCTGCTACGGAGCAGGACCGCAGCACTAGCGGGTGGAGCGTGTCCTCACCAGCAGCCAGGCCGTGGTGGGGGCTGCTGCCCTGTGCTGAGCTGCCACGGGTCAGCGGTGGGGAGGGCACCTGGCATCCAGTCGCCTAGAAGCCATGGGGCGATGCATTTACACATGGGGCCCACGTGCGCGCCCGCGGGTACCTCGTTGGAGTGCGTGCGGTTCTGGTGCTTGGCACGGTCCGAGGCGTTGGAGAAGGCCTTGTTGCAGCCCTCGTGCTCACACACGTACGGCTTCTCCCCGGTGTGCGACCGCAGGTGTGTCTTCAGGTTCTCCAGGCGAGAGTAAGCCTTCGAGCAGCCTTCAAACTGGGAGGAGGCGGGTGTGGTCAGTGAGGGTGCCCTGGACCCAGTGCAGGAGCCTGGCCTTGGGCCACACGGCTTCCTCCCCAGCCCTTGTCTACTCCACCTGCCAGGGCCGCCAGGAGTGTGCACTTCAACAGTAACATTTTCCTTCCTTTCTGATTAGAAAATTGACACATGGCATTTCTGGAAAATTTGGAAAGGACTGAGAAGTGGAGAGGGAAATGACAGCCACGGCCTGCCCAGGGACAGCCACCGCTGGCATCCAGCTAAGTCTCATTCTGCTGACGCTGCAATTCATCTCCACACATTCTTTTTAAAACCGTAATTGGGAACACAGCAATTATTCAGTTATGTTTTTCTGCTTGTTAAAATCAAGAGCACATTGTGAGGACATCATTACAAACTCTTTGGAAATGTTATTTTTAACTATTTCGCAATGCCCCTCCCTGGTTAGAACTTTCTGTGTATCTAAATGTGCTAAGAATAAAATCGAGTTCTCCATGGCCTTGAGTGAGCCGGTCACGCTCACCCTCACTCTGGCCACCCCGATGTCTATTCCTTGACCCCACTGAATTCTTCCAGGCCGGGGCCTTTGCACACACAGTCTCCTTTGACCAGACCCTTTCCCCTGCCCCCACCCACCTTGGCATTGGAGTAGCTCACTCCTTCTCAATCTTTAAGTCGTCTCCTCTGAGAGCATTTCTCTGATATTCTTAATCACAATAACTACCCTTCCCCCTTAATTCTCCCTAGCACAATTTATAATGATCTCAATCGTTCTGTTACGTGGCCTTCCCATTAGGATACAAGCTCAATGAGAGCAGGTACCTTTTAGGTCTTGTTCATTTCTGCGTTCCTAGTGTTCAGTGCCAGATGAAAAGGAGCATTTTGGGGAAGGAAGGAGCAAGAGAGAGCAGCAGGGAGGGAGGGAGGGAGGACCACTGCAGGAGGCTCTGCACCGGGAGTGTGCACTTAGAGACCCCGCAGTGGCATCCTATGTACCTGTGAGAACTGACCTCAGAACGACAGGTAAACCCCACAGGAACCGTCTCATTCCCTGCATCTGCCCCTTTATTTCTGACCAGTCTGAGCACACGTGGCTCCAAATGCCTGTGATCTGTTTCTGCAACTCATGGCTCATGTCAAAAGAAGACGGTTTGCTACACTTAAAATGTTAAGAAAATAACTTCCTGCAAAGGACACAGGAGCCAACACAATCTTATAAAAGGAGGCCTAATTTGGAGGACTGACACCTCCCAATTTCAAAACTTACTATAAAACTGTGACAGTGAAGACGGTGTAGTACTGGCATAAGGACACAGAGATCAATGGAACAGAAGTGAAAGTTCAGAAATGAGCTCATACATTTAGGGCCAGCAGAATTTCAGCAAGGGTGCCAAGGCCGGCCAAGGGGAAAGAACAGTCTCTTCAACAAATGGGATTAGGACACCTGCATATCCACATGCAAAAGAATGAAGTTGGACCCTCACCTCACACCATGTACAAAAATGAAATAAAAATGGATTAAAGACCTAAATGGAAGAGCTACCCTATAACACTATATACAGGGTGGGACAAAGCAGGTTTACAGTTGTTCGTACGGAAAATAACACAGTAATGAATAAATAATAATACAAGAATAAACTTTCGTGTATTCACAACTGTAAACCTACTTTTGCCCCACCCCATATAAACATATATAATGTTTATATTTATATAAATCAAACTATACATTTATAAACCTCAAAGAAGAAAACATAGGGGTGAGTCTTTGTGACCTTGAATTAGGCAATGGTTTCTCAAATATGACACTAAAAGCACAAGCAATTAAAACACTGGACTTTGTCAAAATTAAAAACTTTGTGCTTCAAAGGAAACTATCAGGAAAATGAAAAGAAAACCCACAGGATGGGAGAAAATATTAGCTAATCATGTATCTGATAAAGGTCTAGAGAACAATTCAGCAATAAAAAGAAAAATAATTTTAAAATGGGCAAAATATTTGAGTAGACATTTCTCCAAAAAAGATATATTAAGAGGCCAGTAAGCACATGAGAAGACACTCAACATCGTCAGTCATTAGGGAAATGCTAATCAAAATTGTAACGGGATGTCACTGCACGTCCACTGTGATGACTGTAATCAAGACAGGTAGCAGTGGTGACAAGGACATGGAGAAATCAGAACCTCATGCATTGCTGGTGGGAATGTAAACAGTGCAGCAGCCTTTGTGGAAATCAGTCTGGCTGGTCCTTGAAAAGTTAAACATAAGAGTTACCATGTGACCCAGCAGTTCTACTACAGGCATATACACAAGAGAACTGAAAACAAGTCCATACAAAAACTTGTAACAAATGCTCATAGCAGCATATTCATAATAGCCGAGAAGTAAAAACAATGAAAGTATGCATCAACTGATGAGTTAAAAAACTAGTATCTATCCATACAATGGAATATCATTTAGCCATGATATAAAGAAATGAAGTACTGACACATGCTACAACACGGATGAACCTAAAAAACAGATAAGTGAACAAAGCCAGACACAAAGGCTACACATGGTTTGATTTCATTTCTATTAGCTGCCTGGAGAAGGCAAACTCAGGGATAGGAAGCAGATTAGTGGCTGTCAGGAAGGGGGGGAGGACAGGAAGTGACTGCAAACAGGTCTGGGGCTTTGATCTGGGGTGATGAAAATGCTCTGGAATTAGCGTGATTCACAACTTGTGAATACACTAAAAATCACTGAATTGGACATTTTAAAAAAATGGTAAACTTTATAGTATGTGAATTTTATTTCAATTAAAAACATAACTTGCCAACAAAGGTAACATATTTCATTGAACCCTGGACACCACCAATCTTAAGACAGCCTGATTCCAGAAGTACTAAAATGAGAATACAGTGTATGCCTCGGAATCTATGGAATGGGGCAAATCACGGAGAGGAGCTACCAGGGTTCCAGCTGTAGACTCATCAGGGCCTCACTGGCCCAACTCCCCTCTTAAAGAGGGGGTGATTTCTGTGTGTTAAAAAAAAGTCTCACCAATTATAGATCCTGTTCACTCCATAAGGGAGGCTGTCTAAAAGGTCTTATATTTGTGTTCACTTAAAAAAACAACAAAAAACAGATTTTTAACCCCTCATTGCTCACGCTGTGACTCGCCAGTGAGGCCTTTCTTTGTGCCAGGGAGCAGCTGCAGGTGGCTGCCAAGCCAGCCCCTCAGTCTGGGGTCACCAGACCCGGGAACTGGGGGGGTACAGCTGTGCTTTGAGGTTTGCAGTCACACAGAAATAGTAACCACAGAGACACCAGCACACTCCTACTGCAAGTACACACTCTGAGAGAATCAAAGTTCTGGGACTACAGGTAGGTGGAGGGCTTCAAGGACCAAGACAGACAGAGGCCCAGGTCAGGAGGAGAGAGGGTGGCCCGTGGGCCTGGGCTGGCCCAGACCAGCTGCTGTGGCCCGTTGTCCCCAGGTTCCCTGTGCTCAGCCGCATCTAACAGAGCCCGCGCCCCTGGGTGCCGGGTGGCCTGCAGATGGGCACTCACCGTGCACTTGTGGGGCTTCTCGCCCGTGTGCCGGCGCATGTGCACCACCAGCATGTACTGTGCCTTGAAGGGCTTCTGCTCCCGCGTGCAGGCCTGCCAGCGGCACACGAACTCCTTCTTCTCCCCGTGGATGTGCTCGTTGTTGATGTGCTGCCGGAACAAGCCCACAGAGGGGGTGAGCCCGGCCACCCGCTCCAGACCCCACCTGGTGCATGCAGACCACCCCAAAGACCGTCACCCGCTCGTGCAGATCACCCGCCCAGCCGCGCCTCCTCTGGAGTTGTCATTAGTGGCCACTAAGCGAAAATCTACTGTGCCAATGTCTGGGCTGCATTTTCCAATTAGTCATCAAAGGGACCGTCTAAGATGGCCAAAGGTGTCCCGCCCACCCCGGGCTGGGCTCCAGACTCCCGTCTATGGAGAACTGGCAGTTACGACGATGCTCCCGGGCTGCAAACAGTAGGCACTAATTAACTGCCATGAGGCGGACATGCACATAGGGGCCACACGAGAAGCCTCGCCCGAGCTTGTCCCTATTGTTCCAGATTTTTAAATTAATTTTTTATTGTAATGGAAACGTAAATGCATCCTAGTCTCTATTTTTGATAATAACCCGCAAGATGATGGCTTTGTCCCCTTTTCACAAAGGCCCAGCTTGTTAAGTGGCTGCAGTAAGTGTGGCCCGGCAGTAAGTAGGGGAAGAGTGAGATTCTGACCCTGCCGGAGGGTTCAGTGTGACACTGCCCCTGGGACAAAACAGCCCAGGAGAGTGAGCAGAGCAGCTGAAGGGAACAGGGTTGACCCGGCCGCACTGCCCGGGGAGCCCAGCTGCCAGCAGGCTGCCAGCACGCGGGCCCATCTCGGGTGAATCGGGCAGTGCGTGGCACGCAGCCTCCCCTGGAGGGGCCCTCGGGCGTCTTAGCCAGCACTGCCCTGGACAGGAACAGGGGCTAACTCTAACTTTTCTCTTTCTCCCAGTCCCTGCACCCATACCTGGCCTCTGCCCTGGCCTCATCGCCTGGATGACTCCCAGAGTAGTTTCTGCTGCGATGTGGGAGCCACAGGCCACCGAGGCTTTCTGTACAGGTAACACAGCAAGCGGGCCTGCGCAGAGCCTTGGGAGTTTAGTCACTTGCTTTGACTATTTAGCTGCAGGCTGCAGTCCTCACTGAAGCAGGGGTATTACTACCTCTGAGATTGGGATGTGCTATGTGTGTGGGGCCTCCGGGACTTTTAAGTCCCTAATCTTTTGAGTTGCTTATTTACCTGGGGAGTACAAACAGGTGGTATCAGTGCCTCACATGGTAGTAATCCATATAAAACACTGGTTCTCCTGCTTCCCTCACACTGGGGCTGCTCTCTAAAGGCCACCAGGGAGCCCCCGTAGGTCCCATCAAGGCCTCATCCTTCCCCTTCCATCTCCCTTTCAGTTAGAGGTCATGTCCTGCTGTATGGAAGTCAGGCTGGGCCTACGTCCCCTTAAGGAGAGGGGGAGGGTGGAACGTCAGGTCTTGGAGGCCCCTTTTCTCCAGCCCCAGCCCCTTTCTTCTCTGGGTTCTCAGCTCAGCTAGCTCTCACTCACCCCACCCCCACACAGCCTCTAGACCTGCACCGCCCAGTGCAGCAGCCACTCGCCACGTGTGCTTTCAGCCCTTGAAATGTGGCTGTTCCCAGCTAGGATGGGCTGGAAGTGTGAACACACCTGTTTCAAACACTCAGAATGAAAAAATAAGGGATGGAAAGTGTTTCAATAATTTTGTTTTATATGGATTACATGTTGAAACGGTAACATTTTAGATATACTGGGTTAAATAAAATACATCATTAAAATTAATTTCACCTGTTTCCTTTCACTCTCTATTACATGTGCTCCTACATAAGTAAAGTGCAACGAGTGGCTGGCATCTGTGGCCTGCAGTGTCTTTTTACTGGGCAATGCTGCTGTGGGTCTTCGCAACCCGCAAGGCTGTCTGAGAGCTGGACGGAGGCACTGCAGCCCCTCACTCTGAAGGCAGGGTTACTCGTGCCTGAGCAACAGCCCAGCGGTCACGCAGGCAGACACCAGCGCCGCTGCCAGTGAACCTACAGAGCTTTGAACGTCCAGGGAAACCTTATCATATTAGCCCCACTTTCCATTTTTAAAGCCTTTCAAATGATAGAAATGCATCCTGACAATGCCTTTCATTTTTTCTTATTGGTTTACTTAGCAACAAATTGTTCATAATCGACTGGGGGCTCCAGCTCGCCTGTGTGCCTGCTGCCATCCATCTTCCTGGGAAGCGGAGACAGAGCTGGGCAGAGGACCCGGCTGCCCTCTCCCAGGAGCCTGCTCTTCCCAGGGCCAGCTGGAGGCGATCACCTCCAGCCACAGGGGCCGTCCTGGTACAGGTAGGAGCCTGCAGCTGAAGCCCTCCTTCCCACACCTGGACCCTAGTGCCTTCATTTGAGGAATCCCTCCTTGCCCTTCGGGGCCGACCCACCTGGTACTGAGCGCACCTTTTCAGTGCTGGTCTCCACCCTCCGCCCAGGCCCTCTGCCAGGCCCGGACGTTGCCCCCTCTTCCTCTAATCGAGTCTGACCTGTCCTATAACGCACAGCTCCCATGCCCTTTCTCCAGCTCGGACTCGCTGACCCAGAGGGGGATTAGATAAGACTCTGCCACAGGCTCTGTGTCAGCTGTGATAACGTTTGCTGGGAAATTTGTCTCCTGGCTGAGAATGTGGGAAGCAAAACCCAAAAAGAAGAGAAACCTACAGTATTTGAGGGCAAGTGGCACAGATGGAGGAAGCGGAGGGAGTGGACGGTGCTCTGATGCTGAGCACACGGTGCTGGGGGGAGGAAACTCAGGACGGCTCTGGCCGAGCAGTGCGCACGTGCGTGTGCGGGCCTGTGTGCGGGCCCGTGTGCGGCTCCCCAGCACCGCTCCCCGCTCAGAGCGCGCTCATCTTTACAGACACTCGTTCACCGAGCGTGCGCTGGGACAGGTGTGAGGGGGGCTTGCTCTTGAATTTAAGTTCTTTTCTGGATGAAGGAGAGAAGTGCTCGGGGCTGGTGAGGAACAGCGAGGGGCAGAGGGGCAGCCAGGCAGGGAAAGCTGCTCTCTGCTGAGTGCTTACGCTGGGATCACACTCGGCCTCCACGGCGCTGTGGAGCAGGGCTCACCCCCTACACAGGAGGAAGAGCTGAGGCCCACGGAGGCTGAGTCACTTGTCCAGAACTCGGCCGGCTGTGGTGAAGCCAGGATGGAAGCCGGTGCCTCTGACTCTGAGCTCGCTCCTGCTCCTCCCACTGCACAGACTTCCCCGAAAGCCACCACAGCAATGCCCCCATCGAAGAGTTCACGGTGGGGACCAAGGCAAGGGGCATACCCTGACGGGCACATCCGCTCCCATGGCCTTCTCTGGCCTCCTGATCTGTCAGTACCCAGGCATGTTTAAGCAGCTCCCTCTCTGATCTGGGTGGAAACACCCATCTCACCTGTGGCTACCGGGTCTCTATGAATAATGTCCGAGAGGAAATTACCAACTCCTTCCTCCAGGGAGAAACCTCCTTCAGGTTTCAGGGTCAGGTTTGTTATTATCCTGTGCGTACAGGCTGGTTTAACTAATCTTATTTCCTTCTTTGCATTGGTTGCTAGGAATCTCAGAAAAAAGATTTACATGTGAACTGTAGCTGAGAGGACTTGGTTTGGCATACTAACTTGGCTCCTGACTTCATTTTATTCTTCACTTCCCCGTAATCGTCTTGTTTTCTTATTTTTCTTCTAATCTCTTGTACTACATATGTATTTGTAAGCCCTCTTTTAGAAACAGGGCATAGAAAAATAATCATGCTTCCCACTTGCAGAGGATATGGCCCAGGCATCTCTGAGAGTCTCCCCTCCAGCTCTTTCTCTCCATCGGAGGGCCTGGAAGGCTGGGGGCTCCGTGACCTAGGCTCTGCCCATTGGGCAGGCCACTGGGGCTCGGAGGCTTACATGCACCAGCTGCTCCTGCGTGTCATACTCCTTGGTGCAGTCTTCCCAGTGGCAGTTGGTCTCGTAGACGACCACCTCGGCCTCCTGCTTACAGTCATCCCTGTCCAGGTCCTCCTTGAGGTCAGCCAGCTGCTCCTGGGGAAGGAGCAGACACTCACTGAGCCTTGTCCAGCAAAGGCTGCTGTTAGCTCTGGGCAGCCTGTGCCAACGACCCTGGGCTGTACAGGTGCACACACACACACACACACACACACACACGCACGCACACACACGCACACGCTCATCAGCTTTCTCAGCCCCTTTCCTGAGCTGGTTCCTACCCATCACTCTCCCATCACTCAGCCATTCTGAGGCCCCTCCCTTCTCTCTAATGCCAGTTGTCACCACCAAGGTATCTCATCACATCCTGAGTCAAATGGCCTGGCAAGGAGAACAGGAGAGAGCAGGCAGCGACTTTGGCTATTTGGTTTCCCCTGGGGGGAGCGGGTGGGCCCCACAGGCTCAGGGTGGGGCATTTTTAGTGATAGGATCTGTTCCTCCATGGAGGTGAGAGGAACCCAACAGGCATCTGGCCTGGACCTGCAGACCTCTCACTCTCGTATTGTCCCCTCCTCCCAGGGCACACAGCACACTTGGGTTCACACCCAGCACGGTGCTCCGCTGGGTGAAAGTGCCTGGCATATCCTCCCAGCAGCAGCCTTCTGTGTAACAGCCCTGCAATGTGGCGCTTGTAGTCTTCTAAAAAAAATGTTTTTATTGATTTTAGAGAGAGGAAAGGAGAGGGAGAGAGATAGAAACATCAGTGAGAGAGAAACATTGATAGGCAGCCTCCTGCAGGCCCCCTACTGGGGCTGAGCCTGAAACTCGGGCATGTGCCCTGACTGGGAATCGAACCAGCCACCTCTTGGTGCACACAGGTTGATACGCAACCGAGCCACAGTGGCCGGGCGGGCGCTTGTATTCCTGTAGTACAGCTAGAAAAGCAGGCTCAGGGCGGGGCTGACTGATCTTCCCCAGGACACACAGTGAGCGTGTGGAGGCCTAGGCTGGACTCGTCTCCTGAGCACGAAGAACCCACATGTGCCCATTTCAGGGTGCAAAGGAAAGGCCCCTGAGACAGACCTCCACCTGATCACAGATGCTTGATTCAAAAGGACAAAACTTTTTACTCCAAAACCAGCAACAGACTGAGAATACACCAGGGCCACCTCGCCCCAGCTAATGCTGACTCAGAGCTGGCCAGGGGAAGCCTCCGAGCAGGGAACCTGGGGACAGGTTGGGAGGAAACAGGCGCTGGCGAAGGTTGGGATGAAGGCCCAGGAGGACCTCCAGAGGATGTGGAGAACCCCAATATTCCACTGGCCTGCTAGGCAGGCTCAGAGCAGAGCCAGGCAAAGAAGCAGACGTCTGAATGACTCGTTTTACATTTCAGGCTACCTACAAGTGGCACAAATGTCCTGTCTTTTGAAATAGCCTCTGGGGTAACATTTATAGCTCAGGCTAAGGGAGGCAACTCTTCCCACAGCCACAAGCCCCCACAGGCTCCAGACACTCAGTAAAGCGGGGCTGCAGCTCCTAGGTCAGCCTCACTCCTGACACATCCGTTTCTAGGGTCGGCGTCAGCATCTGTACCATGACCCCCCGTGCCGGCTGGACCAGCCCTCCTGACTGACTTTCTGTGGAGCTGGAAGGGCTCCTGCAAGAGAAGCCTCCAGTTGTTTGTGGATGCACCTTTCAATTAATGCACGTGTTCTGAAAAGGAAAGCAACATGCTGTGGAAGAAGTCCCCAGGCAGCACTGGGGCACATTAAACCAAGTTGCACAAATGCCCCTGCCCAATTCCTTAGAGATGGGAGGGCTGGGCAGGGCCTCCTGACGCCCACTCTGCACTCACAGGAAAACTGCACATGGACTTATTTCCATAAGCTTCATGCCCTATTGATTCCAGAGACCCGGAGAGGCTACAGACAGACACACGTGTGCAGGACTGTGCAGGGTGGCGGGTGTGCAGGCCTCCGGATCTAGCTGGGCGTCTTCCTAGCCCACAAGGTTAGGGCTCAGGCAGGGAAGGGCGTCACTGAGTTGCATTTTCTGCCAAGGGAGAGCATGCCCACCCACCTGGGAGGAGTCAGGTTACTGAATCAGGACAGAGTGACACGGTGACAGTCTCCTCATGATAAATGGCTTTCCTTCCCCTGACACAAATGAGGAGCCCAGCTGGGCAGGAAAGAAGGCTTTGTGGGGCCCTGGCTGGAAGGGGCTGGGCAGGGGGCTCCCTGTGCTGTGTGGCCTCCGCCCATCCTCTCTGCCCCTGCCTTTTCATCCCCCTGGGATGTGCGTCGCCCTCATCAATTTCCACAGCCCCGATGAGGGCCGGCCCCGTGGAAACCACGCATCATGCTGAGAGGCTTTGGCGTCAGCGAGGGGAGAAGAATTTGTCACCAGCCCCTCTGTTTGCCTGACAGTAAGAGAATCCAATATTTCATAAAAATCAAGTGCCCAGAGCATGCCCGATGGTTTACAGGTCTCATGAAGTATGGTGTGACATGCAGGGGAGACAGGGACAGGAAGCCCTGAGCATCGCTGGTGTCAGAGCTGGTGACAGTATAGTAACAGATGGAGGCCAGGCCACCGTGAGAGGCCTGGGGGCAGGAGGCTTGTCTGCAAGGTCAGCACTCACACTGAGCCCTTCCCACCAAAGCCTCTGCTACGAAGCTGGGACTGTCTGCGTGTCGTCTCAGAGTATCGGAATAAGGGGCAGAATCTCCCCAGGGACCTGCACAAGGGTCTCAACCCACAACAGGCCGTCCTGGGTTGTGGACTGCTCTGTTCCTCACCTTCCTATGAAGAATCCTCTTCCCTTCCTTCCCCTCACCACACCACTCATTTCCTCAAATGTGCATCGAGTCCTCAGAAAATATGATTTCCCAGTTACCGTGCACCAGGCCCGGGGCAAACCCTGGTGTAAACCCTGGTGACATGGAACTGAACCACTTCTCCCAAAGTACCATCTCTCCAAGCTCACAGAACAGTGTGGGGGGCAGACAACGCGATCTAGAGGCTAGGATGCGCATCTGAGCAGCTGCAAGTCCCATTATCTGGGAAGGTCAGGAAGGGACAGATTGGAAGACAGAATTCCAGGAGGAGGGAGCAACTGGACAGGAGTCTGAGCCATTCAGGGGACATGAGAAACTCAGTTTGACTGGGGCTTGTGCTTTATGAGGATGAGATGTGTGTGGTGGGGGGAGAGACAGCTGCAGCTCCAGATGTACATTCATTCATTCACTCACTCACTCATTCTTAGGACATGTTAGGGACGGGGGGAGAGAGAGTTGTCTCCCATATGCACCCCGAGATGACCAAGGATGGAATCCGAAACCCAGGTATGTGCCCTGACCAGGAACCAAACCAGCAACCTTTTGGCGCAACCAACTAAGGCACTCGGGCCAGGCTGTTCAGTATGTGTTTGGTGACTATGTAATGTGCAGGGTGCTGGAGACACGGCCCTGGTCCCCCCCGAGCTCATGATCCATCCATCACCCCCCCACTGGTTCACTTATTTGCTCATTCGTTCATGCAGCAGCATCTGTCCATCCATTCACCAGCAGGGCCTCAGTCCCAAGTTAGCTGACCCGCCTGAAGATGTGAGGATGGCGGCAGTTACCTGTGTCAGGGTCAACGGGGAGGCTGGTCGCAGGCCCTCGGCCTCCGTCTTGACCTTGCTGCGCTTATGAATGACAATGGGGTTGACGGTGCTGCTCACAGCCGACTCGCTGCTCTGCTTGTTCTGAGGAGGGAGCAGGGAGAGCCTGTCACTAGGGGGCGGGGCAGGGACACCTCAAACCTCTGGGACCCTCCCCACACAGACTACCTGGGCCAACCCTTGTGCTGAAGTTTGAGAAACCGAGTCCTCCAGCCAGGGGCAGGGCCAGGAGAGAGCCCAGAGCTCAGCCTGTCAGCACCTTCCCCACCACCATCCACAAGAACGGAACAGACGCCTCTTTGGGAAAGGCTGGGCACTCTCCCTCCTGGCCCGGCAGCTTCAACTCCTCAGCCCCCAGAGCAGCGGCTCTGGGTCTGAGAACAGGGCCTGGCAGCCCAGGGAGCAAGAGAAGGGCTGGGGCCTCAGGACGCGGGAGCTGGAGCTGCGGCATCAGGTGGTGTGGCTAAAACCCACGATCCTGTCCGGGGGACCCACTCGGTGGTGGCGTGGAGCCCTGGGGTAGAGAAGGAGGACATCCCGGAAGAAAGTTGTGTCTGGTCTCCCTCCCCAGCACTTGGTCACACCTAGGCTCTGCCGGGCGGGTGCCTGGCCAGTCACTTCACCTCAAGAACTGTCACTGTAAGTGCTAACCAGGATCCGGGTCTACACGGGGCTCTGCACACATGGGCTCGTGTACACACAGTGACCCAATGTGAGGGGCAGGCCCCACTTTGCAGATGCGTCAGCTCAGGCCGCAAAAGGTTTCAGGCAAGTCAGGGCCCAAAGCACGTCTGACTGATGCCAAAGCCCGTGCCCTCTCCATGATCAGACGCTGTCCCTACCCCTCCATTTCCTCATCTGCAAAACAGGACTTCCTTCCTTCACTAAACACTAGTGGCACCTGCTGTGTGCCAGGCACGTGTGAACACGCCCAGGCGTGTCAAACGCCCACCGGAAAGGTCAAATAAGATGACCTTGGGGGAACAAAATAAATGAACAAACAAAACTGAGAGACTCATAGCATAGAGAACAGACTGATGGTTGCCAGAGGGGACTGGAGAAAACGGGGAAGGGATTGAGAAGTTACAAAATAGTCACTGGGATGTAAAGTACAGCATAGAAGTAGAGTCAGTAATATTGTAGCAACTATGTATGGTGCCAGGTGGGTACTGGAAATATTCGGGGGACCCTTTGTAAGTATATGATTTTCTAACCACTCTGCTGTACACCTAAAACTAATACAAAATAATATTGAATATAAACAGTAATTTAAAAATAAATTTAAAAAATTATTTTAAAGGTGGCTTTTGGTGAATCCATGCTCTAAAACTAAAATGCACATTCATTACTGTCCATTAATCCATCCATATGCTGGGCATGGAGCACCTACACTGCGCCAGACTCTGAATTCTAGGATTTCTCCATCTACTTACTGTGTTTACTGGGCAGGTGACTGCAGAACTGAGGCTGGGTGCTTGTCCACACGCCAGGGGTGGTGTTAGGACCAACCTAGGTGTCCCAATCAACCTGGCACCCAGCCCAAGCCTGGGTGTCCCAACCAACCTGGCATCCAGCCCAAGGCCCTGGCAGTCATGTGGCCGCTGCTCAGAAGGCACCCCACCAGCCAGACCTGCACCCAGAGTCCTCCCACAGTTCCTAGTGTGAGAGGGCAATCATCAGCCCTCATGGGGTCCAGGAGAACACCAGGTGGCCAGCCCCCTGCTCCCTGCACACACCTACCTGGCTGGCATCACTCAGACAGTTGCTGCTACTGCTGAGCTGGGTGGGCGTGGTGTTGATGGAGGTGAGGGCCATGGGTTGCTGGGCCAGGAAGGTGGGTGAGGGCTGGATCAGGGGTGGTGTGTGTCCGAAGGCTGATCCCAGGCCCCTTTGCTGGCTCAGGATCTGCTGGTAGGCCACGGGGTTGATGGGATGGGGGAAGGTGAAGGCTGGGCTGCAAAGAAGAGCAGATAAGGTGGTGGAGTGGGGTTGGGGGGAGGGGGACCAGGGCTCTGTTAGGCTGACGCTTCCTGGGCAGAGACCTTGCCCAGGGATTGGGATGGGCATGTACTAACCTTACCATCACCATGGTTTTACCTCACTCAAGGACTACTAGTGGCTCCCTACTGCCTCCAGCTCAGGCCTCTCCTTCCGTGCTTAGCCCCCAGGCCTTGCCCGAGGATGCAGCCTTCACCCTGGCAGGTTGGACCCGGGAGGTGCCAGATTCCATCTCACCCCCACCCTGGCCCTTCACTGCCCTGACACTTAAGAAGTGTCCCCTGCGTCACTGCTCTGTATTTGAGCCCCATTTGGCCTCTAAAGCCTGTTCTAGGGCCCCCTCACCCAGGACTGTCCTGCCACTCGCATCTGAGCCACTCCTTCCAGAGCAGGACACTGAAGAAAGAATGATGCCCCGAGTCGGAGCTGTGGCTACCTCCTTGCTCCCTCAGATCAGGCTCCGATGGTGGGGGAGGGGGACGGGCTGCCCTGCGTGAGGGGCTCCTGCCCACAGCCACGGGGTGGTCTCAGAAATGCAGCCCAAGGCCCAGCAGTCTTCAGGTGGCTACAGCCAGGGCTGGCATCATGACGGCAGCTTCAGGGGGACCCAACGCTAAGGCAGTCTCACTTTCCTGACCCTCAGAGACGGTGAGATGATAAATGTCTGTTGTTTTAAACTGCTCAGTTTAGAAGTAATTTGTTATGCAGCAAAAGATAAATAATATACTTGTTATCACTATTTCTGGGTCCTTGGGCAGAGCTCTCCTGACATCCTAACGCCTCTGGCCTCTCTCGGGACACTCGGGAAGCACATGGGTTCCAGTCAAGTAGGCTGGGGTCTGAGTCTTCAGAACAGTCAAGGGCGGCACAGAGGGACCAGGGCTAATGGCGTTGATTAGGTTTCGGTGTGCCATGTGGTGACCACGTGGGAGGCCTGCCAGCCAGTGACTCTCATGGCCCAGGTCGGTGTCACTCACGCCTTGTGTGGCCCCAGGCTGGTCAGCGACATGGCAGCTACATGACACTGGCTGAAATACTAGGAGGGTCACCTTTGATTTCATGACGGAACCTTTCATGACAGGCCTCCCTTAACTTCCACACTGGAAATTGTTTGGAGCATGAGGTCCTGTCTCTCTTCTTGGGTTGAAAGCGTTGACCCCCCCTACTTGGCCCCCAGTCCAGCGCCCGACTCTCGGCCCTGCGCCTGCAGGCTGGGCTCACCTGAGGGTGCCGGCCGACAGGTGCCCGTAGGAGCCGCTGGCCGCCGAGCTGCTGCGCGAGTTGTTGATGTAGGCCACCAGGGAGTTGGGGGACGTGCGGATCATCCGCTGCAGGTCCAGGCTGGCATCCGACAGCGGGGAGATGGACAGCGCCCGCTTACGGCTCAGGCGGGGCGTCACCCGTGGGCTGGAGAAACGCGACACTGTGGGACAGCCAACCCGAGGCACATCAGCAAAACGGTTTGGGGGCGTGGAGGGGGCAAGGCAGACTGGCAGGTGGGGACAGGAAGAGCCTGTGAGGATGATCTATAGGGACCTGTGGCTCTGCCATTCTCCAGTTGTGGCCTCTTGCGCAAGGGCTGTAGCCTTTCTCAGCCTCAGTTTGCTCATCTATAAAATGGTCTGACCCACACATGGTGTGGTGAGAATTTAAGAAGCACACAAGCACCAGTCAGGCGCTAAGTGAGTGAACTGGAGCACTGATATATGTAGCACCCTTCCTAACGGGAGTGCAGGGACCAGAGCTGGATCCAGCAGTGCCTGAGGCATGGCAGCAAAGTGCCCAATGTCGCGAGCCCACCCATGAGGCAGCACCAGGTCAAGACACAGGGCCTGGCCCCGCTAGTGGCTCAGTTGGTTGAGTGTCGTCCCATGCACTGGAAGGGTGCCGGTTCGATTCCCGGTCAGGGCACACACTTAGGTTGTGGGTTCAATTCCCAGTTGGGGCACGTGGGAGAGGCAGCCGATTCAAGTTTCTCTCTCTCTCTCTCTAAGCATGTCCCCAGGTGAGGATTTAAAAAAAGAAGAAGGGCCTGGTCAGTGCCCAGAAGCCCTTCTGTCCATCAGGACCCACCAGAAGGGCAGCCACTATCCTGGCTTCTAACAGGCACTTAGTCTGCTTATTTTCGAGTAGTTACCTATTTCTATAAATGAAATTATAAATGCGTTTTGGTCTAGCTTCATCCAACATTACAGTTTGTGAGGTTTCTCCATGCTGCCGTGTAGCACTATCTGGCTCTTTTTAATTGCTGTAGAGAATTCCACTGGACGACTCTGGCCAGGGTAGCCTGTGGTCTCCCCAGAGGAGGGTCCTATGGGGTCTGAGCTGGTCTGAGCAAGCAGAAGGGAGATCGGCGCCATCAGAGCCCGGGCACAGCGAGCACAGGCATGGAGGTGGCTGGGCCAGGCCACGTGGGGCACAGGGTGTGCTCAGGCAGCCACTGAAGTTGTTTACAGGCCACCCCTCCTGCCCAAAGGGAACCTGGAGGCCACTGACAGGAGGACAGGTGGGCAGGGGCCAGCAGGGCACAGAGAGAGGCCGTTCCACGCAGGTATGCGAAATGCAGGGCACGGCTAGGCAGAGAATGAACATGCCCCTGCTGTGTGCCAGGCGTTCCTCACAGCGCCCCTTATTTTCCTCACCATAGCCCTGCCATCCGCACTGGCAGACCCCTTTACAGAGTAAACTGGGATCGGAGAGGGTCTGGACAGGGCGGAAGCCTTGGTGGGTGGCGACTTGTGCAGTGACACTGTCAGACCATTTCTAGGCCACTGTTCTGTCCAGAGGAGACCCAGAGCCCTGACTGGGGTGGGGGGCTGTGGGAGGAGCTGCCTGAAGCCATGGCTGAGCCCGAGGGTGCAGAGAGCGCCCATCTGGGGCAGGTCCTCCTCCCTTCCCGCAGTTACGTGTGAACAGTAGTCTCTCCTTACTCCCGGGACATACATTCCAAGACCCCAGTGGATGCCTGAAACCGCAGGTAGCAAACCCTATATACACTATGGCTTTTCCTATGCGCGCTAACCTTTCATGTCAGTGTTTACTGAATGCCTTGTAGGTGCTAGGTACTGTTAAAGTATTAAGTAGTTTAATCTTCATAGGTGTCCTATAAGGAAGGGGCTATTATTAGCCTCATTGTACAAATGACAAAACATTTGTACCAGGCAGCCTTGGCAGAGAAATGGATTGGAAGGCAGGCAGATGGCCACCAAAACCACCCACCTCCCAGCTTCTGCTGAGGGTGGGGAGGAGAGGTATCTTGGGGAGGGTGCTCCTGGCCAGGCGGGTGGACACACACACCTTGTGGGGGCCCATAGCCTGCGCCAGCCAGCCACACACCCCTGATGCTAGTGGCTGCCCTGGTGTCTGTTACCTAGCCACCCTAAGCCTCTCTTTGCCCAGCTGTGGCAGTGTGGGGGCAGTGTGGCTGGGCTCACAAGGTTGTTTCAAGGACACATGAAGAGTGTGAAGGACAGTGCCTAGAACCCAGCAGAGCTCCCGGGGGGAACTATAAGTTGATACAGCTTCTCCAGGGGCTGGGAGGGCTGATGGGCAGGGTGAGCCCACAGCTAATACTGGAGTAAAGGACAAGTCTAGAAAAGATGACCGGGCCACACTGCAGCACACCTGTCACTAAACACTCGCTCACCTGTCCATCTGGGCACCCTCCAAGCCAGGGGTGGGGAGTAGCCAGCCCGCAGGCTGTGTATGGCCCCCGAAATCATTTGGTCTGGCCCTGCCAAGGCCTCGCCAAAGAGAAGCAGTTCCAGCCATCCCATTAGGGGTGAGTTAATTAAATGTTTGACCAAATGTAGCAGGCTAATTTTTAAGTTGATAATTTTTCAAGGCCCATGAGTGATGTTATAAATATCCAAATGGCCCTTGGCAGAAAAAAGGTTCCCTGCCCCTGTAAGCCTTGTTCTTATTTCCTGAGTTCACACCTTGCCAATCCTCACTTTAAAGGGAACTCACAGTAAGATGCAAAAGTGAATCTTCCAAAAGACTCCTGTTATACTGGCTTACGAGCTGCATGGCAAATGGGGAGATGTGGGGCTGGGGGAAGGTTGAACATCAAGTAAAGTCAGAAATACAGGCATATTTGTGATACAAATTTACAAAAAGATTTTGCTAATATTTGGATTCCCACCCTCTCTTGCGCCTTTAACAAGAGGAAACAGGCCAAATCTGACAGTGATATTCATCTCTGTTATTCCCACCCCTCCAGGGAAATATGTTTATTAATGTGCCTCTTCCCCTGATAAATTACTAAATAGAAAGAAAAGCCTGGCACTCATTTCCTGTAGCTTCTCCTGTGATTTATGACCGGGATTGGCAGAGCCACCACATCCATTCATCTGTGGATGCCTGTTCTGAGGTCCCACAGCCTCCAGGCGACAGGCACCAGCCTCCTTACCCAGCCAGGTGTCCGCCGACACGGCCCATTCCTGCCGCCACTTGTACCTAGACCCTTTCACCACTAGTTCTTTCTCTCGCTCATTCGCTTGTTCATCTGCCACCAGACCCTTGTGCCGCGTTGGCAGTACCCTGGGCACTGGCTGGAGGCTGCAGGGACTGCATGCAAGGAGGACCCTCGGACCTGTACTCCTGGAGCTCCCCTTCCAGGTGAGAGATGGAAATGGTGGCCACCACGCCAGCAGGATTCATTAGGCGCCACCTCTGCTGCATTAGCCTAGGTGATCCCGAGTGCTCGGGGGGTGGCTGCTTTCCTTGGGATAGCTGGGAAGGGCAGGAGATGTGAGAAAGGCCCCAGACCTGACCCAGGTTTGGATCTGGCCCGACAGTTCTGAACTGGGTGGCTCTGGGTGAGTGGCTGAAGCTCTCTGAGCTGGTTCCTCACCTGCAAGACGGGCCAACAGCACCCACCTCCGGGAGGCCATGGGCTACTGATCAGCATATCCAGAGCTCTGGATGGACCTCTTGTGGATCAGGAACCTGGACTGAGGGCAGCCAGAGGGATGCCGGGAACCTGGTTCGGAAGAACCTCCCAGGAGGAGCCATTTCTGTGCCAGGTGTTACTGTCGTCAGCATGGGGCTGGGACACCCCTCCTTGGGACACAGCTTTGTGGCCAGGCTCATGGACCCTGACTTCTTAGCGGTTAGGGAGCCCTCCTGCACAGCTCGACCCCTCACCCAGGTATTTCCTGAACTCACTGAGGAGATGCTCTAAGGGCATCCAGCCCGAAGACCTTGCCCTGCCCACACTTAGCCATCCACAGCCACCCACACCCCCTCTTATGGGCTGTACAGGGGGCCTGGGCTTTGGAGCCCAGAAGCTCGGATCGAGGCTGACCAGCCCCGTTTCCTGCTTCTGTGATAGGCAGAAAGATACTCAGGGCTCCGGCTCAGCTTCCTCACCTGTAAAGTGACTTCACGAAGCTTTCTCACGGGACTGATTGTGCAGGTTCACCAGATGCCCGGCACGCACAGCCCGCCCTCTGGGACCTGCAGCCAGGTGGCCCTGCCTCGGTCCCTCCTCCTGCGGCAGCTGAGCAGGACTCCCTGCCTGCCCGGGCCCCTGGCTGCCCCTCCATCAGCGGTGGGGCCTCTCAGCGGTGTGATCAATGTAATTGGTTTCTGAAACCCCCCGTGGACCCACAGGCTGCATAAAGAACGGGCGTCAGGACGGAGGTGACATCTGAGTCAAATTAGTGTCAATATGACAATAAAATATACAGCTTGGAGGAAATATGGGCTGTAAACAGACAACATTTCTATCGGAAACATTTCAATCTTCTCAATGTGGTAGGAGTGGGAGGGAGGGTGGTGGTGGCGGTTCCGCTGTTAAATCACCAATATTCAACGCACAACACAAGGAAATTCCATTTTAAGGCCCTGGTGACAACCAGAGAGTCCCCCGCTCTCCAGAGAACCACTACGCAGAATGATAACCTTGATTCCCTGACTGGTATCTATTACCTTCCGATGCAGCATCACCCTCACTCTCCCCGCTATAAATCAGCTTCTTTAAGAACGAGAGGCGGGGAGCCTGCATCGACCAGGAGGCAGGGCGCCCAGCAGCGGGGACGGGCGTGCCCCGAGGTGCCCTCTGCCCAGCCCTGGGAGCCTGCGGGGCTGCGCTTCCAATGCGACAGGAGCCCCGCCAGAGGCTTCCCACCTTCCCGCCACCACTGCGGTGTTTGCCCAACGGAGGTCGCAGGCATGACCCAGACGAGACTATTTTAGGCTCAATGGGGGCAGAGACAGGGACATCTTCCTCAGATATTATCAGGTTTCCCATTTCAGGAAATAGACAAAGTTCCATTTTAGCATCCATTTCTTTAACCCCAAAAGGTGAGTCTATTAAAATATGGTATTAAATTAAGAACGGTGCAGATGGCACTTGTCTAAGGTGAAACTGCTGGTGGTTTGCCGGTGAGTGGACTGGGACATGCTCTGCTGGACGCGGGCCCAGGTAACTGTCCTACACCCTTCTCCAGGCCACCTTTGCCAAGAGGCCCCGTCTCCACAGCCAGCTGGACAGTCAAAACCTCTGGAGAGTTCTCTCTGCCCCACAGTCCTGCCTCCTCTTGGAAAGTGAAAGCGAGGTGCTGAGAGGGGGCTGGGTGGGCGCAGTGGCCTCAAGACAGTATTCCTTGTCCTGCCAGGAGCTCACACAGGGCAGCGCCATGAGGGCAGGACTTGGCAGGCAGTGCGTTGCTGTGTCCCTGGCACCTAGAGCTGTGCCTGGCACATAGCAGGTGCCCAATAAATACCCTCGAATGAACGATACAGAGACACACACACAAACACACAGACAGAGGGAAGGCCCCGTCCCCCTGACTTTCCACAGCTCTCGACGCCCCCCGCACCTGCAGAACTTACATGTCACGGTCATATTTATGGATAGCTCCTAACATGAACACACACGTCCTCAGAGAGTCTCGGGCCCTTCCACAGGCTGTTAGTCTGCTGAGTTCTGCCCAGGCTGCAGGCCTGCACAAGTTTCTCTGGGAGAGTCTGTGCAGAAAGGAACTGGATGGGAAGGTCCACTCCCACCTTCACTGAGGGGTCGGAAGCTTCCAGGAGGTCTCTCCCCAGACCTGTGCAACTGGGACCAGCAGGGGACGCTGGAGCGGGAGGGCTTTCCCCGCTCTCACAGTCACGGAAGGGGTGAAGTCGGGGACACCCCGAAGCAGGTCTGGGCTCAGCTGGGCCTGGGCCTGGGCTAGGAGACTCGAGTTTCTGAGGGCTCCACGTGAGCAGCACATCCACATGGAAGGGGAACAGAAACGCCTAAACCATTTTAAAAAGCAGAAACCAAGGTTCCGGATCTAGTATCACCTGGTCTGAAAAAAACTGTTAAGTAATGACAAGTTCAGGAGATCACTCTAAATTACTCTGATTCCTTGGATTGTAACTAGGAACAAAGGAAAAAATTCGTCTGTAACTGAAAGGTCATCGGGGTTCAGACCCCCACCCCCCGGGTGTCTCACTCAGCCTGAGAAGCTGATATGTCGCTGGGGCCAGCGCTGGGCGGGAGATGCCTCCCGCTGCACCCTGAAGCCAGCGGCGGTCTCAAAGCTGAGGAGCGGAAAGACTGGCAGCGGTGTGATGAGTTATCAGGGGCAGCCCACATGAGCTGGTGCTCTCGTGCCCGCTGGGGAACTCCCCTCTCACTCCCCTGCCTTCCCTACTCAGGTGCTCGGCCCCCACGTGTAAGTAAAGGCTGAGTTTCCTGGGACACAGAGCTGCCCTGTCCCCAGCCCCTTCCAGGTGCCCTGCAAGCCGACAGCTGCTGGCCCCGCACAGTCTCTCCCCTGATGAGTTCGCACCTTTCTATCCCAGGTGTCTGACTGCCACACACGCACGCGCTCACCCACAAACACGAGGCTGCTCTGTGGCAGCGATGCTCAGACCTAGATTCAGATGTGGAAGTGGCAGCCAGTGCTGTCTGAGCTCCTTGGGTACCGAAGGTGGACAAGGAGGGAGGCGCAGGAGCCGCGAGAGGAGCAGCTGGGGGGGCAGGACTGGAGATGTGTCTCAGGAGAGGTGCCGAGGCCACAGTGCAGCACTGAACCCGGCCAGCCTGCAAGGAAGGGCGCTGCAGGCAGGAGCGGGGGAGCTGTCTGGCGGGATCTACGGATGCAGCGGGTGGTGGGAGTGCTGTGTGCAAGTGGGGAAAGATGAGGCTGGAGGAGAAGGCCACTTGAACACTGTTACACCGTTTCAATTTTACCCTGAGGGAGATAGGTGACCCAGAGTGTGACCACAGAATTTCCAAGGGGTCAAGTGATCAATGAGAGGCAGCAACGAGCCTGAGCTGAGGGGCAGTGCTGGGACAGTGGCGAATAACTGGGGGGCCAGGAGGGAGGGTCGACAAGGCAGATTTGGAGACCCTGGGGGTGGGATGGATGGGGCGGATGGGGCGGATGGGGCACAGCCCAGGAGGACTTTGGTACTAGGTGGAGAATGGTGCTGACAATTGAGACAAAATCCTGCAGGAAGTGGTAGATTGGGAAGACAGAAAAAGATACTGGCAGAAAGAAATTTAAACTAGCATTAACTGAGCACGTACTGCCTGCCAGGCACTGAGCCAAGTTCACACATGAGATCTTCTTCAGTGTGTTTAGTTCACACAGCACGCAGGGCTGGGTGTCACAGTCTAGACCCTGCTCAGTCCCACCACCACCTCTGGCCCAGCTATTATAGCGAGGACACACCACCGGCAGGCCCACAGCTCACTGCACAACCTCTCTGCCTGCCGCCACCTCGACAAGCACCCCGGCTTGGGCCCAGCCCTCTGGGCGGCGCTGGAACACATTTGGTCTAGCAGGCCCTCCCTGAAGCCACGGCTCACTGAGCTGGTCAGATGTGCTGGGCTGCCTGGAGGTGGTGTGCCGAGGGAAAGGGCCAACAGTGCTAGTAACAAACAAAGTTGGGCTTGGAACCCTGACTCGCAACCTGGGCAAGTCACCTGATGTTGGGAAGCGTAGTTTGCTCATCTGAAAGAGGGGATAGTGATTCCAGCCTTAGGAGGTGGCTGAGGAGAGTCCCATGGGGGGAATGTGCATAAAGGCAATTCTATTCTCACACAGCTGGTGCTCCTGTTTGCTGATTCGACCTCTCTTGCACTCTGGGGACACCCCCTTGGCCACAGTTTCTCTGTGTCTGCTCACTGTCCAGCTGGCCCAGTGACATCCACCCTGGGAGGTGGGACCCATTCGGGGTTCTCTGACATGGCTGTTGGAACACTATGTGGACTTCTGCACTGCATTGTGGTTGTCTGGCTTCTAGGTTTGACAGGTCACGTGTACACAGCCTCACTACCTGCTGACACCCCTCCTGCTCCCTAGGGAGCACCCACAGGGCTGAGAGGAGGAGAGATGGGGAGCACGTGGATGTATGCGTGCTCAGGCGCCAACAGGCCACATTTCACACTCTATACCGTGTGCCTGGTGCTGGACTAAACACCACCCTGAGGAAGGCATGGGGAGGGGGTGCGGGGGTGGGAGTGGGGAGCCCAGACCCAGGGAGCAAATTCTGGTCACATCCTTCAGGGTGCATGTGGAGTGACGTGGAACAATACCCACGAGAGCTGCACTGGGAGGACTGTAGTGCTCTTCCCAACAGCACTCTCATGGGGGGAACAAGGACCGCTCAGGGCCCAGGAACCGCACACGACGGCTCCTGTAAGTACGCACTGGATGGGGTAGAGAGAGAGAAGCAAAAGCCAGTGGAAGAGGGTGAGAAGGCATCTGAAGAGACTTCCTGGGGGAGGCGAGATCTCAAGCAGGCCTTAGGAAGTGAGGGGTTCAGCTTTGCCCCCAGCCAATAAGACAGAACTGCAGTGGCTGGTGTGGCAGGAAGTCCAGGGCACAGTACTGGGGGAGGGGAGGCACTGAGGGGTACAGGGGCCCACCTTGGCCCCATAAGACTGCCTGCAGCCCAGCAGGTACCAGGACTTCCTGTGGGGCAGGTCTTCCTGCAGGTTTCTGTCTGTGCCCTGTCACCAGGGAGTGAAAACGCCATCCCGGGCAGGGGTTAAGGAGAGCAAGTCTGCCTGCCTGGATCCAGGGTATCTTTGGGCTGGGCTCCAGGACCAGAAGGTAGAGTGGCACTGACTGATGGATGCTTAGCTGACTCCTGAACAGGGGTTCCATGCTGACCCCAGGGGTTCATGGCCAAGGGACTGAAGGTGTCCCTGTGAAAGCAGCTGTGAGGGTGGCATTTGGTGGGAGGGAAGGACTTGGTATCCAATAGGCACCAAGAACTTCACCTATGAAGTTCTGCTGCCTGCTAAGTCTGCCTGCCCACAGTTCCTGGTTCAGTGACTGACCCTCTGTCCCCCAGTGCTCAGGCCAAAGACCTCGGGGTTGTCCTTTCTGCCTTTCTTTCTCCACATCCCCGATCTGGCAGTAAATCCTCTGCCTCCACCTTCAAAATCTGTCTGAAACATGGCCACTTCCCCCCTTCTACTAACAGGACCCCTGCTTCCACATGTCTCCTAAATCCATCCTCAGATCAGCAGTCAGAGTGGGATTCCTTTTAAAAATAAGTCAGACCTCATTACTCTTCTATCCAACCCCTCCCCCAAGGCCCCATCCTACTCTCTACGAAAGCCAAAGTCTTACCAAGCCCTGACCAGCCTGCAGAACAGCCCCAGAACTCTAGCACCCACTCCTTCCCTGACTCACTGGGTGCCGGGCACACCGGCCTACTGGACGTTTCCTGAGTTCAGCAGGCAACACTGCCTCAGGCCCTTTGTACTTGCTGTTTACCCTAACAAGGCCACTCTTCCGGCCTATTCTGGGCAGCCCATTTCTTTCAGTTCTTTGTTCAAATATCATCTTCCCCATGGGATTTCTCGAGTCCTTCATTTAAGATTGCACCTGCAGTGCTCCCTTCCACTCCCGGTTCTCCCCGGCTGTCCTCAGTGTGCCCCCAACTCCAAGAAGGCAGAGGCAACTGCGTTTTGTTTCCTGCAGCGTCTAAGACACTCACTGAACATTTGTGTGTGTGGTCCAGGCTTGGCCTTGTGGACAGCAGTCCTGGCAGGGATTGTGGTAAATCCAGACTCCATCTTAGGATTCTTCACCCCCAAAGGAGCAAGAAGCACCTGCCTCAGCCCCTAGGGGTACCACCAGCCCCAGCCCCATCCTGCTCCCTGCCACCGCCTGGCCCAGCACTCACCGTCCACTGGATTGAGGTAGTCGTGGAGATGGGGTGTGCCAGTGGCACCCCCAGTCTGCATGAGCAGGTCCCCGTATGGCGTGGGGTGGCCCGCCATGAGGGTCATCTGGTGGTAATAGTCCGAGGGGTTGGCGCCTGCCGGGGGGAGGCCAAAGAGTCCCCTCTCCTTAAGGTGCTCATGGACCACTGCGGCAAAAAGGAGGGAGAAAGACAGAAGCCATCAAAATCTGGCCAAAAAACAAAAGAGAAACACAACCTGGCCTAGGGAGTGCCCCTCAGTGCCCTCAGGTCCATCCTCTGCCCCATGAGCCCCTATGACCCCCTCCCCAGCTCCATGTCTGCACTGAGCAGACCTGGTGGCGGGTGTGTTTCTGCTGATGGGGGGCCCCCGATCCACGGTCCTCCATTTCGTCAGAGCCATAACCCCACCTTCTCCTCCCCTCCAAGCCAGGGAGAAGCCCACAGCTCCCAGCCGACCAGGGCCGTGGTCCAGCCGAGACTGCAGAGTAAAACGATGCAAATGGAGGTGGCAGGGCAGCAGCCAGGTGGGCCCTGGTGGCCTTGAATGTCAGAGGTGCGTGAGCAGCTGCGCGCTAGCCTGGCCTATCCCGGCCAAGGCCCTCGCCTGACGCGGTCCACCAGCTCCCGGCCCGCAGCTGCAGGGCCAACTGTCTGCCTCCAACCCTGGCTCAGCCCTACCGGGCCCTAGCAGAGGCAGGTGGGACAATCGTTAGCTCTCGAGGCCTAGCCCTCAGGGCTATGGTGCCAGGGAAAGAACGGGGAGCTTGGAAACCACATACCCTTGGAGACACCTGGCCTTCGCCAGGTATGCAAAACTGGGAAGGTGCCACCGCTCTGAGCTGGCTGTCTTCCATCTATAAAATGGGGCGTTAGTGCCCACCACTCAAATTATTCTTACAAATGACAGTAGCAGCCAGCGTTGTAAGGAGCACTTGCTGGGTCTGTGTAGGCACAGTGCTGAGGGGATCTGTCATTCTCTAATTTCACTACCACAACAACACTGTGGGCTGGGGGCACCACCGCCCTCCCCTTGCAGACGAGGACCCTGCACTTAGAGCAAAAGAGATCTTGCCAAGGTCACACAGCAGGCGGTTTCAGGCTAGAAGTTCCTAACCACTGCACTCCACGGCCTCTGCCATTAGTCCTGCAAATACCACGGGAGAGCTCCTATGGCTCGGCAGAGAAGAAGTCGGTCAGCAGAAGAGGTTCCTCCTCTCCCCCCTCCTGCTGTCTCCTGCTGTGTCCCCTAGAGAGAGCCCTGGCCTCAGATCACTGATGAACTTTCCAGACCTCGTGTGAGCAGGTGCTGGGGCTGGACAGCTGACAATGCTGCCCTATGAGCCTGGTAGGCTACCTCTAGTGACCTGGGAGCTGGGGTCAGAGCCAGTGGGGCCTCAGAGCATCTGGTCCACCCCATGAGGGGAGAGGGTCATGCAAATTAGCCACATCCTCTCTGATACTGAACCCATTCCTGCTGTCTCCTGGGTTTGAGGCCGGGATAAGTGGGTGTGGTAGGAGCCACATTAATGTGTACATCAAAATCAGGCATAAAATCAGTGCCCGGTCAACTCAAGTTTCCTTCAAGGGCAGCCTTGTCTCGTCACTTAGCTCTTCACGGGCTACACGGCTGTCAGCTGAGACTAGTGTCCTTGGTTCACAAGACCTCTGGGAGAGCGCTCTGTTCTTGTCCCTCTGACAGACATCCGCAGGGCCCACTCTGGCCCAGGCCCAGGGAACAGCTGGGCTCTGACTACTCCAAAAACTAGTGCATAAGCTTCCTACAGTTGCTATAACAAGTTAGCACAGCCTTGGTGCTGTTGTTAACACAACAGAATTTTACTCCCTCATGGTTCGGAAGCCAGAAGTCCACAATCAAGGTGCTGGCAGGGCCACACTCCCTCCAGAGGCTTTAGGGAAGAATCCGTTCCTTGCTGCTTCCAGCTTCTGGGGGCTGCTGGCTTCCTTCGTTTGTGGCCACATCATTCCCATATTTGTGCTGTTTTCTCATCTGTGTGTGTGATAAGGACACTTGTTCTTGGGTTTAAGGCCCAAGTGGACAATCCAGGATGATTTCATCTTAAAGTTCCTAGTGTAATCACATTCACAAAGGCATTTTTCCAAAGCAGGCAGTGCTCTCAGGTTCAGGGATAAGACACAGACATATCCTCTTGGGCACCACTCAGCCCACCACGCCGGTGCGACCTTCAGGGCAGGGCAGCATTCAGAACCCGGCTGCATGCTCGTGCTCCAGCTAGCCTGCCGTGGGCTGGGGTATCAGGAGAGGCGTGGGGAAGCAGGGACACTCTCCAGGAGATGGCTCTCGATGTGGAGGCAGCACAGCCCTCAGGACACCTCAGCTAGGTCAAGGCCACCAGGGGACGCACGCAGAGTCCTTGAGGGGCCGTTTCAGAATAGCCAGCTGTTTCCAGGTCCCGTGGCTTCAGCCATTTGCCTTGTCCGGTTTCTCTTTGGTGAAGATCAGGCAAAGTGCAAACCTCACGGCCAGGGGTTGAGCCCAATGCTTCAGGGAGCCTCTCTGGACACTTGGAAGCAGAAATCCTTTTCATTGTGAAACTCCAGCCTCAGCCTTCTCAGGTCTGGAGCTCAGCTTCAGCTCACGGCCACATGCAGGAGCTGGGAGAGGACACACTCCTCTTGGCGAGGGTGCAGGTGGTGGTGCCGAGGGATCCATAGGGACCATGCTTCCAGGAGCATCTGCCTACGGGCTCACAAGTGTGGGCAGCAATGTTCTCTGCCTGGCACTGACACTGGGCCAAGACGGGTTTCCGTGGGCAAATTTTGAGAAGATTCACCTGGCAGCTTTTTAAAACTTTTTTAAAATTTCCAATTACAGTTGACATACAGTATTATATTAGTTTCAGGTGTACAACTTAATGATTAGACAGTTATATAATTTAGGAAGTGATCTCCCCGACAAGTCTACTACCCACCTGACACCACACATGGTTATTACTCACCATCAGCAGGGCTGAGACCCCTGGCTGCAGAGATCGTGGGGAGCGTGGGGCTGCTGTGCACGGCACGGAGGTAATGCTCCATGTGGGGGTTCATGTACGGGTGGGGGGCGTTGAAAGGGGATTCTCCAGGGCCAGCGGGGTGTGGGGAAAGCCGGATCAATGAGATGTCAGAGATGACAGGGCTGCCACTCAGAACAGGAGGCCTAGAGAGACAAAGAGGAGCTTTGTAAGAGGGCATGGCCTGTGGAGGACATGCAGGGAGCCCCGCCAGCAGCAGGGCCAAACGGGCAACCTGCACTTGTTACTCTGTATGCCAGCATCCTGGTCACCCCTCACATGGAGTCTGAGCTCTCACATCAGCTGTGAGTGCAGGGGGTGCTGGCAAGGCTGCCCACCCCCACCCTTGTGTTGGGGATGGAATTCCCTGCACACATGCTTCCCGGGTGCCTGCTCAGGGCTGCACACATAGTGGTAACAGATCAGTCTTTGCTGAAAGAATGAATGAATGTATTCTGCAAATGTGTGAAAAACAGAACATGAAAACACTAATGCCAGGGGGGAAGAGGCAAAGAGCTCACATCCTAACAAAATGAGAAAAGGAGGGATCAGGAGATGCCCCAAAGGAGGAGAGTTTTGGCTTCAGTTGGACAGTCGCTGGCGTGAAGCACTCAGCCACGGATCAGCTGTGAAGGAAAAGATCGGGATTCAGAAGAGCTTTGAAATGGCGAGCTGCAGCTGAAAGTTTAGAAAATCACCTTAGCTTCCCTTACATGGAGTTCCTTCTAATGCTAACAGGGCCTTCCTTCTCGGATGCCCACCACTGTCAGGCGTGAGCCTGCGTTGGTCCCTCTGGTCCAGGCTGGTGTGGCCACGACCCATCTCCATGCCCCCTGGCGGCCCTGGAGGGAGTGCCAGCTCGGCTCAACACGAGGACGGGACTTTACACAAGACCTGCTCACTGGGGCGCCCAAGCAGCTCCCAGCATGTTAGTGGCAGCGGTGCTGAGAGGTCATCTACTCCAAAATGCGCCCATTAAAGAAAAATCACAGCTAAGTCCCTGGGAATGACATTTACCAAAATGTAATTTTCAAATATTTTCAGAAAATAGGGTCTCTACAACTTGGCAGAGTGTAAAGGAAAGAATGTGTTAGAATCAGACCAACCTGGATTAGAATCTCAGTCTTTGAGCCTGGCCGGGCGTGGCTCAGCGGTTGAGCATCGACCTGGGATCCAGGAGATCGGGGTCGATTCCCGGTCAGGGCACATGCCCGGGTTGCGGGCTGCAGCCAATCAATGACTCTCATCATTGATGTTTCTCTCTCTCTCCCTCTCTCTTTCTCTCTCTGAAATCAATAAAGATATATTAAAAAAAGAAAAGAATCTCAGCCTTTGAAAGCTCAAACTAAGCAATTAATTTAACCTCTCCAAGCCTCAGTTTCCTCATCTGTAAAATGGGGATAACAGTATCCATTTCATAGGGTTGCCAGGAGGATGAAAGTCCCCAACATGGTGATGCAGCTGTCAGCCTGCTGTTACAGCATCAGTACCACACTTTGAGGGGAAACCCAGACGTGCCCAGGGGCCCTCACAGTCTCCATATGGGGCCGATGCTGGATGTAGAAAGTTAGCACTGTGAGAACCGTTCACTTCAGAGAGGGCACAAGCGGTCTGCTGGCTGGGGGAAAGCGGAGATTACAGATCGTGTTCAACAGTGCACGGAAACTGTGCTTACAACACAGTGAAACCAGGACCCAAACAGGTGACATGCAGATGGCTGAACACCTGGGCTCACAAACATTACCCTCGGAGGCAGCTCCCCGGCTTCGATGCAAGCATTCTGCTACTTTATTTTCTAGCTTTTGCAGATGCGATTACAACAGATGTGCAGATTCAATGAACCTGCGAGGTCAATTCCACTTCTTGGTCTTGGACGCCGTCCTGCACCCTCTACCTGGTCGGGCTAATTCTTTGTCCTTCCTGAAAGCCCAGGTCAGGGATCCCCTCAAGGACGTCCTCCCCGAAGCGCCTTCCCCGGGCACCAGCTCTGCTCCCTTCTCCCTGCTGCTCCAGGGTGTACCCCTCCGGTCCTGGTGGGTGGGTCCTCCTTCCAGTTCTGCCTGGGAGCAGGGCATGTCCGAGGCACCTCTGAGTGCTGGCACCTGGCATCCTACAGGAGCATTTTTGAAACTAGTGACAGCTGCGTGTCTGTGAGCCAGGCTCTGCTTGGTAGAAGGGAGCCTTTGGGATAAATCATAAGTTGTAGCCTCAAGCTATTCTTGTTCCCGGGCTGCCTTCAAGAGGGAACTGCGTTAAGTGTGAGGGGCTTAGGAGATGGTTCGCTCTGGGCAGGGGCTGTCATGTGTCCTAGGGGAGAAATGGAACCCAACTAATTCATTCTCCCCAAAGGCAGGTCCTGCTGGCTCGGGCACGTGACTGTGGCAGGGTGGGCACTCACATTCCCACCACAGGACAGGTAAGTTTTGTGAACACAGGACACAGGGAGAACATCACCTGTGGGGCAGGGCAGGAGCCTCTGGATGACTCTTGGGACAGACCTGGGACTGAAAGGTAAATACTCTGAGTATAAAGGCAGGTGTCCAGCTGGCCTGGAGAATAGCTGAGGCGCTTCCTGTTCTTAGACCCTGTTCAGGGCCCACAGGAGGCTGGTTGGGGTTGTGTCAGAGCAGCCTGTGGTCACTGGGGCTGGGGGGTCCTAAGTAGCCTGCCAAGGCCTCCATGACACTGGGGTTGCCCTCTGGAGCCAATTGACCACAGCTGAGACCCCACAAGACAAGCTGTTGACTACACGGGGATTTAAAGGAACACGTTCAGGTCATAGGGCAACCTGGGTGTTGGTCTGAGCTGACCCCATTTCACTGGCCAGGGCAGCCTCTCCCAAGTAGGAGACTGAATTGAGGTGTCACTTCGGCAGTGTGCACACCACAGCGGGGCCGCTCTGGCAGGGCTGGAACCAGTCCAGCCTCAGAAGGTGGGCTCGAAGGTGGCAGGTGGGGCCCGAGTCCCCACATGGAGCAGCTGGGACTTCTGTCTCCACAGCTCAGTTGCCACCCTTTGGGGGAGAGTAACTTCTAACCTACTTTCCACCACATGCCATCACCAAAGAAACAGGGAGTTTGTTTCTTCTAGCTCCTCCGGGCTCAGGCCTGGGATCAGTGGGGAGGCCCAGGAGCTCCTTACAGGGGGTCTGATGACCTCAGACCAGCAGTCCATGGAGGAAGCACAGCTGCCCAGCCATCAGGAGGTGTGAATACTCCAGCACCAGCCAGGAGGACTCAAGGTCCAGAGGGGAAGTTACCCCTCCAAGTGGTACAGCCAGAGTGACGCAAACCAGGATCCAACCCAATCTGCCTCACTCCCAGGAGGTGCTGCCCTCATCCCAGGGCCCACCCTCCAACCAGGGAATGCACTGAGGTCTCCCTGCTTCCCCGCTGTGACAGGGCAGGAAGCTCAGGGGGGCCACTGCTGTACCCAGGACAGGTTAGACAGGGGACGAGGTGAGACAGGTCGGCTCACACGGCTGATGAAGGTACAGAGACGACCCCTTGCTTTTCACAGTGCCAGGCGGCTGCTGGCGCTGGGTGTGGGTGGGGTGGCATCTAGGCTGGCAGCGCATCCCTGGGGAGGCAGGACTACATGCTCCTCTGCAGTGCCAAGTGGGGCTGGGTGCCGGAGGGTGTTCTAGGGAACCCAGGGCCTGGATGTGGGGGCAGGAGCCTGCACAGGACAGTGCCTGCCTCTTCCAGAGCTCTGATTTCCTTGCTAAGCCTGACCCTTCCCACTAAGCTGGGTGGCCATGGCTAGGATACTGTCCCTCTCTGGCACCTCACCAGGGTGGCACAAAAAGACCAGTCCTGGGCAGATCAGGGGTCAACAATCATTGACTCCCATCCCTCCCCTTCTCAGCAACAAGTCAACTGGGGGTGGAGTATTACTGACCTGGGTGTTCCGTACCCAAGACAACAGGCCTATCCACCAGCAGTCAGGATGCCTGTCCAGACACCTCCTAAAGGAGACCTCCCAAGATGGCCCCTCAGCACAGCCCCACTCAGCTGTGTGCCCTCAGATAATCTGACCTGGCATCTCCTCAGGATAGGCTGACTGGGTGCCAGCATCAGGGGCCACACTCATGCATTTCCTTCTAATTCAAATAAAAAATTCATTCCCAAAGTAGGTGTTTTATGTCCATTTACATATGGGAACATGGCCAGAAAGGCTGGGCCCATTGCCTAAGGTCACTCAGATAGCAGGTAGTGGAACCGCAGCCAGTCCAGGTGGGCCTGGGCCTGAGCCCAGCCCTCAGTGGCATAACGGGTGCTCCTGGTGAGTGGGGTTCTTTGTGAGCTGGGCTTAGGGGGACCATGATCAAGAGGGGCAGCCCTGAGAGCGGGGCAGCTTCTTCCCACCCTGTTTCAACTCCCTCTTTGTCTTTATCCCCACTCCCCCCATCACCACACACACTCCAATCCAGTCCTCAGGAGTGACTTGGACCCCTCCCTCACACTGTGTTGTGAATGGCTGATCAGGATCCAGGGGCACAATGCTCCAAGGGATATCATTTTGATGGACCAAATAAAGCCAAAGGAATACATTTCAAATGGCAGAATTCCAAGAATTATTAATGCATTTGGAGGTTCAGGGGTTTCCCAGCAACCCCGAAATCACACCAAAATTGCCCACCTACAAAGCAGGTCCTTCAGAGACCGAGCTTCTTTTCCTCTTGGTCCCCTCCCAGGAACTCACTTAGATCCCCAGGCGGGCTGGGTGCTGCCAATCCTAGTGAACTGAGGACCATGCCATGGGGCCTCACCAGGAAAGACACCTGTGGTGAAATCTGAGCCACTGCTTTAGGCCACCTCTAGCTGAAATCTCTTCTATTTCCACGGCTTACTGTGGGGTCCCGACCCTAGTCTCATTTGTGGTCTATCCAGGCCTTGAATTCTGGCAACTGAGCAGAGACTCAAGGAGGTGGCCTTGAGGATGGGAGATGGGCCAGCTGTGTGAGCTCATTTTGAAAGGGTCACAGCTTCCTATGATGCAGATGCACGTGCATGTACACACTCACAGCTGTAGGCCGCAGTAGATAGCACTGACAGAGCCTGTCTTTCTGCACGCTGTGCAACTTGGACACTGCTCTTTGCATTGCCTTCTTCCCTCATTCCAGCTCTGAGTTCATCTGAGCCTGATTCCACCAGTTGTTTCTTCATATATTTGCTCATATTCCCAACAAAATTGTGCCAAGCACCTGCTCTGTGCCCAGGGAACTGTAGGGAGCTCAGAGGCCAAGTGGGAAAGGCAGACCTGCAAATCAAGTAAGCGGTGGGAAGTTTGATAAAGGCTCCAGCAGAGGAAAAAATTCCTTAAGTGTCTGTGTGACGAAAGGCTTCTCAGAGAAGGTGAAATTTGGGCTGGGTTCTGAGGCATGAATAGGAGTTTATGAGGAAGCAGCATATGCAAAAAAAGGATGGAGTGTGACCCTGTGTGTGTGAAGGTTATGCCTGGGGGGTTGGAGCACAGCCCACAGAGCTTTGGGCTGGATCTGTATGGGATCCACATCCCTTCTTTGCTAAGGAGTGGGGTGGTGGTGGCACGTGACCCGAGACCATCCCTTATCCCCCGGCACCTAAGACAGCAGCTCTGGCTGCGCCCTCTGAGAAGGAAGTGCTCTCTGTGCACAGGGTTGTTAGCGAGCAGGATGTAAGCGCAGAGCTGCTGGGGTCCTTGAGGGGAGAGGCAGGACTGAAGACAACTCAAAGATCATCAGAGCTGAGCCGCAGAGCCAGCTTCCTGAACCGAGCCCCTGGGTACGGATGCGGCTTCACCAGAAGCTGGTACCCTCGGCCTTTCAGTATCTGAGCCTATACTTCTGTTGTTTGTTTAAACCAGTTTAAGCTGAGTTTTCCTGTCTTAGGCAACTGCAGGCTGTGCCTAATATGGCCTCCCCTTCCCAGAGTGATCCTGGGCCCAACATCCTACAAGGCAGACTGAAGCCGTAGTTCCCCGGCCTGCCCACCCTGCCACCTGCGGGACGTCCTGCCCACAGCTGCTGAGGCTGGTGAGGGCAGCTGTGCTGGCTACCTTGTGTGGACATGAAGCACGAGGGGGGGGGCTCTGGGTAAGAAAGACAGCCACCGCCTCCCCACCTCTGTGTGTGTGTGTGTTGGTGACGGCCCAGCCTCACCGGGCTGGTTCTGTCGCCGTAGAGGACTCTTTCATTCCCCCAATGAGGGTGCTGGCCTGCCGGCCGGGCCTGGCTCCTCCACCCAAAGGCTGGCCCTTAACATCTTTCCTCTTCCCTCTTTCCCTTGCTCCTTGGTGGGAGGAAGGAAAAGTCCCTGGACAAGACCCAGGCCCAGGCCCAAAGGCCAAGGTGATGGCCAGCTGAAGAAAGAAGGGCAGACAGGGGAGGCTGGACAAAACAAGTGGAGACCTAGCTGGGTGGCGGCTGTTCTGGCCGAACCAGACGCTGTTGCGGGGAAGCAGACACCGCTAACCTGCAAACATTCCCCAGACAGTGACTGCGTGCAAAACACCCCACGACGCTGCAAGACAGGTTTATTATCTCCACTTTAGAGAGGGAAACTGAGGCTCAGGACAGTAATGAGAACTGCCCCGGTGGCAGAGCTGGGATGGACACCGGCCTTTCTGACTGTGAAGTTGGCCTCGGTACTGTGGCATCTCTAACAGTCCCCGGGGAGCCCAGCTCTGCCTCAGCTGCCCACCCTAGAGAAGTTCAGCTCACATCCCTTTCCAGACGCCACCTCAGCTGGTCCCATGCCGAGCCCGGGGTAGGTGCAGGCTTAGGGGAGCCCCCACACATGCAAGTAAAGCTGGGCTTTCAGGCTCTGAACTCCGGCTCTGCCACTCAGCGTGGCCTTGGTGGTGTCCTCTGCCGAGCCTGTGTCCGAGCCTGCAGGATGGAGCAGTGGGGCCTGCTGAGGGCAGCAGTGAGATGGGCTGAACTCAATGTGGTGGCAGGTGCTCAGCCAGCCTCGCCATCCCTTTTCTGAGATTTAACAGGTGAGTAAATGGAAGTTCAGAGGCTGGAGGAGTGGACCCAGCTTACATCTCCCATCATCAAGTCCTAGGCCCCTTCACCATGTGCTGGCCCAAGATTTCTGCAAGGAGATGCAAGGAGAAGCCTAGGCGATGAGAGGCTTACGCGACCACCTGTAACTCTAAGGGCCACACTGCTGGGCCAAGTGCGCATGCCTAGACGCTGGGAGACAGGCGCCATCCCCAGAGCTGGGACGATGGGGACGTGCTGCTAGAGGATGTGTGGCTTCCTCAGGGCCGAGGAGCAGAGTAAGATTCTTGGTAGGAGGAGGAAGGAGGGTGTTGGACCCATAGCACAGCCAGAACCCAGGCACAGGGACAGGAACCAACGTGCTCCTTAATACAATGAGAGGAGGGGACGGAAGTGCAGGGATGGGGCCCTGGTCCCCACCCATGAGCCTGTTTGGAGAGGCAGACAATGCAGAGCTGAGGGGTGCTGACTCACCCAGACTCAGCATGGGCTGCTGGGGGCAGGCTCTGCCCCTCGGGGATGGGGAGCTGGAGGAAGGACCCTGGTTATTCGGAGATGCCCCTCCTGATGGCTTTGTGCAAAGACCTCCTGTGCAGCTTAGCAGGGCCTGAAACAGGCAGCAGTGGGCTCTCTGTGTCCCATTTTGGCCCAGTGACACTGATTTTAGATTCCTAACCAACAGAGCTGTGAGAGAATAACTGTCTTGTTTAAGCCACCGGGTGTGCGGTGACCCATCAGGAGCCACTGCGGTACGTAAGCCTATGGTCTGGGGTGCAGCAGGTCCTGGGGAGGCTCGGACATCGCCATCATTGTTACTGTCACCTTTCTTCCAACATTGTCGGCTCTTAGAGAGCAGGGCATGTGTGTCATTTCCTGGGATAGCCCAGCCCCCATTGGTGCCCCATCAACGGCAAGGAAGGAAAACTCCCCTCGCTGCAGAAGGGCATCCGAGCACTGTGCTCCCACCTCCTATGCACACAGGGCTCTGGAACGTGCCTTCCTGCCCGCCGCCTGGATTACACGGTCACTGACTCCCCATAGTTGAATGCACCCTGCAAACAGGCCTGACACGCCAACCCTCCTGCCCCAAGGACGGCTTGCTCGCACGCACCGGTTCTGCCTTCGGGCTGAGATACTACCACCCACCACGAAGACAGGGCCATGGAAGAGGCCAGTGGGCACAGAGTGGGCAGGCTGCAACCCCTCTGCTGTTGCCAAGCTGCTTGGGGCCGGGCACCCACTTTCTTAGAAACACCGGCAGGTGGCCTGAGGCCCACTGATCTGCTGGAAGGAACAGAGTCCCTAAAGCTGGCCTGGCCACGCTGAGCTCGCTCATCTCAAAATCGGGGCTCCTAGTGCCAGGGCTGGGTGGGTATGGCAGGTGGGTGTCTGTTCCCAGCAGGGCATCCCTGCAGCGCAGGCCAGTGCCTGCTGCCTTAGACCTATACCAACAGACACACAGCTCTGTTGAGCTCCCCTGGGTAGAATTCAAGCTCTTTTCTGAGGGTTTTGATTTTGTTGTTTTTGGGGTTTTGTTTGATATGTGAATCTGTGCATTTGCAAGCTTGCTTCCATGTTTTCCATAGATTAATTTTAAAAGTTCCAGAAATCAAGTCCTTTTCAAAATATACTCCAGGGGTTTACAATTGCAAGATGCACAGTGAATTCTTTTGGAAAGCACTGGAACTGCTCCCACCCAAACTGGAGCCCAGTTTACGTGTTGTGTCAGTCTCTACGTTGCTCTGTGTCTGGCTGTCCCTGTCCATGGGGGAGGCTCTCTGACCAGCAAGCAGGACGCTGTGAAGAGGGCTAGGGCTACCGTGTCCCATTCACACTGTGCATGTGTTCCTGCATTGCTCCCTCCATCAGCCAGCACTGAGCATGGGTCTCTGCCAGCGCTGGGTGGCAAGCTGGGGTCCCAGGAAGACTCAGCCAGTACCCCACACTCAGGCAGCTGGTCACAAACCTGACTGACAAGCGCAGCACCAGGTGTGGTCAGACCCGACATTCCCAGGGTCCACCCTGAAGCTACACGTGCACAGATCTCAGCAGAGTGCATGAGTGTCCATGAGGCTGTGGCGATGACAAGCTGCCAGGGTGATGCTGCTGAGCAGGGAGCCCCAGGTCCAGCCACGAGCTCAGGAAATTACAGCACCCCCCTAAGCCTATAGTTCACACGGTGCCTTGACAACAATCACCACGCTGGGGCCTGAGGGGTTATGAAGAGAGTGTGTATACTGACTGCAGCCTGCAAACAGAAGACAGGATGCTGGAACAGAGTGAAGGGTGAGAAGGGAAGAATTCATCCACTCTGCTGGGGCAATCTGAGAAGGCTTCCTGTAGGAGGTGGCATCTGAGCTGGGCCTAAACTCTTACAGGAGAATAGAAAGAAGGCATGAATAGTGCAGGCCTGGTGCTCTGAGACAGGAGAATAGCTGAACAAAGGGCAGCTCATACTGGGGTATAGCTAACACAGTCCAGGGCCTGAAGCACTGACCAGACAGCTGGCTGGGAGGAGAATGTGTGGAGAAAATCCTAAAGGAAACATTGATGACATGAGCTACGTTACAACTGGGACTTCTCTGCATCCCGGGAGCGAAGAGCCCAGGCAGAGGTTATTTTAACACGTATAACCAATCATGGAGTGAGTAGCCTTACAAGATACAATGCTCATTCAAATCGCTGGGAAAATGACAAGTCCATGGGAAAATGGGCAAAACTGCTGAACAGGTATTTCATAAGAAGGAAACATTACCGGCCAGGAAGTAAAGGATGCTGAGCTCCATTAGTAATATGGGAAACAAAAAATTACAGTCACGGGGAGATGCCACTTTGGCAAAAACACAAATGTTGATGACATGATCCTGGTAACAAGGGGGTGGATGGAGCTGAGCCCTTGGCCCTGCCAGAGGGGCAAGGGCGGCAAAACCACCCAGCAAAAGCCTGGCACACCTAGGAGGGTTCAAAGGTGCCCGCCCTCTGACTTGGCAGCCTCATTCCCAGACACACACTCACTGCAAGGATGGGCCGCACCCGGGCCAGAGGAGGGGAAAGCACCCACCGCAGTACCGTTCAGACTGCAAGGCCCGACGAGCCCAGATGCCCGCCCGCACAGCAGCGAGCTGAAGAACCGGGCCCCGCGCTCAGGGCCACCTGCAGGAGCCGTGCGGTGTGACGAGCAGGAACACACCTGCAACGACCCCACTCACACGGCGCACGCGGCGAAACTGGACAATGCACTGTGGGGGCCTCACCTACAGGCAGACGCTGCAACTGTCAGGGGGTGACGAGCCCTAAACTCCGGAGGCCGTGGGGCAGAGAGGCAGGGGCTGGACAGTGGAGGGGCACACGAGACCTCGGAGATGCTGTGCATCCCTCAGCCTCGGGCTGGGAAGGCAAGGGGATGCCTGTCTGTATATTTTAATCAGGCTTTTGCTACTCTTTTGTATGTCTTTGATATTTAAAAAGACAACATTTTTAAAAAAGCATAACCAGGTGGAGGCTGGCTTTGGGTTAGCAGTTGGTGGAGTGGGTGGAGTTCTGGGGTGGGGAATGGAGCGGCCGCAGGGCTGGCCGTGAACTTGTGTGGGCTCCTGGAAAGCGTGTGAGGATTCAGTGGTGTCTCCCTGGTCACCCAGTGGGCTCAGCCTGGCCGCTCCATCTGTCTGCCACCAAGGCTTCCTCTAGTTAGCCCCCACCGCCAGACATGCCTGCTCTGTGACCGACACACATCTGTATACACATGCAGTCCCTTCGACCACCTCCTCGCCCTGTTCCCGTCACACTCTGCACACTTGCCAGGCCGAGCCGAGGGCCAGCTTTCAGCTGTCGCTCCCCACGCAGAGCAGCAATAAAGAAATCACTGTTTTCAGTTGACAAAGAACAGATTTCTTACTAAGTAAACACTGATGTTTTGGTAGGGAAATTAGGTTATAAAATTGCGCCTACAAAGGAGGCCATACAGATGGACTTGGTTAAGATCTAGCCACACAGGCAACAGGGGTTAATTCAATCGCCCATCCTTTATCACATTTTCCCCCCTCGGAGCAGGAAGATAGGAGGTTATCAGCTTTTCAAACATAAAAACCAGAAAGCATAAAGACAAGAGGAAAATATCAAGGAGCCTTTTCCCTAGGAAAGTGGTGACTGGTACAGAGCTGGGGTGGGAGGAGGCCTTGGACTTGATGCACGTGGGGGGGAGGGAGAAGAACACAGCTGGCCCTGGGGAAGGGCTCTGGGGGACCGGCCTGCATTAGCCCTTTGCAGGTGACCTGTGGCATGGGTTAACCTCCAGGTATGAGGGGCCTTTGTCTGTAAGAGCAGCCCTTACTTGAGCAGAAACTTCCAGAAAGACACAGTTTACTGGGGCCTGTCATATCACAGGACAGATATGAGGGGGTGGAAGGGGAGTCCTGGGTAGCAGTGAGTCACGGGGTTGGGGATTAGAGGGAGTCTTTAGTAAAAGGAGCCGTTTCATTAGCCATCACTAGGGGCCTGGGTCTAAGCAGTGAGCAGAGGCCTGGGGGGAAGGAGGGATACACATGGGCACACTCCCCGCACTGAGAATTCCTCAGCTCGGCCTGGCCTGCCAAAGTGGTATGTGGAATTCCTTTCCTGGACTCCTGTCAAAGCTAGACGGATAATCCCAAATAGTTTAGATAAACGTCTTCTTAGAGGTGGGTGTGCTGCCGTTTTTTACCCAGCTTTGAGTCCATTAGCGTGTGCTTTCAAAAGGTCCCTCTTTCCTACTGGCATGGGTGTGGAGGCCCCTCATTGGAACGGGGCGGCTCCAAAAAGGTAGGGGAGCCCCTTGTGGCTGTAGGAGGGATGGGGAGAGACAGGCCCCCCAAGCATTTCTGCTGATGAATGCTGTCCATTCTTGGTTTCCAGGTGCTCTGGGTTCCCCCTGGTCCCCTTTCCAGTATGCCACCCTGTAACTACCCAATTTCTCCCAGTTCCTCTCCCAGACCAGGAGGTCTATGTGGACAGCAACACTGTGCCCCCATGGGCCTGTATCCCCAACACCTGGCACAGGCTGGCACACATAGGCATTGGGTAGGTATGGCCAAAGGAACTCCCCCCATGAGTTAAGCAATAGGCCAAATTCACATTTCAGAAACGCAGCTCCTGAAAGGAGAGGGTGAAGGAGGGGCTCCCACTGTGCCCAACATATTTCTCCTCCATGGGCGTCAGCAGGACACACTATCCACACAGCGATGCTGGCTGCAGGCATGGGGGCTTGCAGGGTGGCAGCAGCAGGATCACGAGGGCAGGGCGCTGAGCCTGCATTCCCGCAACAAATGTTGGCTCAGGCTGGCAGGAGTGACCCTGAGTGACAGCACTTGGGACACAGATCAACCCAGCAACAATGACTTAGGCAAATAAATTAGTGCACTCTGGGCACTGGCATCAGCTTCTCTCTTGAGTGGACACCTGGACATATGCAGGGGGAGAGAACCCCCACCTCAAATGGCAACCTACCCCCCCAACACCTGTAATTTTACTGTCAGTGACTCATTCCTTTGGGTGAATTACTGTTCCGTTTCCATGCTTTCTGCAGGGATAAGACACTGTGGCTGTAAGACATGCACTGAGATGCCCCTTCCTCTCCGACGATGATCGTGACATAGAGGAGAGTCAAGCATAGGGGTCTGAACTCACTGAATTGCTGAGGATCGTAGGAAGCTCTTCAGTTCTGGGAACCTCCAGGTTTCTCCTCTATGACTTGGGGAGAATATTGCCCACCTTACAGAGTGTTGGGAGGACTGGATATAATACCATCCACCCCAGACCCAACAGGGTGCCTGAAATGAAGTGAGGTTTCCTGTTTGTGTCCACACAAGAGGGAGGAAAGCATGTGATTGTCCAGAGCTCACCCTCTGCCAGACTGTTCTGTGTTCCTGCAACAAATGTTGGCTCAGGCTGGCAGGAATGACCCTTGGACACTCATCTAAGCCTCACATTCACCCATGGGGTGCTGCTGCGCCCTCATTTTAGAGATGAGGACACTGAGTCTCACGGAGGTTACACAGCCAGCCCAGGGACAAAAGGGACTCGAGAGGCACCGGTAGGATTCTGCCCACCTTGTTCTTCCCACATCCACGGGGCATGAGATGGGAAATGGCCAAGGTGATGGGGGCCCAGCAGGACAGGAGATGGTCCAGCGGATCACCTCCAATCTTGCAGGACTGTTCCACAGGGCAGCTGCTCCCACGCCAGCCCTGCACAACATCCCAGCCTCAGACCTGACTCACGTCTGCACCTCAAGATGTGCTTTCCTCCCAGGCCCCTCCTGCCCTCAGCTGGCCACACAAGCTCTCTCCAAAGCCCAGAGCCAGATAGCTCCTCTTCTGCGAGGGGCCAGCATTCATCCAAGATCAAAGAGCAGGCCGCCTTATCAGACACGCTCCTCATTAAACTTTTACCGGCCAGGCTCCATTATAAATGAGCTGTCTGTGCAGCACCATGGAGGACCTTCCTGGAGCTGAGGCTCCCAGGCTCTCGGAGCCAGAAGAGTCTTCAGCAGAGAGCTCAAGCGGACAGTGGGCCTCTGGGTCAGGTTTCCTGGGTTCAAATCCCAGCTGTGACACTTACTAGGAGACTGTCACTGGAGAAAGCGGCCACCCTCACTGTGCCTCGGTTTCCCTACTTAACAAGCGGGAGTGACAACGCTGCCTTCCCTGTAGGGTGCTGATGAGGGTTAGGTGATATAACCCGGAAGGCTGGACCCAGGCTGCTGGGCCTGCTCCGAGAGGAAGGGCCCTGCCTGGAGGGGTCTCCAAGGGCCACTCACATCCCTGTGAGCCAAGGCTCCACATGTGTTTGTCACGCGGTCCTCAGACAGCCATGGAGGCTGGCACACCGGCCCTATAAACAACCTGGTCCCAGGGTTTTCTGGGCTCCATTTACCTGCTGTCTGTTGCTCTGAAGAAGTGGTCAGCCACAGTGGGTTTTACAGAGCGCTCCCTGGAGACAGAAGGAGAGCGAGGAGCCCAGTGGAGGGGGGTGGGGGGGACAGGCCCTTGGTGGGCGACTCCAGGCCCACGCAACCTCTTAGCCCAGGAACCAGGCAGACTTGCTCTTTGGAAATCTCATCTTTACATAAGTTTCTGAAAAACACATATTTGCCGAGGAACGAGAACACAAAGTCAGTCCTCTATGAACCATGAACCTGGTGTGTTGTGCCAAGAATCAAGAGGAAAATATCCACATGTCTTCCTTGGTGACTGGCTGAGGACAGAGCGGTTGGGGCCCAGGACAATGCAGGTGAGCTGCAGGTGGAACAGACGTGTTTATTCATCTCACGACGAGGGAGCAGTCTTTATGGAACACTGACCTTGGAAAAAGCCATCTTCAAGTCCCCCAGGACTAGGAGATTCCTGAGTTCAGCCAGCAATAACAAAGAAACCCCTTTCTTAAGTGAAGCACACCAGCAGAGGCTAAACATCCCCATTACCATGCGGTTGCCGGGATGGAGTTGGGATCAGGCATCTGAACAGCTCTCCCAGGGGGCTCTGGGTAATTTGCACGTGTGACAAAGTGTGCAGATGATGGGAGGTGGGCGCGAGCACCCACCAGCTGGCATCCCCTCTCTTTCCTTAAAGGACCTGAGCCAGCCTGTTGACTTTACATGAATCGACAGCTAAGCCCCAGAGCCATCTGCCCCTAACAAGAATCCCCTCCTCTCCGCTCTGTGCAGGATGGCCGTGGGCCATGACCACTGCAGAAACCACAGCTCTGGATCACATGTTCTGCAGGGGAGCGATTAGTGGTGGTCAGTCCAGAAGCTGGGCAGGTGCTAGGGACCGTGGATGTCAGCGCTCAGGCATGGGGCCAGGCAACAGGAGAGGAGGGGACTGTCCTTCTCTTGGTTGAGATGTAGCTGTCCACTACCCCCTACCTCCACCCCAATATGCTCACGTCCTTCTGCAAGCTGAGAATATGAATAGATTTTGGTCAACTTGTGGCACTGGATCTGTGAGTAGGTGATGAAGAGGAGCCAGGGGATTAACACCCACTCTTCAGAGTCCTCATCATTTAGAGACAAAGCCTTGCACCCTGTGGGTTCTGACTCTGGAAACACACACACCTCTGGGTCCACTTTCGTGGGCATAAAATAAGAAAAGTGGTCTGTGGTGGCGCCCAAACTCTGGTCTGTGGGAACCTGTGAACTCTGGCTTGTGAGCACCCATAAACAAGCAGATTCCCAGGCCTCACCCTATTTTGAAGGAATCAGAAATTCTAGGGTTGGGGCCTAGGAGTGTGCATTTTTAAGATACGCCCCAGTTCAGATTTGCAGCCAGGTTTGAGAACTGCTGCACGAATGGTCTCTGTAACTTTTGCGGCTGGAATCAGCTGGAGTTGGTCCTCTCTGAAGCCCCAGGGTAGGGCTGGGATGGGAAGGACCCCACACAACAGGGCGAATGGAAGGTCAACCCCAGCCTCCAGAACCAGGAACATGAGCATCTACCTTCCTGCCAAGACGCCAAGACAAACGAGTTAACCTTGCCCCAGGCAGCCCATACTCCTGTTTGCATAACACTGAGGAACTGGGGAACTCAGCAGTGACCCTGCCATGCTTCAGCCCAGGTCTCCTGGACATCAACACCAGGAGAGCCAGGGGTCAGCAGGAGGTCCAAAGTGCTCCACTCTCCTGCTGGCAGTCACCAGGCAATGAGGAGACAGCAGGGCCTTCTCTTCTCACCCCTGAGGAAGGACTCTGGGAGCCTCAGGAGCATGTCCCCATGGGGGGGGGGGGTCACAAGAGAACTCAGTCTGACCAGCAAGAACCCCTCCAGCCATTTGTCTCCCATCACCTGTGGTTCACAGGTAAAAGGTTTGCCCCAGGAGTCCATGGGCAGGGCCGCTCACCCTCTGGAACCCTTTCAGCATTAGCAAGCTCTGCAAGTCCTGCCCTGGGCCTGTTTCTCCAGGTAACTAGGAAGGTGGCTCTGTAGAGGAGGGAAAAGCCGTCCAGCTGGGCTGCGCCCTTGGGTGTCCGCACTCCAAGCCTCAGCTCTGCTCCCCTCCTGCCCGGGACCACAATGAGAGCTGTGGTCCCCACTTCTGCCCACCCTCTAACTGCTCCTCCAGTTACCCTGAACATAAATCTCACCACTCCTGCTCCTGATGCCAGAAGGATAAATTCCTCTATTAGGGGAAAAAGGTCCTTCCTCTCTTCATCCTCAGTGGTTCTTCTTCAGCCCAATTTCCCGCCTTCCTATGTCACAGTCACCCGACAGTAGTCCCTTCCAAGGACAAGCCCTGGCCTGCCCCTACCAACAGGTCCCGTGGCCTGCAGCGAACTCCCTTCTCTGATAGGCCAATGGGGCAGCCACAGTAATAATCGCTGTGAGCGTCTACTGAAGGCTTCCAAACCTCCGAAGCGCTTCACTTAAATTATCCCATTTAATTCTCAAAGTAACTCAGTAGATGGTATAGGTACCCTTATTGTGTATTATGCCCTTTTACAGATGAGAAAACTGAGGTTCATTCCTTCAGGTTGGTCAGCACTGGGGTTCAAGCCCATGGAGCCTGGCAGGGCCGGTGACAGCAGTGCCCCTATGGGCCAGGGCAGGGTGAAGGGGGCCCAGGTGGAGCACTCCGCCCGGGGCCCTGGGCACTGGGGCTAAATCACGCAGCTATTAGGACCCTGACCACCAGCAGACTGGGGCCTGGGGGCCTGAGCAGAGGCCCTGTGCACAAGGCAGCAGGCAGGGGCCTAGGGCTGACTGGAGACGGCACTGCGCCTCATTTGCTGAGCAACGTTTGTGTAATTAGACACATTTGGTGCCGCAAGGAGGAGCGGGCTACAGCAGGGCTTGATGGATCGGATGCTCCGCCAGGCTCCGACCATATTAATCACAGGAGCCAGGGCCACAGGGTCCGCTTTTCTCCCAGGCTTTGTCCCGTTTCTTACCTGGGACACTGAGGGCAGGGGTAAAGGGGTGGGCTTTGCAGCACCCGCCTTGTCCCCTGTGGCCTGGCTGAGGACCCACTGTCCTAAGGACAAAGTGGAGCCACTGGCAGCCCAGATGAGCAGGATGCGGGGACATTGCTGCTGCCCATGGCTGGGTGTGAACAAGACGAGCCCCTCCTTGGCTGGGGAGGAGAGCCTTCGCTCCTCAACCCTGGAGCAGAAGCAAGCACGTCCACCGTGCAGGGCACGACCTGTGGGAGTCAGGACACCTCGCTGAGCCTGTGTCTGCACCTGTAAGCTGCAGATTATAACCATCTCACAGGGTAATCAGGCAGTGAAATAACAGTAGACTGGCTCCGGGGCAGAGCTGGGCCTGCTGCTGGCCCCACACAAATTACTCACACCCCCTACTGTACTCTACTGCACGATGCTAGGCTCGCCACTGGGGTTGCTGATGCCAAATGACTGAACAACAACTCTCAGAGCAGCCCCCTTCCTACGCCCTGGGACCTGAGAATGGGACCTTCTGTGGGAAGAGGGATGTTGCAGATGTTGAGTTCAGGGCTTCCTGGAGGCAATCACAGGTGTCCTTATCGGAGAGGCAGAGGGAGAAAGGACCACAGAGGAGGAGGAAGGCCATGTGCGGACAGAAGCAGGGGCAGAAAAGGCATCGTGATAAGGGGGAGGGGTTGTGAACCAAGGAGATGGATTCTTTCCCGGAGCTTCCAGAAGAAACTGGTTCTGCCAACATCTTGAGTTTAGACCCATAAAACTCACTTCAGACTTCTGGCCTCCAGAACTATGAGACAAATCTGTATTGTTTTAACCCACTAAGTTTGAGGTAATTTGTTACAGCAGCAACAGGAAACTAATACACGGCCCTCCAGTTATCAAGTGAAGTGAGAGAGCCACCGGGCCAGTGAGTGGCAAGACCATTTCCACAGGCCCATCGGCCTGGTCAGACTTCTCCTGCGACCTGCCATCACCACCTACTTCTCCAGGTGCTAGGCCCACACGCGCCTCTCCCTGGTTAGGAAGAAAGCAGGCCCAGAGAGGGACATGCCTGTGTCCAACCCAGAGCTGGTGAGCGGCAAAGCCTGGAGAAGACTCGAGGGTGACCTCCTGGCCACAGCTCCCCACTAGCACAGGGAGGCACAGCACTAGGGGCCCCTCCTTCAGCAACAAGGCTCTGCTTGCACAGTGTTTCAAATCTGAGCTTGCAGCAGAGCATAGGCTTCACCCTGAAGTATCTGACTCAGCAGGTCTGGGCCGGAGCCTGAGAACCTGCATTCCTAACAGGCTGGGAACCGCTGACGTAGGGGCAGTACCCTAACAAAGGGCAGTACATGCTTTCAAGAAGGATTCAGCTGAACCTGCCCAGAGGTCCTGGGGTCATACACGTGCTCCTTAGAGGCCAGTGTGCGACTGAGGGTCTGGAATCAGAGGCTGGAATTAGATTTCTAACTCTCCCAATCCCTGAGCAGGCGACCTTCATGCTAGTTATTTGATCTCTCTGGGTTGCCTCAGTTCCTTCATCTGTAAAATGGGATGACATGAAATGCACATTTCACAGGGTTGTTGAAAAGATTAAGTGAGATGAAACATGAAGTGTTTCCAACAGACACAAGGTCAGAGTTAATTTGAGGAATAGCGTTCACACGTTGTGGGGTCTTACACCTCTGTCACTCCCCTAGGTGTGTGGGAGATGTTCCCCTGCAGTGATGAACCTGCATGGATCCCCTCCAGGAGCCCTCAGCACTGACCATGCTTACGACTAGCACTGGGCCCCTTGCAAGGAGCACTGTGCTACTGGCCTGCTGTGCCCAGGATCTGTCGCTGAACCACCCAAACATTTCTCAAGAGCAGAAAATCAGCAACTCCAATCCCCTTCTAGATAGGCACTCAGCTCCCTTAGCATGCTTAGGATTCACAGATGCCACAACCGAGCAATTTTCAGGTGACCCACTAGCTCCAAATGTATGCATCTCCCAGAAGCTGCTGTGGCCTCAGTCAGATAAGTGTGGTAGTTAGAAGGCCTGGGAGGTAGGCAGGGAGCTAAAGTGGGTACAAGGCTGCAGCAGCAGGTCCCAGTCAGTGAGAACCAGCTACAAGTACTGAAATAAAATGAAAAGTTCCCAACATGTCGAAAGCCATGGCAGACAATGTCCAAGTCTGGGAAAATTTGAACAACTCAGTAAACAGTGAGAACCAGAGGCTATAACTCATAGACTATCACAAGTAGAATGCATTTATTTGAAATAAAGAAATGGGGAGAAGGGACAGCTGCTCCTTCCAGGAGAATTCTAACAGAGAAGTGTGGAAGGAATGATGTTAATGGAAAAGTGGCACTTGGCAAAGACTAGTAACTCCTGTGTCGGACCAGAGCCATCGTGGATGTTAAAGTTTGCTGGTAACAATATGAAGAGAAACAGGATATTCACGTATTACCACAGTATCGCCCCACAATTAATCACTACAAAGGGACCAACTTTAACCTGAAGAAACTCACCTGAACCAAGAGATCAAAAGGAATCTGCAGTGATGAGAAATATTGCCTGGACGTGCCCCCGACAGGAAGGGCGCGCCGCCGCTTTCCTCATCAATCTCCCAAATGCATATTCTGAATTTAATCGTGAGGCAACATCAGACAAACCCCAACGGAGGACGTTTTATACAGTAACTGGCCCGTCCTCTTCAAAATGCCAAGGTCATGAAAGAGACTGAGCAGGAGTCCCAGATTAAAGATGACTATGGAGATAAGACAAATGAATGCAAAAGCTGGATCCTGAACCAGAGAAAAAAAGACAATAGCAGGCCCCCCGCCAAATCTGGGTAAGGCCGAGAAGTTAGTTAGCAGCGCTGTTAACGCGTGAGGGAGGGAGTGGGTGAAGTAACGAAGGTATAATGGAAATCTTTGTACTATTTTTGCAACTCTTCTTATGAGTCTGAAATTATTCCAAAGTAAAAGACATTTTTAAAAAGCAAATAAAAGCCCCAGATTTGATTTGTCTTGGGGAGGAAATGTGTGCCCAGTAGTAGGAGTCACCTGAGGGCTGGGACACCTTCTCAGACACCTGCCTCCCGAGGGGCACAGGGTTTGCTTTGGCTTAATAAGCCCTCCGCAGGGATTTACTGACTGCACTCGAACAGGAACTGGGCGAGCGGGGGGGTTTGTCTTCCGTGGGTGGGAGGGTGGAGAGGGCCGAGCGCTCAGCAAACAGTGACCCGCACCTATTACACGTCAGCCACTGTGGGTGCGGAGGTGAGAGGCGGGCAGAGCCTGCTGGGACGCAGGTGTGAATCCTCATTCCCGAGCGAGAGCTGGGTGGGGATCCGGGCAGGCCCACTCAGTGTGCAGGATCTCAGTGCCCGCAGGAGGCGGTGGCTCCTCCCCTGAGGCTCGGAGGGTCTGGCGGAGGGGGCCAGGAGGAGAGGCAGGTCTAGCCAGGCGGGGCACAGGGGCCGAGGCACAGGAAAACGCGACAGGGCTGAGAGGGCTAGAACCACAAACAGCAACCTGGCCAGGTGAGGTGGCTGGGTCAAGAGGGGCCACAGGGCAGCTGATCCTGTGCAGTAGGTGCCCCCAAGGCAGGTGTGGGAGCAGCGGAGATGTTGGGGGAGGGCCTCTTTTCTGACAGCAGACAGATGGGGGAAGCATGGGCGCTGGTCTTCAAGTAGAGACCAAGAAAAGTGACATCAGCTACAGGCCTCAAGAGGTGTAGTGAGCCAGCATGGTGTCTTACTACCTGCGGTCTCAAAGCAGAAGCAGAAAGAGGCCCCAAAGTATAACGTTGAGCTTGTCCTTATAAGTCAGGCGACCCTATAATTCAGCATCCAAGTTGGGACGCCTTAGAGCAGAGGTGGGGAACGTCTGGCCCACGGGCCATATATGGCCCGCAAAATCATTTGGTTTCACCCTGCCAAGGCAACTCCAGGAGGGACTCAAAATTCAATAAATGTAGGAGCTTTTTTCATAGCTAATTTTTAAATTGATAATTTTGTATGGCCCATGAATGTTATAAATAGCCAAATGGCCCTTGGCAGAAAAAAGGTTCGGCACCCCTGCCTTAGGGAGTGACAGGAGTGCCATGAGTGCCATGAATTATTATGCCGAGACAACATATAGCGAAGGTCACCATACTTACATGGGACCTTTGGCCTGAAGGGGATTCCCACTGCATGGGTGGGTGAAGAGCCCCAGGGTGCTCATGGATTCACCAGGAGAGTCTGTGGCCTTGGAAGGGTGAGGTGCGAGACGGCAGTGTTTCCTTTCAGGGAACCATAGGAGGTGGGGGTTCACATCCCACCCACACATTCACTTGGGGTCCCGGATCAGTGCACTCGTGGGTGGCAAAGGTGACTGCTAGGACGATGCAGATTGGAAACTCCAAAAAGAAAAAAGCAGGCAAGGTGGTGGATGCTGGCAGCCCGGCTTCCTGGGCAGAGGGCGGAACTTACCCGTGCACGCTGTGGACAGAGTGAGGCTCATAATGGTACCTTCCCTCCTGGTGTCTCATGTCAATCGGTAAGGGAGCATGGAACGCTGGCAAAAGATGCTGCGGCACTGTACGGGGAGAGAGAGACAGGACTTCAAAACCTTTTTCCTCCCTTGAAAAGCAATTTTCAAAGGACTCTAAAGCTCAATGAATTTCAGAGCAAGAGCAGTCAGGACAGGGGGCTCCGAGGTGCCCCGGCTATCACACACCCAAGAAGGGGGATGAATAAATAATCAAAGTCGGCCTGAGAATCCTACATCTCTCACATAAAAGATCCCCAACCGCGCTCTTGACAAAGACAAGCAGCTAAGCGCTCTTTGAACTCAGGGAGATTACAGGCTCGGCTGCAAATCAGGGCTGACAGAGCCGACAGGCTTCTGCCCATCCTGGCCTTGGCTGCGTGGCTCCAGCAGCCCCGGGTTATGGCATCCACACAGGCTGGCAGTATTTACCTAGAACCATCTGCGGAGCCAGGGCCCGCTCCAGCTGCAGCCAGCAGACACCTATGTGGGAATGTTAATTCTCCAGCTCTTAATATTAATTACTGACCCTAAGTGCGCTGGCGGTGCCTCCGAGATGTAAATGCCAACGGGTGAGCATCAGTTTCCAGAGGTGAGTCAGCCCCTGTCTGCACTTGGCCTGCCCTCAACAAATCATCATGATAATTGTAGGATGCTCTTTGCTTATTAAGAAAAAATTCCTGGGTACCCTGGAGGCAAACATAATTATAGGTGCTAGGAAAACAAGGCTCTTTAAAAAGTAGTTAGGCTGGGAAAGGGCTAAGAAGTGGAGATTTCTCCGTCAACTCTCACTCGGGAGGAAGGCTGCAGGCCAGCGGGAGTCACGCTGAGTCTGAACTGCTGACTAGTTTAAAGAGACGCGGACGGTTTATTTTCCACACACACCGGTCAGCAGCCTGCCAGTCCGGCCGTAATAAATGCACACAAACAATGCTGCTAACCATTTCTGTGCAAACAGATTCAGGTACCGTACTGTAAACACTATCAATTCTTTTATTTTATTGTGGTAAAATACATATAACAGAAAACGTACCACTTTAATCATTTTTAAGTGTACGGTACAGGTAAGCACATTCATGTTGTTGTGCAATCTTCACCACCATCCATCAGAGGATGTCTTTCATCTTCCCAAACTGAAACCCTGTACCGACGAAAAACTCCCTGTCTTCCCCTCCCCTACTGCCCTCCCTACCCCTGGCCCTGGTGACCACTGTCCTATTTTCTGTCTCTACGAATGTGACTCATATGAGTCGAATCACACAGTATTTGTCCTTTTGTGTCTGGCTTATTTCACTAGGATCTTGTCCCCAAGGTTCATCCATGATACCATGTGCCCGATAGATATACCACGTTTTGGTCATCCATTCATCCCTTGATGGACACTTGGTTTGAATGCTCTGAACTCTAAACATCAGGAAACTTTTCTCCTGACATTTAAACTTAGATTTTATATATTCAATTTTATCTTCATAGTTCCACAATACTGGCATCTTCCATGGGGACTGGGAACAAAGAAAGCCAATCTTCTCACCCTGATTAAATCAATTTGCCAAACCCAGACTCCAGAAATCTTGGGCTCAAAGGGGAATTGGCCTCCATAAATGGAGGGCCAGCACTGGCCTGCTTCCACACAAAAGACACACTGGGCTTTCCAGAGCCCCCAGGGAAGTCAAGCGGGGAAGCAGTGCTCACATCCCAGAGGTGCAGGAGAGCCCGTGTGGTGTCTTTAATGTGGCCAGGCAGACCAGATCACAGTATTATTAATAAGTAAACACAGTTTGTTTAGTTTGTTTTTGTGTATGTCTGAATGTTTCCCTGCATGTCCAAAAGCCCCCTGGGGGAGCCAAGGTGGGCGTTAATGCACCCATTTCACAGATGAGAAAATGGAGGCCAAGTATGATTTTAGCTCCAAGTCACAGGGCTGAAAAATGGTAGAGCCAGGAGGAGAATCCAAAGCCCCGGACGGCTGGTCATGGCTGCAAGCCCCTGGTGCAAGGGGAATGCCTAGGCCTCCCGTCACCACCTGGCTCTTGTATTGTATTTAACAAACGCACACAGTACCGGCCCTGCTCTAAGCACTTTGCAAATATCAACTCCTAGGTCTTCACAGCAATCTCGAGCTGCATTCACCCCAGAATCCCTGGTTTTCCCACTTGCCATCCCCCAGCACACTGTGAGCTTTTCTCCCCCGTGTTTTACCTGTAGGGTTGCAATACCTCCCCAACCAGGGCCCCACCTAATCAGCTGTGAGCACCCCACCCCCCAACCAGGGCCCCACCTAACCAGCTGTGAGCAGAGATGTTTCTCTGTGCAAGATTAATGCAACTTCTTCAGGTCTAAAGAGCTCCGACATCCACAGGAATGGAGTGCTCATGCTAGTTTACTAGGCAAACATGAAGTGGAGTGGCGCTGAGGCTGACCTGGCTGCTCCACAAAACCGGGTGCCTGTGTGTGCACACGCGTGGCGGGGGGGGGGGGGGGGGGGGGGCTTCTGGAAGAGACACAAGGGACAGCCATCCCCACAGTCCCACTGCAACCTGGTCTGCTCTTCTTTCTGCCTGGTCCCTGGGGAGAAGGCTGTGGAGGTTCCAGGGGAAGCGGCTTTCGCTTTCTCAAGTTGGGGTGGCAGATCAGGACCTCGGCAGCCCCTGCTGCCCTCCAGGCAGCTGAAGCCCATGGAATGAGTAGGCGGCAGGGCCTCTGGCCACAGCCCTGCACCCCTCATGTTACCTCTTGGAGTCCCCAGGAGGAGCCCGGGGACACGCGTCAGGGCTTCCCTCCGTGCAGGCGCTGCTGCGTTAGGTCAGCCAGCAGCCTGAGCACAGCCCGGTCTCCACGGAGGGGGGGGGGGGGAATAGCCCCAGGTGCTCGCTCATCTTCAGCGAAGCCGCCGCCCCAGGGCCTTCTCTCGGCACCTCATTCCGTGTCGCCATCAACCTGCTCTTACCCCGGTTCTTCAGGAAGCACACTGGGGCTCTGAGTGCTGTCGTCTGCTTGTAGGACAGCAACAGTCAGGCAGTGTGTGGCTCATTACCTCTCCCCAAGAACCCATGTTTCCCAGCACCCAGCAGCCCCTCAGCAACAGGCCTCTGAGGACTCCCATCCACACGGCCACCCCCGGTGTGGCCCGGGAAGGACGGACGTGCCTGCGATCAGCTAGCAGGTAATGTCCAGACGCCTCTGCCCACCTTCAGAGGAGGCCCAGTCCACTCAGGGCAGTGGGGCTGTCTGGGCAGCAGTCACTACAGGAATAACCACTCATTCGTTCCTTCCTTAGCTCATTCCTTAGCTCATTCCTTCACCTGCCTTGCATCAAGGGCGTGCTGCGTAGCAGGCAATGTTCCAGGTCCTGGGAGCCGGGCGGTGACTGCAGTCCACACTGCCACCTTCACAGAGTGGTAGAGTTTTCCCAGGGAGACAAGCCGTGAACAGACTAGCAAATACATTTATAACATAATGTCAGAGGATGGCAAAACTGCGAGGAAGCTGGGCTGGGCAAGGGAACAGAGGAGACTTGGGTGTAGGGTGGAGTGTGTAAGGGCTCCCTGCAGGGCAGGCGGCACCAGGCAGGGGAAACAGCAGGTGCAAAGGCAAGAACGGGCCATTTCAACGCCAGGCTGCCATGGCCAAAGCGGAGGGTGGGGGTGAGAGACAGAAAAGAAGGCTCCATAAGCCCGGAGGGGCTGTGGGAAGGACTGTGGGATTTGGGGGGAAGCGGGGGTGGGAAGAAGGGTTCTGAGCAGGAAATCAAAAGGCCACATGAGTAGGGCCAGGCGGTGTGGGGCAGGGGCACGCAGCGGCCAGGAATCCCAGACTGGCCCTGCCACTAGTGACCATAGAACTTTGGAGAAATTGTGTCCCCTTTTCTGGGTCTCACATTACCTGTCTGTACAGTGAAGATCAGGTGAGCATTAACTTCCTTCTTACCAGAACTATCCTGCTATTTGTGAATGGTCACCTGCTCCTCTGGGAAAGGGCTACACTGGTCTCAGCTAGTGACACAATGAGGCTGCGGGAGGGATCCCTGAGCCGCCAAGGTGGGGGGCACTGGGGCACAGGCACTGTTTAGTCTTTATAGCCTTATCTGTACAACTCACAGACCCAGGGGCCCTCTACATCCACCAGCCCATCAGCCGCAGGCTCAGTCACCAGAGCCACTTGTAGAACCCCCAAACTGTCTCTGGGACCAACTGTGCACCCTGGATAAACTGAGGATGAAGGCTGACCCAGGAGCATCTGCGGTTTAGTGGTCTTTCAGACCAGCGAGGACTGTCCCCACACACACCCGCTCGGGGGCAGATGCTTAGCCTGGGGCCCGCCAGGCCCAGGGAGGAGGGCGCCCCACTGTGGGCTCCCGCGAGCATTGCTCTGTCCGGGGGCCGTCAGCAGCTCCCCCGGACACGAAGATGAACAGGGACAAGAGCTGCCTTCGGCGATGTGTTGAAGGGGACCCTTCCACACATTGTTTTCATTGTGGGCTCTTTTTTCAAGTTAAACAAAACTCCAAACTCAATCACATCCTTCCGGCAGCGGAGAACACACACGCGCCACATGCCATTTCAAAGCGCGGTGCTCTTTTAAGTTTCTGACGAAGAAACCCTGAGATGGGAATTTTCTATGGATCACCCGACCCCCTCTGAAAAAAAACGCACATTTGTTTTTGATCCTACACAGAAGACCAACGGTCTGAGAAGCTGAGGATGGTGGCTTTTTTAACCCCAGAATTTTTCTGTGCCAAGGTTTAAATGACCAATGCTCCTTGGCTGGTGGCCCCAGGGGTGAGGCCAAGCTGCATCGGCCGTGTGTCCCTGGTTCAAGGATCTCGCTGCGTGAGTGAGCCGGCCACTGGGAAGGGGCAAGGGGGGCCTCCCTGGAAGCCAGGCTCTAGTTAATGTCCCATCAACGAATGATGACGTTGGTGAGTTTCTCCAGGAGAGGATGGGGCAGGATCAGCAGGGCTTCAGACAAAGAAACAGGAGAACTGGGTCATCGAAACATGACCGGGCAGCTGCGTTAGCAGCTGGAGGAATTCCCCTCAGATGAAGTCATGTGTTGCTACAACACAGAGGTTGCCCTGAGGGCTGAGCTCAGAGAGGGGCCAGAGCGGCTGGCCCACAGCTGGAGGGGCTAGCTGGGTGAAAGCAGCTATTTCCCAGGCGAGACGGGACGTGTTGGGGACGCACCAGCTGTCTGGGCTGTCCAGTCCCTAGAGATTAGCATGGTGTCCAGGTACTGTGGTCTTTTCCATCAGAAATGAAGGAAGGACTAAGTTCAGAGCTCTGGGGTTTCTGCAAGAAGAGCTGCCTTGCCCTGTCACTGACCAAGGGATGGTGCAGGTGGGCATCTCTGGAAGGAGGCCTGGTCCTGGCACAAGGCAGGACTGAGTTATGATGAAGCACAAACCCATCTCAGTGCAGCCTGTGGGATTCTGGGAGGGAGGCTAGGGGCCAGAGCAGGTCATGGATTTCCATCCTTCCTGAGTAGCTGGCCCATGCCCCCAAGTCACCGTGCAGGAGGTCAATTCTGTGGCCTCCTCATGGGTACTCTGGTGGGCTCCAGGTGGCCTCTGATAAGCTAAAAAGAGGCATTTTAACTTGACATGGCTGGGGGGCCAGAAAAAACTTTCTGGCTCCCAATTTCTCTCACACTATGAGGGACTCTGCTTGGGATTCCCCATTAATAACTAATTGATCATGTTCCTTTCCCTTGTCACTTCTTGCATCTAAAGTAATATCCAAGGCAGTCATTTCATTATTTTACTTAAAAATAAACTAGGGAAGTCAAAGAAATAAATTCACACTAAAGTGTAGATGACTTACCAGGTGGCTTTCCCCCTACTGGAAGGACCTAGGCATCAAGAGACACCTGTATCTTTGAAAAAGGAAGGTGCTAATGTGGAGGGAAAAAACAGCAGATGGGTAGGCTTGAAGTCATGCACAGTGAGCTGGATAGCCAGACTGAAACTGGCTTGCTCCGGAGCTGTACGTCAGTCAAATGACAGTCCTAAGGGGGAGGACCTATCCCCACGGTCTGAGGAGCTTGGCACAGGAGTAGGAAGCATGTGAGCCATAAACCAGACGGGCAGGGTGTGAACTCCTGTTTTGTCACTTCCTGGGAAGTGTCAGGGTCTTCGTCTGTAAAGTGGGAAGGACATCCACGTAACTACTGTGCGGTGGAACAGCAGTGTCTGGCCCGGAGCGGGATCTCAGGAGTGGGTGGTTCCCTTTCCCATCAATGCGAACTTCGGAGGAGATGTGAACAAGGCCCCAGTCTGGTCACAACAGGAGCTTTTCCCTGATCCCTGGTGTGAGGGACCACGATGCGTCAGACGGGAGCTCATACGCAACATCTGCGGTTGATGCGCACTCCACGCTAACTCAGTGCTCCCGCTCACTGCGGGCAGAGCGGGCACGGGCAGTGGGCACCGGCAGGGATGCCGGGTCATGGCCTTGGGCACTGTGGGAAAAGTATCCTACAAGAGAATCCCTGCTGACCGCCACCCCATTCCCGCGGGCCCATCCCCCAGGGGCTCAGGCAGCTGCTCTCAACTCCAGCATTTCCCATCGTTCATGCCGTGCCGTCACTGGTCAGGACAGAACAAACAGGGGAGGGGACTCACAGGTGGCCTGGTAGTTCTGCGAGTAAACGTTGTGAATTTTGTTTGAAAAGATGATGTTTAAAATAAAAAACCACACAAATTCCCGCCTCATCTGCCTTCAGCCACATTGCCAAGTGCTGCAGCAGTGACTGACCCTCAGCAAAGTCAGGGGCAAAGAAGCTCAAGGCAGAAGAGGGTGTGGCCAGGTCCCGGAGGGTAACACTCCGGTGTGCGGAGGACGGTGGTTCAGAGGGTGGGACCCCTTTAATGACCCAGCTGGCTTAAAGCAAACCCAGCTCTGCCCTCCAGGAAGCGAGGGATCAATGGCCCGGACAAGTGCACTCTGAGAGGACTCACATCCCAACCTCAGGTACTCTCCACTCCACCCTTGATGCCTACCTGCCAATTAAACTGTGTAACCCGCAGGGAAAGGGAATGTGAAGATGCTCTGCAAAATGAAAAAGGCTAATTGTTGGGGGAAGAGATGGCGATCAGCACCTTTATTTTTGCCCCCATGACCCAGACACTTCAGCTGGACACTAGCTGGTTGCCTGTTCGATTAAGGTCTCTGTTTCAGCCACTGAAGCTGGCTCCTCATAAGTCCCAGAGGGCAGGACACCTCGCTCTCTCCCACTCCTGTGAGGATCCCAGGCCCACTCCTCAGGAAGCTGGAGCTCAGACTTCCCAGAAGACATCACAAACGGCAACACTAGCTACAAAGAAGAGACTGCGCACTCCCTCCCTCAGCCCGGGTCTGATCAAGGGAGATGATGTCGTTCAGACATGTGGTCCCTCTAACATGGCCTTGACTGGCACATGCTGTGGGGTCTCATCAGGTCCAGCTGCTCGGCCTTCTCCGGACTCCACAGTGGAGCTGCCACCACCCTGGGCACAGCTCTCAACCCCAGGTCCCGGGCCGCGGGCCCCAGGCCCACCTAAGGCTTCCCCACTCAGTCAATGGATGAGGACCCTGCTTGAGTGCTCTGGGGGCCCCAGGAATAAGAGGCACACTTCCTGCCCCAGGGGCAGCTGTGCAGAAGCCATCTGCAAAGTGCAGTGTGGCCCTATGTGATGAGTGGGGTCCGCTCGGTACAGGCTGCCAGGATGGCCTTGGGCTCAAGGAAGGGAGATTTCCACGGAGCCCAGAGCAGCCAGGAAGGCTCTCTGGAAAAGGTGGTTTTGGAGCTGGGCCCTGAAGGGGAGACCTGGAGGGAAGGGAGAACATGACGAATTCTTCAGGCTCAGGCAGTGTGGACAGCGGACTCCATGGTTTCTGTCATGGTGTGTGGCATGTGACTCTTGACCCGAACTGTGTGGCCTCTCCTGTACACGTGGAACTAGGAACACCTTGTCCTGGGGTCCTCCAGGAAATTAAATGATGTGCACACAAAACAGGAGGCACCGTGAACACCTAAGACACTAACATCGGTGGTTCTCAGACCCAAGAACCACCTGCAGGCTTTGTTAAAACGCCATTGTTGGCCTCATCCCCAGATTTCCCACTTCAGCAGGCCTGAGAATCTGCATTCGTAACAAGTGCCCAGGGGATGTTGACAGTGCTTCTCAGAGGCCGCACTTGGAGACCTACTGGCCTGTTACCTTTTGTACATTTCCTGTCCCTGCCGTGGCATCGGTGTTCCCACTTGCAACAGTAAATAGAGGTTATCTCTAATATTTGTGCCTATAATGGATGCACTGTACTAGACAGAGAATGGTTGCAGCTGGAGAAATTGAACATGGTTGATGAGAGAGAACGCCCTGGGTGTGACATTCAAATATGGTGACTATCGCATTGTCCCAGCGTTTCTGGGTAGTGGGCTCGAGGGGCCTGAGCACCACGAGGATGTGGGCTGTAAGGCGTCCTCACACCTGTGCTTCTCCACGCTTTGGAACAAAGGTGCTGCCGCTGTGAGAAGCCCAGGATGGCACACATGCATGCCTCCTGGCTTGGGGTGGCCTCAGTCACCTCTGAAACCCTGCAGGCATGTTAACTCAGATGGCTAAGGCCTCTTCCAGGGGGAGTGGTGTCACCGGCCCAAGCACCAGAGCCTGAAGGCACGAAAGTGCAGGGGAGCCCAGGAGAGCCTCCTCCCAGTGGCCAGGCCTTCTGCGAATAACACTATACTCCCAATAGCAAGCCCCGCACAGGCTGCTCCCAGAGGCCTCTCCTGATGCCCAGGCACCGCCCCACAGGAAGCACTTAATAGGAATAATATATCCTGAATGGCACTCCACAGTGTGCAATTAAAAAGCGTTTCTGTCTCACTTGGGGGGAGGGGGAAATGAAAATCAGACAGGAAATTCCAACGCTACAAGCTGGCTGGTGTCCGGTGGGCTGAGGCCCAGGCTGCTCACTCTCAGGCAGACCTGCCCCCACACAGAGCTTGGCAGAACCTGGCCGGCTGGGCCTGCCAGTGCCCACCCCCACCCCAGAGCCATAGGCTGGCCTTTCTAAGAAGGTGTTGCTTGACAGAATATGACAAAATAGCTGCTGGGAAGAGAGTGCATGAAGCCACGGCCAGCGCAAAGCACTCCACACAGGGCAGGGCCTTGAGGCTGGTCTCTAGGCGGGTGGGCAGGGGTGCACAGAGAAATGCTCACACCAAGGGCTAGCAACGTGCCTGACCCAATGCCACAGGGAGAGGCCAGGCTCAAGTGCTACCTCGCTCTCGCCACATAGGAGCCCGGGCAGTCCTGGGACCAGTCCACTGTACTATAGACTGAATGTTTATGTATCTCCTCCCCCACCCCAAATTCCTATGCTGAAATCCTAATGCCTGATTCGATGTTTGGAAGTAGGTCCTGTGGGAAATGATTAGGACATGAGGGTGGAGTCCGCATGAATGGGCTTAGTGCCCTTATGAAAGCGACCCAAAGAACTCTTTCGTTCCTTCCACCATGTGAGGACACAGAGAGACAACAGCCACCCATGAGCCAGGAACCAGACAGCGAATCTGCTGATGCCTTGATCTCGCCTTCCCGGCCTCCAGAACTGTGAGAAGTAAATGTCTGTCCTTTAAGCCTTCCAGTCTGTGGTATTTCTGTTATGCAACCTGATCTGACTGAAACATCCTCAGATGGTAAGGCTACGATAAGGGGAACAGGCCACAGGAGGCAGACAAGACCTGAGCCAGAGACCGCAAGACTGTGGTGGATAGCACTGCAGCCGCAGCCGACACCGTGGCCAAGCCTGGTCCCATCACTAATTCACTTAGCCTGCCTGTGCCTTGGTTTCCTCATCTGTGCGACGAAGACAGTGACAAGACCCACACCAGAGGGGCACTATGAAGCAAAGCCGAGTTAACGTGTCAAGGGCTTGTGCAGAGCCAGACGTGCGAGAGGGCCCGGGAGTGCTGGTGTGCTATCTCCACCAACCTTCTGCCCTTCAGCCAGGGGTAGGAGATTGGGGGAGCTCCAAAGGCCTCCGGGGGAGATACCTGCCATTGTGGGGAATGAAACCGGTTGCCCAATGGTCAGGGTAGATGAGTGGGGTCCCACATTAGAAAATCTTAGGGCCAAAAAAACCTTAGAGAAGGCCAAGCTTGATCAAGTTGGAAAAGTGTCTTGGTCACAGAATCTGTTCCAAAGAAAGTAGTGTGCAAGATCCCAAATCCGTAACAGATCTGAGGCCCAAGGGGCTGTAGCTCCAAAGGTCATCCCTGCAGACCTCCAAGGGAGGACACGAATTCAGGCCAAGGGCCTGGAGAAGAGTGACCTGTGAGCTGGCACCTGTGGTCCAGTGATCCTTCCACTTGTTACAGAGGCAGGCAGGCCAGGTGGCCTGGGATGGATGCAGGCGTTCCAGTGTGGACACAACACTGCCCCGTTCACGTGCGCAAACATTCCCCCGAGTTTCGCCTCCCTGACAGCTCCACCTGCCAACTTGTACCAGCAACCCTGGCTGCTTCAGTGCTGTCCTGTCACTGTACAAAAAGCCCACTTGTCATGGGGACGAGGAGCATTCAGCCCTTTCAAGAGGACATCGGAGCCACTCCTCTGCCTGGTCCCCACAGGTCCCAAGGTGTCACTGCCACTCTGCTTCCTTCGGCAGCATCCGGCCCCTTTCCTGCAGAGTCTAGCAAGGGGTTTCCTCAGTCTGGTGCTTTGGTCCTGCCTCGGGCCCTCCTCAGAGTGCCAAGAGAGCCTGTGGTTACTCTGCTGCCGTTCTGGAGGGGGCCACAGTATTCAGCCCCCACAAGGCACTGGGGACGCTTTACCGGACTGGCTAAGGCAGCCCTTACTCCAGTCCAGGGTGTGCTGAGGCAGAGCCTGCCAAAGCCAGTCAGTGAGATTCAAAACCGGGCATGGGATCTGCTGTGAGAACAGCCTTCAAGCGCCTCTGAGCACGAGGCTCAGGCCACACTTACTTCCCCCAGCGGACAGCTAATTACACAGTACTTTTCATTTCTCCGCTGAAGCAGGTCACTGAAGGACACTTCCTGAGACCCTCGTCAGTACAGTCCCAGTGATGATGTGTTACTCAAGGGGATCTTTTCCTTAAAACATTCTCTACCCAAAACTAGTCTCTTCTTTTAGTCCCCACCTGGCAAATGCAGCCCAGCCTTGGCATACAGTGCGGACCATATGTTATCTTAAATTTTCTAGTAGTCACATTTAAAAAAACAACTAAAAAAAAAACTGGTAATAATTTTAATAACATAATTTCATTGACCTAGCATATGAAAAATATTATCATTTCAACATATGACTAATACAGAAATTATTAACAAGATGTTTTATATTCTTTAATTTGTACTGTCTTTAAAATCAGTTGAGTAGTTGACACCTACAGCACATCTCGGTCAGAGCAGCTATATCTGAAGTGCTCACCAGCCATGTGCAGTGAGCAGCTGCTACTGAACAGCACAGACCTAACCAGTTATCGCCGCTGACCTCTGACTGTTCAGAGACTTCTAGTCTAGGTTAATAAAAGTACCATCGGTACAAAAAATACGGTGATGAGCACTCTCCCCAAAACTCAGTTCTTCCTCACTTCTGAATCTTAACTCCCTGCAACCTTCCGTTTGGTCACTTAAATTAACTGATTAACCCATAGTTATTATCTCTTCCCACCCTTCCTCCCTTGCTTCCATCCGTTGAACTCCCGGGGCTCCCAGGCTCGTTCCTTCTACGCCCTTGGCTCGTCAGGGCAGAGCAGAGTCAGCAGCGTCGCTCTGATCCCCCCTGGACGCTGCCCACCGCCTCCCCACAGGCTTGGCAGGTGCTCCTGAGGCTTCTGACAGGAAAGGGGGTCCCCAGTGTGAACCCTGAGACTAATAAGGGCTCCTGGTGGGTATTTGGGCTCAATTTTTTTTTTAAAAAGCAAAAACAAAAAACAAAAAACAAAGTCTAGCAGCCATTTCTGCGCGGGGGCCTCTGCGGGACCCTGCGCTTCAGGGAGCAGCCTCTGCGCCGAACCCCCCGCCTCTGCGCCGAACCCCCCGCCTCTGCGCTGAACCCCCCGCCTCTGCGCCGAACCGCCGCCTGCCCGGGTCCCTGCCTCCAGCGGCCTTATAACGGAGCCCCCCCCCCCAGCCCATTTCAACCAATAAGGCCGAGGCTTTCCCCATCCAATCAGAGCTGCGCAGCTCTGACCAGACTGGCTCTATTCTGACCAATCAGGGACCAGGACAGGGGCTCCTGTCTATATAAGCAACTCCCCTCTGGCTAGCAGAGGGCCCTTTCCACCTACTGCAGCTGCCTGTGCCAACTAGAGCTGACAATGTCTCGCGGGGGCAGAGCCCAACAGACTGGCACTGCAGAGCAGAAGGGCACAGTCCCGCGCGGGGCAGGGCAGAGTGGGGCGGGCCATCGTGAGCGAGGCTGCCCGCCTGAAGAGCGGCCTGCCTCAGGGCCACCTGGCCCGGGGGCAGCTTCCCGACCTGCTGTTTCTCAGCAGTGCTGCTGAGCTGTAGCACTATCAGCTGTTCCACAGCAGTGCTGTTTTCACAGTAGTGCTGTATCACTGTCAAGCTGTTTGCACTAAATAAAGTTTCCTTTTCACTGCACCCCAAACTGGGGATTCCTGTTGGCATCTGAATTGGCGCCAACGACCATCAGTTGACACCAGAAAGCAAAGCACATGCAGGGATCATGTGGGGCAGGGACGTGGAGAAACACTGGCCAAGCCATGTAACACTTCCAGAAGCCGGGCTCCCTGGGCAGCACTGGCTCCATGTAATTCTGGACCCAACTGACTGGATGACACTTCCAGCACATGCCATTCCTGCTACCCCTCCCCACACTCCAGCCCACTTCCCACTGCTGCTGGTGGAAACAGTGGCTCCCTGGACAAGGATGCTGGAGGTCCACCTGGCAGGACTGGAGGCCAGTCCACAGAAGCCTTGGGAAAAGCCCACTCCCCCTATTTTGCTGGCAGAGAAACTTGGCCCCATGACCCACCCGCTGGCGCTGAGCAGGACTCAGAATCTTGTTTCCTAGAATAAGACTGTGTAGAGGGGTAAGAGAGGAAAAAACTCCAAAGGCTTCCTGGACATCAAAAAAAAACTCTTGCAAAACAATATTTTGATGAGCTAAGTGTGAATTAAAAGCAGACGGAATCTACTTCCTTTAAAATAAACAGGGTTTTAAATATAGGGGCAAACTCACACACACAATGTGTTTCAGAGCCAGAGAAACCAGAGCTGTCCTTCCTTCCACAAACCCAAGAGCAGCCTGGCCCACTAGCCCATTCAAGGTATGTGGGCAACGGCCCTGCTGTGAGTCCACTTCTACCCCAGCAAAGGGAACCCAGAGGAGGGATCCTTAACAGACAGCCCCCAGGTCCTGCTGTCGCCTGTAGAATGGAGTACAAAGCATTCTCGTCCTAGTACTCTCCTGATCCTGCCACAAACTGACCCCCCAGGGTCAGACCCCCAAAAGCCCTCCCTCCTTCACACTTCCCAGCCTGCTACCAGCACTCACTCTGCCTGAAAAGCCCATCCCCGCCCCTGCCCATCTCTTTATCACACCAACTCATAAGCAGGTCCAGTTCACTCGTGCCTCCTCCAGGATGCTTTCTAGACGTTTCTACTGTCCCCTCTCTAAATCAGGCAGAAGATTTGCCCTCTGACTCCATTTCCTCAAAGCCAGAGTCCAGTACCTGGTGTGGTGGGAGTGAGGAATATGTGCCCAGTGAGTAAGTGAATGAATGAGTGGGGGAATGAGTGAGTGACTCTCACTACTGGAAAAGAGGCCTTGAGGACAACGAGGGTGACCAACGGTACTGACATTCTGTATACATTAATTTAGGGCCCAGAAGAGAAAGTCTTGCTGCACAGAGCAGTATACAGAACAGTCATGTCCCACATAACGACGTTTCTATCAACAGACCGCATATACAACAGCGGTCCCATAAGATTGTAACGGAGCTGAAAAACTCCTACGGCCCAGCGGCACTGCAGCCACACAGCACGGCAGCACAACACGTCGCTCGCGTGTTTGTGTGACGCTGGTGTACACCAAGTACGGCGCTTACAATAATGTACAGTGTGCAACACTTGGTAATGGTAATAAACAACTATGTTCCCGGTTTATGTATTTAATATGTTATACTTATTAGAATTATTTTAGAATATACTCTTTCTATTTATAAAAACAAAGTTGGCTGTAAAACGTATGCCATGGTGTGTGACGAGCATACAACAGACAGATGTATGAGAGCAGAGTAGCAACCGAGTACCAGCAGAGAGAGCAGAGAAGCAGACCCAGTACTAGTGAGACCGTGGAGCAGCACACGGAGCACTAGCAGGCGGAGCAGGAGCGGACATGGCCGTGGCAGGCAGAGCAGAAGAGCAACAGAGCACTAGCAGACAGACAGAGCAGAGTAGCACACGAAGCACTAGCAGACAGCAGAGTAGCACACGAAGCACTAGCAGACAGGGCAGAGTAGCACACGAAGCACTAGCAGACAGGGCAGAGTAGCACACGAAGCACTAGCAGACAGGGCAGAGTAGCAGACAGTACCAGTAAAAGAGCAGACTAGTAGACAGTAGTAGTAGACAGAGCCCAGATTCCTGGGCTCATCAGCTGGGACCCTCCTCAGAGACTGACAAGAGAAGTGATTCTAACAGCAATGCACCCGGCCTCCCACATGCTGAGCTTCCCTGACATGTGACATTTGTTAACTGATTCAGCCCTATTGCACTTGATGGGGAACATATTATCATCCTAATTTTACAGATGACAATAAGCTGGCTGAGGTCAATCCCAAGGCCTCACAGCCACCCCTGGAAATTCCAGACAGGTTCTCACAGGTGGGACAGGGCAACGGGAGCTCTTCTAGGACCATGAAGATAAAACGCGAGGCCAAAGAGGAGGCCCAGAGTGCCCAGCCCCTCTCAAGACAGCATGGGCCGGGCTTCAGTGTGATCAGAGCCACAGGTAGAAGTACATGTGGCCTGGAGACACAGGATGGACTTGGTATTTCTACTTTGTTTGTGGCCTTTCCAAAAGTGATTACAACCGCTGTCCCTCCCCCCCCCCCCCCCCCCCCCCCGTCCCCTAAAAGGTATTCTAAGTGCTGCCCAGGGATGCAGCAAGCTGGAAGCAAGTCCAGGAGGGACCCAAGGGAGGGGGTTATCTGTTTTTCCAGCTGTGTTCCTGGTGCCTGCTAATAACCCCCATGGATCATTCTGCCTGGCTTGGAAAACGTGCTGACTGGAGTTAAAAATGGGCCCCTTTCCCACCAGTGGCTCAGCACCCTCACAGCACATGCGGGGTGCTCCTTGTTAGCATGCTGCTTGTATAATTAGGGTGGAGAGGATGGCAAAGGGCCCACCCCAGGTCCCCAAGAGCAATTGCATTTCAGAAAAAGCACCCACCTGGTTTTATGCTGATTAATGGTGGGTCCCACTAATAGCCCTGCTTAACACAGGAGTTTGTCAAGATTAAGTAATTGCCTTAAACAAAAAGTGTATTATCTGTAAGGCCCCGCTGACGAATGACTAGTGCTGGGACATGGGGTGATGGATGTCTGGGACACCCTGCCACCATCGCCCCCACATTTGCATAAATTAAAACACAGCCTTTGATTAGGATGAGCAGCCCCGCAAACCCTGCCAAGGAAAGGGCGGCAGTGGGCCCTGCAGTCAACCAGCTGCAGGCCTGCAGGCCACTGGGAGACCCAAACTGCCCGTTAGCATTACAAATTCGTGGGACAGGCAAGGCCCCACTGCAAAGAGAACCAGGTGCCCTGTGGGGTGGATGTTGGGACAGAATGGCTGGAAGGAAGAAAGCACAGCACAGGGAAAGTGCAGATGCCATCAGAGGCCCTAAGGAGACCCAGCGAAAAACCGGGTGGAAAGCCCACAGACAGCTAGCCTGGTACACACACCTCGGCATGCGCTGTGTGGAGAAGCTGCCGCTGCCACTGAAGTCAGGGGCTATTTCACAAAACTCTGCTGTCCACAGGGTTGTTACCAGATGGTGGCCTGCGACCAGCCAGGATCCCCAAGTATAAAACAGGTTTAGCCCGACCAGTGTGGCTCAATTGTTGAGCATCAGCCCATAAACCAAGAGGTCCCCAGTTCAATTCCCAGTCAGGGCATATGCCTATGTTACAGGCTTGATCCCCAGTAGGGGGCGTGCAGGAGGCAGCTGATGGATGTTTCTCTCACCAATGTTTCCATCTCTCTCTCCCTCTCCCTTCCTCTCCCTCTAAAATCAATAATAATATTTATATATATATATATCTTTATTGATTTCAGAGAGAGGAAAGGAGAGGGAGAGAGAGAGAGAGAAACATCAATGATGAGAGAGTCAATGATCGGCTGCAGCCCGCAACCCGGGCATGTGCCCTGACCGGGAATCGAACCCCGATAGCCTGGATCCTAGGTTGACGCCCAACCACTGAGCCATACCCGGCCAGGCAAAATCAATAATAATTTTTAAAAAACATATTAAAAAATGAAATAGGGTTTAAATGAGGTCATGTGCACAATTTCACACCTCTAGCAATAAGTTCCCAGGTTCCGGGCCCTGAAAGCCACATCAGAAGCCCAGGCCCCTAGAGCATTTCTCACTCACCCCCTCCAGAAGGTACTTTGAAAGAGGCAATTCCCGGAAGTGGGCAGAAACTCGTGCAGTGGGGCTAAAGGTAGTGACCACCGGGACCCAGCCAGGTTGAGAGGAGCAGATGGACTCCCTGTGTCTGAGAGGCACCTCCAGGTGATCTCCCTGTGGGACCCTCATCACCACGCAACCAAAGACGGAGGGTGTGTTTATTCCCAAGAAGGAATGACAATGATCATGCTGCAGCTCTGTGGCTTCTGATGACTCAGGGGACCAGAGCTGGGGACCCTCCCAGCCATTCTGGGGTTGGATCTTCATCACAAGTGTGGTAACAGTGCACCCCGATTCCCCCCACTGGGTCAAAGAGACACTTAGGGGAAGAGGAAGAGGGTAGCTTGGTACTAACATGAAACCCCAGTCGGCCTGCATCTCCCCTCTGCCAACATCTGCCCACCAGCCACAGGCCATGCAGTGCCCTCCCCAGTGGTTGATTCTACCTCCCTTTCCAGGCAAGGGAAGATTCCCAAACCAAACCACCCACCCAGAATCTGCCTTTGGGCTGGAGCAACACCAGCCAGAGCCAGGAGCTGTTCCCATAACATTGGTTTCTCCCGAACCACAGTTTCAGGGCCGATGCCATGTGTGGCCTATTGCTGGGGAGGAGCTGGGGCCATGGGGCCGCAGCAGTGGCAAGATCTGGGTCAGGGGACCATCCCTCCCTAGAAGCAGAAATGGTGCCTTCTTCCAAATCCACAGGGCCCTCCCGCTTCCCAGTTCTGGAACATGCTGAGTCTTAATCAGGGGGCGCTGGTTTCTTTTCCCTTTCTAGGTGCTGGGAGGGACCCACGATGAGCAATCTATAGAGCACAAGTCCACAGGTTGGAGCAGAACAAATGCTCCAAAGACAAGGCCCCTGCTATGCGAGGGCTCTGGACAAGTATCCCCACAGAGCTGCCTTGTTTTACCCAAATGCACACGGATGCCACCTTGAAACCCATTCCATGCTCCTCACTCTGGCTGGTCCTGGGGAACCCTGCCCCCATGCCCAGCACCATAGGCTGAAGCTGAGCGGAGGCTGAGTGGACAGACCACCAAACCAGGGCTTGAAGGGCCTCCGTCACCACCGCTGGACAGGCGGTCCCCGCTTACCGCACAGGCAGTGGGGCAGGTCTAATGACCTGCTGTGCAGGGTCTCACGTAAGCACCAGGCCGTGGCGTGCTGTCCATGCCATCCTTCCTGCCACCCCAAGGCATGAGGAGGGTCAATAAATGCCCTCAGGAGGGCAGCCACCTCCCCACCGTGCTGTTCACTATGGTGAAAAGACTGTCCAGGCCAGCAGCCCGCTGATGACCTAAGCGATGAGACTGCATGAGTGCTGGCGCCAGGCGGATTTCTGCACACTTGATATTCCCATTTATTTGTTCTTCACATCAACCCTATGTGGGGCCACTGTCACTATCCCCATTTTACAGATGTGGAAACTGAGGCTTGACAAGTATGTAACTTGCCCAAGATTACACAGCAACTAACTGGCAAGGAAGGATTTGAAGCCTTGTCTGTGACTCTAGAGCCTGAGTTTTTACCACCATCTCATCCTGCCAGTCCTGGTGACTGCTTTCTTTATTACAGTGCTACTGGCTGCGAAAATGGAGCACAAGTCCCTAGCCATGGAAAATGCACTCCGTGGTTATGTATGTCAGTATCATGGGGTCTCCTCAAGAGAGGCTGCTCCTGCCCAGAGCCCTCGGGGGTCACCCAGCTCCCAGTTCAGTCTTCTCTGCTGTTCCAGCCCATCTTCACGTCCTGGCCAGGCTCTGCTCTGGAGATGCAGGAAGGAAAATGCTCTGGCTCTGGTCCCTCCCAGGCAGCAGGAGACACACAGGCAGAAAGGTGACAGGTGTGCAGAGGAGCTGACCAGGAAGGCCCAGGGATGAGAAGGGGCAGGGTGCTCCCTGCTGTCACCACACCGGTGGCAGAGCAGCGGTGAAGGGTGGACTGGGGTGGTGGGAAAGGCTGGATCAGGGGGTGAGTCTGGGGCGTTCCACATCTTATTTAACATGGAGGACACCATCTCACCAACCACCAAGGACCAGACATCAGCTGGTGACAGAGAGGCATCAGGTTCTAGCCAAGGGAGTAACAGGGTCAGAACTGCATTTTACGTCCAAGGGAGCGGAGGGTGAGGTGTGTGGATGACGCCTGGATGAGGAAGTGAATTAAGATGCAGATCTTACCCGGAAGCGATGGGGGTGAGAGCTGAATTGCCTTCCTCAGGGCAGCGGGACAGAGGGAGTGGGTCCCGAACACGCAGGCTGCAGGGCCAGCAGGGCTTGGTGCTGAGCAGGTGTGGGAGTGGGTGAGGAATGAGGCTGGCCTGGTTGAGCATCCTGGGAGGGGTGCTGACTTGGGTCTTAGGCTGGCGGTGGTGTCCCCAACTATGAGAGGGGACACAGGAAAGAAAGGCTGCTTTGAGGGTCTGAAAATAGGCACTTTCTGACTTGCTGAGTTTGAGACGCCTGTGGGGCATCGGTGGCCAGCCACATCCAGGGACTAGTTGAGACACGAGGCCAGAGCTGGGAGACAGCTTTTAGGAGAGGCTCCTGTCTAGGAGATGCTGGGTGGTGGATGGAACCTTGAGTAAGAATGATTGTATAAGGCGAGTGTGTAGAGTGGGGAGCCAGAGCCTGGAAACAGGGCTCCTATCAGAGCTGGCTTGTGCTCAGCTGGCCCCTTGGGCCTTCCAACATGGAGGTGGCCTGGGTGCTCGGCTCCGGACCCAGCCTTACCGGCATCCAGTGCAGGAGGAGAGGTGACCCCCAGTCTGCATCCAGCGCCTCTGAGCTCAGTTCTGACTGTGCAGAGAGCCTCATCGCCACATACGGGTGTGGACAGGGAGAGAGGAGACTGCTATGGGGACGTTACCCCTCCCCAGGTCAGAGTTTGGGAGCCCCATTCATGCCAAAGCTGCTGACTTCCTATGGGACACACTGCCAGGGCTCATCTGCTCCCACTATACTGCTGGGACCTGGCCCCCAAGCTGACGCCACACCAGAGGCTGAGCTGACAGGTGGCTCTGGAGAGGTCAGCAGTGTGCCTTCTCTGAGAGAGGCAGCTCTCCTCTGGCCGCCACATCTCCATCCAGGCCGATAGTGGGTCAGTCAGTAATCAGAGCCCAGCAAAAGGTAGGAGCAGGATGAGCTGAGTGTAGTGACCACCTGCGTAGAAACTTGACACACTATGGGCTGGTGCAGCCCACTCCCTCATCAGTACCCGATGACCCTGGGGGAGGCAGCTGACACCGGACTAACAAGTGTTCAGCTGTGGGTCTTGAGTGGAACAGAAGGGGCAACAGAAGCCTGAGCCCACCTTGAAACTCCATGTTCCCGCCGTGTTCCCAGATGAAGGCAGGAAACCTTTCATCTGCCTGAGCTGTGCCCCATGCCCAGTCCTGGAGCAGCCAGAGTGGTGGGCAGAGAAAGGTCAGCCCATCAGCCTGGGATTCGCAGCGATCCAGCTCCCAAACAGAGAGAAGCCATCCCAGGCTCTGAGTGTCCTGCAAAGGGGCGGGTTTGGTTTCCTAATCCTGGCTCTGCCACATACTGGCTGTGTGACCTTAGGCAAGTCATTTAACCTCTCTGAGCCTCAGTTTCCTCCTATATAATTTCCTTCCCTTGGAGGGCCACTGGGAGCAGTCAAGAAGATCCCAGAAATGGAGCCTCATGCCCTAGCTGGTGGTCAGCACACCTGCCCCTCAGGCAAGCAGCCCTCCCACCCTCAAAGGTGGCAACCTGGAGGATGGAAGATGCACAAGGGACAGGTACCCCCCTTAAACTGCGGGGTGCCACAGAGAGGATCCAGTACTTTCCCTACCAGCAGCAGGCGGGTTTGAGCTTCCCTCCCCTTCTCTCCCTCCATCTCCCTCCGCCTCTGCAGGAACTAAGAGCCCCTTTTACAGCCCTTGTGTGAGCCCCAGGGAGCCCAGGCGGGGAGAAACGAGTGCTAATACTCCCAGGCACATTTACTGAAACCTTTTGACATGGAGGATATTTTTATGAGATAAGTGCCCCGTGTCGGTATCAACTGGCAAGTTTCATTGCTCACATTTCAGTCCTGCAAAAAGCCTTTTTCAATCACTGTCCGTGGCAACAATAAACTTTAATGGCTGAGAGAAAGCCTGCAGCTCAGGCGCAATCTGTCCTTCCACATCTCTGCCCCGTGCCACCAGACCTCCCTCCTCTCCCTGTAAGCCAGGGGCCCAGGCAGCGGGGCAGACGGGGGGGGGGGGCATCTTCCACCCCCAGCCCCCTGCTTCTCAACCTCAGGGACTGCAGACCCTGAAAGCATATTAGAAACACCAGGGATTAAAAATGCCAGTACCCAGCCCAGCCCTGACCAACTGAATCAGAGCCTCTGAGCTGGACTCGGGAACACTGGCCTTTTAAAAGCACCCCAGGTGGCTGCAATGGGCAGTGGGCATTGAGAGCAGTGGCACTTCCTCCCAGAAGGTGTGTCTTGGGCCACAGCTGGTCTTCCCTTGGCAGGCCACTCCCTTGCTCATGCACCTGCACATGGACATGCGTACTGCACCCAGAGATGTCAGGCAGATGTGTGGCTCTCTAGGTGATGGTGAGAGAACCAGAACCCAGAGGTCACAAAGTCACACAGAGACCTGGGAACCGACATGCCCTCAGAGCCCAGCCCCTGCCATTCCCATCTGTGGGAGTCACTTTGGAAGTGAGCATCTGAGGGAGGAAAATAAATAGTCTGGGGCTGCCTCACCTGCTAGGTTAGTGTTCAGCGGATGAAGAAGAGTGACTCAATGGATGAATGAATGAATGGCTTCTACCTACAGGAAACTCACTCACCCATCTATGTGTCCCACAGGCAAGGATGGTGGTTGGTGTTTCTGAAATAATCACTTTCCAGAAGATCCTAGCGGGTTCCAGAACTCAAAGTAGGCAGAGCCAGGGCCTCTATCTGTCTTCTTGGTCACTCCGGCACCATTTACAGAGCCGTGCCCATTGCCCATGGCCCATGGCCGGGATCACGGGTTGAACAAGATTCTTGCACTGAAGTGAGCTGAGGACGGCTTCCTCCCCACCCTTGTATCACACTCCAAGCTTGCCATGGCCCCCATGCTCTCCCACCACCCACCTTCCTCTCCCCCCCCCAACCTCACCTCCCAGCGAGCCCCGGACCTCGTGACCCAGCCAGTCTCTGTGAAGTCTCCCGGTCAGACTCCATCTCCTCTGGAACATCTCCCAGCTGTCTCACAGCTTCTGCTGTAACCCCTCTGGGTCCTCTGGAGGAGCAAACATGGGATCACTGAACAGGGGGTGGGAGTGTCCTGGGTCCTGGAGGCTCACCTTTGCGTGGCTGTCACTGCCAACGACCTATGTAAGGTCTGCTGTGTGGGTCTCTGTGTCTGGAGTATGACTAAAACTGTTTTAACCTGTGCAGAGGACTGCTGAGGGCCCAGTCTGCCTCTCAATGGGATGGCTGGTTTTTTCACGCATCTTCAGCCAACCTGTCATCTGGGGATGTGTCTCTAGGAACAGTCTGTCAGAACGAGAGCTGGAGCCCAGCTCTCTCATTGAGGAAAGCACTGAGCCTGGTGGGCCATTTAAACAAATGGTCTGAATTGCCTTTTTAAACCAAACCAAGCCAAACCTGAATATTTCCCCGTGGCTGTCTGGCCCCTAAGTCTGCCATGGAAAACTGGCCTCAATAAATCCCTCCTTTGCCATCCATTTCTTGAGTCTCACTTCCCTCCCCAGCCTCAGCTTGAACCATTTATTACAGAGTCTCGAAATAAACAACTTCTGCAACTTCCAAATACTCACAAGCTTCACCTGTCCCCCCATCCATCAAGGCAACGAAACTCATTTCTCCTTAAGGGATGAAAAAAGCCCAGCATTGGGGACCAATTAACCATTTCCTTTGAAATGCATGCGTGCTGTAGGCCACTGCGGGTGAACTCCAACCTCTGATGAAATGGGAACCAGATGCCAGGACTTGGAGGTGCACAACATCCTGCCACCACAGCCCGTCACCAAGGACGCGGGGAGGGTAGCACAGACCCCGAGGGGCTCTGGCTAATGTCACAGCCCAGGCTCACGACACCAGCTAGAGCTGTAATGTTAGCCGTCACCTAGGACAAGAAATGAGGGCCTCCTGCCAGCCCCGTGAACACCCAGTGCCTCCCAGCCGTCACTACTCCTTCCTCCTGACTGTGCACACTCACAGAGCCCTGGCGCAAGCTCTCGTCCTTCCCTGGGATCCTCAAGCCGGAGGGAAGGCTCTCTCTCGCTCAGGGGCTGGGAAAGCTGCAACGATCCTGTCCTCGATCACAGAGCGTCGATGGCTGTCAACCAGCACTTCCTCCGACTGAAAGCTTCTCCTATGATCATGCGTTTGCTCCCCGAGCCCTGTACAGCCAAGAGTTAGTGGGCTGTAGAGGTGTGCTAACAGATGTGAACAACCAATTCTTGGGGGAAGGCGGGAGCCCTCGTTCTTGGCATTGGCCAATTTCCATTGAGAAAACCCTCTCACTGTGGCTGATTTCAAGTCACCAACCAGCAATCCCTGAACCTGGAGTTGGGAGATGAGAGAACTGGCAGCCATGAGCTAGTGTGAGCTGCCCAACTGGGTATTGACAACCCCCAATGAATGCTTCCTTAAGCAAGGACTTTCTTCTACTTTTTCTTTAAAGACAAAAACATCTTGATTTCCTGAAAATAAAATACAATTTTCTACCTTAAAAAAGTTAATAGGATTTTTTTCTTAATAAGAATATACTGATGGAAAGGGTACGCTGAAGCACCCTGTTGGAAATAGTCTGGTCATCTATCTCAAGGGTCCTAATGCTGACTCAGTCATCTCAGCCTGCAATCCTACCCCAGGGTCAAGGTCTAAGTGGAGAAAATGCTGGCTCGGAGGCTGATTACGGTGGAACTGAACACACCAAACGACCGCGGGCACCTTAACAGTTCGACAAGGGGGGAGTTGTTACATTAAGTCTAAAGTCAACCTTCGGGATGATTCCACAAGCATTTTACCATAAATAATAAGAAAGCAGGCACGCTCGCTCTCTGAGGTTGGTTTCCACATGCATTACCTTTCTCCCAGGGGCCCGTGCAGATGCCTTGCTCTCCTGTGCTCACCAGCCATCTAGCTGGGCGCTGGGGACACGAAGACCCTCCCCAGCAAATGCAGCCTCCCCACCAGAGGCCTGAAGTAATGGGCTGGCCAAACAGACGGGATAAATCAATGCCAAGGACACTGTCACCCTGGGCAATCCCGAGCCACTCCATTTTCATGTGAATTTAGCAGCTCTGCATGGTTTTTAAGAAGCCAATTGTATCCTGACACTTTTTAAATGATGCCTCTTCACGTCCAGCCATAATTTATCTTTTACTTAGGAGCAGCTCTACCTCCATAACCATTTGAGGGGAAAATCCACAGCAACTCCACTTAATTTACAATAGTCCCTGCTCAGTAAAACATGGATGGCGGAGGTTTGCCAAGTGTGAACTTCATGTCAGCGGGTCATTTTGGTAAAGCTTAAGTGGCTTTATTTGGAAAGAAAATATACATTTAAAAAGTGTTCACCGATCTGAGTGGTGTGAGGATACGTGTGGGGTGCGTGGAAATTCGTGCTAGTGCATAAGCCCAGAACTAGACTTATACCCATCAGGAAAAACGCTCTGTTTCCCCTTTTTACCTAAAAAAGAAAGGTAAAAATGATTTCAAATTCTTGAAAGGTCCAAAGGCATGTGAGTGACCACATAGATGCTCTGATGGGTCTTTACTCATTCTCAAGACATATGCTGGACCTGAACTTGGGGACCAGCAGAGGGTAGCCCCTGGGCCTCCTCCACCACCTGAGCAAACCATTCAACAGTGCCGACTTCCACTTTTTGCTACAACTATGGCTACAGGAATCCCTTGGCTCTTTCACATAAGAGCTGTGAAAGTAAAAGTCAGAGGGGGGACACAACGTTTATCCAGAGCGCAGAAGAAAGTGGGCACTGTCCCCTCATCTTGTTTAATCCATACACCCATCACATGGCAAGGTTAATCATCCCTACTGCAGAGGGGAAACTGAGGCAGCACGTGTTCAGGTCCTGTGCACAGGGTCACCAAGATGGTTGGTGAGTTTCTTTGAGAGTTCACGGAGAAAAGGACAATTGGATTTGCCAAACAGAAGTGACCTGGGAAACTGCCTGTCTCAGGCAGGCTTTGCTATTCAGCGTGCGGTCCAAGGACCAAAGCCTTGGCACCTGCTAGGAAGCATTTAAAATGAAGAATCCTGGGCCCCAAACGACCTATGGAGTCAGAAGCTGAATTTTAGCCAGACCCTGGGGCGATTAGTTTGTAAATGGAAGTTTGAGAAGCCCTGGTTTAAGGGATATATTCTGCTAAAGAAGGAATGAGAAAAGTGTGTATGGGGGAGGGGCACAAACAAGCCGGGGCCCATTTTGCATCCAGTTCCCCAGAGAACCTGCCCATCTCAGAACTCAAAGCACAGCAACGCCCCACAACTTATCTCAGTGCTGCCAGTCGAGCAGGTTAGAGATGCAAACACCGGGGCTCAGCCTGGACGTAGGGAGTCAGGAGCTGGAGTGGAGCTCAGTCTGTTCCACAGGCTGAGGTGCTGCACAGCCACGGTGCACATTCCACAAAGGGCCACTGTCCCTCACAAAACCATTTACATTTCACTGGGGGCCCACACCTGGCTTGGACAGCAGGGGGAAAAACTGCCTGCTTTGTACTCACTGCGCCAACTGCGTTTCTACAGCGTATTTTCACCCAGTACCTCATTTAACCCTCAGCAGCCACAAAAAAGGCAAGCTGGGCACCACAGATGGGAAACTGAGGCCCGTGAGTTAGAGACTTGGGCCGACCTGAGCAGAAAACCCGTCCATAGGCTGCGTTCACACGCTTGCTCACAGTTCACTACGAGCTGCGCCCATGCGGCCAACAAGGCCTTCCAGACAGGAGAGGGGTGACCCCACCCTGGCCAGCCTCCAGCCCTCACCTTCCACGGCTGCAGGCCGAGGAGGAGTGAGCCTGTGGGGTGTGTGTGTGTGTGTGTGTGTGTGTGAGAGAGAGAGAGAGAGAGAGAGAGAGAGAGAGAGAGAGCGAGAGCGCATAAGAGAGCTCACACATTGCCAAAAAAGGCAGCCCTCAGAAGCAAAGCCTTAAAGTCTGAAGTGTGTTCTCCCCTTACCCTGGGGTGTTTGCTTCTGTATTACAGGGATCTGCAAGAGCCAGCCCCCACTGAGCTGCCGCTTGTAAAACTCAGCTGCACACGTGAGGCCCAGCTGCAGTTTTGCTCACAATGAGCCCAGGAGAGAGCTGTCCCGCAGCGGAAGGCCTGCGTCTGGAAGAGGCGCCTGGAAAGGCCCGCGCATGGTGGAAGGTGTAAAAGTGAGTGTGGCTGCCGCAGGGCGTGGAGAGAGCACTTGCCCTTCTCACCACAGACCCTTCAGCCTGCCCATGTCTGGAGGTGTCACGAGCTAGCACCCGAGGCTCTGGGTTTGGAAAGATGTGCGGGCCTGGGGCCTGCCTGGGGCTTGCCTGGGGCCTGCCTGCTTCAGGAGAGGCCAGCATGCCAGCTGGTCCCAGAATCATCGGGGACAAGTGACTTCACCTCCTGAGCCTCAGCTTCCTCATGTAAACTGGTGGTAATAATTCCTACCACCCAAGGTTGGCGGCAATAAAGCGAGGCTCTCTGTGGAAAGTGTCAGCCCACAGTGGATGCCCCATAAAGGCTCATTTCCCCTCCCTACAGCCGGGCTCTGCTTTGCGGGAGGAGAAACACCCCATGGTTAAGAGCCAACCCGGGAACGCACGCGCGTGTGGAAGGCCTCGCCGCCGGCTGCCCGCCTGGGCTTCCCTGCACGTGCTCCCGAAGAAAACTTCAGATTTATTCGGGTTTTTATTTTTCACTGTAAATACAACATGTTTACAGAGACATTTCTTTTTCTCTATAGACACAGCAAATGTCTGGGGAAAACAAAATCCTTAACTCACGGGATTGGCATGATTTTCTTTATGACAATCATTCTGTTTGTGTGTTGAAAATCTACGATAGCAGTACACTGTGCCACGGAATTTTACTCTGACCTGGAAGGGGGTGTGTGGGTGGGAATCACGTCATACAATAACAAGAAAAGAAGCAGGTAAAGAGAGCCTCACTGGGAAGATACCACGTTTACTCCTCTGAATGACTGGAGCTGGGAAGGTAGGGTTCCCAGGGATTAGCACCGAGGCCAGTGTAAGTGGATGTGACATTGACATCAGAGGCAGAAGAAGAGGTCACACCAGTGGGTGTAATTATCGAACAATTTCATGAAATGGGGTAAGATAGTCTCATAAAATTTTAGGGCCCTAAAGAGATGGTCAAGTTATATATGTATAGGATCAAAAATGTTATCAGTTCAACCTAAGAGATTATCAATCAAACCCACCATTGTACTAACAGGGAGACCGAGGCTCTGAGATGTCCCCTGCCTTCCCAAGATCACAGATGTTAGTGACAATGCCTAAAACAGCAAGTCTCCTTTGTTTTGGGTTTTTTAATTTTCCAAAATAGAGAGAGTTGTGAGATGTGGGAGGGTCTCAGCATGTAATAGAAAAGTCCCCAGTTTTGAGTCAGGGAAGGGATCTGGGTTGGTGGGGACTGTTCCCTGCAGACAAGGGAAGCCAGCCTCTCGGTGGAGACAAAACACCCAAACGGTCATCCAAAAGGGAACCCAGCAGAAACTCTCACCCAAAACCCTGTGTCCACAGTCTTGTGACCTCCTAACAAAAAAATACTTTGATTGGCTTTTTTTAACCTTTATTTTTACCTCTTATTAGAGAAGTGGAAGCTTTCAGGTTCCTCAGCGTGGAGAGGTGACGCTGAGAGAAGAACACGATTCATTGGAACAGAGGAGCCTGGACAGAGCGAGGGCGCAGAGCCCACACGACTTCCAGCCCTGCAGCCCCATTTCCTCTCTAGGACAGGGGGAGTTTGCTCCCCCTGAGGCTGACATGCACCGTGTGGAGAGGTGTACCGTGCAGTGTCAGTGGGGGGGTGTTTGGGGGGGCGCCCCCATATTTGAGGTAACCTAAAGGAGAAGGGTTCTCTTCTCCCACAGAGCGTTTCTGGGACCTCTGCCCACAGGACAGTGGGTGGCGACCCTCTCCCACCCCTTTGCCCTCCCTCTCCCCCACACAGGCCACCTGGGACAGAAGGGGGGACACCTTCTTCTCCAGGCCCCCCAAGCATTAACTTTGATTCTTTAATGTTTATTTTATGATCCCTTTTTCTTTACTCTGATCACCTCTTCTTTTCAGTTGCCCTGCTCAACTACACACATTTTTGGAGGCTGCCTCTAGAACCACGTAGGGTAAAAATGAATAAGCAGACTTCATCGAGAGCTAGCTCTCAGGCCCCCTTGATACCCAAGCTGGGGATCCCTTAAGACGGAAAGAGGCCCAGCCTTTAAAAAGGTTTTGTACGTGTGCCTTTCAAAGGAAACAGAGGCTTGTTCACACTCCCACCTTTGCAACAAAATTCCGATTGTTGATGAGTGAAGTTTTGCCCTGGAAACTCTGACTGCGGTGACCATGGCATTGGCACTGGCACCTCCTGCCTTCAGAGTTTCACCCTTTTTCCATAGGGAAGGCCACCTCCCTGGCTCTGTAAACACATGCCCCACCCAACGCGATGGGCCTGCTAACATACCTCAAGACTCCACTCCTCCTCTGCTTGCGCCCTGCCTGACCCCACCCCATCCTGGGAAGACATGGCCCCTCTGGGTCCCCAGACATGGCCCTCTGGGTTCCTTCTGGACCCCAAACAGCCTTCTGGCATCCTGGCCCTGTGACTTCCATAGACTCTTCCACTGAACCTCAGCTCAGTGAGGTCTGGGACTAGGCCTGGGGTGGGAGTGGGGTGAGGGTGGGGCTATCTCCGGGCAGTCCTCAGTTGGGGACATAGAGGGTGGAGAGGCAGAAGGGAGGGAAGGAGGGAGAACTCTGAGCCACACCTAATGCTGAGAGATCCAACCTGTCCAGGCTCACACAGGGAGGGAGAGATGGAACAGGAAAAATTGGACGTTGTAACTTAGCAGAACTATAGCCCGAGAATCTGCATGCAGATTCTCTGTGAGTTCCGATCTCAGTTTCCTCATCTGTATTGTGGGAGGGAAGGGCCCGATTTGTGACAAAACAGGAGGAGTGACAATGACTTCAGAGCCCTTTGCAAACGTTGAGGTGTCAGACTTGGAAAACCTTAGCCACAGGGGGACCAAATCTTTCATCTTAAGCAGAGGAGGGCAGGGGTATGTGATTGGGGAAGACAAGTAATTAGAGCAGCTCCCCGCTTCTCCCAGGCCACCAGCTTCCATGAGACCCACCCTCTCTTGTGGAAACTGGGTGGGAAACACGTATTTCTCATTGATCAAATTTTCTCCCCAGTTCTGAAAAGGAAAGGCTTAACTTCCCCGTCCTCCCCTCCGACCATCTGACTGTTCCTTCCATAAGCCCACTCAGTACCAAGTCCAAGCAAAACTCTCCTGCTCCGTAGGTACACCCACGTTGAGTTTTCAGTTCTTGATTCCTTTCATCATTGTTGTCTTTTTCCTCCCAGTTTCCCAGGAGGGGAGAACCACGGGGTGGGGGGAGGGGGCCAAAGACCCCACTGGGCAGCCCCTTTCCTCACTGTCAGCCATGTCCCTAAGGAGGTGCCCACTGGGCACTAGAAAGCAGGAAAACTGATTATTCCGGAGGAAAGAGGCAAAAAGGGGGAGTGAGGACTTATCTGTGTGTGGGCTTGAAACCAGCTGACGCCCCCCCACCGCCTTCTCTCATCTGCAGCTCTTTTGACAACGCTGAGCCCCCTCCCTCTCCAGGCTCACCAGGTGGAGATTCAGAACCACCAAAACGGGCGTCAGTGGAGCCCCAGGCCCTCACCTTAGCAGTGAGGCTGGCCCAGCACTGCTGCCCTAGAGAGCGGCCAGGGACAGGGCGCATGAGGGAACACAGCAGGGAACAAAATGCATAAAGGAACAGAATGCACCAGGGAGCAGAGCAGGCGCTTCTGAGAGCTAGAGGACAAAGGCCTCCAGGGCACAGTTAAAACCCAGCCCCTCTGTCCCCGGCTGCAGCTGGGTGTGAGCCCAGGGAAGCTCTCCTTTAGAAGGGGACAGGCATCTGCCGCCAAAACTGTTTAGAAAATAAACAAATCGGTTTTGCATTCAAAAAGTGCACAGGTTTGGGAGACAGGCAGATGCTTGGGAAGACCCACGAAGGCTAGTTAAGCCCAAGAATAACCACCCCCCCTTTGGTGAGTCGGATTCTCAGATGGGCAGCAAATAGAAAGAAAACACTAGTGAGTGCCCCAAACTCAGATCCGGCTGCCACAATGCCCCAGAAGGACCTCTGCCACCCCTTTCAAGACTTCTGTCCCCATAATGGACCTCCCTCGGCCTCAGCCTCCCCCAGTGATTAACATTCGGCGGGCCTTAGAGGAATGTGGGTTTATTCTGCAGGGCGGCTGAGGGGTGCAGGGGGTCAGGTGGCCGGCGTTAAATCACGCTGCTGTCAGCCCCACACAATCCCTCTCCCCTCAGGCTCGGTCATTACTCGGGCTTATGCAAAATAAACAGCTTTGCTAAAGATTCCCCCAGCCGGCCCACAAAGACCTGGGCTAAGGCTCCGAATGCACCCGGAGGCCCATAAACTGGCTGCCTACTTGTTCAGCTGCTGGGCCAGGGAGTTTGGATGGGTCCTGTCCATCTTTTCTTAGTCTGCTTTGAGTTTTCCTTTTTTCTTTTGGATGGTTTTGTGTTCAGCTTTTCTTTTTTCGTTTTCGGTAATTCCTCCCAAGACACTGCCATGAATGCTGCAGACCTATTCCTGTGTGCCACTGGCTCACTCCCTTCACTTTCTTTCTGGGGCTACGTAAGACTCACAATTCCCACTTTTCTATGGGGGAAGTGAGCCATGAGAAATCTCTTATAAGCGCTCCCAGAAAGGAGCCAGTTCTCAGAAGATCCTTCAAGACAGGCTCTGTAGCGGGGCCCAGCAAGAATCATAATTGTCCCAGAGCCACCCACATGCCCCAGGTGGGGGAGGGGAGCCGTGGCAAGGCCACTGGATTTTGAAAACAACCCTCCCTTTCTTGGGGAGCTGGGTTTGGCATTCACCTTGTGCCCTCCCTTCTCCCCCTGCCCTGTCCACTAGCAAGAGCAACCTAAATCAGAAACAGGAAATAACAGCCCCACCAGCTGTGCAACTCAGCCTCCCTCCCAAACTCCTTGGGGACAGGCTGGGCTACTGAGACAGCTGAGACGGTCGCTCCAAGACACCTGAGTCAAAAAACTTAGGACAGGGTGCCAGGCGGCAGGACGTGCCTAGGCGGGGTCATCGTCCTCACTTTGCACAGGAGGGGACTGAGGCTTGGAGACGGGGTAGGCTACCCCCCTTGACTTCAAGTCCACTGTGTCTGCCAGAGAAAGGGCAGCAACTCCAGCTGGTCTGGGCGCCCTGGAAGCAGCCTGGAGACAAGGATGTGAGTGCAGGGGGTTTATTTTGGAGGCAGCAGGCCAACTGTAGGACAGTGGGGACACGCGAGGAAAGAAGGAAGGAGGCTAACCAGGGACTTCAGCACCTTCTGAGCAACCAGTCTCAACACCACAGAGACACTCTGGGCGCCCATGTAGGTCTGACCCCCAACCGTGGGGTTAGGGGTTGGAGTGCTGACACACCAATTTTGCCTGAGACATCTGTTAACTGGGGTTGTTGACTGAGGAAGTTGGTAACTTCCTGGCACCTGGGTCTGCTTCCAGGGCAGCACAAGGGAAAGCCCTGGGGCACAGGCCCATGGGTGCCAAGACCCAGTGCAGTGGTCAGGAGGCGGCAGTGAGCACAGGGCAGAGTCCTCTGCCACACACTAAGGGTACCCAGATGGCAGAACCAGAGCTCCCCTGCCTGGAGCCCCTTGCTAGCTGTGAGGCAGGGACCAGGCTTTGTGTACCCACTTTCCTGAAGAGCAAATAGAGCCCAGGGCCCTACCCAGCAAAACGAACACTGGATGGACCATGTAGTTCTGCAACCCAGATCTCAGGCCTCCCAGACCTAGGGGGGATCCAGCCCACCCTCCTGACACAAGCTTCTCCTATGACCCAGATCAAAACCAGGTGAGGACGCCCTTGTGACTTGAACAAAGAGAGCAAACCTGCCCTTCCCCCGCTTCCCTCTCTTCCCCTCACCCCTCACTGGGGACAACAGGACAATACTTTTGGTGAACACCTGTTCTGAGTGTTGGGTTAAGTAGTCCAAGGAGGTGACAACAATCTGCAGAGCAAAACAGAGCAAATAGTCCTGCAGGGTCAAGAGGGGAGGGGCTTCACTCACCATGCCTCAGTGGGGTCTGTGCTGGTCACACATGGGGGGATGCCACTGACCAAAGAACACCTATTCCAGGAGTCTTGTCAGTCCAGTTTCTCCCAGTTCCCTAAGGTCTCTGTCCCCAGCAAATGAGGACAGCTAGGTGGGAAAAGTCCCCTTCTGCTACTCTCCAAATGGAGTCAGGGGGCACGGAGGAGGGGTCATCACAAGGAAAGAGGAAGGAACAGTGACCTCTTTGGTAAAGAAAGCCAGTGCGGCCCCTCCACCTGCACCAGCTCAGGAATGTGGGCCGGCCCCGCAGGGGGAAGGCACCCGGACCCCTGCCCACCGCTGCGAAGCATCCAGGCCTGTCCTTGTCCCTCTCCAGCCCTCTGGCCAGGCTTCAATCACATTCCGTAAGTCGCTTCAACCCCTTGTTTATTTCTCCAACACTTACACAGCACTCACTATAGACCAGACCTAACAAAGGCGATTCATTTCAGCGGCAGAACCATCCCTACGAAGTACGTCTCCTTCTTGTTCTCATTCCACAGAAAAGGAAACTGAGGAGGAGAGGTTAGGCAGAGCCAGAATTTAAACCCAGGTGGTCAACTTACCCACTAGGCTACATCACCTCTCAAGCATCACCTCCTCCAGAAAGCCTTCCATATTTCCTCTTCCCCTGGGCCTCACCCCTGCACCCCGCTCCGGGTCGAGGTTGCCCACTGGTCTCGTCCCAGCTGGTTACCGGGCAGCATCCATGCCGACCTGTCCAATCCTCCACCACCCTATCAATCAGCCTCCTGCAGCCAGAGAGCTTGTCTTTTCATTTCTGGGTCCCCCATGCCTGGTGCCTGGTGGGTCCTTCAGAAATTTCTGCTGACAAATGGATTAACAAATGGACATCAATGAATGAACAAATGGACATGATCTTGGCAAGATTGTAGAGAAAGCCATCCCCAAGAAGCAAACACCAGGAGGTGAAATGGCTAGAGGTGAATGAAGCAGCCTGCCTGTCCTTGCTCTACCCTGCTGCCCACTGCCAGCTTCAGAGAGCCAATCCTTTGGGGACCCCTGACCCAGGCTCTGTTGCTTACCAGACTGCTGTAATTGCGGATGTCCAGACAGAGGCCTGACCCCTCGTGAAACACACTTGCTTGCTTACTTGGGGCAGAGCTATGAAGGACACATGACTTCATCCACATTGCATCTTTTAACTAATTTTTTTAATTTCAAGATTATTTTAGGTTCAAATGCACTTGTAAGAAATAACAGAGCTACTGTGTACCCTTTACCGAGATTTCCCTAATGATATCTTGCAAAACCCTAAGGCAACGTCAGAACCAAGACACTGGCACTGATACAATCCCATCTTGCTCTGATTTCCCGGGTTTTACCTATGCAGGCAGACCTTGTTTTATTGCCTTCGCTTGACTGTGCTCCACAGATGTTGTGTTTTTTTACAAATTGAAAACAAGGCCCTCCATGGGCAAAAAGATTACCACTCACTTTACTGGTGGTCTGGAATCTCCGAGGTACACTGGACTCGTGTGTGCACGCGGGCTCCGTAGCCACCACCTCAGTGAAGATACTGAACAGTTCCCTCAGCACCAGGACCCTCAGCATCCTGTTTATAACCCCAGCCACCTCCCCCTGCCACCATGCCCACGCACCACCCACTGTCTCTGACCCCTGGTAGTCGGTCCTCCATTTCTAAAACTGTGTCAGTTCAAACATTGTGCCTAAGGTTGCAGATTGTAACCTTCTGGGGCTGGCGTCTTCACTCGGCGTGATGTCAGGGCTTCGTGAGAGGCGGCGTGGGTGCTGTGAGCTCGTTCCTTCTACTGCTGACCAGTAACCCAGGGCACAGAGGGACCGCAGCTGTGCGACCACTCAGCCACTGAAGGACGTCGGCATGGTTTCGGGTTTGGGTAATTACAAATAAAGCTGCTATAAACATTCACGGGCAGACTTCTGTGTGAACCTAAATTTTCACTTTTCTGGGATACATGCCGGATCATGTGGCATTTGCATGTTGATTCGACAAGAACGCGCGGGCTGTTTTCTAGGGAGGCTGCACCACCGCGTGGCTCCCCCACAGCTTCCCCGGCACGGCCGCTGCCACTGGCTTTCCACTTGAACTGTGCTGACAGGTGGGCAGGGGTGTCTCACTGGGTTTCGGCTCGTGTTCCCTGATGGCTGACAAAGTCGAACATCATTTCACGTGCTGATCTGCCATCTATGTGCATCCTTTGTGGCAAAATGTCTCTTTCATGTCTGCTGCCCATTTCCGAGTTGGGGTGTCTCCTTTTTCACTGTTGAGTTTTGGGAGTACTTTACACGTTCTAGATTCTAGTCCTTTGTCAGACACGTGGTTTGCATATATTTTCTCTCAGTCTGCATTCTGTCTTCTCACCCTCTTAACGGTCTTTTGAAGAGCAAATTTTAAAATTTTGGTGAGGTCCAACTTATCAATTTTTCTTTTTGTGGATAATGCTTTTGGTGTTCAAGTCCTGTGCCTGGCCTATATGCTGAAGACTGGTTTTGTATGTTTGTTTGTTTTTAAATCCTCACCCAAGAATATTTTTCCATTGTTTTTCAGAGAGTGGAAGGGAGAGAGAGATAGAGAAACACAGATGTGAGAGAGACACATCGAATGGTTGCCTCCTGCATGAGCCCTGATTGGGGCAGGGATCCAGCCTGCAACTGAGGTAACGTGCCCTTGGTTGGAACCGAACCCGGGACCCTTCAGTCTGTGGGCCGAGGCTTTAGCCACTGAGCCAAATTGGCTAGGGCCAAAGAACGGTTTTCTAAATGTTTTTGCCGTTTTGTTTTACACTCACATCGTGTTTCAATTTCTCGTGTCTTCCTAGGGTACAGGAGCGTGCACTGTCTGAGGTGGGAGGTTTTCTTCCCCCACCTGTACCCGGGAGTTGTGCACCTCCTAACCGCCTTAGGGCGAAAAGATGAACAGACACCGGCATTTAAGTTTCCTTAGGACACAAGGCCACACCAGCCCCACATGCCTTCCAACCATTTTCAGCAGCCTTTTTGACAGGCAGGGCTAGAAAAGGACCAAAAGAGAAGAGGCTTGTTTTCTGTGGCCCCCCATGTTCCTCCTCCCAAGGACTGGATACAAAACGTGTTTTGTTCCCTTGGGGTCCCATGGCACCTGACCTACTGACCTCACCCAGGGAGTGTCCCTTTTCTGGACCAAGTCCTTATAGCCATCTAGCCTGGCCCCTTCCCTGCACCCTCCCCATCCCGGGGAGAAGGGAGACTCTGCCCCTGCCCAGATCCACTACCTCCACTTTAACTGTAAACAGAGGTGCACTACGTCACTGCTGACAAGGCTGTGAGTTGTTGGGCTTTGGGAAAAAGGATTTGATACTGAGGCCTCAGCCAGCACTGGCAAATCTGAGTCACCTTGAGTACCTCTCCGTGGAGCCCGCCCCTGGCTGGGACTCCTGGCCCAGAGCTGGACCCCACAAGTGGCAACTCTGAATAGAGGCCCATTCGAGAAAAACTGGTATCACTGATGAGAGTCAACTTGTATCACACAGTTCTGACCGTGACAAAAGAACATCCCTGATGGTTTGAATACAGATTGTAATCCAAAAATCTCACCACACACCACACCCAAACCAAACCCCAAACACAGTCGCACATCTGTCCTGAACAGCGGCTTCGCAGGAGAGCGGGGCCCACAGTCTGTCTCTAACTGCTGCCGACTCCCCTGAACCACAGAGCACAGGTCTCCTGTCTGAAGAAAGAAGCAACAAAAAACAAGAAGATAAAAGTGACAGCGATGCTGCTCCAAAGGAGAGAGGTTTGGAGCGTAGCAGTGTCCGTTGTGCCACTGATATCCTAGGAAACACCAAAAATAAAACCAAAACTTCTCCAACCTTGCCCAAAAGGACAGCAACAACACTGGATTGCAGGGCATTTTGGCAGCTGAGAGTGTTTACCTAGAGAAGGGGGGCCATCCCCCTACCGGACTGGCAAACAGGCCCTCTCTCCCCTCCCCTCTTCCCAGAGCCTTCCTTTCAGCCTCCAACCAGCCAGAAAGAAGGCCGGTGACAGGGCAGGGGCTTAAGGGGGCCTACAGGGGCTGGACCAGAGGAAGGCCACTCCAAATCACTTTGGCAAACTTGGGCTGAGCCACAGGCCACTATAGCTGGCAAACAACCAGGAGCTCGCGGGCCGGGTCCTGCTAGCTGTGTCTAAGCCGCCGCGCAGTGGACTTGCCGGGTCCCTGTCTGAGTGAGCAATAAAAGGCTCCATGAATGAGCTTCCAAAGCTGCTTAGCCGCCTGTCATATTGATCTAGCACCACGCTAGGATCGGCCCTCTCAAGGACCTGGGCAAACGTGGTATTAGTGCTCCCCTTCTTCTTAAGGGTTTGCTCCAGCCACTCCACTGTTTCCCAAGGAGGAGACCCCCGACCCCGACCATCCATCAAGTGAATGCAAATTGTGGCCCAGACAAAACCAGGCAAACAGCACCCTGCTCCGGATAATGGCCTCTGTGGGAGAAGGGCCCTCGCAACAATGATTGCTGTGTACACATCTCACTAAATACCACACTTCTGATTAGCCTCATAATGATTTGAGTGCGCACCCGCCTCCTTTGAAATGCTCCCAAGTCCATGGCGCGAGTTGACTCAGGGCTAACCTCAAACAGCAGCCTTCCCGGGCTGCCCAGAGCCAGGCAGCGGGCTGCAGAGCTCGCCGTCGCTGCTGACAAGCCTGTGGAATCCAGCACTCAGCTGGAAGGAAAAGGGCACTTCGGGAGCGTGATAATCACAGGCTGGATGCTCTGGCGGGAGCTCATCTAATCTGAGCCTCAACTCAGGTTCACTGGGGGGATATTCCCAGGTCACCCTGAGCTGTGTGTTCACAGAACGGGCTCCCCTCACACTGGCATGCGGGGTGGGTGGGGGAACCCGCAGCTTGCGCAGTGGGAGTTTTCCAGTGGCATCTAGCCACCTGCCTTCAGTGACCTCAGGAATCCATTGGGGCGGGCTTCTGAGGTTCATCTGAGAAGCCACCTCTTCCTAGAGTGTCCCTGGCGCCTACAGAGAAAAACATGGGTGTGTTGGGTGCACGTACTTCACCACGGGTCTCTTGGGCCCAGACCTCTCCTGAGCACTGGATGGCTCTGTCCATCCCTTGCACAAGTCCCTGGCACCACACTGTGGATGTGACACGTCCAAAAAGATGTGGGCAGCTCCTCCGCACAGCACCTCCCTTGCAGAGGGGCACTGCCACCCCCTCAGCCAGCACACCCTGGCTGCCTCCTGGCCCTAGTCCACCTTGCAGCTGTGGCTCAGGGGGGGCCAGCAGCGCTGCCACCACGGCCCCACTCCAGCCCTTTCATCCTGCCCGCGTCCTGGCTGCCCCCTGAGCAGCAGCCTTGCCTCACCACCTCTGCCCACACCCCTCCATGCCCCCAGGAATCCCAGTGAAAGCTTTCCAGCACACAGGTCTGACCCTGTCTCTCTCCTTCGTAAACTCTTTGGCAAAATGGCACTAGGAACGCCTTCCTCCTGAGGTCGGTGTGAGGGGCACACGCTAAATGGTGTGAATAGATCTGGCAGCTGGCAGGTGTCAGTAAACAGGAGTGGTTTCCCCTTTCGTTTTCTCAGTGCCGCAGAGTGAGAAAAGCACAGTGTTATGATATCAGCTCATGGTCCTCCCATGTGATAACAATGACGACTTCAATGCTAATGACACTGGCCCACATCTGAAGCCCCCAACCTCACATGATCGAGTGAGGCTCGGTGCTACCGAATTCTTCCTCCTCCGACTCAAAGCACAGAGGCCCTCGGCTTCCAAGCAGCAGATGACTTTATTTTTAATCTTCCCCGGAGGCCTCAAGCCTGAGTCACTGCCCACCTGCTAGACGCCCTCCAGTGCCAGCAGCTACCTCACGTGCTCTGTTTGTGCAAGTGGGCACTGGGTGCTGCTGTTGCTATGGCCTCCACCACAGCCCTGAGGCAGCCGTGAGACACACATGGGCCAGAAAGGGAGGGCCAGGGGAGCATGTGCTCCCCCAAAGAGAACAGAGAGGAGCAGGGGGTGCCGCCTGCCCAGCCCAGGGGTGGGAGGGGAGCAGGCAGGTTGGAAAGGCCTGGCCAGTGTGACTGAGGCTGAAGCAGACGGGCACAGGAGTGCCCCCCGTGGGGCCAGTTATTCTAGAACCCAGACACACTGAGGCAGGTACCCTGGCTGTGAGGGTCTGTCTGTGGGACTCCAGCCTGTCCCACTAAGCCCAGTGGGGCTGGGAGTGTGACCACATCCTCACTCTCTGGGGCAGGGGTCTGACAATATGGCCCTATGGCAATGAAAATGACAGGGTCCACAATAATAGGTGCCTTTTCTGGACCAGACTCAGTAGCAAACAGAAATATAGACAGGCTTGCCCTCATCCCCACTTGGGGATGCGAATTCTCACAGCCAGTAGACTCCGCAGGGGCAGCACCTGTGGTTTTTAGTCCCGGTGGTCCTAGTGTCCTCACCATTCCCAGGGGGAGAAGGGAATCAGGGATAGCTTCCTGGAGGTGGGGACCTTAAGCTGGACTTTGAAGGGCAGTCAGACTTAGATGGTCAGAGAGGTGGGAGGGGGCATTCAGAGAGGGAGTTGGACAGAGGGAGTCAAGGAGCGGCATGGGGGCTCGAGTCCAGGTGTCAGGCTGACAGCAGCAACGGAGTGGGGGATGGGATGCAGTGACCCCCTCCTTCTGGCCTGGTGGGGTGAGCAGATGCCTGGCCTCGCTCCAGCAGGGAGGTGGGACAAGGTTTGGGCCTGAGCATGTGGCTGGCAGGGTAAGCACTTGCTGACTGCGCTACCCACTCCAGATGGACCCTGATGGCTGTCCTAATGTCACTTGGCTTAGGGGCGGGTGAGCGAGGGACCGGCCTGATTAAATCCACCATCTCCACCAGGGCCCACAGCTGTATATCTCCAGAGTGGGGGAAGTGACACCTCACAGCCTGCACACAGCTTCATTTCCGAAAAGAATGTGTGAGAGGGGGAAGGTCAGGAGACAGGCACAGCCGTAAATTTGATGGAAGGTTTAGCTGGAAACCCCATTAAATCCACACACAGCTTGACGCTGGGCAATGTCCTTCTCCGAGTCTGCTGAATGGGGCCAGGGAGGTGAGGGACTCACTAAGTAATGTCCTCATTTTTTGGTGTCTCCTATTACCCAGGGGATGAAAAGCCCATTACCCATAAGGTTTAGTGGCACTTGGTCCCAGGACTGCGATGCTGTCCTTTACCCAAGCCCTCCCTCAGCCAGCACCTGCGGCGGTCGGCCTCTGTTGACGTGTCTGTCCACTCCACCAACTGAGCGGATGGCTGTGCTCTCCATGCAGCCCTGGGCTCTCTCTCTCCCTCCCCACCAGGTAGTGCTCTCTCCCCTGCCTGGTGCGGCCTGGTGGGGCCCGGGCAGTGGGGTGGAGGTGAGTGTGATCCGAGTCAGGAACACTTGTGATATGTGGCTGTGAACCCAGCACTGGGCTGCCTGCTGAGAGCTGCCCATGGCCCTCGGACCTCATGAGGTGGCCTGAAGAAGGTGCACACCTGTTCCTAAGAATCATGCCTCAACATGGCATCTCTAGCGAGGGTCCAAAGCACAGACTGTTTCACCTAGACAGGAGCTCCCGTGAGAGGCAGGAACTGGAGACATCGGTCTAGGGGCCTTCTACCCCACCACCTGCCAGGCGCCAGGGCCACACCTGCCACTAGGAAGTAACATCTGTCCAAGACTCAGCTCAATAACCACACAAAATGGTGAAGACAACAGAATTGAGCTAAATTCTCAGCTGTGCAACCTTAGAGAATTACTCAGCTTCTCTGAGCCCCTATCTTCTGGATCTGTTCAATGGGATCGCAATGATACCTCTCCTCCTAGGAGGGTTATGGGGATCTAAGGAGTAAATGTCGCAAGTGCTCAACAAGGATCTGCCAACAGCACAGCTTCCTTTGCAGCGAGGCTGGCGTTCAAGGTTATCTTCCTCAAGGCCTGGCAGGAGTGTGACCATTTTCACTAGAGCAGGTGCAAGTAGAAGCTGACGCCCATGTAGGGACTGAAGGCTCCCTCTCCTTTCTCCCCCAGAAGCCCCAGCTAAACATACTTTATGAGGCCATTTATGTGATATTCTGGAAAAGGCAAAATTATGGGAACAAAAACATAACAGAGGTTGCCAGGGGCTGTGGGTGGGTATGGGAGACAGCAAAGGGCAGGATGAGCATTTGGGGGAGAGGGACTGTCTTGTATTTATCTTGATGTGATGGTAGTTACACAACTGTACATATTGGTTAAAATTGATGGAATTGTACACCTCAAAAGGGCACGCTTTGCTATATGAAAAGTGCACCTTAATAAACCTGGCTTAGAAAAAGAAAATATGGAAACAAAGATCCACTAAGACCAGGTGTGAGACTAGGTGTGAGGCTGGACCAGGTGGCTCCATCTTGGAGGTGAGAAAGGTCTGGAGCAGGGGTGGGGAGCGTCCGGCCCGCAGGCTGTGTATGGCCCCCGAAATCACTTGGTCTGGCCCAGCCAAGGCTTCACCAAAGAGAAGCAGTTCCAGCCATCACATTAGGAGTGAGTTAATTAAATGTTTGACCAAATAGCAGGCTAATTTTTAAGTTGATAATTTTGTATGGCCCGAGAATGATGTTATAACTATCCAAATGGCCCTTGGCAGAAAAAAGGTTTCCCACCCCTGATCTAGAGTAAAAGCAAAGAATGTCAGCAGGGCCTACAAGGGAACGTGTCAGAAGGCAGCGGGACCCCACTGTCCAACACAGGATGGATGACAGAGGGACATGACAGACACAGCAGGGAGGTCCAGACCCTTCACCCTCAAAGACAGCCCGCCAGGCCTTCGGGCCTGGGCCCATGACTCTGCACTGTGACCGCAGCCACTGCCCCCCCCTCTGGCTTACCCTTCTTCCCAGCAGCTGTACTTCCCACGTTCACAGTGTCTAGGACTTCAGGGACACCTGCATTCCACAGGTGAGCATCGGAGCTGGGTGCCCTCCACCCTGGGCACCAATGTCCTCCTCTGCAGCCTCCACCCCTTCCCAGCGGGTGAGGCATCCTGGAGGCAGACCTACTGAGGGCTGCAGGCCTGTGGTGCCCGACCCTGCCTGCCCTCATCCCACTCGGGGCTCCTCTGAATAAGGCCCGGGGCTCCTAGAATAAGGCCCGGGGCAGTCCCACCTCACTCCTTCCAGAGTGAGGGCTCCTCCCCAGGGTGAAATGATGGGCAGCCACACTGGTCCAGACACTGGCTGTGAACTCACAGTCAGGTAAAACCCCAGATGGGGGCTGATCTGTTTGATTTCCAAGCTGTATCTCCCCTCTCTGTACTTGAGTGTGCCCTGGAACCCACCTGTAGGCTTTACCGGTCCCTTGTCACATTCCATCCCAAGGACCTGTCCAATGCAAGCTGACTCTGGTGCTGTGTCACTGGGAGCTCTGCTCTCTCGGACACGTCACATGGCTGTGCCGCCAGCTCCATTTGTCCTCCCTCCCGCCCTCTCCCCCCCCCATCTGCCCTCCCTCATCTCAGGGGCCCTGGGGAAGGGGGAAGGGCTGGGACTTCCTCAGGCCGCACACTGTCCTATCTGGTTGTGGAATGGGTAACTCTAACAGGGCACTGGGGAGTAGGGCCCAGAAGCTCTGAATTTGGGCTGTCTTTCTTGAAAGCATCACATTCAAGTTCTTTAGAGAGAAAGTGACAACACTAGTTGGGACCTCTGTGCACCTAACACATGGACCTGCTCAGGTAATCCTACTAAACACCCTATAAGGTTAGGGCCTCACCCCCATTTTACGGATGTGGAAACTGAGGCTCGGAGAGGTCATGTTAGCATGGAAACACAGGTAGCTTTTCCACCATTAGGTGCTGGATTTAAAGGGCTGAATAGAAAGACTAATTCCATGTTTTGTTCCCTGGGGTAGAAATATCTCAGTTCCCATCTGGGAACGTGGAAGCAGGTAGAAGCAGGGCGGGGCCTGTGTGCAAGGACAGAGGAAAACAATGATTCAGAGCCAAACTCAGCTCAGCTTCACCTCACATTCCCAAGTTTTTCAAAACCAGTACAAATCAAATTCTGCTTAAGATATAATTTAGCTTTTTATAATCTCTCATATGCAAATATCTCAATTGTCCTAACAGTTCCTACCTGCTTTTTCTGGCTTATTCCTGCTGTCTGGGGTGTTCCAGGGCTTGGGCAGAAAAACCACAAGCTTTGCTTCTTAGTGGGCAAAACAAGGTGTGTGTGTTTGTGAATAACCACATATGTGACCTGGTTTCCCCTCCAGGGCAGAGCTGGGGGCCCAGGTCGGAGGGAAGAAGACTGGAGCCTGTGAGGGCGGGAAAGAGGAGATTTCAGATAGCGGGGTAGCACCGCACGCAGAACGGCCTGAACCTCAATAAGGTGGCTCTGCCCAAGCTGAAGAAATGGGGGGAAACATTCATCAGTGCCCTTGTTTTAAATCTGAGAGGAAAGCAATTAAGTTTGCCCAATTCTCTAATTAAAGATCCCAGCTAGCAACCCCCCACCCCACCCCATGGTTGGGTGTAGAAATTCCTATAAAACACAGTGAGGACCCAAGCAAGTGGACAGAAGACTCAAAGCTGGTGAGCACTGCGCTCTGTTTTTGGACAAAATATGACCTGCTTTCCCACTCCTCACATTCAGGCCCTTAAAGAAACCTTTCCTGCCCCGTAGGAGCCCCGGCGGGTGAAGAGGGAAAGCAGGTACACCCTGCCTGCTGGTGCTGGGCTGAGGTGGCCGCAGGAAGCCCCAGTGTGTTCCTCCCCTTGTCTCCAGCACAGCGTGCAGATAGGGGGAAATGCATACCCATTTCTCCACGTGGGCATCTTAGCAGGCATTGATGCTGAAGTACAGCCCGGTGCCGAAGCTCTGCCAGATGCTGGAGAAAATGACTCGGTTGCTCTGCCAGCTGAAGGATCCCCCCACATGGCAGGGTGCAAACAGAGTGGAACACACTGGATTGGAGCCCACTGGCCTTCATCGGAAAACTCCTGAGTAGTAATTACGGGTTATTGTGGGGTGACAGCCGGGTTGTTAAGTGACTGTAGCCTGATCACCTCCAGGCGTCCCGCCTGTGGCAGGGCCGCAGCCAGAGGCGGGCTGGTGGTTGTGCCTGCTCCTCTGCGAGAGGGCGGCCTGCCTGGAGAGACATCCTTCGTCCTGGCAGCCCTCCCCCCGAGCCTGCTGACTCTTGCCTCACTCTGCTGGATGGCCCTTATTTCCCACCTGGAGAGGGCCTGCAACAGCCTCTTACCACAGCTCTCCCTCCATCTCCACCAAAGCAAAAATGCTAACAGCAAGCCTGACCCTACCCATTCCCCCTCCATCAGCCCCTCCAGACCAGGCCGCAGCTGACCCTCCCTTCCTGACACCCGGCTGTTTCCACTAAGTCCTCCTAATCCCAGATCCTTTTCAATTTTCCCCATTGCTCTGAACTTCTCCAGACTGGGCAGTGCTGGCTCAAAAGAAAAAAAAGCCACTGTGGGAAGGCACGGGGCTGGGCACGAGGGGCACCCAGAAGCTGTGGAAAGTGAAGTCCCTGCCCTTGCTGGGCAGGGAACCAGATCCACCACTGAGATCTGGGAGGTGACATGCAAGCACGCATGCACACACAGCTCTTTCTGTGGCTGCACCCAGACGCGGGTGGGTGCCGGGAGGGCAGACCTGAGCCACGAGGGGGAAGCTCAAAAGGCTTCCAGAGGAGGAAAGATTTTTAAAGCCAAAAAAATTAAACCAAGCTTGCTTTTATCTTTTGGCTATAGGATATGAGTTTTAAAAATAAGTTTCATACAGTGTATATAATTCTTTATTCTGCTTTTAGTTGTTAAATTGTGCTATGTCATTAAGATTCTTCATAAATATCATTTTAGTGGGTTCACACTGTCTCCTTCCATAGATGGGCATTAATTGATTTAAACATCCCCTTATACAGCTAAGTCTTTAAACACTATAAAGTGACTTTACTACACCGTGATTCTGCTTATGCAGCTTTTCTGGCACCTAATTATTTGTATAAAGAGATGGTCTTCCTCGGTTAGAGTCATTATCAGCCATAAAAAGTAACTAATACATTTGACTGGAATGTCAGAGGGGAGAGGATTCTTTCTTTCCCACCGGCCGCTGGCGGGAGGAGGCGCAGTGAATACTTGTGGCTGAAGGAAGAACAAACAGGCAAGTCAGTGTGTAAGGGACCATTGCCCCTGGTCTATTTCTCTGAAGCTCACGATTCTTTAATTTCCCATTAGGAACCTGGGCCCAGCCAACACTTTAATGTAGCCATCTCCACCCGAACAGTTTCTCCTAGACGTTAATGTAGAAGAATTTAAAAAAAAATAAACAAGTAACCTTTTGATAGCGAATTCCAGTATTAAAACTGAGGCTACTGGTATAGCGACTTCAGACAACTGGCAGCATTTATTCGAGCTGACCGCACGCATACCTGAGCTCCCGCAGCCTCACTCCGGGTACGTGCTGGGCAGGAAAGCACACACACCTTCACCCAGACTGCAGGGACAGCCCCGGATGTCACCCAGCACTGGGACAGAGCCGTATATTTCGCCGCATTCACAAACAGGGAATAAATACTATTCAACAGTGAGAATCAGCACACCACAACCACATGTAACAACACGAACGAACCCCCCAAACGTAAGGCAGAAGCTAGATGCAAAAGTGCACACACCGCACAATTCCACTGACATAAAGGACAAAGGCTGGCCATGGAGGGTGACTGCCCGGGTGAGGAGACTGGGAGCGGGCACAGGAGGCTCTGGACGCTGGCCATGGGCTGGTTTCTTAATCTGGGTGCTGGTTACATACTTGTGGTCAAACAATGAAATTTCACCAATCTGTACACTTAAGATGTGTGCCCTTCACTGTATGTGTGTGATAGTCTAATTTTTGAAGGATACATGGTCAATTTTAAAGCTCATCAAAAGAGTTTACTTAAAAACTTTCCCAAGTGTCTGCATGGGAGGCCCTGCAGACACCAATAAGTGACATGCGAGCTGTCTACTAGGTCTGCAGTCTGGTCTCAGGAAGTTCAGACTGACATGGTAGGACAGGCAAGTGGTCAGCAGGGTCCTGGACAGGACTGGCGGTGGTCAGGAGCAAGCCTTCGCTCTGGGCTGTGGGGGAAGCAGCCCTCCAGGGTCACACCAGGGGGGACCGAGGTCAAGCCTAGGGCTGATGCATCCCCTGAAGGCCCAGGGCCAAAGTCCAGCCCCTCCCAGGCTGCGCGCCCACACCACACCAGGCCTTCTCAGACCTCTTCCCCTCCAACACACTGCTGCCACTGTGTGAATGACAGGTCCAGGTTCCATGGGGCCTGCAGCGCATGCAATTTTAGGGGGACTCTTTAAGAGAAAGAATACCAAATAATGAATCTACAATTAAGCGTAAGGCCATGGAAGGGGGTAAGCAAACAGGTCCCTGAAGCATAAACCTCCACTGAGCCGGTCCCTACCTGGCTGGGAGGCGAGGTGACTGCTCCTGAGACTGGCCTGCCCCTGACTGTCCTCAGGTGCCTTCCAGAGCCTGCCTCAGCTGGGGTCAGTGCAGCCTTGCTCCTCCTTGCTGGCTGCCCAGGTCTGGCATACAGAGGCCCAAGGAGAAAGGCCATTCCTGAGAAAGCACCGCCTCTGCCATCTAGCCCGCCCGTGTCTCTCCACCCCAGTCCTCTCCAGCCAGCTACAGACCCGCAGAGATAAGCTCCCTCCTGCCTGTCACCTCACCCATTTTATTTCTCCGGAGAATATTTAAATCACATGAAGGGATTTTAAAATGTTCCTTCTGATGAGATCTGATCTCCTGTATCTTTGCAGATGAGATTTTTTAAAAAATTTATTTTCCAATTACAGTTGGCAAATAATATTACATTAGTTTCAGGTGTACAACATAGTGATTAGACATTTATATACCTTACGAAGTGATTTCCCCCAATAAGTCTGGTACCCACCTGACACCATACATAGTTATCACAAAATTACTGACTACATTTTCTATACTGTACTTTATATTCCCGTGACCCTTTATAATTGGCAATTTTACTTCTTAATCCCTTCACCTTTATCACCCATCTCCCCCAAACCCTCCCATCTGGAGACCATCAATTTCTTCTACGTACATATGAGTTCGTTCCTGTTTTGTTTGTTCATTTATTTTGTTTTTTAGATTCTACAAACAACTATCTAACTTATTTCACTTAGCATAATATCCTCTATACCCACACATGATGCAGATGGTAAGATTTCATTCTTTTTTATGGCTAAGCGATATTCCATTGTATATATGTACGCACCTTCTTTACTCATTCATCTATGGACACTTACAACGTGCTCATGGATAGAAGAATAAACATCATTAAAATGTCCATACTACCCAAAGCAATCTACAAATTCAATGTAATCCCCGTCAAAATACCAACAGCATCTTTTCACAGAGCTAAAACAAGTACTCCTAAAATTTATTTGGAACCACAAAACACCCTGAATAGCCACTGCCATCTTGAGAAAGAAGAACAAAGTTGGAAATACCACGCTACCTGATATCAAACTATACTACAAGACCATAGTAATCAAAACAGCATGGGACTGGCATAAAAAGAGACATTGATCAATGGAACAGAATAAAAAGCCCAGAAATGAATCCACACCTATATGGCCAATTAATCTACGACAAAAGAGCAAAAATATACAATGAAGTAAAGATAGTTTCCTCAATAAATGCTGTCGAAAAAACTGGACAGATACATGCAAAAAATAAAAATAAAACTAGACCACTTTCTTATACCATACACAAAGATAAACTCAAAATGGATTGAGGACTTAAATGTACCATAAAACTCCTGGAAGAAAACATACCGAGTAAACTCTTTGACATCGCTCTTAGCAATATTTTTTTGGATATGTCTCTTCAGGCAAGGGAAACAAACAAAAACATAGGACTACAGATGAGATTTGGTCTCATGGATCTCTGCAGCGGGACTACACTGGTGAGCTTCGGGGGACATGTGGCTCTGCCCCGTTCAGCATTCTGTGAGCCCCTCAGGTCAGAGCATGCCCAGCAGGACACCAGGCAGGGCAGCTTTCCACTGCACTGTCCCCACGAGCTTGTTTTCTACAGGAGAAATGCTGCTCTTGCACAGGCCGGCAAGCATCCCAGATCACTTCCAGCCCCAAGGAAGGAACAGCAGCCCCAGGAACGCTCACCCCTGATGTTTCCCCTACCTTCCTCCAGCTTGCCACTAAATGGCTTGTCTGATCTGTAGCTGTATACTCTTTTAAATATAGTATTTGAATGAATCACATGGGGGTGGGAAAGGAAATAGTTTCCTGAGCAATTACTACAAGCAGGGAGCATTTTCTCGTGTCTGGGCAAAGCAAATGTGTTGAAGAAAGGGCAACAGCTTTGGAGGCGGGCAGAATTTGGATGGGTTATTAGCAAGCCTCACCTCACTTTCCTCACCTGTGAAGTGGGAATAATAGTACTACATAGATTTAGTCTGTGGACTAGCAATAATGGATGGAAAGAGCCTGGAGAAGCAAGGACCAATAAATATTGGCTCCTATTTTTATAAGTTTCTGTACTGATCATTGCACAAGTAACAGATGTGTTCTATTCATGCTTCGTTTAGCAATGTTTCTCAGAGATCACCCTGTGTCAGAATGAACAAATCTAACTCACTTTTAGCTGCTGCTGGACAGTTTAGGTTCTTCCCAATTTTTTGTTAGAAACAATGCTGCAAGAGACGGTTCTGCACGTCTCATTCGGTCCACGTGCGGCTGTTCCTCCAGTTAGAGCTGGAGCGGGGAAATTGCTGGCCCCGGGGGTTCCGAGTCTGTGTCAGGTGCTGCCAGGTGCCTGCAGCCCGATGCTCAGCGGACCCGCCACTGGCATCCCATTCCCGCGGCTCCCGTCCTTCAGCAAACATGAGCTGACTTTTAAGTCTTTGCCAATCTGATGTACACTCTCCCAGTATTAAGAAGGTTGAGGGGTTTTTCCTTATGCTTAAATTACATTTGCAATTCTTCTATTAATCAACTATTCTTATATTTTATCCACTTGTCAAAAACTGGACATTCTTTTTTATTATTTAGTCAAGGTCTGTTTTCCAGTTGGTGTTACACGTGTGGGACAAGCTTTCTGCCAGCCTGTCACTAGTCTTAACTGGGCTGGTGGCATCCTTTTCAAAGAACAGTTTCCAATTTTCCTGATGTCTGAGATCTACTTTGAGATGCATCAAAAATTGGGTGAAGTGGAGACTCACAGACAGATAAGTGATCAAGGGGAGTGAACAGCTCCTGGCAGGATCAGGTGTGGGGAATTTCCACGTAAAAGTCTTTCACCTCTGTTGAATATTTTAAATTTTTCATAATAAAAAGGTCAGAAAAAAAGTATGCAGTTTTGCTGTGGTCAAGTATGCAGTTTATCCTGGGTCTGGTTTAAGGCTTCCCAGGGCAGGCAAACTGCTGAAGAGAGTGAAAGAGCCCATCAGAAGTTGGATTTTTTAAGAAATTCCATTCTTGAATCCACTTCCAATTTACTTTTGTAGAGTATGAGGTATGGATTTACTTTTTTTTTATTTCTATCACCTATTGTCATAATAGTAGCTAATGATACTCAGTCGTGCTCTGATCTGAGCAGCGTCCGTGTGAAACACTGAATTCCCTGCTGTGCCCTCGCCTCTTTCTGGTCTCTCCATCCCGCTCCGATGCTCTGCCGTCATCGCTACAGCTTCACAATATGGTTCAGCACCTGGTGGGGCTCACCTCCCGCCTGTCTTCTCTTACAAACAGCCTTGGCTCTTCAGGGTTATTTTCTCTTTCGTGTAAATTTTATGCTCAGCTTGGAGAATTCCATTAGGATACTCCTAGGAGCTGGATAGTGACTGATGGCACAGAATTTATAGGGAACAGCACACCTGCTGTAGGGCTGCGTCAGGGACAGAAGAGAGATGGTCTCTACCGAGGGCCTGGGCCACCGCCAGTGGTCAATACACAGGAACAGCTATTATTACCACGGATGTTGCTAAGAGCAGGACACATTGCATCTGTCCCATCTCTTATAGTCCAAGAAAACGCTCTCTCTTGAAAACTGTTTTCAAATTCCTTCCAAGCCTATCCCCTTCCCCACCTGGGCCACTTCCCCACCACAAGAACATTGTTCCTTTAGCTCCTTCCCCATATGCCCTCCCTCCCAGTGAGCAGTATCCCACCCCCCCACCCCAGGGCATGGTCCCCAGGCTAAGACACCAGCCTGAGGTCATTCTTCTGCTTTCCCTCTAGAGTTGGTTCACTTCTCCTGGCTCCTGAGAGTCCACACTGGGTCTGCCAGGGCCCGTAAGCAGGTAACAATAGTGCATCGGACTCCACTCTGCTCACACACCGTGTGCTGACAGGTGCACTGTGTGTGGTCCCCAGGTCCCAGCTTAGGAGGGGAGCCTGCATGCACAGCGAGCCACTATGCGGGGCACAGGCACCACCCTACAGCCACTTACCCAGCATAGACCCCAAGCCACCTGCAACAGCAGGTGTCACCTCCACCTTTATGGAGGACACAGGTTCCAGAGCAGGTGGAAAGTGGGAAAGTTAGGACCCAAACCCAGGGCTGCCTGTCAGTCCTGAGCCACATTCGTCCTAGTGATGACTGGCCCCAGGGCCCACAGTCCTAGAGACAAATACGCCTAGATAGTCACCTCCAGGCCAGACCCTTACTTCCCTGGCACCCAAACCCCCAGGCTCCGAGCTGCGCTTCCCCCAGCATCTCCACTCCTTCTCTGCCAGGACAGCAGCTGCCACAGTGTTCAACTGTTGACAAACTAGTCAGCTGCTGCCAGGGCGTCTTTCGGAGCCGCCCGCGTCCTCCTGAGCAGGGAGATACCTCATTAGTGAGCAGTATTTCAGCCCCGAGAAAACAATGCATGCCGAGAGACCATAAACAACAAGTACAAATGCTACAGGTCATAGATGATCGATGCCGGCGCAGACGATCAACGTGGGCCCGCTCGCACAGACAGGAGCGAGGCCGCGTCCCGCACATCCGTCTTTCCCCGAACGCTGAGGCAGGGAGAAGTCAGCACAGCCGGGCGCGCGTGGCTGGGGCCGCGCTCCTGCAGGGAGCTGGGCTGTGTTTGACGACTTTCACTATTTCCAAACTCTCACTGTTCCACTTTGGCTATTGGCTCTTATGATTATGATGTTAACTTTTTTTCCCCCTTGCTACAGGTCCAGGAATTTTTGTCTCTGAAAAAATAAAGTTTCAAAACACCCAGGCAAGTTTTGAAAAGGGCTGGCCAGCCAGTCGAGAAATCAGGCCAAAGCCAAGGCAAACGGGCTCTCGCACAGGCCCATGGGAGCTGGTGCCTCCCCTGTGCTCAGGATCTGCAGGCAATGAGGCCCCAGAGCTTGGCGACAACAGTTCCCTCCTGGAGCAGCCTTGGACACAGTGGTCTGTGTGACCTGGGCAACGTGCGGGGCCAGCTGGACCCCAGGCAGCCTACCCCACGGGTGACTGTGAGGAGGCATGAAAATGGTCACACACTCTGCAAACAAGTGAGACAGTGCATGGGTCCCCTGCACACAATGGGAGGTAGAGGCGCTGGTGCCATGTGGCCAGATGAGGGGCCTAGTGAGCCTCCGGCCCCGGAGGGATGCTCACAGCCCAGCCACAGGCAGCAAGGTCAAAAACACCCTACAGGCATTAAAAAGGGACCAAGGTGTAGTCTGAGGACCCTGAAGGTCACCGCATCTTTTCAAGGGATCCGGAAAGTCAAAACTATCTTTAAGCTAAAAGGCTGTTTGTCTTTTCGACCCCTGTTCTCTTACAAGTGGACAGTGGGTTTCCAGAGGTCCCCACGGAGCAGGTTCAATGCAGACAGACTGAGCACACCACCTTCCACGAGCGCAGGCTGGAAAGAGGTGAGAACGGGAAACGATGCCAGTCTTCCGAGTTTTTGTTGTTTTGGAAAATATTTTTCATAAAAATGGCTTATTTTCATTGACATGAAGTGGGTTTATTACTATTACCTTCAAATGAGTTTAAAACATCTTTTAAATTTCTGTTATAATTTCTAAGATGGTAAATATATCAATAGATATAATCCCTCCAAAAAAAACCCCAAAAAGCTCTTTGGAGTTCTCAAGAATTTTGAGCATGTAAAGGAGTCCTGAGACCAAGAAGTTTGAGAACTGCAGCTGCTAAACATCAATGACAAAGGGTCGTTAAGGAGGAAAGGTTACCGAGTAACAAAGACAATTACCTCAGTTTGTAAAAATGGAGGTGTGTGTAGTGTGTGTGTGTGTGTGTGTGTGTGTGAGAGACAAAGAGAGAAATTCCAAAATTGTATCACTGCCTCTTTCTAGGTGGTACTTCTTGTTTTTCAATCACTGTGTCACTGCTGCAATCAAATGAGGTGAATAATTAATGCTTAAGGTTTAGCACATCCTGCTCTGCAAAGCCCACTGAGTAGTAATCGAACAAATAAGACCTGTGGGCCCTTCCTAAGGGCCAGGTACTGTGCTGAGTGCTTCAGGGCCATGGATTTATTTAATCTCAGTGATACCTATGGATTATCAGCCTCATTTTACAGAAGACAAATTGAAGGCTGCAGGTCAGAGTAAGGCTGAACATCTTGTCCACGCGATGCACACGGCAGATGACACAGAGCCAGGACTCCAATCCGGGCTGGTCAGTCACCAGAAGCCCATGCCCCTAATCACTAAACTGGGTGGCCTTCCCTGCGTGTCCTGAGGTCTCGGGGAGTGGCTGTGTGCCAAGGTTTCTGCCCACCCCTCCTGGCACTGACAACACATGGCCAACTCACTCTGCTGCGTGAACTTCATCTCATCCCTGGTGGATAAGAACCCAACTCTCTTATATGCATCCTGTGTCCACCCCGGACTGAGCAGGCGACTGACAGACAGGACCAGGCAGTAGCGGCACCTCAGCAGGGGTCCAGACACCAACCCTCCTTGGGGTTCACCCCAAATCAGAAACCAACTCAGCCTGTGGCTGGGACGGCCAGCACCTTGAAAGTGAGGTCATGGCTGAGGAGCTACTCTGGGCACAGGTCTCCAACCTCAACTCCTGGACCACAGCGTGGTTTTGGAACAGGTCAGGGGGTGGGTGTCACAGTCTAGGATCAGAACACTGCCGCCACCTCCAACCTGATGACCCCAGCCGTCAGCCGGCTCACTGCTGACTGCCTGGCACAATGACAAACTTTGTAACTCCCTTCCCGCCTGTGGCACAATGTGATGTCGTAGCCAGACCCTGAGTGTCCCCCTCTGCTCGCCCTGGGAAGGGTCGGAATTCTCAACTGATTCGTGAACTGTTTGGTGTGCTTGCTGTGGAAGTCGAGAAACATAATAAATGGGCCCAGCTCCGTGTGCAGCACCTAATTTGCAATAATATTGAAGTCTCCAACAATAACTCATTTACTCTTATAATAAATATATAAAAAAAGACAAATTGCTACATTGAACATGCATTTTCTTCACTGCAAGTAGCTGCTACCCCAGGGAGAAAGCCCTGTGCTGCTAACTAATAGTAAATCCTTTGGAAAATCATGTGTCATAATGATGGACAACCAGGGAAGGGGTATTAAATAGATTTAGAGGTTAGCTCCTCTAACAAGAACAAAGACGCCCTTTGCAAACCTGCACCTATAAGAGCACAACCGGCCGTGATTAGCTCTCACCTTCTGACAGCCCAGGTGCACGGAAGAGAAAAGTTTCTGTCCGGGTGGGTGTCAGCAGAGGCAACAGGGAGAGGGAGCTTGGGGGCGGCCTGGGCATGTGCGGGCTCGGGCCCCAGGCCCTGCTTAGGATCCAGGAGGGAAAGTATCACCTCGTTGCCAAGGAGCTGGGCCCATTTATTATGTTTCTCCACTTCCACAGCAAGCACACAGCGACCACTGCTGCGCATCCAGGAGCAAACACCCAGGGCACGCCCACCACGCCCGACCCAGTGCAGGGCACTCTCTTTGAGAAGAAAGCCATGACCCCGGGATGAGGAAGGCCCGGAAGGCGTGTCCACGGCCAGGCTCTGGGGGCCCGGCCGGAGGAGGGAGGGCTGAGGAAAGGACTGCCTGTTCTCCCGCTAGTCTGGGACTGGTGCGGCCCTGACTCACTCTTTCCAAAATTCCAGGTGGCCCCTGCCTTTCCAATCACCTCTTGTCAAACTCCGGGACCCGTGTAAGCCCAGGGCCTGGCCTGGAGCTGGCCCACTAGCTGCTCACTGACCTGCGAGGTGAGCAGGGGGCTGAAATACTACTGCACGTCTGTTGTCCACCAGGTTCCACGTGACAGAGGAGGAAGCTGACGTCTAGGGAGTTGTTGTATGACTGGTGGAAATTCACCCGCCCACGAAGGCAGAGATAGCAATCGTACCCTTGGCTCCGGGGTGCAGGGACCGGTTCTTCTTGGGAGCTGGGTGGCCCTCCAGCAGGACCCGGACCTGGAGCTGGTCCGGAGCTGGCATGTGGCACGGCCACTTGTTGGAATCAAGGGTCAGCTCAGCAACTGAGCTGCTGGAGGGGCAGAGGCACCTGTACACCCTGGCAACAGGTATGAAAGGCTGTCGACCTGCTTTCCGATGACGGGCTGGCACTGAGCTGCCACAGCTGGAGTCAATGCCACCTGTGAAGTTCAAGCTTTGGTGACGTCATCGCAAATCGCTTTCACCAATTCCCTATGAAACTGAGCCAAGTCTCTCTCTTCTCACAGGACTCAGTTTCCTCACCTATAAATGGGGACTACGCACAGTTACTACAGCTCTCTACTATTCAGTCAGTCCATTTGTCAATAAAGGAAAATTTCCCTCCTGAGCTCATAATATAGTTAATCTACAGCCACCACATTACTCACTGAGATGGAGGCAATTCCATGAAAACAATGCTGAAACCTGGTTTTTCCCTAAGTACACTGGCCTCTTCAGCACCAACCAGTACGTGTGGCCTTGCACTCGAATCCCAACTCAAACACACATGTGCCACTTACACTGACAGGCTTTGCTTTAAAACGCAATACCACAGATTATTAACCCAACATGCTTACATGTTTTAGGATCTGGAAAACTTTCCAAAACTGTCCAGAAAGAGAAACAAAATACTAAAACAAGTAGAGAGAGCGTGTGCCCCTGTGGTGTGGAGCAGGAGAGGGTCTCCCTTGAGCTCTGAGAATGGGCGGGCTTGTGTTTCCTTCCTCCCTACACACTCCATTCCTGACTTCACAACACCAATGCACAGGTTCCATTTCACAGTGCTTTCTGCCTTCCAGGTTGCCAAGTCGCTCCTTCCCTGGCTTCTGGCATCTCACTTCTAGAAACCTTTCCATAGTTTAAGCAACACTGCCTGGTGATTGATGGCCATTTCGCAACCGCTATCAGTTTACTATTTTAACCAATATATCATAAATCAGGAAGAGGAATGCTGGGTCCAACTGGCGAGTGTAGCTTTCGCTCATTACTGGGAGGATTATAGCCATTTCATAGAATCCATTATCTAAGGAAAGGATCCTATTGGCGGGGGCCAGCAAAATTCATTTCATGCTTCAAAAGTTTGTGATGGGCTGGCTAGAAAGAAGAACTAAATTGTTTGGAAGGTGGGGATCATGATTTGTTTAAAAACCACAAATGGCCAAGACTGAGCTATGTCCATTATACCAAATGGCACTTTGTACTCAAACGCTCGGCCACTGTCATCCAGAGACAGCTCTGACCACAGTCTCACAAATAGCTGGACGGAGGAAGTGCTGCTCCCCTTCCTGCCCCCACTCCAGGCCAGGCCTCGCTCATCTCTGTCACCGTCCCTTCCGTGGCCTTCTGCTCTTGCCCTCCAGTCCTGTCTCAACAGGGCAGCTAGAGGGGCATTCCCACACTGCCACCTGGTCATGTCCTTTCCACTGCTCTGAGGATAGGGTCCCACCCCTCACGGCCTTGGACATCAGACAACCAGTCTCCTCTGTCACCTCTGGCCCCTGGTTCCAGGGGCAGTGGTTTTCCCTTGAGCACATGTGCTCCTTCCCCACCAGGAGATGCTGACAAGCTGGCCCCTCTACCAGGAATGCCTTCCTCTGAAACACAGGGGAGAGAGTCTCTCCGGCTGACAGCCCTGCGTCCCTACTGCCCACTACTTGTGGGTTTCCGGCCATGTCTCCCTTAGCACGGTCACTCTGATTTGATACACAGTGGCTGTCACCATTTCCCCCAAAGGCAGCACCAGGAAGACCTCACCTTCTTACCTAACTTTGTTTCCAACTGACAAAGGGAAAAATACAAAAGTCCCAGGGAAAAGCCCAAACAAGGACAGAGGCTGGGGGGCCCTCTGTCCTTGCCTGTCCACCCCCTAAGGAAGCAAGTGGCAGGCCTTTCGGGCAGCAACCCCAACGCCCCCCCGGAACAAGGCCTCCCACCTTTAAAAAGGAAAGAAATGATAAAAAGAAATGTCTTCAGATTTTGCCGAGCCTCTAGAACGTTCTTTCTGAATACGATTTTGTTTCCTCCTCTCCTAAACTCAACTTCCCCCAAATTCATTCCTCATGCGAAAACAGCATCTTCCCCAGGGAAGCTCGGTGCTAACACATTTTTCTCAGTAGCTCAGAGCTGCTCAGCCCAGCAGACAATAAAGATTCCTGTCTGCGAGTCCTTCTGCTGTTAGGACCACCGGGAATCGAGGGGGAAGCAGAGCTCTCAGAAGCTCGGCTCTGCCAGATCTCAGAAGACACTCCCGGTTCAAAGTTCTCCCTGCACCCCGAGAGTCTGAGGGGCTCTGCGTATGTCTGTCGGAGGGGGGAGCAGAAAAGAAACCCTAGGTTTGACGATGAGCGGTTTCCTGCCACCCCCTCCCTGGCAGCCTCGCCATCCCCGTGGTGAAGGGAAGCGGGAGTCTCTGAACTTCTTTCACAGTTTTCTCTTCAGGGCCTCCAGTCCTCCCTCCAAGTCCCTCCTCTCCTCCTTTCTAGTCCTCAGTCCACCCAGCTCGTTCCCCTCCCCGACTCCCCCCTCCCTCCCCTCTCGCCCCCTCCCCTCCCCCACCGGGGCCCCCTGCCTGGTGCCTACTTATTCTCCAGCTTCAAACTTGCAGCCGGCGGACGGGGAAGGGAAGGGGGAAGAAAGCAGCGACCAGGCCTGTGCAGACAGGAGCGGCCGCCTCCTCATTTCCACTTGAAGCGTCTCAGAAAAGCTGCCTTTCTCCTTAACTTACCCCGATGGCCGGGAGGGAGGAGGGATGCCGCCCGGAGGGGCGCGGGGCCGGGAGGGCACTGCCTGGCCCAGAGGCCTCCGCGGAGCGCTGGATGGAGCAGCAGGAGGGAACATCAAGTGGCCACTGGGAGGGAGGCGGGGCTGCATGAATCATTTATGACCGGGCTGCGGAGGGTTTGGGAGCGCTCACTTGCTAATGCACAGGCTGGCTCGACTTGAGGGATCTGGCTGCTGCTGGTGTGCACTCCAGTGGGCGGGTGCCTTTCCCAGGCCGGGAGCCCCATGAACCCTTCCTGCTGGGACAGCACCCCCAGAGGCAGGGGCTGTCCGAGGAAAGGGTCCGGAGCTTGGGAGGCATGGTGCCTCAAGCTCATGGCTCTGCAACCCCAAGAGAGGACAAGGGAGCTAGGTGGGACCTTACGGTCCACCTGGACCAGAAGGCTTGCTGGGTAAGAAGGGGAAACTGAGGCCCAGGAAGGGAGGGTGAGTTGCACAAGGTGCACAGTGAGGCTGTGAAAAAGACTGGCTTCCAGGCCACTGTCTCCTTCTTTCTCTGGAAGGCCCTCTGGCTCGCTGCAGCTCCTCAGACACTTGGAGCCAGGGTGGCTCCTCAGGTGCCTGGGTCAAGGGCGGGTTTGGCCTCACCCCACCCGGATGAAATCCCACTAGAGTTTCGGTCATTTGAATGTGGAATCCTTTTAGGCTGTGGGAAAGTCACCCCCCACCTGTCCTGGCCTTTTTCCTTCCACAGGGCGGGAGACACTGCAGGTACCTGGGACAAGGGGCTCTCATCAAACAGGAGGCTGGAACCTTACAGCCTGCATCTGACAGATCCCTGTGGCTTGCGGATCTGCCAGGTGAAGGCTGCCAGGACCTGAGGTCTCCCAGGACCGCTGATCCCGCTCAGCCTCCACCCACCCCGTTTGCCATGTGCAGAGCCCGCGGAGGATACTGTGTTTTCAGCTAACAGAATGGGGAGAGGCGTATCGGGGTGAGGAGGAGTCAATACTATTATCACCTTCACCCCTTTCCACTTTGAAAAACATTCTGTACCTTTTTCCCATTTGATCTCAAGGCATTAAGAATATGACAAGCAGCCATTCTGTCCCCAAAAGGGAGATCCTGCCTAAAGTAATGGAATGAATGTAAGTACAAAACATTTGTGATTGTCCCCAGGACAAAAAGGTGGTGTGTGTGTGTGTGTGTGTGTGTGTGTGTGCGCGCGCAGGGCCTGTCCTGGAAGAGGAGGGCTCCAGAACCAACCACCCCTTCCCGCACCTTGGTCCCACTCCTCTTTAGAGTTCCCTAATCCCACATCCTTACCGGAGACTCTCTGACTGGGACCCAAATCCAGGCCTGCCTGTGCCCCACGCCTTCCCATACACACCTTCCCACAACTTGAGACCCCAAAAGCAAGACGTTTCCTACAGAAGGGGCAGTCAGTTGGTCTCCCTCCTAAGCCACAGCATTAGTCTGGGCCTGGTTCTCCCTCAGGTCTCGAAGGAACCGTGTGCAGCCCCTTCAGCATGAAGAGCAAGGAGTCAGGCCCATACCCGCCAAGCACACCCTCTGCTCGTGGTCCAGGTCATGCTGCCCACGGGCACAGCGCACGGGGCTGGGCTCAGCCCGCCCGCCCATCAGCTCTATCTCGCCTCTGAGGAGAGAGGGTCCAGCCTGCCTTGGGTACACCCTGAGCAACTGGCACCAGGAATAGAGCCCACGGGAAGGCCCCATACCCAGAAGGGCTACATTAGCTGGCGTGGGTGGCACCCATCTCTGCAGACCCCCGGCCAGCCCCTCTCAGGCCTACACACTTCCTCCAAACTCCAAGCAGCGGCCCTGGGCTGAGTCAAGGCCGCTTCCTGGGCCGGGAGGTGGGAGGAGATGGACAAACCAGACACACTCGCAGAGCTGCCGAGGGTCAGCGGGTTGTCTCGGTCGATTACGCAAAGAGCTCGTCCCCAAATCTCCTGGGTTAGCAAAAAGGAAAAGCAGACCCCTTCTTGGGTGGTACCGCTCAGATGGCACCGCAAAGCCCACAAAGAGAAAACAAAGGAAGTGACCCACACTTTGCCTCGGCCTCAGGGGAACACAAGGCCCAGGGAGGCTGGGGAACAGAGCCCCCGTCCCTGTCCTGACCGAACCACTGCCCAGAGTGGACACCTCCCCCCGTAGCGAGGATGCCATGGAGCTCCTTCATCCAGCTGCATCGGTTCAGAATCCGATCCTTCTGACAGGAGTTGGGGGGGCGTGCAGGGGCTATTCCACACGGTTAAGAACTAGCTTAGCAGCTATTTGCCCGCTGTGAGCTCATCTAGTGAGATCCTTCTTAATTTAGGGCATGTGGCCATTCTGGAACCTACAAAAGTACTACAACCACTTCCCAAGCAGTGTAGACGCTCAAGCTGCCTTTCCCAACCTCCCCCACCTCTCAACCCCACCAGTCACACTACTCCAAACAGCAGTGAGGGTGGCAGGATCCCCATACCCTGCACTCTCCTTCCCCTCGGTTTCCGCAGGAAGTGTTCAGGGCCAGAACGAGGCATTCCTGGGAGGGAGGAGACTGCTCCTGGCCAACCCCAATGAGGGATGCTGCACAGAAAGGGCTGCTTCCTGGGCTCACAACCACCTCCAGAGACAGCCACTCCCAAGGTGCTTGCCACCCCCACCCACCTCCTTCAGGCCTTCCTTACCCAGCCATGACTCATGACTCTCTCGGCCAGGCTTAGGGGGGCTTTAAAGAAATCCCCTCAGTGACTTACAAGTGACCCAGAAAGAGCAAAAGCCATGATGTGTCTAACGACTTTCCCAGGTAAGATGGGGTGAAGCTACCTTCAGGAAGCCCTCCTCCCACCTCTCTCTCTCTCTCATATTCAGACACACTCAGGTCTGCACAAAGCAGGACTCAGGGGCCCAAACAATCATTTTGAGCTGCTTTGGCCTGGGGCAACCTGTACCAGAGACAGCAGGTGGAAAACAGACACAGTCTGGCAATGAAACCATGGTGGCGGCCAGCCTCTGTGCTCTCTCCCTTCCTGCCAGAGCCGCACTCCCCCAGAAGTAGCTCCCTGCCCCTGCGTGTGCAGGCCCTGGATAGGAGGACCCCACAGCCCACCAGGGTGCCCAGTGGGCCTCCAGTCCCCACTCCCCTCTCATGGAGCCCCCTCCAACAGGCTCTCACTCAACACCAGTTCTCTACACCCTAGAACCCCGGTTCCACCAAAGCCCAGAGATGAGGTCCAAATCTAGTTACCACCCTTGGAAATCTGTCTAATTCTCTAGCTGCCCCACATACAGGCTATTTTGCTGCCAAACTGGCATTTCCACTGACCCTATATGCCTGCAGACCTAGGCTCTTTCCTGCCCTTGGCCCTCCTGGGCCCTCCTAACTCTAGGTCCTCTGGGAATGAGCTTTCCAGGCTGGGCCTCCCATGGCTCATGTGTGACTTCAAGGGATGCGACACACCAAACCCTTTATTTTGTTCTGAATGCAGGCTGTTCCCACTTACACATGAGCCTGTTCTCAAAGTTCAGCATTTTGCAAATCAATGATTGGAACTCAAATACACTTTTCCCATAGAAAACAGTTTCCAGGTCAGCCTGCAACTGCCAGGGTAGCCCACAACGTGGCTAGAATAGTGCATATTTGCAGTCAAAACCTTTATTTTAAAATACAATACTAGAATTAAGCAGACTAAAAGCCATTAAACATTTGATTGAAACAGAATAGACTTGTGTGTTACTGAGGCAAAGCAGAAGCTCATTGTAAGAGCAGAGATGGCTTGGGTTCCACAGCCAGGGTTGTGTGGCTTCAGAGTGAGGGGAAGGGACAGGCGCTGGGCTGAGGTCAGTGTGGGTGCTGGTGGGAGCCATGGCAAGTTGGGGGTGCAGAGGGGCGGCAGGAGGCTGCAGGAGAATGATCTGACAGCTCTCTCAGGGGACCTCAAAGCAGGCCCTGTGCTTCCAGGGTTTTGCACAGCTCCTCTCGACCCGCCACAGCACACAGTCTTCTCATGAAGTTTGCTGACCTGAAGCAGGAAGAGCTCCTTGTCTTTAGTAAGGCCAAGTTGTGAGGGGTCTAAGGTCCTCGGTGGCCCAGTCATAGCAAGGGCTGCTTATAGGGCTCCTGTCATCTTACAACCGGAGGAGGCAGACACTGTTAACACCGGTGACCACCAAAGCTCACTGATGAAACAGCTAGTAAGTGGCACAGCCAATGGCCAGCCACGTGGCTGCCTTGTGAAGCTCTCCCACAGTTCACACTCACAGGCAACTGAGGGGCTCGGCAGCCTCTCTTTCCTCCGTGGGGAGGGAAGGGGAGACAGAGGTTGCAACTTCACGCCTCTGGAGAGTGCAAACAATCTGCAGCGTGCCTCCCAGCCCTAAGGATGCCTGAGTTTGCCTGCCTCTCCAGCGAGTGGAGCCCCTCTGTGAGCCAAGGCCAGCCTCACATTTCATCTAAATCAGGGGTGAGGAATATCCCGCCTGCGGGCTGAATACAGCTGGTGAAATCATTTGAACTGGTCCTGCCAAGGCAACTGCAGGCCGGACTTGGAATTCAATAAATCTAGGAGCTTTTTACATAGCTAATTTTTAAGTTGATAATTTTGTGTGGCTCTCAAATAATGTTATAATATTCAAATGGCCCTTGGCAGAAAAAAGGTTCCCCACCCCTGCTCTAGACTGTTAAAATCCCCTCACTCACCCGGCTGGGTGGAGACTGCCCAGCACAGGCACCAGCAAAGCAGTGCCGAGTAAGACAGTGTGCGCCTCCCTAAAGACCTGAGGACGCGCGAGCTGGAGCCCGCAGCCGGGCACCGGCCCTTGGCCCAGGCACCTGCGTACTAAGTGTTCGAGCTGGACCCATCGCAGCTGCAAAAAGCTTCTGGTCCCCGCAGCTCCTGCCAGTTCACCCCACAGGAGCAGCAGACCGGCAGATGCTGCTCAGCACACAGGTAAGGACACAGGAGTGCCTGAAATCCCACAGCCAGCTGGGTGGCAGCACAGACCCAGGACTCCTGGGAACTCCCAGAAAGTGAGCACTGCCTTGTCCCTAGCTCCCTGCACAAGGCCCGGCACACAGCGCAGCACTGGCAGAGAGGCAGGTAAATTATGTCCTTCTGTTAGGAGGAATCCCCTACATAGGCGTTTGTTCATTCCACAAACATTTAGTAAATGCCTTTGAGGCCAGAGCTCCCCCGAGTTCATTCCAGGTCACCTCTGAGGCCTCCTGCATGGACATCTGCTCGCTCCCTGACTTCCCTTCGTCTGGAGTCCTGGGCTCGGGGGCCTGGCTTCCCCCTGTTCACTCCCCAAGGCGGAGGTGAGCCGGAGACTCTGAACAGGAGGGAACAGGGAAGAGCAGCCACAGCCAACTCCCCAAGCACTGCAGCTCAGGGCTGAGATCATTCGGCCACTGGGCCACCTCCCCTGTGCCATCTCACAGCAGGTCACTAGAGCCTTGCCTGCGCAAGAAGGGCACCTTTTCTCACTTGTTTACTTCAGGGAGAGAGAGGGAGAAAAGACTTGCACATGGGCCACGCCATGCCTCCTGTGGGGGCCGCGAGTCTCCATGTCCTCCTCTCCAACTCGGGTGGCTCACCCCTCAGATGTATAATGAATCAGGCACTTGCACATTAATAAAAAATGACAAGCGATCATCTCATTGAAACTCGCCGAGCTGCTGGGACCTGCAGACACAGCCCTTGCCTGGCTCTGCAACTCTTCTGTTCCGTGGTAATAAGTCTGTGGGGTGGACAGGCCAGCCAGTGAGCATCTTGGTTCTTACCGGGCAGGCAGGCAAGTCGCCTTTCCAGGGTGGGCAATGTAGGGATCGCAGGCTATGCCTTTTTCAACTGTGAAAAAGGTTATGCCTTTTTCATCTCTATTAACAAAGGGGCAGAGCCCAGCAGGCCCAGGTTCCCCACAGTCAGTGAGGCAGAAGAGTGTCATGGGGTGTGAGAGCTAATCCTCCCACAGCATTAGAAATCCACTGTGTCCACATCTCCAAGGGGCCCAAGACCTGGCCAGACTTGGACACTGAACAACATAACTACCTGTTTGTCTTAAAAAGCAAGTAAGTGAGCAAAAGGACATGACAGGAGCCTGGATGTCTACAGGGTGGCTGGTCACAGCCCTGGGCCTGGCACTGGGACCCCTTTCCCAGTTTCTTGCACCAAAAGCTGAATAACAGGGGGACCAGGCCCCCAGCAAGGGAAACATCCCAGAGGGCACCTCTGCAAAGCCTCCCAGGCTTCTCCTGAGGCCTGACAGTACATTTCGTGTTTTATACTCACTTCAGCGATCGCTACATGAGTCCTACGTCCACTGTGGTGTTTTACAGGCAGCGTTGGAGCCTGGAAACAGGAACTGAGGGACACAGGCAGGCTGGGACACAGGCATTCAGGCTACGCCACTCAGGCTGTGCGGCCTCAGGGACATCAGAACCCTCAGACTCCTAGTTTGCACAATGGGTGATAAAGCCTCCTGTGAATCTCAAGCTTCAGCTCATCACCCATTAGCTGTTGTTGCACAATAAATGGCAGCTACTATATAGGGGGCACTGGTCTTGGCGCTCCAGGATTTTAAGAGCCCAGTAATCCAGCACACAGCCTTGGTCTCCATCATTTACTTCAGTTACACCACTGCCACTGCACACTCCTGCCTGTGGACCCTGCATCGGGACATAAGGGATCAGCTTGGATTTTCGTGGACAGGCCTGGAGGTAGGGACCTTAACCCCTGCAGGACTGGAAGTGGAGTAATTTGCCTGGGGCCTTAAGCAACTGGGTGATGGAGCCTGATTCCTTTCTCATCCCCACATGTCTGGCACCTGTGCTGCCCTCCACTGCTCTAAAGCCCTTGCTGGCTCCCTGTTGACAATGGAACAGGCCAGTTTCCATGGGGAGCCCTGCCAGCACTCGCCTCTTCCACAGGACCTTCCCCAGGACAGCTGGTCGCGCCAGGCTCTCACACATTTCTGCCCACCGGGACAGCTGCTGAAACGTCTACCCTGGGTCCCTCCACATTCACCCCTGACCGTTTATCCTTCGAGCCGGCCCCTTTTCCAGAGTGCCTCCTGACCACTCCAGGTCACAGCGACTGCTGCTGAGTTCCGCTCCCAGAATCCCGACCGTGGGCCTCATCTGAGGGGAGGCTCCGGCTTCTATAAAGGATGCTGAGCACAGGCAGCTCTGGGGCCTGGGCAGGGGGCTCAAGTGAATCACAAGCACCACAATGAGGTGGAGCAAAGACGATGGGCCTCACTGTGCAGTGAAAGGGCCCAGGTTAGGCAAGGGGGTGCAAGAAGCGCCAACGCTCCCTATAGCTCTTGGCACTGGGACTAGAGCCATGCCCCAGGGTATGGTGTGGAGCTGAATAAGACAGAAATCCCTGGCTGCCAGCTGACGGCTCAGCCTCACTCTCAACTACAGATCAGGAGATGAGTGTGGACACCGAGATGGTCCTTTACCACCGCCTCCTGTCTGGAGGGCCTTCATAAGACTGACCAAGCCTCCCTGGTCCACCTGGACAACCCTCCACATGGCAGCTGGGGGGCGAGCGTGCCTGCCTGGCTGCTGCAACGGCCTCTGGGAGCAGACAGGCTGGGGCGGGGTCTGCAGTTCTGTATGTGCTTCAGTACTGTTTGCACATGTTCTAAAAAGTATGTGTAACTTTTTAATAACAAGAAAGGGGGATAATCTATGGGGTTGTCGTGAGGCTTAGCTGCCTCATTCATCACTCATTCATTCATCCAGCACAGCTTCCTGGCTCTGGTTTCAGGAAACAGCCCCTTCCTACGAGAGCGGAAGGGCCAGATTTAGGTGCCAACGACATTCCAAGACAAAGGAAGGATGGAGTAGAGAGCAAAGAGCTCTGGACTCGCAGGCAGGAGGCTTGGGCTTCTGCTTTGGGAACCAACTCAGTGTATGACCTCAGGGTGACCCCTGACCCCTTGGGGCCTGAGTGGCCTCACCTATAAAAAGGAAAAAGGCTCCTCCCATCTCTGAAGCTGCCAGATGTTTGGGGGACGTAGGGGTGGGGTCCCAGAAAATACCAAGTAACTTGGGAGGCCCAGCCTCAGGCAATCCCCTTCAGAAGACTGACAAGAACCTCCGTGATGAAGCTATTAGCCGGGATGTCCCGAGGCGGAGGCGACGCCCCACTCTGCTGCGCCCGGCAAACCTGGCTCAAGCCTGAGCCTGGCGCAGAGGCCCAGCCGGGACACGCTCGCTCCAGCCCTGCCCAGGCCGGGAACACACAGGAGACAACCCATTGCAAAACCTGTGCCTCGGGGTGGAGTCTGCCCTACATTAAGAAACACTTTCCAAATGAGATAATTATTTAATAGGTAATAAATGGAGTTGGGGAGGGGGCAGAGGGAATTCAGATGATTAAGTGCCTGTGGCCCCTGGCGCTGTGTGCCTTCCCCAGAGCTGCTTCTCCCGCCCTTGCCTCTTCATGTCTTCTCACTCCCCGCTTGCCGCCACCACTTCCCAGGTATTGTGAACCAACCCACTGTCCACTGGGCTACATAGAGGGCCCCAGTCAAAGGGCCCACAGCAAGGCGCTAGGCTGACCCAGGGCCATCCTGCTTGTCCCCCTGCAGCTCAGCAGCTTCTCTCTGCCCGTCCCCCAGGACTACAGGGCCCAAGAGAAGTGCAGAGGGATGTGACCAGACAAGGGTGGAGCCGAGAGAGTGCAGTGGGCAGAAAAGTCAGAGTGCACTGTTCACTGCCAATGCTGTTCCTGGCCCAGGAGTTCTGTATCCTCAGAAAGCTCCTGGCTCTGCCCATTCCTACTCCACAGGGTGCAGAATGGGGGTGTCGGAGGAGGCCGTGAGCAGTCTCCGAATCTGTGGACATGGTGTGGTGGGGGAAGCATCACGCACCAACCACGTGCCAGGGACCACGTGCAGTGCTTGCGTGCACATCAAATTGCACAGGTTTGTTTATATCTTGTTTCTTGACAAATAAGGACACTGAACCTCAAGGAAGTTAAGCGACTTATCCAAGGTCATCAGCCCCAGGACTCAATCCTACTCCTGCCTGGCTCCAAAATTTGGGTTCTTTCTACAGCACCAAGCTCTGTACCGACAACTGCTCTCCTCACCCGCCCGAAGCACTTGGCAGGTGCTCACCAATGTGAACTCCCTTCTCACCTCAACTATTCTATACAGATGTGTCAGTCCCAATCTCAACCCACCAAAGATGCTCTGAGCTACTCCTCCAAGGAGAACTCTAAGAGGCGCAAGAGATTAGAGGCAACAAGACTGAGTGAAGGACCTAACAGTCACTGAGTGGGTCACAAAGAGAAACAAATAGGAGCATAAGAAAATGGAGAGAAGGGTTTCCAAGAGCCAAGGGTCATGATCAGGTTATGAGTGCAAAAAGAAATCAGAAAATGGTGAGGAGGTGGTTGATCTACTGGGGGCTACACTTAGAAGGTGGGACCTGATAGAAATGGCTAGAACATAGTAGGTGATCAATAAAAAAATGTGTTGGATAGATGGGTGAATTGATGGGTGCGTGAATGGACGGGAGGCTGGGTGGGTGGGTGGTTGAGTGGATAGTTGAATGGGTGAGTGGATGAATGTGTGGGTGGATGGATGGATGGGTGGATGGGTGGAAGCTCTAGAGTCACGGCGTTTCCTCTTTTCTCTGTCTCTAACTCTCATCCTTACCTCACTCTCCCTTTCCTCTCTCTCACAACCATTAGGCTCAGATCTCCCGGATCTTTTGCAGGTGCCCACAGAGCACCGTCAGTGGCTTCAAGGACTAAGATTCACAGGCCTGCACATCTTGGAGTATATCATGAAGTCATCCACTATCGTCAGACAAACACAGCCAAAAGGCATGGAAGATGAGCTTTTCCCCTCAGCCTTCCCCTATCCCATCTTCAGCGAAGCTCCAGCTCACACCCTTATTACCTCTGCCTGCCCAGGCAGCTTCCACCTTAATATAAATCAAAGGGCCCCTGGGCTCATTTCAGCTCAAAACAGCTTATTCCTTCTGGGCCTGAAAACAAGCCAAGTCCGCCAACGGTCCAAGTTACCCATCAGGGGCCTGTCTGAATATTTATCCCCATTCCAGCCACACGAGGCTTCTTCTGATGCCCCTGAGAAATGCAGAGAAGGCCAACAGAAGCAGCCTGAGAAAACACTGGTGTCTGCACAATAGTGGGAGAGTAGGGGACAGGCAGGTATAATAGCACAGGGCTCAGGAATGCAGTAGCCCGGAGCTCAGAGGGTCCGGGGGATTCTTGGTCTGTGGGAATATCCTGTGGGAAACGGGGCCAGTTCCCCCACACAGTGACCAGGCCAAGGACAGGAGAAACCCGGAGGAAGGGAATGAGGCACCTGATCATCCAAATCTCTCCCCATGCCACCTTACTCCCCAAGGACCACCCTGCTTACTGGACCAGGAACAGCCTTCTAGAGCCTGCCACACATGGCTGCCCAAATCCAGCGGGAAGAGGCTGACAGGCACAACAGTGGGTAATGAGTGGGTGGCAGTTACGGCTCTGACTCCAGGAGGCAGCCACCGGGGCTGGCATTAGAATCTATCTGAGGTAGGCATCCCCATGCCCTCAAACACTTATGGGCAGTATCACGAGGAGCCCCAAGGGACAAAGGGAGCAGAAAGGTGAGGAGGGTGTTCATGGAGCTTCTCAGACTAAAGTGGCAGAAAACAAGCTGGACAGGAGGCAGGGAATGCTCGGGCTGGAGTGGAGTCAACAGCCCCGGGCTGAACTTAGGTGGCAGCATCGCTCAAGTAAGCCGCCGCCCCGAGCCTCAATTTCCCCCTCTATAAAATGGAAACTAGCACAATACCTTGCAATTATCAAGAGGACCTGAGATAGTGCAGGTCAAAGTAGGTGTTGCACGAATGGTGGCAGATCCTGTTTTGAATAATGGACCTGGCTTTCTTAATGAGCTTAACAGAATGTGCATGCCTTAAGCAGAGGTGAGGCAGTCTAGCTCGGGATGAGGGCAGAGGTCTGGGGTCCGACGGCCAGTGCTGGAAGCCTGGCGCCACCACTCACTGCTGTGTGACCAGGGCAGTCACACAACCTCTCTGGTCTCCATTTCTTCAGCTGTCCAATGAGGACCATGAGACTATTTTCTAGGGCTGTGGGGAGGATTAAATAAACAAATGCACGTAAAACAGAGCAGTGCTTGGAATCAGAGATGCCAGCTCACAGCACTGTCGTGTCAGCCTGTCTGGGAGGCCCTGCCCCTGCTCAGCATGCTGCCTCTGGGAAAATCCCTGTGAGAACCCTACACTTTGGGGACTGGTTCCAAACCCTAAGAATATCCTTAGTGATGGGAAAAAAGTGGCATCTTGAGGGTGCCTTTCACCACCCCCCACACCCCCCATTCTGTAAATCTGGGCACCCTGAGAGAGGGCCCTCACCTGGGACATGTGCTGATGACCTGGCTGGACAGGCAGCTTAGGTAAAAAGTGAGCGTAACTGTGACCAGTTTCCTCGGGCAGCTGGCTCACTGGCTTTGGGGATAAGGCTGAGGGTGAGAGCCACCATGGCAGAGCAGCTGGAAGCCGCCGCGGGGGCAGCTTGGAGCGCAGGGCCCTCAGGAGCTCCCGGGGACCAGCTCCCTCACCACTCATTCCTGTGGGACCTCCCTGATCGCTGTGAACTGTTTGTCTACATGAGTGTGTGTATCTGCTGAGCTTCATATTTTCCTCTCCTGATGTGCTGTTTTCAAAAATTCCGGATTAGTAAACCTCTCCTGTGAGGGAGTCTGGTTCATTCTCGACGGCCCGAGGAGAGCCTGCTCCAGATGGACCCTGAGCCTCGCTCCTCCCAGCCCCTCAGTTCCCAAGTGACCAGCATCAGGCCAAGCCGGAGTATCCAAGTGTGGTCCCACCCGCTGTGTCAGCGTCACTGGGACTCTCAGACTTTTAGCCCCATTCCAGGCCCTCCTCCCACCCCCAACCGCTAAGCAAACAGCAGGCACTCAAAAAGGCAATTCTGGCAGACACACCTTCCCAGCCCCTTCTCGTCCTCAGATGCATCCCAGCATTACACATGGAAAAAGTCAGAACATACACAGTGGAGACCAGGCAAATGCAGGGACGTGAAAAATGACCCAGTGCAGCTGCAGCCCCTCAGGATCCCAGGGCCACTAAGGGCCCGTGGTTTCACCTGTCACAGGCTGTGGGGAGGAGACATCCCCACATTCAGGGATGGCAATGACTAAGAACAGCACTCCTGGGGACCCCTCTGAAGCGAGACTCTGTGGCAAATATGACGCATCCTCCATCCTTCTGAGGAGGCCCAGAAGAAGCTGGCAGGCAGGTCTTCCTGGAGATGGAACCCGAGGGGAGCTGGAAAGATGAGGAAATTCCTACAGGCCTGCAAGGACACTGGCCCGTGCCTGCGCCATCATACCTGCTGTCCTCTTAGCCTTTCAGGGTTTGGCAAACTCCTTTTTAACCTGAGACTCAGCTGGGGCTCCACCTCCTCCAGGAAGTCTTCCTGGCCTCCAGGCTCCGCCCCTGCTGAGCTGCCCTTTGGCTCTCTCTGCTCTCATCTTCCTACACTGTAACTGTCTCCACATCTGACTAGTTTGTTTATACCAGACTGTGAGCAATTTGAGGGCAGAGATCTGTCTTATTCCCCACTGTATCCCCTGGTACACAACAGACACTCAATAAATGCTGGTTGAATGAAGGAGTAGTTAGAAATATGCTCAGGAGCAGCCACAGGCCACCATGGACAGGACATGCCTGTGTATCTTCACTGTCACAGCGGAGCTGTCCCCCTCACCACCACCACCATGCAACTGCAGCCCCAGACCCCAGGCGGCGCCAGCCATGCCTGTGACCATGCCACTCAGCACCCCTCACAGGTGCGGGGAAGGAAGGATCACAGCAAGTGGCCCAGGAGGGGCCCCAACTCTTGGGGCAGTGTGGAAAGGGGCTCAGCACACATGTGCAGAGAGCATCTCCTCTCCCTCCTGATTTCAACCACTTGGAGAAGCAAAAGGGAAACTTTTATTGGAAGATGTAGAAAACATGACAATGCCACCTTAAGACTTTTCCTTGACAGACAAAGGCCGAGTGACTCAATACGCTGTCAAACACGAGCCCAAACAGTCAGCAAGCACAGCTCCGCAGTTCATGGCAGCCCTCCCGGCCTCGCCTGCCTAGGACCTGAGCCAGCTACAGCGGGGTTTTCTACCCAGACCCGATGGTGGAACGGAGTCACAACATTTCTTCTCCATCTTTTCTCAGAACTCCTCACCCCTCCCAAACCTTCCCTCCTCCCTTCCCCGCCCCTCCCCAGGCCTCATCCCTGCAGGTAAGATGGAGGTTCATTTTCTGAACTCAGAGCTCCTGTTTCCATCCTGGATCAAACACCCTGATCTTCGCAGCCCCGGGTCTCCACACCCGTGCCTTCTTGATCCTCCTGAAAGTCACCTGGCCATCCTTTCGGCCTTGGCTTAGCCCATACCTCCTCCCAGGAAAGCCACAGCTGTGACATGTTATCAAATGTGCCTGAACACCCCCCACAGGCCAGCTGGTGCTGGCTCCTCAACCACCTTGCAAGAAAGGTGCCATCTCACCCCTCTTGAGTGATCACAAGTGGGGTGCAGAGAGGGTCAGGGACTTGCAGTTTTCCCAAGGACAGACAGAGAGGAGGAGGCCAGGCCGGGCATAGCACACAGGGCACAGTGGGCGCTGGCTGGCTGTTCTGTGGCATGGCAAAGGCCCTGCTGTCCTGCTGAGTGAGGCAAATGGTCTGCTTCGTGCCATAAAAGGTCACCTCCTCAATGGAACATCTGTATTTCAAGCCAAAGGAATGAAGCTGTAATGGTGGAGTTCCAGGCTTCAGCCCCAAATGGGCTGGGAAGGCAGGAGAAGCGTTTGCAGGAGAAGCTGCTTCTGCTGTCTGTATTTACCTGTGGCCCTGCCTCTGGAACCCTGGACCGGCTCCCAGCGCCATCCCTCAGAAAAGCACTCATCCCTCAGTCCTGCGTTGACTTCCCTGGCCCCCACAAGGCATGTTACCCGACATGGGGTGCCAGCAGGAGACCTGGCTCCCATTGGGCTTGAGTGGCAGCTCAGGGCGGAGGTGGGGGGCAGGATGGGGTTTTAGCACTTCTTCTGGGCTGAAGTGGCCCCAGCCAGGCCCAGCACAGAGCTGGCCCTACCCGTGGGGCCTGGGAGGAGGCTCCTTGCACAGGAAAGGGCTCGCGTGGCTGTCTCTGCTTTCCCTCCGTCTGGGTGAGCAGGGACGGCTCCACACACTCCGCCCTGTCCTTCTCCGTCAGGTCCCCTGCAGGAACCCAAGCCTGGGGTTTGCCATGGAGAGCCCTCCACGCAGGAGAACACTATCCAGGCTCCTGGGAGATGGGGCTCAAATCTCAGAGCTGTCAACACTCCCCGGGGCCCTCTGGCTCTGGGTCTGGGGCTTCTCCCCCTCAGCGTGGAGTTCTGGGTACTGGGCCCCCACCAACCTCTCCCAGCCTTAGCTAACTCTTGAACTGACCAGTGTGTCTCGTGATGTGATGTCCCCCACCCTGAGGAGCCTGCCCTCCCGCTGGACATCCCCAAAAGCCTCTGCTCAGCTTTGCCCATCCTCAGCAAGTTCAGGGTAAACCCTCATCCTAAGGCTTGCTCCATCACAGCTCTCTGCCCTCAAGTGTCACCCTTCAGAGAGGCCTTCCTGACACCCAGTGGGGAGAGGGTCCCGTCACTCGCCCATGCCCCACCTTGTTTACTTCCTTCCCGGCAGCCCTCCCTGAAACTGTCTCATGGACGTTCCTTGTAGATGTCTGTGTCCCCCCTCGGGTGAGCACAGGAGCTCCTTGGCAGCAGGGGCCGCTGCCCACTGCCCTGTCGGCAGTCGCTGCCCTCCTCTAGGCTCGGGGACGGTACTAGGACATCCACATGGGCCTCTCACTCCACCTCCCCTCAAGCTTAGTTCAGCACAAGATAGACCCCCCTGGGCAGGGACCAGGTCAAACCCATCTGTAGTCCTCCCAGGACCGTCTAGAGAGCCTCCACCCTGTAAGAGCTTCCTGGGCCAGGCTGCAGTGTGGAGGAGCCCAGCACAGAAAGCACAGTGACAGTGCTCACCCAGTGCAAGGGCCACGACTGTCCCATGGCTCTGATCTCACCTGGGCCCACTGGCTGTACTTCTGCATTTTTATTTTCCAAAAAAGTAAAACCAAACAGAGCAAGCTAAGAGCACTGAAAATTCCTCCCTGGGAGGTCCCCCCGCCCAGCCCAGCCCAGCCTTGCGGGCCTTCGTCACAGGCTCAAGTCAGCTCTTCCACAGCCGTCCTGGGCTTCCCAAGCCTATCCCGACAATTCCCATGGCCAACTGCAGCCCGTTCACATTGTTTCATTTTAATTTTCATGACTCTTTTTTTGGCTTCTTGGAAAAAAATCTAAGCAATTCTGCATATAATTTTTAAAAAATCACACAGATGAGCTCATAATGAAAAGCAACAGTCCCCTCCTTGTGCTCTGGAGGCAACTACTTTTAACTTTTTAAAACTTCTACTCTTAGTTCCTCTCACGGATGTCTGATCTATATAAGGAATACATTAAAACATCATGATTTGATTCTTTAATCGCATGAGCTCAATGTTTCTGACTTATCAGTTAGTTATATGGAAGACAGCTCAATTCACTGGAGCCTCCCCGCCACACACAGGGTTGTGGGTGAGGCCACAGCTTCATCTGGGGTAGTGATGACCAGCCTTGGGGTGTCCCCAGTGTAGAGTCCCTGCTGCCGCCTCTGCCCAGCGCCCCAGCCCCGGGCCTCATGGCGCATCGCACTGACTCAGGAGGTGGCCGCAGTCTGGGCCCCACCACCATTCCCCCTCTGGCGGTCTCCCTGCTGGGGTCCCAGCTCCTCCCTCCCTGCATCTACTCCTTTACTGTGCATCACACGACCCTTAAGTAACTGTCTAGGAAAGATCCGGGGGGGGGGGGGGGGGTGCTTTGAGCCCTTCCTGCACGCCTGGGAAAGTCCCTCAGCCCTGAGTGACAGTTAGTTGGGGTGAGAGGCTGCTGGTTCCCTCACACCTGCCAGGGCAGCCACTGCCCCGCAGAGGCTGCTGCTGGACAGGGCTGATCCTCCCGCCCTGGCGGTCCACCTGGGCTTGTTTTGTTTATTTCCTATTCTCTAGAAATTTTTAGGAGTGTTTCTTATTTTTGGTTATCTGAAATTTCCCAGGCACAATTAAATTGGATTTTTTTAAGTGCTAGGCACAGTGAGGGTTCTGTTAATGTAAGGATTGTCGTCCTAACAAGGGCAATTTTCTTGTATTAATTTTTGTATAATTTTCTCTGACCTGTTTTCAGTTTCAGTTTCTGGAACTTCCATTGACTGTACAATCGCCTGCACTGATATTCTAGCTTTCTCACTTTCCTCTCTTACTTCTCTTTGCTTTTTACCCTTTTTTCCATGGTCTCCACGAGTCACCTTCTGTCCTAATCAATTTTTATTTCTACCATCATATTTTTAATAAAGCTGCTTTTTATTTTCTGAGTATTCTTATTTCATAGCATCCTGTTCTTGCTTTATGGATGTAGTGTGTTCATGAGCTTTCTGAGGATACCAACGAGAGGGCTGTTTTTCTGTTTATATTGTCACCTCTTCTTGAATTCTGTTTCTTCTGGGACTTCACCTCGCCCATTGTCCATGCTGACACCGCTCTTCCACGTAGCTGGTTTATTTAGATGTCAGTTAAACCCTGGAATCTATCATATGTAAAGATTAGAGGATGGAAGCCTGTCTGGAAGTTCTGCATAGCTGGGTGGGGATTGTCCAGTGAAAGCTTTAGCTATTCCCACTGGGGGTTCCCTAAATGCCAGACTGCGTGACGCTCAGCTCTGGGGCCCAACACACACACACGGTCTGTCCCAACTACCCAAGAAAGTCAGTGAGGTTTCTCTGCAGAAGAATCCAATTATCACCATCAACACTACTGGCAGAAAAGGTAAACGCCTGGTCCCCATCACTCTCCACAGGGGAGTCAAGAGGAAGAGAGGGGTCAACCGTCATTGAACCTTTTTTAAACTGTCACAAAATATACAGCACATGAAATTTACCATTTTAACCACTTTTCAGTATACAGTTCAGAAATATTAAGCACCCTCACATTCTTGAAAGACCATCACCACCATCCACCTGCAGGACAGCCTCCAGCTTCCTGAGCTGAACTTCGCACCCTTTAAACTGTCACCATCCCGCACCCTCCCCACTTCCCAGCCCCTGCAGCCACCATGCTGCTTTCTGTTTCTGTGAATCTGACTATTTGGGGTAACTCGTATAAGGGCAATGACGCAGTATTTGTCTTTTTGTGACAGACTTACTGCGCCACTGAGCACAATGTCCTCAAGGCTCATCCATGTTGCAGAAATTCCTTCTTTTTTAGGGCTGAATAATATTCCATTGTATGGACAAACATTTTGCTTGACTATCTGTTGTGCATTTACTCTTTTTTCCCCCGCATCGGGCACAGCTTAGGCATAATGTCACCACATTGATCAGAAGGGTCCATCTACCCTTAAAGTAACTTAGAGTAACCCCTGACCAAGACCAGCCCTGTCACTGCCACTCAGACGGAGGTGTGCTTCTCAGGTCTTCGGAGACAGTGCCTCAGCCCCTCTGGGCCCCTTCCCTCTCTCACAGTGAACATGTCCACCTGTGGGCTCCTTGACCTCTTCACAAAGGTCGACCCAAGGCCCACGTCTCGTTCCCCAGTCCTCAGGTCATCAGTGTGGGTGGCCTTGACAGAGGACCAGTCACTTTTGGTGGAAATGCAGAACTGCCCCCATGTTTAGCAGAAAAGGCAAAGTAGCCAAGAGACTTCTTTCCCCTTCAGCTCTTCCCTCCCCCAAGCTCCCTTCCTGGTAGATCCGTCTGCAAAAGTAGCCAAGAAAGGAATGAACTATGAAACACAGACCTAACTTCTCTTCTCTCTCCTGAATACCCTGCCTCCCCCCAGAGTAAAATGAAAGGCTGGGGGGAGAGGGTCAACTCAGACCAGAATCAGGGCTCAGGCCACCCTGCTGCTCTTTGCTGTGTGACTGTCGCTGATCTGGACACCGTCTCCTGTCTGATGAGACAGGGTGAGGCTGTGTAACTCTAGACATTCTGGAATTCTTATGTTGGAGCCCCAGTCCCAGCTGGCCACACCACAGGCCCGGGCCAAACATCTCTTCCCAGGGCTGTCCCACCAGGCAGCTCCACGCGTCAGGGGCTGGAGCTAAGGAAAGCTTTCCACCGAGTTCCGAGGCAAGGGAGCCAACGCCCTGCTCAGGTGTGGCCTGCATCGTCTGCCTGACACGCTGTGTCGGATGCAGCCTGGATTATTCATGCCTCCCCTCTTCCCCCACCTTCGAGGGGGCCGCCCCTGGAGGCTCCTTAAGAGCTGCTCTGAGCACTGCCCCCATCTAAGCGCCTCCCATTAATAAAAGGTAAACAAGAAGCGAGGTGTGGGGACAGCAACATCTGCTATACCCCCCTCCATGGGTCTCTCCCTTTCTGGGCTTTAGAGCCACATGTGGTAAAGGAGGGGAGCTGGTGGGGACTCAGCTGCCTTCTGAGCCTCCAGGCTGGGCCCTGGCCCCAGCTGGATCAAATCAACTCCCTGGCTCCAAACAGGACCCCCCACCCCTGCCCCCCACGCAGCAGAGGCAGGAGCATCTGAGGACCAGAATCTCCTGCTCATGGGGCAGGGCTCGGCGGCTTTCAACACTGACATGCCTGTTAGCAACCGCACCGTCATCAACTTCCCAATCAACTTCCCCGTTTCTAGGCTGAGCAGGCCCAGAAACACATGTCACCTCCTTTCCATGGCTGGAGCCTCAGGCAGAGCCCCGCTGCCCGGTGCTCGGGTGCCCCCTCTCCTCTTTGGCCCGGTCCCCTTCCGCCCGGTCCTCAGGCAGAGACCTGGGTGCAGGGGTTGCTGGGAGGCGGCATCTCCCACAGCAGCGTCATGACTCTCAGGGGCACTGTGGCCTCTGCAGGCCTCCTTCTCCATAAAACATAGTAACATTTCTATTTTACAAATGTCTTGGTTTAAAGATGAATACAATCCAGGCTTCTCATTTTAAAAAACTCAAAAACTAGAACATTTCTGTGGGTCCCTAACAGCACTGTGAGCCCTCAGCACAGTGACCACTGGGCCTAAGGGAAACCATCCCTGACCAGCCTGTCCCAGGGTAGTCAACTCATCGTGGTTTGTCCAGAACTGTCCCAAAAATGCCCTTAGTCCTGGGCAAACCAGGACAGTCAGTCACCCTCTCTGCCCTTCCATTTCAGGCCCAGGGCTCCCCAGAAGCATGGACAAGCAGTGCAGTGTAACCATCCCCACCCAAACCTGGAGACTCAACAGAAGCAGGATGGGCCCCAGCCGTGGGCCAGGACTCTGCGGGGAGCTGCAGAGAAACAGCTGAACCTGCTCTGTTCCAAGGCACTGACCCATGGGTCAGGGCTGGGAATGGGTACTGCTGGAGCACTGGCTCCGAGCAAGGCCTGGACGAGAGACGTGGTCCATGTCTCTCCTCTGAAACCACACACTCCTCCACCTGCCCAGCAACTCTGAAATGCAGTTATGGACATGCCTTGGTGTGATCTCCTTGGAGAGGTGCTGGCTCCCAGGGACCCTGAAGAGCAAGTACAGTACTACCACCCAGAATGTACTCTGCCCGCGCCACACATCCCAGGGGCCAGAGGCCCAGCAGCGGTGAAGAGCCCCTTGGAAAGCAATGTCTTGAACAATAGATGCCAAGGCCTCTCCCAGACCCAGCCAGTCATGGCTGAGGCCTGCAAAGGTTTTCAGAGAAACTCTTCTGAGCAACTCTGTGGAACAGCCAGGAACAGAGCCCAGAACCCAGCCTCTCCTTGCCGATGGCCGCGGCATGGAGGGTCCAGAGCCCAGGGCCAGTTTGGCTCTGTCCAAAGATCCAGAGAAATGGCTCAGATGAGGGGCTTTCAGGAGGGCGGAGGGAGGCCAGCCCACGGCAAGACAGGTGCCTACCCACTGAAAAGCATCTAAGCTGTGCACACTCTGGAATGACAGCACCCAGGCAGGGCTGGTCTGTGCTGGGCCCCCACCAAGGACATCCCCAGCTGACCCAGGGAATGGCAGAGTCGCCCAGTGACACTCACTCTGGAATCACGCAGGCCTAGATTCCTGCTCTGTCTTTCACCGGCTACGTGACCTAAGATAATAGTGCTAAGCTTGGTTTTCCCGTCTGTAAAGTGGAAAGGCTGCTGTAGGAATGAAATGGGTTAATCTGTGTAATATGTAGCCTGGTGCCTGGCAATTAGGAAGCTTCAGCAACACTACATCTCATACCATTATATGGATCCTGGCACAGTGCCTGGAACCTAATGAATAATGATTGTTTACTAAACCACCACAACCCTGGCATCCCTGCAGGTATCACCCATCCCGTGCTCCGATTTAGGAACTAAAGATCCCAGGGTCCAATCAATGCCCTGAGTTCATTAGTGGTGGAACAGGCCAAGTCAGCACAAGAAGCCACCAGAGCTCGCAACTGCTGTGCAGTTTCCTTTCCAGCTCTCCCAGGGAGCGCTCCTCCCGTCCCTGGGCCACCCAGGGCTGGGTGGGGTGTCTGAGGACGAGACAGGCGGCGGAGCCCGGCCAGCTGGCAGCTGCAGTGTGCGAGCACCGGCGGAGGGCCGGGCCAGCCTGGGAGCCCTGGGCCTCAGCTGAGCAGGGAACGCACGCGCAGGGGCCGGATTTATCTGGCTGCTTGAGCGAAATGCTGCCTCCCAGTACAGCAGACCGTCCCGTGGGACAACCAAAAGGCAGGTATTGGGAATAGTGAAGACTCCCGCTGCCTGCACTTCCAAAGCAGCTCTTTCTCCCAGTGTTTCTCACCACTCCTCCTGCCAGGCTATGCAGAGGGCAGCTGCTGGTGGAGAACAGCAGGGGGGCCAACATGCTCCTCACCAGGGACCACCCGGAAACTCACAGGTGAAGGTGCCCTTCACGACACTGTGTGGGCCAAGGATGCGCCAAGCGTTGTCCCTACCTGGTTGGCTCCTGAAGGTTTAGGGGTAGCTAAGATGGGGTGCCCCAGAGAGTAAGTGCCTCTTGAAGCACAGATTATAGCACAAAATTAACTCAACCATTTTGTCTTGGTGACCAAAAACACAACCTCAAACTACAACCTCCAGGAAAGAGAATATTCATTTCCTTTCTAACTAAACTGAGAACATTTTGGAGTTCGGAGGAACCTCTGAGGAATCACAGTCAACCTTCCCATTTTACAGATGGGGAAAGTGAGGCTCAGCACAATAAAGCTGCTCCCAGCTACACAATCAGAGGTAGGTCTGCCTCCCCAGTGAGTGCCCCCCCATTGCACTTGGTAGGGCAGGATCTGGGCAGAGGGTGGCGGCCCATCATGGAGACAGAGGAAATGGGGTTTGCATCCAAGCAGGGCTGGAGCCACCAGTTTTGTGGATTCAGTCTAATGTCATTTGCCAATTAGAGCAGGGGTAGCAAACACCAGCTTGAGGGCCAAATACCCCTGAGTTTAAGGCACACAGCCCTGCTGGATCACTCACTGTCTGCGCACTTTCACGCTCACCAGCAGAGGTGAACGGTTGTGAGGGAGACCGTGTGCATGGGCTGACTGAGGGCTCACCCTGCCAGGCGTGGTTCAGGCTCCTCTGTGGCACCAGATAGGACCCCAGCCCCCATGTCACAGAGGGGGAAAGAGGCCCAGCAGGAAGTCACACTGCAGGCTCCCACAGAGCCAGGCTCCAGGTCCCTCTGACACCCCCTCAGATGGAGAGCAAGGAGCTGCAGCCTCACAGCCGTCCTGTTGCTTCACTGTGCTGACCCTAACTGGGGTGGGGCACTCATTTCCCTTTTCAAAATGTTCCCCCAGAAAAAAACAGAGAAGCTAACGTCCTTAAACAAAACCTCTGACGCCCTGTTTGGAATTATTTCTATTGACAGCAAGATATGGTCTAAGCACAGCTGTAAGTAAAGACAGATCCCAGTCACACCCTGCCACCTGGCCTTCAGGTTGTCCCGATACCATGGTTCCGAGCCTGCCCAGGGAGCCATGGATAAGAGCTCAGCGCTCCACAGCAGAGCCCGAAGCCTGCGTGTGAATCCTGGTGTGGGACCCTGGGAAGGTGCATCACCGCCTGAGCCACTGGTGTCTGTCTATAAAGTAGGGGTGATGACAGGGTTGTTGGGAGGAGTAGAGGAGAGCATCCCAGAAAAGCGCAGAGAGGACTAGGCTGGCCCGGAACATAAGCTCAATACATGCTGTCACTCGCTGTCACCATATCCTGAAATAGAAGAACGAAAGCCAGGCCTCTATTTAAAGGCATGTGTCATGCATGCAGAGCTTATAACAAAAAGTCTTAAATGAGGTCAGAAATGAACTGAATACCAAATGTGATGCTCACGTTAAACCTCTGCCATCATACACACACACACACACACACACACACACACACACACACACACACACACATATGCACATAATCTTTAATTTGGTGAGCCAACTTTTATACCATGGCGAATGATTCCTCAACTAGATCTCTGCCTAGCCCACTAAAAAGTCTCAGTGAGAAAGCTCTCCTGCAATGTATTCATTTAAAACATGATTTGAAGACCCTGCATTGAATAATACTGACAAACTATTTCCTACGCCTTCTACCAACTACTTTCTTCCCGCTGTAAGTGTTTTCATTCACTCGTTCAGAACCATACCTTGCATGTCTGGGCACGAAGGTCGTAGGAAAATTCCTCTAACTGCAGGGTCGGCCCACAGGCCGCCCAGGAGGCGGAGCCAGCCCGCCCCAAGCCAGACAGCCTTGACCCCTGCATGGGTTATTACTTCAGGAGTGAGGATGCCCTAAGCTGCATTCTGCACCCTACAAACACGCTCTCAGTAACAGGCACAAGCTGAGTTCTTGCAGCATTGTTTGAAAACAGCAGAAGATTGGCAATCTAAATATCTTCCAGAGGGGGGCTCGTTACATGAATTACAGTTCCCCCATATAATGGAATATCAAACAGCCATAAAAACAGATGAAGAGGCGCTTCAGGCCTCATATGGACCAATTTCCAAGATACATTGTCAAACCAAAATAGCAAGATGCCAACGATTGCATTAAAAAACATATATGTGAGTGTGTGTAAATTTATAGGTAGACCCACATATATAAATATTCACAAATATATGTATTATTTAAGTGTATACATCTAGAATACCTTGCAAAGGCTGTGAGAGACACTGGTTGCCTCCAGGGAGCGAAACAGTTGGCTGGCTGGGAAACAGGGTTGAGAGGTAGTTGTGTATTTTTTACTTTTGTAACTAGTGATTTTTGAATCATGAAAGTTACACTATTTAAAATAGTAAAATAAATGAAAACTTAACAAAAAAGCCAAATGCCTCCAACTCCCAGATAAAAGGGTGAACTGAAGCTGAACTGAAGCAAGGGAGAGGGGGCTACATTTATCTTTCCCAGGTCCCACCAGCAGGGGCACCACCGCACGCACGCGTGCGCGCACACACACACACACACACACACGCACGCATGCACGCACACGCGCACACACACCAGAGCTCCCTCCCTAGGGCCTGGAGACCCAGCTGGTCCCTGTTAGCCTGCTCGCCGCACCCTCCTCCGCTCCAGGCTCTGGCAACAGCCTTGAACTCACACCACCCGGCATGGCCCGGAGGCTAGTCAGCTCTTCTCCGGATCCCAAGCAAACCAAAGGTAACGAAGGAAGTGCTCTAAACAGTGCCTAGAACAGCGCCTGGCACACAGCAGACGCTCATGAACAGTTTGAATAAATAAAGACACGGGAAATTCGGGAGGTAACAATCAAAAGTCAGCCCTCCCCACTAAGGTCACCCATAGCGCCCGAGCCCAGTGCTGGGAAATCTCTGTCACCAAGCTGTCAGTTTACAGAGCAGGGTGCGCTCGCAAGGACGACTGGGCAAGGAGGAGGCGGAACGAGACTAACCGGGCCCTTCCCCCTCCACCAGGCCCAGTCACAACCCCAAGCCTTGGCCTTGTGCAGAGTGTAGGAGCCTTGGTCCCGATCCAAGAAGGCTTGCGACTTAGCCAGTGGATTTGGGAATAAGACAGATGCCAAGAATTTCCTCCCCTGAAAACCGGCCACTTCATGGGTCTTTTGCCTGGAGTGGATGGTAATTATAGCTCTTTCCCAAAATATGGGTTTCTTTCCCCATCCACCTCACTTTCTACCTTTAATTTTGCATATGAAGAGCAACAACACGGTGACTTGACAAGGTAAACTAAAAACTCTCCAGCTCAATAAATAGACTGACTATCTAGATGCACATTTGAGCTGGCAGGAAAAGCAAGACCATCCGGGGGCACCCAGAGGAAACCTGGAGACCAAAGCAGCTCGGGTGAGACCCTGGGTAGGCCTCTCGCTGTAACCCCGGGATCCTGGTTCAGTGACCATGCAGGGAGAGGGTGGAAGACCTGGGGCCTATAGGAGGTGAGAAGTGAGCACTGAGACCCCCACGTGTGGTCGAGACCACTGGAGGGTTACAGGCTGGACACCCTTCAATGCCCACCTGCACAGGGACGCAACAAAACCCCTGGGCGCTTACACTTCTGGCTGGGAAACGAGTGCAGGATTTTTAGAAGTCACCTCTGAGTATCTGTAATCACCTGCCTGCCTTCTCACGGGAGATCCAGTTGATCCCACATCTGTGTTACTTGGAGGAACCTGGCAGAGTCATGGAAAATCGCTTTGGAGGGAGAGAGCCTCAGCTCGGGCCACACAGATTTCCACAGGTAAGTCTCTATTCACAGCCCCTCAGTACAAAACATGTACACACACACCCATGACCAAGAGTGGGCAGACACCATAAAGAACACGCCACGCCAGCCGAAGAGAAGCTGAGAGAAGGTGTAACAGAAAAGATAACAAGGGCGGTGAGGACACAGTGTAAAGAGGGCCGCAGAGACATAGAGGAGAGAGTGAGAAAGTTCCAGAAGGAGAGACGGGAGAAAATAGGGGCAAAGGCATAATTTGAAGAGATAATGAATGAAACTTTTCAAAACTGAGGGAAAGCTAAGATTTTAAAAATAATAAAATAACTATGTATCAGAACCGTGGAGCCTAAGCGAGAGCGGGAGAGGGCGGAGGGAAAGTCAACTGTCGGTGCCCAACTCAGGGAAGTAGGATCATCACACGGGGTGAACCCAGAGGGGGACTAGGATCTGGGGTGCAAGAAGCGGCCGGTGAGGTGGGAAATAAAGAAACAAGCAGGATCAAGCAACAAGCCTCTGTAAAGACCAATCAAAACCCCCCAAAAGCACAAACATCATTAGGAATAAGAGGGGCGCAGCTACAAACACTGCCCGCAGATTTTATAATGCGAGAAACGGACACATTCCTAGACAGAGAGACTGATAGACCCTGAGACAACTCAAAAAGAAACAGAAAGTTGGAATTACCTCCAACCGTTAAAAACAAACAAACATGGCTCTAGCAAACAGCACCAAGCTGCGGTTTCGCAGTCTGGGTTTCCAAACCCTGGAGTAATGGGTGATCCTTAACATACACAAATATTTGAGGACAATCCTTAACATATATTTGACACGTGCAAATGTGAACATATACAAATATCTACAAATATGTTCACATATACAGATATCTTAAGATAATCCTTTGCATATACAAATATTTGCATACTGAGAGAGGAATATTCCTTAGCACACGTCATGTGACTAATCTGGTGGATACTTTAACTAAATAAGAATAGGAAGAGTAAATTTTAGGAGAATCTCATTGCTAAACATGGATGCAAATGTTTTAATGAAAATATTATCAATTAAATCCAACAATGTAAACTCAAGTGGGTTTAATCCAACAATCAATGGTGTGACAATAATAGAAATGTATTAATATAAAAATCACACCAATAACAGGGAAAAAAAAAAAGTTTATGACTGTCTCAGTGTTTGGAGAAAAGCACTGATAAAATTCAACATTCATCACAATTAGGGAGCCTTAACAAAATAGGAACAAAAAGGAAATTTTAAACCTGCTATAGGAAACCACTAAACGTTATTCTTATAATAGTACTTCAGAAATATTCCCAAGTCAGGAACAAGGAAAGGATGCCCACTCACCAGATTCTGAACACTATTAAAATTAATTCCACCTAGTTCTTTTTACTTTTTAAAACATGGCTACCGAAAATTTTTACATTAAACATGCTGTTCACATCAGTGAATGAGTGCTTGTGCCATGGGGCAGTGCTACTCTAGACAGCATGAAAGAGGCAAAGAGGAAAGAAAATAGAGGAATTGGAAAAGAAAGAAAACTCCCGTAATTTATAAATGACACGACTCAAAAGCATATCTATAAAAATATATGGATACATGTAATCAGACAGCAAGACCCTGCTGGAGACAGGATTGACATATAAAATGCAACTTCATTCCTAGACACCAGCAATAAAGAATTAGAAACTGTGATTTTCAGGGTATAGCTTTACCATTTACAACAGCAACAAAACTGCAGGGTACTCAGGAAAGTGTTTAACAAAAAATATGTAAGAGCTTTATGATGCAAACTATGTAACTCAAAAGATACGATAAAAGCATTAAGTAAAGACCAGGACCATAGGTGAAGAAAATCCAGTGTAACGAAGATGGCAACCTTCCCCAAAGTAATCAATTCAATTCAATTCAATTCCAATCAAATCAATTCACTGCCAACCAAAATCCCAACAGGAATTTTCATGAAATCTAAAAAAAAAAGTTGATCCTAAAATTCTCAAGGTAGGACTACAATCAAAGTAGAGCAAAGACAATGTGAAAGGAACAAATGAGGGGATGTGCCCTGTGAAATATTACACTTAACAGAAAGTGATATAACTCAGTGTGTGGCGCCCACGGAGAAACTAATGGGCCAGTGAACAGAGTAGACAGGCCAGAAACAGGCCTACATGTATATGAGGAAAATTGACAAGTGACATTTTGGTATTTAAAAAATAATTTAAAAATTAAGAAATGGAGTAACTGCTACAAGGACAATTGATTATCAACATAGATAAAAGAAATTGATCCCTATGCCATGTCAATGACAAAACAATTTGAGCTAGATTAAAAAACTGTATGTAAAATTACAATTGTACAACTTTTGGAAAAAATGTAGGAAAATGTCCCAAGATAGGAAGGATCTCTTACACAAGATACGAATACATGACAGAAAGGGAAAGGATGATACACTTGATTATGTCAAAATGTACAACTTCTGTCCCAATAAGCCATGCCATCAACAAAGACAATGGCCAACCAAAGAGTGGGAGAAATTATTTATAACACATCTAAATAATAAGTTATTAGTATCTCTTAAAATAAGGTGGAGGAAGGGAACACCAAATAGAAAGCTGAGTAAAGGAGATAAACAGGTCAATGTGGGGGAAGAAACCAAAATGTCCAGTCCACAAATGAGGGGGTACAAATTAAAACAAGATCACTCACACTTATTAGATGGCCAAAAACCAAAGTCTAACAAGATAAATCATTGTTTGAAAAGTGGGGGGTAAATATGTTTGGCCACATGGAGAGCAATTTGGGAGCAGTATCCAGTAAAGCTGAAAATGTAGGTGCCCCACAACCCAGGACTCCTGCTCATGCGGATGATCAGGCCTTTGGTGATCCATGAGGCAGAGAAATACATTTTACGTCGCAGCGCAGTGCACATGTGCATGAGCACACACACTCTCTCACACACACATTCACAGACGGTCACACAAACTCAGACACACACACACACACACACACACACACAGAGGTACAACTTTACTGCTTGCAAAGCACTGTGACACTTTGTTTCATCTTTTTGAACGCTGTTTTGCCACCCCACAATTGATTTCATAACCCCCACTCTGAGGAACTCCTTGCACACATACACAAAGAGACATGTTCCACCCATAGCAACAACGTTTACAATCATAAAAAATTGTAAACCACCTAAATAACCTCAGCAGGAAAATAGGTAAATTATTCATCCACTGAGTACTCAGAGCTTTCAATGAGCAAATCAGAGCTTCTGGAAGCTACATGGATACCTCTCAAAAACATAGTATTATGTGCAAGAAAAGCTATCTATATGCACAGTAAGAAATACGCCGTATGTGGATTATGTACATATAGAGTAAAAATATGAAAACATGCCTGAAGAGAATAAACACGAAGGTTTCTGGACCAAGGTTACCTGGGGTGGAGGGGGAGTGGGGGCAGGTACTGGAGTCACAGAGGGGCAGATAGGGGTCTGAAGTGGTCACCGGTCCTCGGCCTACCCCAGCAGGGACTGCTTTATCACTGGCACTGTTTACAATCGCCAGGACATGGTTTTTAGACCATTTGATGTTTGTTTCTGAATTCTCTACGCTGTGCATTCCCTACTGTCCCCACTCAGGGCCAACCAGCCCCCACCTGGATAGGTCACTCATTGAAAACAAGACAGGAAATGGCAAGCTGCGTGCAGGTATGTGTATGGCTACATTTTTTGTGTCCGTCTATCATCTATCTATCTATCTATCTATCTATCTATCTATCTATCTATCTATCTATCTATCATCTATCTGTCTGTCTGTCTGTCTGTCTACCTATCTATCTACATGTCTGTCTCTTCCAAAGACCACACAAGCCAGTATGAGGTACTTTCAGTGTCCCATTACACATAAAGTCAAAACAGTCTGGAACCTGAGCCCTGGGCGGGTGGCTCAGGTGACTGAGCGTCATCCCCTGCACCAAAAGGTTTCAGGTTCGATCCCCACATGCAGGAAGCAACCGACTGATGTTTCTATCTCACATCGATGTTTTTCTCTGTCTCTTCTTCTCTCTCTAAAATAAATAAATGTATCCTCGGATAAGAATTGAAAAAAATAAATGAATGAAATAAAATTGATTGACATTAAAAAACACACAACAGTTTGGAGCCTGTCTGGCTGGGGCCTGGGAGGCCTTGGATGACACCTCCAAGTTGAGCCAGGCCCAACTGAAGAGTCATCTTTGCATTGCAACAATTCTGAAGTCAGTATTTCTCTAAGAACACAGCTGACCAACTCCAACCACGCCTCACATTGGTTGGAATCAGCTCCTGGGAAGCTCTGGGAGATTTGGCCTTGGCTTGGCTTTCCTGCCTTATTTTCCTTGTCTGATAAATGGGCACAATAACGTCTCTCCATCTCAAAGGCACGGAGTAGATCAAATGGACAACACACCTGAAAGGGAGAAAGGGACGGCATGGAGCAGCCCGGCGTGTGGCTGCTGTTGGCCAGTGGGGCTTCAGGCTCGCCCAGAGGAGGGTGTGTCTACTCTGGGGATGTGCCAACACCTACTGAGGAGGCACAAGTGGCTCCAGGTCTCCTTTAACCTTAGAGGAACCCTGCAAGGGCAGTGTCATTATCCTCATTACAGATAGAAACTTGCTCTAGTCACCTTCCCAGGGTCACCAGCTGAAATGTCTCACAGCTCCCACTGAAGCCAGCCTTCCAATGCCGACTTCAGGCGGCACTCTTTCCTTCTGCTAGAGCTACCTGTAGCGAAAAGACAACCGTCACCCACTCCTGCCATCCCCAGATCCTGCCCCCCAGCATTTGCTAATCACCTTCCCTTCCGCAGACAGATTGTTTCTCATTGGTGTGGTGTGTTCATCAGAAACCATAGTCACGCTATCAAAGTTATAATGTTTGTTGCAGAAAGTCTGCCTGGTCTCAACTGCACCCAGTGCCACTGCAGCTGCTGGAAAACCAGCTGAAAACCTACGTAGATTTCACCAAAAACACCCAGGACACAAGGCCCCTGAATGGCCCACGTGAAGATGGCACAGCCAAGTCCTTCCTCACACATGGTCTCTCAGCCCCGGAACCAGGACGATGCCAAGAAAATGCCAAGCGCATAATCCCCTACAGAAAACTGGGGATGACTTGCACAACCGGTGGCAGTGACTGACTGACTGTCAAGGGACAGGGTTACCAGGAACAGCTTGCAAAGGAGGCCAGGGAAAAGCCTGTGAGCAAAGGTATCCGCAGGGACCTGAACCCCATCTCACAGCTCCTGATCATTTGTAGTAACTCTATTTTCTTTTGTATTCTTGATCTCCGGCATCTGGGGCCTTGCTAACTGGGGAGAGACTGCCCCTCCCAGCGCTAGTCAGTTCTCAAAGCCAGCAGAACTAGCAGAGAGCGTGCCTTTTACATGCAGACCAGCCAATCCAAAGCCCACACTCCAAACTACTCCTCTGCCTGGCTCTTACGCACTTACCCTAACCACCCCAGGGCCAGCTACCAGACAGCTAGAGAGTTCTGTGCCCCGAAGCCCACAGAAATTATTCAAACTAGCCAGTCCTGGGCTGGCTTACCTTGCCTGGCCCACTCCTCACCACAAAAACCACAATCAAGGCTCCTGCCCACACTTTCCCCTCACTCCCTCTGCCGCCTGGCCCGCCTGGCCCGCCTGGGCCTTGCACATGTGGTCCCGCGTGGTCCGGTGTGGTGGTCCCCCACCCCCTGGGAACTGTGAGTAACAGCTATCTTTTCGGTGCCAGTTGCCTCCTGATGGTTGGCCTCACCATAGCTGTGAAATAATGTAACCTACTTTTTAAAACATTGCCCATGATGCAGAAGAGTCGAGGCGTGGTGCTGAGGGGGCATGCACACCCCGAGCTGTGCAGAGGCATTCACAGGTCACTTGGAGAGTGCACCGCGAGACAGGCCAATGCGCTGCTGACGCCAGGGAGCCAGACCAGCCAACTACAGGCCCTTATGTACGAGCTGAGAGTTTGAAGAACTGCACTGAGGTGACTCTGGGAGGCCTGGGTTTGGTTTCCAACTGAATTTTAAACCTTGGTTTGTGGATTCTGCTGAAAGAGAATCTTAAATTCAAATGCCGAGTGTCCCTAAATGGCCTGCATTCTTCCTGACTGCCATGAGGACGTTTGGGAGCTGAGAGATCCTCCGAGCCCAGGAGCCCTGGCAGGCAGCAGCTCACCACTGGCCAGAGGTGGCTTTTCAGATGGGAGGGAGCTGCTATGACATGAGCACCAATGCCCATGGAGAGAAAGACTCAAGGGAGGCAGCACACTTGAGGGATCTGCTCCCCCACACTGTGGGGAAGATACTCCCAGACATCCTGTGACAGTCCTGCAGAGGTGGCCTCCAGGATAAGAAAACTGGTTTCAGAGGTGCAGTGACCTGTCCAAGGTCACGCAGCTAAGAAATGCAGCCGTGGGCTGCAAACCCAGGCTGCTGGTCCAAAGCCTCTCATGTGACCGGGTTTCCGAGAACCCACCATCGCATCACCATCCCTTCTGGCTGTCCCCGCCCTAGATGGTTAGGACACGACGCCTGCAGCCTGCCTGCCACTGCCCCGTGGGGACCATCCTCCTGGGCCTGCTGCTCCCTAACAGCCTCCTAAGGCTCAGGAAGTGCAGTGACTGCCCAGGTCCCACAGTCAGGCAGGGCAGAGCTGCCCAGCTCCAGCTCCTTCAAAGCAGAAAGTCAAACACTCCCAAGAAGGCACAGCCAGGCGCACCCTCAGAGTGGGGCAGTAGTCAGGGGCTGAGCCTGCTCAGGCCCAGGTTAGAACATTGTCACCTTCAAGGGCAGACACAAAGCTAGCCCAAGAAGCCAAGTTTCTTGGTTGGACACCGCTGTCTGCCCCAAGTGCCCTGGAGGAGAAGGCAATGGAGACTTAGGTCCCAGCGCCCACAGAGCTGGCTGCCTCTGGCGCGCTGCTCACCTTGCCATGAGGGGAAGGTCTTGGAGCCCTGCTCCTGGTGGGCCCAACCTGGACCAGGTCGGCGGGCACAGACTGGGCCTCAGTCCACATCGACTCCCTCATCACCAAGCAAACACCACAGGATGTTCCTGGTTTTCACCTGTGGTTGGAAGAACCAACTAAAGAGCTCACTAGGGTGCCTGTGTGGGCCTAGGTGCTTCAGAGACGCAGCTGGCATGGGCAACCCTGCTGGCTACACCACTGGCTGAGACTTCAGGCAATAATATTCAGAGCATTCCCATTCTAGCAGCATTTAGTACATCCTTACCACGTGGAGGTACTTTTTAATTATGGCATCATTTAATCCCATAGCAGCCCCATGAAGGGGGAATCACGATGAACCCCATTTACAAAGGGAGACACTGGGGCTTGGGGAGCTTAAGGGACTTAATAAGTGTCCAAACAGAATTAAATCTGACTCCCAGCCCCCGGAGTGTGCACCAGCTCCTTTCCTGACCTCCCAGCACCCAAGGGTGCACCACCTCCCTTCCTGACCTCCCAGCACCCAAGGGTGCACCAGCTCCTTTCCTGACCTTCCAGCCCCTCAAGGGTGCACCAGCTCCCTTCCTGACCTCCCAGCCCCCAAGGGTGCACCAGCTCCCTTCCAGACCCTCTCACTGCAAAATGAGACAATGAAACGGACCCTCGGGGCTGTGACAAAGCTCTTTCACAGGTTCTGCACATGTGAGATGCTCTCGGAATGGAAACTGGTATTTTGCTGAACACCTCCAACCAAGAAAAAGGAATAAAAATACTCGGAGCCAAACTTTTCCTTCCTGGGTATGAGCCCGTCTGGCTTGTGACACACACAGCCTTTCTCTCAGGAAAACCCAGGCACTTTCCTGGCTCTGAGGTCGGCATCCAGTGGGCACTAAGGCTGCCTCTGGGCACCTGTCCCCCCACTGCAGGGAGGTCACTGACAGGAGGGGTTTCCTGGGAGAAATACTAGCTGATCAGGGGCCCGGCTGAATGCCCCCAAGGAACTTCCAACCTGCTCCCTGGCCCAACAGACAGCAGCCAGGCATGGGACAGGGCCTACCGCCACCAGGATGAGCCCTGCCATGTGCAGAGACAGACAGACATGGGAGAGAGGCCAGCAACACACAGGGAGAAGAAGAGTGGACAATCAGACTGAACAAAAGAAAGAGAGGCAGAGACAGACAGATACAGAGGCAGAGACAGACAGTAACATGTGGAGACAGAGAAATGCAGGAACAGGATCTGAATGAGAGAACGAAGTGACACAAAGACAGGTACACAGACTAGCAAACAGTGACAGAGACTGCAACCAAGTCGGAGAAGGACACTGAGAATGAAAGAGGTAGAGACAGCCCCCAAGGATGCAGGCAGATTGTGATCAGAACAGAGACAGAAGGGAGATATCGTCTCACAGGCTGGCCTGGCGAGATAGCTCACCCACCACCTGCATGCGCCCCCTACCCCACATGTCCTCTAAAGTGCAGGGCACTGGCCTGCAGAACCCAGGAAACAAACCACTGTCCGTCTGCTCTGAGCTCTGTCGGCCTCGCTTAGGTGAAATGGGCTCCCAGGCCCACACGGGGCTGCCACTGTCACCATGTGGGGACACGTGTCTCCAGCATCACGAAGCTCTCTCCACAGATGGGGCTGGGGCTGGGGGTGCCGTGTATAACCCTGCGTGTCTGGGTATACATATGCTGTGACCCCAAACTCACCCACGGACAGGATCAGCAAACCCATGCCCTGGGGGCGCCAGCTCCACTCTGCTCATCCAACACCCTAGAATTGAGGGCCTGCTGAGGGCTTTGGGCATGGCACAGGGGCAGAGGGCACAGTGAACTCTCTGAAGGCAGAGGGTCTAAGCCACTAAAACAAGCACGGCGACAAGGAGGGTGGCACTGCACGGCCCATGTGGCTGCACCAAGAAGCCCACCAGACACTGGCCCTCAGGATGGCAGGTATTCAGACTGAGGATGGAGACAGACTCACGGCCTGCTCAGGGTCTCGTGGCTGGTTAGAAAGGCCACATCCCATCACCACCAGTCTCCCACACAGGTAACAGCAAACAATGACATCCAAACCTTCCACGGGTTTCACCCAAAGCTCTTCTGCTCAAAAGCCGCTTCTTGTAAGGATGCACGTGAATTCATGGCCAGGCTCACAGGAATTTAGTCCCAAGTTTACCTCTGGACACCCCAAAGCCCTGGGGAAGGAATCCCCAAAAGGAAAGGGTTCTGGTGAGCATGCGGAATCTCTGGCTTACACAGCCCCCTTTTGCAGCCAACCCAGGCCCTGGCCCACAGCCCAGCCAAGGTGACACGGTGGTGATGGAGGGGAAACCAGGCATTATGGGACTGTGATATCAGCCAAAGGGGGGAGGACCTCCTGGGAAGCAGTTACTGCCCACAGTCTGATCTAGTCCTCATAAGCCTCCGATGAGGTCAGTGCTCTGTTATCTCCATTTAGAGATGGGACGCAAGCTGGGGCTCCATCTACTTGCTGAGTGCCACATAGCTGGCAAGCGGCTGGGCCGGGCCTCAATCTCGTGGTGTGAACTCCAGGGCCTGAGCTCTTTATCACTAAACCACCTTCGAGTAAAGTGTCATCACACAGACACGAACTACAGTCAGAAAAATGATCCCACAATGGACGCCCTCTGTAAAACACCTAGAGAGAGAGAGTTTACTGTACTAACCTGCTTTGACGCACCCTCTGCTTTTCACATACATACGTATACGTGACTGTGAGTGTGTGTGTGCATATGTGTGTGTGTGAGGGATGTGTGTGTGTGGTGTGCATGTGTGTGATGTGTGTGACTATGGCTGTGTTTGTGTGTGTGACTGTCAGAGTGTGCACGTGTGAGTGTGTGACAGTGAGCGTGAGGGGTGTGCACGTGTGTGCACACGCATGTGTAAGGGTGGGGGAGTGTGCGAGGGTGCAGAAGTGTGTGCTGCGCACCTCCTTGGAGAGCCCTGGGCCAGCCTCAGCCTGCTGGGCCGGGCAGACCTTTCGGGAAGGTTGGGAGGATTAGTGACTGCGGACAATGATTTTTTTGGGAGCTGGAAGTCACGGTCTCAGCAGAGAATCCATTTTAGTAACAAGAGAAGTGGAATAACATGGCAAATTATATGTCTGACCAAATAAATTATTCCTTTCATTTTACCGTTTTGTTTGGAGGGGAGCTTTAAACCTCATCTCCAGGCATATTCAGCAAGTGCTTACTGAGCGGGTTTGGCTGTAATTAATATGAATTTAACTTTCTTTTCTTTCCCAAGGTGTGGAGCTGGAGGAGAAGCGGGACAGGACAGACTCCTCTGGGCTGCGGGTGGGCGAGGGCTTAATAGCTTCCCAGGCCCGTGCAGGCTGCAAGGGCAGAGGGAGAGGGGACACGTAAAACCTTTCATTGCTGCTTCCCAAAATAGCCTCGGCCCGCCTATAATAAGCTTATGCTGGATTTTCATTCTTTTCGCAGAGAAGAAAAAAATCAGATTTAAATTTATCAACCCAACGTGTTTTCCCAGGTTCCACCCTCCGTGTCTGTCTGGGGTTGAGAGCTCCATGTCCTAGAAGTCTCAGGCCAGGGACACAGATGCGAGACTGGCCTCATGGTCCCTTTCTCAGGAAACAGTGGCCTCAGGTCCAAATGAGCATTTCCTCCGAAAGCCAGGGCCAGGCCCCAGCATGCACCCCTCATCTGTACAGCGAGGGGGAGTCAGACGGGGCCCCAAGGTCATCGCAGCTTTAAACATCCATGGGTCTTTGGAACTGCTCCCCACTGACTCTTCTTAAATTATTGAAATTAAAAACTGTGGTAAAATATGCATGACATAAAATTTAGCATTTCGACTATTTTGAAGTGAACAGTTCAGTGGCGTTAAGTACATTCACATTGCTGTGCAGCCATCACCACCATCACCTCCAGAACTTCTGCCACATTCCCAAACTGAAACCCTGTCCCCATTAACACTAACTGTCCAGGTCCCCCTTCCCCAGCCCCTGGCAGCCGCCATTCTACATTCTGTCTCTGTGGGTGTGCCCACGCTGGGTACCCCATTAAGTGGACTCGTAGAGTATTTGTCCTTTTGTGACTGGCTTCTTGCACTTAGCCTAATGTCCTCAAGGGTCACCTGTGTGTGGGCATGTCTCCCAACGTCCTTCCTTTTTAAGGCTGAATAGTGCTCCATTGTATGCATACGCCACACGCTGCTTGTTCATTCATCCATCAGTAGGCACTGGGGTTGCTTCCACTGTTGGCTACTGTGAATAGTGCTGCTGGGAACATAGGTGTACAAATACCTGTTCAAGTTCCTGCTTCCACTTCTTTTGGGTGTATATCCAGACATGGAATTGCTGGATCATATGGTAATTCTATTTTTGATTTTTTGAGGAACCCCCATGTTATTTTCCATAGTGTCTGCACCATTTTACATTCCCACCACCATAAGGGTTCCAATTTCTCCACATCCTTTCCAATACTTGTTATTTTCCTGTTTTGATATTGGCCATCGCAGTGGGTGTGAACCCCACTGACTCTTTACCTGCCCCCAAGCACAGACCCTGTCTCAGGTAGGCTGAGTTTACTTAGCAAGAAGTATCAGCAGAAACTTGCATTTGGACCAGCCCCCCATTCTGAAGGATGGCACTGGGTCCAGGACAACTTAGCTGCAGGTTTGCATTTCTGGGCTGGCTCTGGATGAGTCTCTGAAGCACAAACATTTATTGACACATACTGTGCCAGGCTATTCTAGGAGCTGGGGACACAGCAGTCCCTCATGGACTCAGGATGAGAGAGGGAGATGGTGGGAGCCCTACTCATTCCAGGAGCCCCAGTGGCTCATGTGCCTGGGTGTGGGGAGGGGCAGTGTGAAGGGAATATGCCCAGAATTTGAAGGGAGGGCAGAGGAAGAGAGAGCTGGGATGATCTGAAACGGGCTCCGAAGGTTATCACTGGGACAGCCCTTGTGGAGAAACTTAGCTGCCCGCTTCTCAAATCACTCTCCAGGTACCTGAAATCCAACAGGCTGGGGTCCAAATCCACCTCTCCCACCTGTGTGACCCAGAGCACCTGCTCTATCTCAATTTCAGGCCCCTAGTCTGTAAAAGGGAATACAGGGGACTCCCGTCACTTGCAGGGATTAGAGGCTAATATCTGTATATTAGACAAAAATCTCCATGAACCCAAAGACCTTTGCACACCTCAGGGAGAACCCACCGAGCCGTAGACCTGCTTCATCACAAGTCCAGCTCAGGGAGCTCCTCTGCATGGAGACACACGCTGCCCCCCACCCAAGAAGCAACAGAGGGAGCTGACTATACGCAGAGCTGTGCATGGAACTCCAGGGTGGAAACACCAGAGATACAGACCAGCTCGGCTCGTGGTGCATAAGGCACGAGCGAGCGTGCCCTGAGGGAGACCAGCGGTGCTTGCCCCCACCTTCACTTCAAACCAGCTCTGGCACACTCAGACAGCGGGACAGGGGGCAGGGCATTGTTCAAATGCACACGCTTGGTCTCCCTCTGTGGCAGTCCCCCCCCCCCCCCATATGAGCTGGATTTGCTAAGTAGGGTGCATGCAGGTGCATGCCAGCCCCAGCTCTCCCCAGCCCGCCCACTGGACAGGCTGCAAGCATCGCAGCTGTCTCTGGACACAGCCTGGCTGAGGCCCAAAGCTCTGCTCTGTCACAACAAAGGCAGCCGTCACCCAGCCGCCTCCCAAGTGCCCAGCATCGAGGGCCTGTGGGAATCTCACCCCTGGCATCCTGTCCCGCAGAGATGCTGCTGGGCCACAGCTGGAGTACAAAGCTCTGAGCCACTGAGGCTCGTGCAGGGACATCTGTGAACCAGCAGACACAGGAAGGAGAGGTCCCTGTGATCTTCCGCCTGGTTATCCAAACATTTCCTGGCAGGCAGGCCCCGTGGACAGAGCATAGCATAGGCTCCGCCTGGAGGAACACAGGCTAATGGTGGAGATAAGTCATCTGACAAGAGACAACAAGGCTCTAAGGACAGCAGAAAACACCGGGGAGGGGCAGGTGGAGGAGGGCTGTAATCAAGGAAGGCTTCCTAGAGGAGGTGGGCAGAGGATGAGGAAAGGAACTCTGGCAGAAGTTGCTGCACAGCTATTCTCAGGCAAGAGGCATTTTAATGTAGGGCCCAGAGTGGCTACAGAGGTGTCCTGGGGGCCTGTGTTTCCACAACTTGAGCGATAAGCAGGCGCTTTCAAAAGCAATAAATTCTTTCAGACTCTAAGCAGTGGCTTAAATTCTCTGCAAACCCCCAAATCACACTTGAGTGGTTCCAGAGGCCCGTGGAGCCCACTGTGAGAATGCCATGGGCGTTCCTCCCAGGTGGTGATGCCAACAAGAGGCTTGAGTCCCAGTGTCTCACTGTGGTTTGGACGTCATGTTGTGGGGACATCTGACCTCGCAGCAAGGTTCCCAGGGTGAGCTTAGTCTCAAAGACCACCTACAACACCTCCTCAGGGCTAGTCTGAGGGGCACTGGTGTCGGCCTGAGGGGGCAGGAAAGGGTTTCCAGCCAGAAAGAGAGTGAGGGGCACTGGCTAGAGGCGAGTATTTGGAGCCACTCTGGGCCACAGTTCCACCACCTGAGCCCCAGCACTTGGCCGCAGGAGCCAAGCCTAGAAGGTAGGCTTGAGGACCCCCAACTTCCTCGGGGGTGGACGAACAACCACTCCTGAGGGAGAGGGCGTCACACTCCGGGGGCAGGGCTCTGCCAGCCCAGTAGGCACCTCTGGGGGAACAGGTAGGGAACCATCAAGATCAAGGTTTCCCCGCTGCCCCCACCACCGCGGCTCCGGGCTCCAGGAAAGGACAAACTATTTTTGCTGCCCCGTCCTGCTCTCTATTGCCCTACGCTGCCCTGCACACACACAGCGATCACATTCACGTCGCCCTCATTCCCGAGCCTCGTCTCCTCCCTCCAGCTGTGTGACTTGGGGTGAGTTAACCTCTCTGAACCAAGCTCCACTACTGGTTTTGCTATGCCATGGCCTCCCAATTTTATTTTTGAAAAGTCATCCCAATGTAAATCACCCTAGATACGAACATGTAGATTTCTCTAGTTAATAAATGGGACAGGACTATTTTTCCTTTATTATATAAAATTAATTCGCCACAGAATTCCATTAATTAGCTAACTGCGTTTGTGCACAGAAAGTATGAACGCCTTGTCTTGCTCTGTGTGTGGTTTTACAGGAATGGGACAAATTCCACAGTGATGTGGGAAGCTAATAGCCACCACACGTGTAAATCCTCCCGTGGGCGCAGACGGTGGGTGTCAGCAAGGTGGGTGCAGAGAGGAGCGCCTCTCTCAGCCTGCACCGTCAGCACTGCCCCACCTCCCGTCCCTGCCTGTGAGAATCCACAAGGCTTGGCTTCCACGTGGCTCTGTAAGTTCCCAGGAAGGATGAGCGTCTCGATCACCAACCAACATTCCCTAGACCCTACCCCAAGCCTCATGCTTCCTCTCCTGAGCCCACAGTGGGGGAGAAAATCCGGGCGAGCATTCTGAACCCTTCCTCCCAATTCCAGCTGTTCCATGGATGTCCCCAGGCCACCCACTTCCATGTGCTCCCCCAGTCCCACAGCAGAACTGCCACAAGCAGGCAGATCAGAGGGATATTAAATTACACCCGAGTCCTCTCCCACAAGCCAGCTCCAGACTGAATGTTCCTTGGTGTTAAAGCAAACCTCAGCATCTACTGGGCAAGAAGTATTTCCCTCTCTGCCTCTCGCACACTTGCCCGGTGACTGAAACCTGCACCTAGAAACAGAGTCTAATTTAGTGACGGGGAGGGTCCTTTCTCCCCCAGCCACCATATAACTCCAGTCCCTTCCCCCCACCAGTATGGCTGAATTTATAGATTTGGGATTGCTGTAAATTATAATGTAATTATACTGCGCCAGGGGCAGCTTCCCACTGCAGAAATTAAAAAGCAATTCAGGTAAATGATCTTTAGCTACAGCAGAGTGTCCCTGCAGAACTCATTAAGTCCAGGGACCAAACGGCATACCAAAGATGGTGTGCAGCCTGCTACATGTCAAACACTGCCTCACCTTGGAAACAAGGCCACCGCCGGGGGACAGGAGGAGTCCCACCCCGGACGCCTGCCTGCCCGCTACCTTCCTCTCACCACAGACTCTGCGTACACCTGTCCAGCTATCTCTCCAACACCCCTTTGCCTGCCACTGCTAGAACTTTCTGTGGAGATGCCTGCTGGGGAAGGGGGAATTGGAGGTACCTGAAGACGTATATTTTAAATAAAATCAAGTGAGAAATTAGCCATTTTGGTTGCAATAGTACCAATTCCTCTGAAGCTCTGAATTCCAAAAGCCCAGAGAGTCGTTTTGTTTTCTGTTATTTCATTTCCTTCACTGAACCTAGCACTGAAAAAAGAAATTACTGAATAGTAAGAAAGAACTGGAAAGAAACATGCTGACAGGTGAACGATGGGGGAAAGAATCGGGGAAGGATATGTTGATGTTTACTGTGCTTTCCTGCATTTTAATCAAATTTTAGATTGCTTTAATAATCAGAAAAATAGTGAACATGCCATTTGCGTAAGTGTTCTTGTTTTCTGCCCTTATGACCTTCACCATGTACTATGGGACTCGGGAGGGGACCATCTCTCTTGGTGTTAATCATGGCAAGTGGGCACAAGGAGTCCTGCAATGGGGGCAGGCTCAGGAGTTGGGGGAACATAGGTTCCGGAGCCCTGCGACCGACCAGGCTGCTTACTGAGAGCATCCTTGTAAAAGCCATTTGTCCACATGCTCTGAGCCACAGCCCACACCATTCCTCACCACGTTGCCTTGAGCACCTACTGTGTGCAGGTGCTGAGCCCACAGCCCAGTGTGCGACCAGTGATGCTCTGGAAGTCTGTCCTCACCCACTATACTTCCTGTGAGCGTACACCTGCCAGGCACTGTTCCCAGAGCTTCGCTGACAGCAACTCAATGAGCTCCTGCAACAATCTGGCCACCCACCAGGTGGGGGCTATACAAGCGGGACACTGAGGTCCAGAGGGGTGAAGCCACTTGCTCCGGGACCCATCCAGCAGGTCACAGAATGTGAACATGAATTAAGCAGGGCTCAGCCAGCAAACACAGCTGGACCAGCAGCCCCTTTCCCATGGCCACTCTCCCCAGGGCCCGGTGGAATCACAGCCCAGCAAGAACACACACTGGGTACTGTGGATGGCGGCCCGGCCCGGGAAGGCTCAGAGGAACCCAGCCCGACTGCTGTCCAGCTGTGTCCCTGCACAGATCACCCGACAGTGAAGAGCCTCAGCATCCTCATCTGTAAAATGGGGGCGGCACCTGCCTCTGAGGGTCGGGGCAGAGACTCAGGTAACCGTGTAAAGGGCTGGTTGAGGCAAAGCAGAAAAAGTGTCCTTCCGAGTAGATGTGATAGTCTACAACCTGACTAAGGAGGAAGAGAGAGGGACGGGGAGTGGGCCAGGTGCCCCACTGCGGGTGCAGCCCCCTGCGTGGCCCACCCATAACCTCTTCTCCTCACCCTCCCATCAGGCCCTCAGCCAGGTGTCCAGGCAGAGCCCACCACACACTTGCGAGTCCGGGGCTGGGGCTGGACACACCACTGGACATTGGTCACTAGCCTCTCCGTGGGTGCGACAGCCTGGGCCAGAACGAGACCAAGCGCCCTCCCCAGAGCTGAGATGCCCTTTTTTGTCGGCCTAAACGTCTGCCAGATCTGCTAACTTCTTCCACAAGGGGAGTCCCCTCATGGCATCGCTCGGCTGACACAAGCCCATCCCTAATTTGGACATTTTTCTCCCAACATCTAGTCAAAGTAGGAAAATACATCACATACCAGGCCTAGTAACTTCACTCCGGGAAGTCCAGGAGCCACGGAACCGCCGGGAGCATCCGCACCTTTGCAGCTGCGTGGAGCTCCCCTGCGCAGAAGCCCCCAGAGACGCTGTCCCCGTCACGTCTAGGAGGCAGCTCTACCATCAGGAGGGTGCGGATGGGCTGGGCTTGGTGTTCCAGCCCCGCACACACTCTTCCCGAGAAGGGGGTGGGCCTCCGGGGCCTGCCAAGGCGCCTGAAACCATGGGAGGCCACACACCAGTCACTGAGTCGGCAGGGCAACCCCTCGAACGGCCTCCTGGTCACAGCTGGAGAAAACATGTGCTTAAGCCACCTCAGCAAATTGCTCCTTTGGCCACTCGGGCCTGCACACCAAGATCCCGAAGCCACAGGCGGCCCATCCTCCCCGCCCGCCGGCCTGCAAGGCACAGGCCCTGCCGGTGGGGCGTTTAGTGTCGGTTTAAGAAATTCTGCCCCCTCCCCACGAGAAAGAGAAGCTGCTCTCCTCCAGCACCCACCCCCTTTCCTCTCCCACTGAAGTTTTTGCCACCGCGGAAGGTGACCTCTCACAAGAAGAAACGCAGGCACCCACAGCGCCACCCGCAGGTGTGCTGGCCGCGACCGTCCCCGCGGCGGCCTACCTGGAGTTGCCGGGCAGGGAACCGGCCAGGAGCCCACGGGAGCACCGCCGGCCAGCCCTCTGCCTTCAGCCACCAGCCTCTTTCTCCCGCCTCAGCCTCTGACGTGCTCACCGGAGAGGGGGCCTAATGCTCACCAGCTGGCCTGGTGGTTTAACCCTCTCAGGCTCCAGGGCACCCAGCCAGGCTGAGAGCACAGTCCCTCTCGCAGGCCCCGCGGCCGAGCCGCTGCGAACTCAGCAAAGATGAAGGCAACAGCTGAGAGTTCGGATTCAACCGGAAAGCGGGGCTGGGTGGTGAGGGAAAGAGAAACTGTTCTAGAAACCCATCTTCGTCACAGTGCTCCGACTCCAAGTGAGCCAAAGGCAACTCAGACTGAGCTGAGAAAACCAGACAGAGGGCAAAGGCTCCAGCCTGGAGCCTTCTTTCACCTGCCTTTGTGAACCCCAGTCTTTCCAGGGTGTGAGGCCTCAGGGGGAGCTGCTGGGGCATCTCTTCCAGCAAAGCACCCAGCAGTCCCCAGATGCACACATTCTTAGCTGTCTCCCTTCCCTATGCTGTTGCTCATGCTCTGTTCTCTATGTCACACTTTTCTGCCTAGTGAACTTCTACTCATCCCTCATAAGCCAGTCACAGATGCCTACTCCAGGAAGCCTCCCCTGCCTCTCCTCCTCCAGGGGCAGGAAGAAGCATCTGGAGCTAACTCTTGAAGTCCTTACCGATTGAGATGCTAATCCAGTACTTGTCAGACCCTCCTCCAGGCTGGGGAGCTCCTGTGGGCTCCAGTGGTGGGGTATTTGCAGTGACTGACACAGTGATCGGTGAATGCCTGCAACTAGATGAAGAAACTGCCTGTCACAAATCCTCTCAGATTCACTGTTCTTTGAGACCAGGCTCATGTCACAGAATTCTGTGTCTGCCATCAGGGTTCAGCTGCTGCAGAACAATGGCAAAGGGAGAAAATAGGCGGGAGTGGATGGAGAACATAAAAGCATTCTGCACTACCAGCATCCGATCCCTCTGAATTACCTACCATCGGTACTTTTATTCTAAGTGCAGCACAAACCCCACTCATCTGGAGGTAATTCACCCCTAAATCTCTACCAACTGTAGCCAGGAACCCAGGAAGGACAAGAAGCCCCTGGGCCCCTACCCTACGCCTCAGAGGCCTTGCACTAAGTAGAAGGGCCCTTAAGGCCCTCATTCAGTGTCTCTGGATTCTTGGTTTAGAAACAATTCTAAGAGATTTATATGTTTTTTTAGCACATAAACCTATGTAGGTAAGTAGGTATAAGTAGGTAGTTATAAGTTAAAGAGAGCAGGGGTGTGGGGATATTCCAGATAAGCAGGTTATCAGTAGAAGGTGGGAGGACCGAGGCAGCATTTGAAAGGAAGAGCGGCCTGTACTTGGGGGCTCAGACAGACTCAAGTTCAAGTCCAGGCTGAACCACTCATAGCCGAGTAGCCTTGGCAACAGTAGGCCTTCCATAAACATCCAAATGCTTTTTGAATTAAACAAAATTGACTAATTGAATTTGGCCTTGAAGGAGCCTTGGGATTTGGAGAGGCAGAGGCCTAGAGGAAGATGTTGGGGTGGGTCCCCTGCAAAGACTGGCCTGAGGGCCCAGGCAACCTCAGGAGGCTCAGAAGGGCTTGTATTTGGGCTGGGGGTGTGGGATGCAGGAGAGGGGCATGGAGAGGTGGGCAAAGCTTATTAGTGGACCCTACTGGTCTTGCTCCCACTTTGTAAGGAGTCAGCAAATGTCAGGGCCCAGCGAACACTCCACTTCCAAGGGCTCCCTTTCGGTATGGTTCCAGGGCAGTGCTGTCACAGCTGACATCTTCATGGGGCTTGGGGGAAGAGAGGTGCAAAGCAGAGGTCCTCCCTCAGGGCAGGGTCCTGTCTCAGTGTTTCTTAGTCATACCAAGACCTGACTCGTCTCTCCTCTCACGTACACTTGGAAACGGCCACCACTCCGGGAGCCAGTATTTCCAAACGACTAAAGTGTAATGGTATAAAGTAATGCAGGGGTGAAAAACACCTATTCAAAGTTCAAGATGTGGGAGTCTGGGTTTTAATGAATAGAATACAGGAACGTCTTTGATGCGGTTTCAGATTCCATGTTATTTGTTTAAGAAAAAAACACATGTCGAGTTTGGGTATAGTATCAAAGAATATCTACTCACTGAAAAGGCTTTAAAATGTCACTCCCTTTTCTAATGCTATATCTTATGTGAGGTCAGGCTTCCTCCACAGATTTCAACCCAAAACCAGACTGCAACGGACTGCACGCAGAAACAGATTCAAGAATCGCTGCCTTCCACTAAGCCAGAAATTAAGGAGGTTATAAAAGTGCAATCCCATTTTCTGACTAGTTTTTTTTTAAAGTTACTTTTCATAAAAATAAGGGGCTTATTGCTATTTTCAAGTGAATTAAAAATTAAAATATCTTAAAGTTTTCTCACTGTAAATTTCTAGTAAGGTAATTATCAATAGATATAACCCATGGAAGCAGAAGTTCTTTGGGGTCCTCAATAATTTTTAAGGAAGCAAAAGTTGGGGAACCCTTGCTGTAGGTCAGCAGAAACACCCTCAGGCCTCGCATGTCACTGCTGATCTGCATCCCCCCCTGGAGATGCAGGCAGCGCTGGCTCTGCGATGCCCACCCAGCCCCTGGGCCAGGGGTGAGTGTTACTCCAAGGGGCAGGCTTCCTCTGCAGCTCCCTGCTCTGTCCGTGGGAGGGTGGGAGCTAGAGGAGGGAGACAGACGTACGCTCTACCTGTCCCCATGGGCTCCCCCTCATCACACCCAGCCTTCCCTCCCACCGCAGACCCACTGACTTAGGGCAGCTTTGGTCCAACACCAGATGCTGAGACTTCAAGGCCCCCACAGCTGGTGTGGGCTGGTCCCATCACTGCACTTGTCCTGTGTCACTCGAGTGGCTCTGCTTCCGTGATAGGGCTGGTATGAGGCTGGGTGTCTAGGGAGCCATGAGGCACGTGCAAATGGCCCTGAAGGGACACACAGGGGCCAGCCTGGTAGGAGAGCAGTGGAAAGTATACAGGCACCAGGGGGAGGTAGGCAGGAGCCACACGTGCCCACAGAACTTGGGCTTGGCCCGTGTGGCAGGGAACTGCCCCCGACAGTTAAGTCCCTCCACTGGTGGGGGAAAGGGTGAGGAGGCATTGTCAGAAAGGCAGCAGTCAGGTTTAACTCTTGCTCTCATCCCCAACTTTCAGACGTGTGATTTGCAGCTCCTGTTACAGAGGGACTGTGGCTCCATAAAGGCAGAGATGCCTTCTCTCCAGGCTGCGCTGTGGTTTTTATGAGTAATCGTTTCCGATAAAGACTTATTGTTGGCAGAGACCCCTTTATCCCCCAAAGGTAAGGGTTTAAGTGGCCTTCTAACTGCTGTTACTTATCTTTACAATGGCCAGCGAGAGCCTGCTCTACAGCAGAAGTTTTCATTCCACTGTATATATTTTTAGTGACTGGTTATAAATCAAGCATCCCTGGGGCTTGGGGGCTCGGGTCTCCTCCATTCCAGAAGGCCAGGCTGGGAGGATCGTCCCCGGCCCCCAGGGCACTGACCGTCCAGGAAGATAGGAGGCAGACCCTTTTCTCAAGGACGCATCAAACGCACCTTCAGGAGCCTCAGGCCCATTTCTGGCCCCTTCTCCAGGGAGCAGCCTCTGTCCTGTCCTGTTTTCTTCCCCATCGAGCACTACTCTCAACACAGACTATGATGAGCTCACTCCCACCGAGGCACAGACGCCTGGCAATAGCTGGTCTATGCCTCCTCCCTGGGAAGTGTCCACTGCACCATACTCATCTGTCCCTAAGCCATCAGGATCCATCTCAAACGTGGAACCAGAGAGAGGAGCCAGAAAAGGCTTTCTAACCCCCGGAAATCGCGACCCGTGAGCCTCTGCTGTCTGTAGCAGATGCTATTGGCTCCCGCTCTGTTCTGTGCCCTCTCCACTTTGGTACACACACCACTTCCAACACTAGCCCCTACGATGAATATCTGAGGGTTTTCTCTGCCTCCAAAGCCCACTCTGCCCACATTGTGCCCAGCTGGAGGTGCCAGAGCAGCTCTAGCAAGACCTGACAGGAGCTGGTGTAGTCCTGGGCTCCTGTCCCCTGGGTGGGTAAATCAAAGGGTTGTGGAGTAGCCTGGGTGTAACTCCTGCAGCTCTAGGTGGTAACTGGCCTGCTAAGCTGCCCTTCACCAGTACCTTCCCTCTCCCATCATCTGCCCATACCCCCAAATAAACCTCACCTTGGAGCCTGCTTCTGCAGACTAGAACAAGGATGCCACATGCACGGGTGACCTCAGGTCAGGACACAGCCTGAGACTTCCCCTGGATGGCCAGGAGGCTGGGGCGAGGTGGCCCAGGGGGATGGCACAGCCTGGTGGCCTGGTGGGAATGAGACTGCACTCGCAAAAGGCGAGAGGTGGTGGAGAGACTGCCAGTGGGGCCAGGGTGGGGAAGGGCACCTGAAGACAGAGGCCCAGAGGTGGCCGCACAGACAAAACCCCCGCAGGAGACTGGAGCAGCAGGCATGTGAAGTCGGGGCGGGAAGACGGGGTGGGGTGTACATCGGCCCAGGAGGCCATCAGCTGGGAGTTCTCCCACACGCAGAGCTGAGTCCCAGTCTGACGCTGGGCTGGTCCTCTACCTCCCAAGACAGAACCCAGCTAAGGGACCAGGCTGTTCTTGGGTGCAGCTGGCACGTTTCTGGAATGGGGGAGCTCAAGGATGCGTGGGCTGCATCCCCACGTGGGCCCACCCCACCCTACCTCCTCGAGGATGAACTTTCTAAGGCTGCTCTTGACTCTCCCTCCCCCTCGCCCCCAAAGCAGGCAGACTCCTGGAATCACGGCGCAGGGAAACATCCATTCTGCTTTCCTTTCGTTTTGTATTTTTAAGATCCCAGAAACTTCCAACTCCTCCTTAGAGACACATGCACAAAAAATGTGTTGACCACCCACAGCCCAGCCAGGACATCAGTCACTGTCAGTGAGGCCCAAGGCACTCACTCACAGAACTGTGATGCTCAGTGGCTCCCTGGAGAATTCTCCCAAACCCTCTTGGAGATGTCACCCATGGCTGGCCCTGCGCTCCTCACGGCCTTGCAGTGACCATGGGGGACAGTGACCACCAAGGAACTGAGGACCAGTGCCATCCACTTTGAGTTCAGTGAAATACCCCTCCACCCACAGAACAGGCCCATAAAGGCTCCAAGACACAGTCCCATGTCCCACACCCCTGGTCAGGGCCTGTGAGGACGACAAACATTCCTTTCTGCCTTACCTGCTTTTGCTGCCAACAGAGGACTCAGCTTTACTCCATGCAGGAGTGGAGAACAGGACTCAGATAGACCGGGGTGAGGGATAGTCCACCTGGGCCAGACCTGAGGTGCACACCAGAGTAGACAGCCCAGGAGGAAACATTCCAGAAATGGAGAGAGCACAGGGCCTGCGTGTCAGGGATGCCATGTGAGAAGGGGCCTGCAGGACTGGAAAGGGCGGCATCCCAGAGAGAGATCATGGGTCCCGCCAGTGTCACACCAGGAGTCGAAGTGTCCCAGAAGCCCACGGTGGGGTGACAACCTCAGGACAGACAGGAGGGCCTAGGAGGTTCCCAACACCCACCCTATAGCCAGTCCCTCCCGGCTGTCTTAAAGGTGACCCTGTTGTGGGGCCTCCGCTTCAGTCCTGACCAGGGCCCAAGGAGAGGTACACCAGGCCCTGAGTGAAAGGGCAGGACCTCAGAGCTGCTGCTGATCCCACCATGGCTGGAACCCAGGGCATCTGGCTCTCAGGGGCTCCACCCCAGCCACTGTTGATGGGCCCCGAGCAGGGCTCCGAGCAGGGGAGGACATTTAGAATAAACTCCACTTTTGTTGGATTGAGGTATATCCTGTGACTTGGAGAGTTCCATCTCCGCAATGACACGCAGGCGATTCCTGCTGGTTTGCTCTGCTCGTCAGAAAATTCCCCCTTTTCTCTCTTCCCTCCCTCCCCCCTGCCTCTATTCTGTCATTCCAGAGAGAGACATGGAAGGTGGGACCGGGCCATGTGTGCATGAGTGACTGCCCCCTGCTCGGGGACGACTTGCGCCGGCTCAGCAATTCTCCTCCCGCAGTCCAGGAAGCGGTTTCCACTCTGCCTCAGCAGCACATCTGGAAGAGGCAGCGACTTTAACAACCCCGAGACATGGCCGAGTCCCTCCAAAGCCCCCTGCCCGCTAGCGCACCCATTTCACATTCCTCGTGGCCTGGTCATTCATTTGGCGACTTGCTTGTCTCTCCCAACTGGACTGTCTGTTCCAGGAAGAGGGGACTTTTTCTGTATGTTCCCTGCTGTGACTCAGTGACTAGAACATCCCCTAGCACACACTAGGCCCTCAATAAACATCTGTGGAACGACAGAGGAGAAGCAGGGAGGGAGGGAGGGAAGAAGGAAAAGGGGGGATGATTTTTGATGAGCAGAGCAAACCAGCAGGAATCGCCTGCGTGTCATTGCGGAGATGGCACGCTCCAAGTCACAGGATATACTTCAATCCAACAAAAATGGAGTTTATTCTAAATGTCCTCCCCTGCTCGGAGCCCTTCTATGGCTCCCTACTTCCCACAGCCCAAATTCCTCGGCAGCGCATCCAAGGCTCCCAGCGGTACAAGCTTCCTTCCCGACAGCGGCTTTCCATCTCTCCGGGCGAAACCTCCTCTCGAGCAGGCGCTTGTTCCCCGCCCTCCAAGGAGCCGTCTCATCTGCACCCAGGTCTGCACTCATGTCCCCTTCTCAGGACCCTCCCACAACGTGCCCCTCCTTCCCTGAGGACCTCTTTCGGTGGGGCTGCCCCCAGTACACCCAGCATTTCCTCTCTAAGGCTCAGGGGTACTTTGTGTTCCCCCCTGGGGAGCTCAAAAGTACAGTGAGGGAGGGAAGGGGACAGGCTGGTCACTCCAGGTTCAGCCCAAAAGAGGAGACCCTGGGACGGAACAGCCATAGGAGTGCTTGCTGCTTCCGAAGAGCCAGCGCTGTGAATCCACCCACCAGTGACTGTCCACAGGTGCCCGAACCTGCCTGGTGTCCTCCTAGCTGGCTGCGGCGAGGGGGACATTTTTACTTGGCCTGTCCAATATCACACAGGGCCTGCCTTGTGATTTACAGTCATGACAGGTCAGGGTGCGGACCCTCCCCCACTACAAGGTGGCCAGGGGCCATGTGGACACCACCTGGCCTGGTCTCAGTGACTGGCTCACAGGGTGCAGGGGACCCTGGCCAGGAGAAGGAGAAGACTCCTGGACTTCAGCCAGAATCACCTGAAGGGAGACACTTCTCCACGAGAGCTTGGGGGTGCCAGGCCCACATTCACCTACAGTGACTCTTCATCACCTGGTGAGGACAAGGCCACTCAGATGGAGAGAGAGAATGTTCCGGTGACACCACCAGGGCCTCCCCTGCAGCCAGCCATGGTTCCCATGACGGAGGCTAAGAACTCCATGTACTTCAGGGGGGCTAAGTGGGTTTCTGTCACTTGCAACAAGTGTCCTAGCTCAGTCTATGGCGAAGAGCCGTCCATTCAGGCCAAGGTGCTGCCTGCATCTTCCCGTGTCCGCAAACACCACACATGGCCCTCCTGGGGTTCTGCATTAAACCTGGCTGCTGTCTGTCTTCCACGGCCACTGGCTGGAGCCAGTCTAGGGACGGGCATGGGCAAAGGAGAGAGTGGGGGGCTCCGAGAGCCACCACCTGGGACTCACTGAGGACATGGGGTAGAGGGCAGGAGGACCGTGAAGCAAAGGGGCAAACCAGGGGCTCCAGGCCAGAACAGGGGAGACGGGAGGGTGCGCAAACAACTGCAATGTGCCAACCCTGCCACTTCCCGGGAGATGCACTCACCCTGCACATGGCCTCTGCAAGGGCTGCTCTGAGGGACAAGTGACACCACATCCCCATGGAAACGGCGCTCTAAGGCTCACCCCTCCTGGGAGACCTATGGGGCAGGGAGAGCCCCTGGCTTCCGAGTCCCCGATCTGCTTCTTACTGGGCTCCCTCACATGCTCACTGTGTGGCCTTGGCAAGACCTTTCCCCTTTCTGGGCCTCAGTGGACCAGATGGCCCTGAGGCCCCTGCCACTCAGAAGCGTAGAAAAGAACCTGCCGCTGTCCAGCTGCAGGGATCACCGAGCCCTGGCCCTTCCCAGCAGAGCCACAGGAGCCCAGTGCCTCCCGACCTGGAGGAGCAGCAGCAGGGCTGCCAGGGTCACCCGGCACGCTGCCAGGCCCTCTCTCCACCCGCCTGACCCGCAGCCCCCCTGCTGCAGAGCCTACGACAGGCCAAGATCAATTATGTGGAGACCAAGGGGGGATGTAACCTGGTGATGAAGAACTGGAAGTCAGTTGGAGGCTGGCCGCCCTCGAAAGTGATTTACTCAGCTCCCTGCCACACTCGCACCCTTAATGTAATTATTTGCTTTGTCATTAAACACCCGCCTTCCACTCCAGTTATTTTTAGAGCTTCTGGAGCCTATAGAATTCACCGGGAAGCTGCTCATTGGCCAGGGCAAGCCAGGTCCTCCCTGTGGGACAGCGATGCTCGTGAAGCCTAGGGACAGCCTGGGGACTAGGCTAGGGGTTCAGGGCCACGACAAGGCCAGGGCCACGACAAGGCCAGGCCCAGACGCCACAGCCCTCCACCCTCCCCCTCCTTAACTTCCTTGACCCCTCTCCCTCCTTTATTCCTTCACCCTTCCTCCCTCCCTCCCCTCCCTTCTTTTTGAAAAGGAAGGTATAATTCACATACCATAAAATTCCCCCTTTTATTTTTTTTCAGTGGTTTTTAGTATATTCACGGGGTTGAGCAACCATCACCACTATCTAATTACAGAGCATTCATCACCCCAAAAGGAGCTCCATACCCAGCAGCAGTCACTCCCCACCCCTCCTCCCTCAGCCTTGGCAACCACTGACCTACATTCTGTGTCTGTGAATTTGCCTGTTTGGGACAGTTCACATGAACGAAATCATACATGTGGCCCTGTGTCCAGCTTCTTTCACTAAGCATAATAATATCAAGGTTCATACATGTAAAAACACGGACCAGTATGTCCTTCCTTTTTATTGCCAAATAATATTCCATTATGCGAATTTGCTACTTTTTGTGTATCCATTCATCAGTTAGTGGACATTTAGGTTATTCCAGTTTTTAGCTGTTATGAACAGTGTTGCTGTAAACATTTGTACACAGGTTTTTGTATGAGCGTGTTTCAGTTCCCTTAGGTGTATGCCTAGGGGTGGAGCTGCTGGGTCCTCCCTCCTTCTGTCCCTTCCTCCCGTAGCAGCTGGGAAAGCGGGGGCCTGGTATGTTAAGGCCTCTGTGGACTGAGGTCGGCTAGAAAGCTCTGCCCTGCTCCAGCCGTTGAAGATACAGGCCCTCTCAGGCAGGTGATGCCATTCTCCATGGGAAAAACCACAGCAGCCCCTGGTCACCCACATGCCAGACCCTCACCCTCTGAAGAGCTGGCCAGGTGAGCTCCCTCACCCCCACTTACAGGTGAGGCAAGGGCAGCCCACGCTCTGACCTGGATGGAGACCCCCACCTGCCTGCCTCTAACTGAAGGCACCTGTTGCTTCCCTCGTCACCAACACAGCCTGGAGGGATGTGACCAGTGTGCAGACTCAGGGGACCAAAAATGGGACAAAGGTCCCACCTGCTCCAGCCTCAGAACTAAAACAGGCAGCCAAGTGCATCTTTGGCAATTTGGGCTTCCCTTTTTAACCCTCTTTTCCCCTGGGTCAGCTCCACAAGCCCCAGGTACTCCAATGCCACCAGGCTGACACTGGGGAGGGGCCTGGCACCTGGTAACTTAGGTCTCAAGGAAGCATATAGGTCAACGTGCCCTCTGCACAAACCCAGGGGCAAGGTGGCAGTCCAAGGGTAGGTTCCAGGCACTCAGCAAGCGGGAGGAGCTTTCTTCCCCTGACCACTGCCACACCAAGCAGGGCCACCTCTCTGCTGAGCACAGGGCCTCCCTTGGATGTCCCTCTGTTTCCAGAATGATGGGGACTAAGGAGGGTGTGAAGCTTGTGCCTGGTGTCCACTGCCCAGCACCATACCACACCCAAACCCTCTTCTCCAAAATGGCCCTGCTCAAATGGGACACAGACGTGACCTTCCCAGACCACACGACTCGCTGCCTGGTGTCTGGGAATTCGACTTCCTGATCCCCACAAACATAAGGCATCGGTCTGTGCCCACTGGGAGCAAGGTCAGACAGCACAGCTTCTCCAGACAAAGCACCTCCAGCCCCTCCCTCCAGGCCCGCCCAGGAGGACAGGCTGTCTGAGCCTGGGGGTGGGGGTGTCCAAACAAGCCCTGCTCACTCAGGTCCGAGTGGGCTGGGCCTCCAGGATCCACACCTGGCTCTGCAGCAGCTGGAAGACACAGACCTAGGAGGGGCCTCTGGACACTGCCTGGCAGGGCTCCCTAGCCCTGAGACAGAGGCTGGGGCTGGGGAGTAAAGGGAGCCCCTCCCCAAAGGGCTGACAGAACCAGCCACCCTGAGCCATTCTCAGACCCCAAGACCTTTGTCCATGCTGTCACTCCTTGCATATCATGGGCAAACTGCTGCTCCATGTGGAGACTCAGTTCAGAGTCCTGTGCATTCATTCATTCATTCATTCACTCTCAAGTATCTATGGGAAGCACATGTACTACTCTTGGGAAAAGTTCTAGAATAATCACATAATAATACTAATAGCAGCAACGACTTTATACAGAACATCTACTACATGCCAGGTACTATCAAAGCCCTTTACACTGTTGATCTGTAATCCCAGCCCTCAAAAGATAAGTATTTTGTCCATTGTTAAGATGAGGACACTGGGGTTCAGATCAGCAAAAGATACCCAACTGAGAGGTGGCAGAGCAGGGATTCAAACCCTGTCAACAAGCCTGAGCCTCATGGGTCAGGGAACTAACCGGCTGGCGGCCCAGGGGCAGTCACTCCATGCACCATCCCTGTGGCTTGCCCTAAGCCCCGCCACACTTCCCAAACATCATTTCAGTAACTTCTCTCCCACCATCTGATCTAAGTGTTCAGCTAAGCGCTGCAGGACCCTGACTAGTCAGAGGGCAGTTGGCTGCAGGCAGCAGCCTTACTGGGCCCTACTCGGCGTGTAGGACCTTTTCCGGCGTGCTCCTTCCCTAAGGTTTTCCTGAACACCCCAGGCATCGGGCAAGGGCCACATCAGCATCATAAGAAGGAATGTGGTTTCTCTCATGGGCCACAAGCTCTGGGGACAGGGACTCTGGCTCTTGCTTCTTGGATGCCTCCTCTCACCCTCCCTCCTGCCCTGCCTGGTGCTGGCTCAGGGCTTCGGGGAGACGGCAGCGTCTGCTTCTCTCATCAGTGTGCAGATGAATAGCAGGCGCCGACAGAGCCACGGGACATCAGCCTGCACGATCAAATGGCCACACATCCACCTGGGATCCCAGCCACCCCGGCCTCACTCCAGGGCAGTCAGGAGGCCTTCTCCTTCCCCACCCACCAGTCCCACAGGTCCCCAGGCAGCACCCTGCGCCCCTGTCACACCTGGCTGGCAGACTCAGGGGCCTCTCTCTGGTCCAGTCTCTTGGCCTAGGACCCTTCCACTGCAAGTTGAGCAGACGTGGCAGGGGTCTGCCTTAAACCTCTTTGGCTGTTTCCCTGCTGTCTGGAGAGGGGAGTTTGGGGAGGGGATTTAGGAAGCTCCACCTGCCTCCCAGGCTGGAGCCCCTCTCAGGCCCCATCTGCACACCCCACTGGAGCGCAAGGGCCAACTCACTGACCCTAAGCCCCTGCACTTCCCAGGGGCTACTCTGCTACTCCCCACACCGATGTCCACCCACCCCTCCCTCTTTTGCCTGGGGAGACACTGCACGTCACTGAAGGCCTAGCTCCCGGGGCAAGATTTGTCACCACAGTGCTCTATTTTCAGTCCCCGATGCCTCCAGGTGTCCCACATCCACTCCAAACACCAGGCCTGACTTCATTATCTTCAAAATGTTCCTGAGATCAGAGGCGGTGAGACCTGGCCACAAACAGAAAATAAATTACCAACTCCCCCCCCCCCCCAATGATAAATGGTTCTATTAGCAAACCAGATTGTTAAACTCCGATATAACAGAACGCAGGAAACTGGGGCCCATTCATTCTCCCTCTGGCGCATACTGAGTTGTAAATAGGTTATTTTGTGTGTAAATAACACATTAAAACACAGCATTAGCTGTGTCTTTTGATAGAGAGGAAATTGTTACAAATAAATAATTCCGGACAGGAATGTAAAATAAGCCAGATTTAATAGTGCATGCCTGGTGCAGCCGTGTTAAACATGACTAAAATGATAAAGCCCAGAATATACTAATAGTAAACTATGCACTGACATCAAAGTAATGAGGCTATATTTTTACCAAGCTTGAGAAATGCTGAAATTAGTTTTGACAGAACCAAACATCAGAAAAATGTTTCTGACATAAATACTGTCAATTTGGGAAGCGGGGGTTTAGGCCAGGAGGGGGGCAGGGCTGGGGGCAGCTGTGTCCCATTCCATGGGCAGGTCCTAGGCAATCAGTTTCCAGTCCCAGGTGACCATTTGTGCTTCACGTCTCTGGATCTCAGTTTCCACATCTGTAAAATGAACAGGTTTGAACTATATGACCTCTGAAGTTCCTTCTAGTTCTGCAGTTGTCCCTCCTACCCATGGGGGAAACGTTCCAAGACCCCAGTGGATGCCTGAAAACACGATATTACTGACCCCTATTAATACTGTGCTTTTTCTTGTACATACATAAATTAAACCTATGGTAAAGTTTAATTTATAAATTAGGCACAGTACGATTAACAACAACTAATAATAAAATGGAACAATTATAACACTGTTTTGTAATACAAGTTATGTGAAATGTAGTATCCCTCTCTCCAATAACCAATCTGGTAACCCAGGAAGCTACTGAGTGACTAAGGGGAGGGATACGCAGTGTGGAGACGCTGGACAAAGGCACGATTAGTGTCCTGGGTGGGATGGAGCAAGAGCGCACAAGATTTCATCACACTGCTCAGAATGGTGCACAACTTAAAACTTATTTTTTTATTCCTGGAATTTTCCATTTAATATTTTCAGACTGAGGTTGACAGCAGATAACTGAAACCACAAATAAGAGAGACTGCTATAATTGGAAATAACTTCGAAGCTCCCCCCAACACTGCAATAATTTAACACAATGAACCATGAGAAATAGGCCGTGTCCTTGAGGCATGGCCACGGCCCAAAGAGAGAGCAAGAGCAAGAGCCACATACCTGCCCTCAGATGCTTTCATTCTGCATGGGCAGAGATCGCCAGCTCACATGTGCCAGCTAGAAAACACCAACATGTGTCCAGAGTGCTATCATGTGAGCTGGCCACCACAACCAAGGGGAGAAGCCAAGTGGGGGGTGTCTCCCAGAGCACAGGGGCAGAGGGGAGGGGTCTGCTGTGTTGGGGGCAAGTGGGACCTCCTGTCTGATTTTGGATGGCAGCTTCGAGTGGTGTTTAAGGCATGAGGTCTTGGTGTCATGCGTGAGACCACGATATGCAGGGATGCTCACTCAGGTTTATGTCACTGACATTTACCTCACACTAAACAGGCACTCTGCTGACTATCCTAGAGACACTCTCCCATGTCACCTCACCACAGCCAGAAAGTATCCCCATTTTACAGACCAGAGACGTGAACTGCCTTGCCCCAGAACACACAGGTAACAAGTGGGGAGCTGAGAAGGGCAGTACCTTCCCACTGCGCTCTGCTACTGACCTAAAGGAGCCTCCAGCCCTCACCCTGAGCCCCAGGCACTCCAACCCTCCAGGACACCCTCAGCACCCAAGGCCATGCGGGTGCCATCAAGAGCCAACAAAACGCCGGCAGTCACGCTGTACCCACTTCCTGGGTACACAAAGCTGACAGGCACAGAGCTCTACTCTCCAGAAAAAGTCCGACAGGAACTGGCTGTTCTGTGTGGCTGAGCTGTTAAAACAAGCTCAGAAGCAGCAATCCTGAAAATCAACAGCAATCCTGAAAATCACTTAAGAGTAATTGACCACTTAGTCACATCTGAGTGCATTTCGGGCTCAAGGCAAAAGTGTGTGGCCCCAGCCAAGCAGCTCAGGTAGCCAGGGAGGCTGGCCCATGTGGTTAAGTTCCAGGGGTCTCGGGAGGGAAGGGGGCCAAGGATCAGGCCAGCCCCGAATGAACCTCGTGCCAGGGGACCTTAGGGCGAGCAGAGGCAGCTGGCTGCACTAGCCCACTGGGCACACACCTGACTTGATAGTATCAGACTCCCCCCCTTTCAACAATCATTGCCAAGGGGATGGGGCACAGTGACGAACAAACGATGCTCTGCCCACACGGTGGAGGAGGGGTGTGGCACAGAAGTAGAGAGGGGCAAAGACACCAGGGACCCGGGTACTGATCAGTGTAGGGCATGGTAAGGCCCACATGACTCGGGGATCCCAGCCCTAGGAACCTCAGCGAGAATGCGCACTGCCTGGCTTGTTCACACATTCGGTGTCTGAGAAGAGCTGCAAGACAGATGTGCTGCCCCACTGCCATTCCGGGTTTGAATTTGAGAAGCATCCCAAGACAGGTGGGCTGCCTCACCGCACAGCAAAGATGCACCTCGAAGAAACTTTCAAAGAAGCCGGTGAACAAAACGAAGGGGTGGCTGGTGCCAGTTTAGGTGGCCCCTGCATCAAGGGAGCACTGTGCCAAGTGAGAGTCATGCAGTGCTCACCCTGGTGAATGTGAGGGTCACACCCCTTCCGGGGATCCAGTCCCGTTGCATCCAGGGGCCTGGGAAGCCTATTAAACACATGGCCAGGCCCCGGTCAGGAGATCCTGTTTCAGCGGATCTGGGCAGCCGGGGAGTCTGGGTTTGTTATAGTTCTCTCATGAGATTCTGAGGCGAGGCCAGCTTCAACCTCTGGGCTGGCCCCACCCTCCAGGGTACGAGGCAGAGGATGAATTAGAGGCCAGGGGTCCCCAAGCTCGCTTATCCAGGACAGCCTGTGGCAGAGAGGCAAAGACGGACTGGAGTCTAGGTGTGGTCCTCTCGAGTGGGAAGACACCAGAAATCTGAGCTTCCCACCACCTGTCTGGCCTCAACAGGTCAGTTAGCAAGTGTTAGCAGTAAAGGCGAGACTTTCTAAGTCAGAGCCTACAGGCCTAGAAAAGAAAGACTGGTAACAGTTACTAAAGCAAATACTTAAGTCAGACCTCACATAGACTAATGTGCCCAGCACCTTGCATGTGCTAACTCAAGTAATTCTGACAACATCATGAAGTAGGTTCTACTATTATGTCCATCCTATAGATGCAAAAACTGAGGCACATACCTGCACAGAGTCAGGCCACCTGGCCAGAGTCTGGGCTGCCTCCTACTTCTCTGCACTGCACAGCAGGAGCAGCTACTATCCGAAAGGTGCCCTGTGCCAGGCAGGTGGAAGCACATTGTATGTTTGCTGTAACTTCTACACAGTAGCTCCATATATATGATTCACACTTTACACACGGAAAGGCTTGCACTACCTCACACAGCTAGAACACAGAGAGCCCAGAACGTACAAGTGCATGAGAATCACCCCAGCTTGCTGGAACCCCCTCCCAGAAACTCTGCTTCAGGAAGTCTGGAATGGGGCCCAAGCATTTGCACGTCCAACAATTTCCAGGGATACCAATGCTGCTGGTGGGGGACCACAGAGGGAGGGCCCTGACCCGGCACATGGAGGTGCTCAGTTGTAAGGGTGAGGTGTTGGCCACTGCAGCACATCACAGGGTTTCTAAAGCCTGTGTGGCTGCTGGACTGCAGGGACAAGCAAAGCTCACTGGATCAGACCTGGCTCAGAGTTTTATGGCTCCAGCCTTTCTGATCATCCCAGCCCAGAGACTTGGAGTGGCTGGGTCCCTGGTGCTTAACAGAGGCTCACAGAGAGAGGTTCAGAAATATTTTTGGAGAAAAAAAACCACTGCGAGGGGGAAAATACGACAGCATTTGCACAGTTTCAGTGTAAAGCCAACAAGAAACATCTGAATCAAATTGCCTTTAAAATACGCAATTTTAAAAATTAAAGAGGAAAAAACCCTCTGGGTCAAAATGTGTGTTAAAGCGTTATTGCCCGTAAGCATGAGCAGAGCAGCTAGAGAGGCTGAGAAAGGACTCACTGGCCAAGGTTCCACCGTCCTGGCTGCTCCCGCCAGGTAGGTGAGCTCACCTTTCCCGTGTGACCCAGCCCTGTTTTCCCCTCTGGTCCGGCCCTGCTCTGCTGTGCAAAGGTCTGCGATGCACATCTCAGCTCAGAGAGGTAGCGACTGTTAGAGGAAATACCCAGCCCGGGCAGGTCCAGCTCATAACACTTAAGGAGGTCAAGCAACAGGCCAGGTGACTTTCAAGGTCCCTCTGCAAATAAGTTACAGCTCCAGAGAAGTGAGCAGACACTGCTAGCCACTGCATAGACGAGGGAGCTGAGGCATGGTGATAGACAGGATACCTTTCCAAGGCTGATGCAGAGACTGGGTGCCTACCATAAAGCATCCATCAGTGGGCTGGGCCCAAATCACCCACGAACAACCTAAAATTACAGTCTAAAAATACATACCAGAGGAGACTCACCTTGTGCCCCACGCCCCAGACCCTGAGCTCTGTTGAAGCAGCTGGTGGCCTTGAGCAAGTCCCTTCCCTACGTCATATCAGCCTCCTCTACAAAACGAGGTATTAAAGGGAGGCTCCGACTGCTTGGGAGTGAGACATGCTCCACCCTCATACCCACGGGGGCCCATCTGGGTTTTCCAAGTTCTGCCCCTGGGGACGTCTGCCTCCTTTCCATTCCCTCTCCTCACTCTGGACCCTCACACCCTCTCTCATTTCTATTATGCTTGAGGTAGGTTGGTTACCAAGTACCTAAGTGAAGACCTCAAATACCATGAGTCACTCACAGCACCTCTGCCACCTCTGATAGGATGTAATAAAGCTCAATGTCATGAGACCATGAGGACTGGATAACGTTTGTCAAATGCCCTGAACGGGAGAATGAGGCCCAGAGAAGGTGATGGCTTGCCACGCTGGGACCCAGGGACATTGCTAGAACTAGGATCCTGGCCAGTGCCCTCTGGGCCCCACCACTGGGCCTCCCTCACTCCATCCGTAGAACATGGGCATCACAGTCCATTAGCAGCAGGGGACCTGTTCCCAGAGGCCCTGCTTGCTCCATGCAGGCAAAGCTGCTCTTCCCTGACCCCAGGAGGGTCCTTCCCCACCAGGCTGCTGGAAAGGGGCAGAGGGAGCAGAGTGGTGAGGGGGCGCTCCAGCAGCAGCTGCATCTGACTTCAAGGCTCCAATGATACAAACCACCTGTCCAGGGGCAACTGGGCTGACAGGTTACCTCCACCCTCTGCTGGAAGCTTATCAGCCACGTGCTCCCCTGGGGTTGGACAATAAGGGGACAGGGGGCTGTGGGCCTAAGCAAGGACGGCACCGTGGGGTGAGGGTGGGGGTGGGGTGGAACAGGGCAAGTGCTTCAGTGGAGCTGCTGCACTCCAAGATATCGGCCCACTGCCTGGCCCACCTCAGGTCAGAACCCCTCAAGTTTCTGTTGTCACTGCACCACTGGTGACAAACAGGTCTGATGCGAGAGGGGTTTCCCCCCAGTTGCTGTCTAATTACTGTCTAAGTCTGTTCTCCACTACTATGACGTGGCAGTACATTACACCATGTGGCAGTTCATGAGCCACTCATGGCTCCAGAGAGCAGACCCAGGCTGGAGAAAAACAGCTGAGGGCCCAGCAGAGACACCCTAAGCCAGCTTGCAAGGGCTCCCTCAGGCCTCAGGAGCCTGCACCTCTATGCATCAGGCAGAGGGACAGCTCGAGGAGTCAGTCACCACAGGCAGGCCTGACCCAGGGGAAGGAACAGACCATGTGCAGACACAGCCAGACGAGGACCGAGAGCCAGCCTCCAAGCCACCGCCAGGCCCCTGCTCCAACCTCCCCTCCCCACGTCTGCCTCCTGGACACCACTCAGCATGAAAGTCCATCCTGGACTTTGGCTCCTTCCTCCACCTCCAGTTGGCCCCTCCTCATAGTGGGAGGGCCTGGAGCACCCATCTCCAAGCAGGACAGGGGTCAAGTGGCATCGCCCAGGTCAGGAGGCCAAACGCCCAGCTCCCCATGGAGCACAGGCTGGCCTTGAATATCCCTCTCCTGACCTGAACCACTCATCCTGATAATGACCTCCAACTGAGAATCACAGGGGAAATAAAAATAAATGTAACAACGACGACCTAGAGGTCCTCCAGTTCACTCTAGGAAACACCAGCTCCGGCCCACTCCGAGCGTCGTTCGTCCAGGCTCCAACCCCCGCTGTGCCCAGCGTGACCGTGAACAGCAGCACCCACATCATCTGATCACTGGTTAGAAATGCAGACACTCAGCCCTGCCCGATTTGCTGACCGGGGCCTGCACTCCGACAGCGCCCCATCTGTGTTCACATCAAAGTGTGGGACACCGCCCACACTCCCCCCGCCCCGCTGGCCCAGGCGAGTTTCCCGCTGAGCCCGAGCTGTGCTTGAGCGGCGAGAGCAACAGGGCATGACTAAATGCACTTGAATAAAAGGGGAAGAAAAGAAATCTAAGTTTCTCCATTCCTCCGAGACAGAAATAGTTCTGTAGTCTCCAGATGGACTGCGCAGACACAGGGGAGGTCTCGCCTTCCCGCCAAACTTTCCCACCGGGGTGCTGGCACGGGCCGTGGAAAGCATAGAGTATTTCTCTTCGGGGCAGTAAAATGAGAGGCTGCGGCTCAAGTAGTCCTTCTGTTATAATTAAGTTGGCCAGAATTTCACCTAAGGATACTAAATTTTGTACCTGACCCTCTAATTACAGCCAGAAGGGATCAAGAGACAATTACTTTCTAAAATAGTCCCTGGCAGGCCAGAGGCAGAAGCAGTGTCTCTGGCACATCTCAAATGTGCCAACCGAGCACCCCAGGGTCGCCCAGCAGCCACTGAGCGTCCCTTCTCTCCCCCTCCCTCTCAGAGTTCTCAGGCCCTCCTGCTGGAGTCTGGGCCAAGGCAGCCTCCCCAGTTTGGGGGGTAGGCCTCTGTGCAGGCGTCCGTCACAGTGCCTAGGATCCAGGAGCAGGGCGCCCTCCTCTTCACCCTCCATAAACCCAGCATGTCTGCCAACGACATCGGCCACCAGCCCAATTAAATCCTAACGGGCTAATGAAAAAGACCCCTGCTGCCCACCAAGTGTGCAAAAAATAGAAAGTACCTCCTTGGGCAGCGGCCGCCGCGGCCGCCGCCACCGTGGCCACCGCCAGAGCAGAGGTCTTCCTCCCCGGGTCAGCGAAAGCAGCGCCCTCCAGGGTGCCACCTTTGCCTTCTTTCTTCTCCGTGGCAGTGGCTGAACTGGACGTGTCCATCTTAGCTTCTCATAGTCCTGGGGGCAGCCCTAAAGAGAAGACAAAGACGCTCACCAGCGCTGCCCCAGGCCCAGCCGGGACGCCGACCCAGATTCCCCGCCGCCACCCACAGCTACAGCAACCAACTCCGTTCTCTCATAATTGGGAAGGAGGGTTTAATTAATTTTGAGAATTATTAGTTCTGAGATTCATCTGGTCTTTGAACGACCTCACGGACAACAGCTGCGCGTTTTCATTATTTTTACCCCAGATTTTAAAATCGCGGCAACAAGTAAGTTCCTGCCGCTGCGCGGGGTCGGCAGGAAGAGCTGCGCTGAGAAGTGAGGTCAGCTCACAGGCTTCCCCAGCCCGGAGCCCCAGGAAAGAAAATCCATCGAGGGACGACTCCGAGGTCCTGGAAGAAAGGCCTCGTTTCTTGTCCCTTCCCTGCTTGCCAGGATCCATCTTTCATTTATTCATGTGTGTTCGCTCACTCATTCATTCAACACGGTCTCCATCGTTTATTCACTCACACACAGTCTGTATTTTTAAGCCTCGATTATGCAGATGTGCGTTTAGTTTCAGTTAGATGGGTAGCATGGGAAGAGAAAGCAGAGTGGCCGGGCAGGGCAGGAGAGAGGGGCCTGCCTCCCCAAGGTCGGGGTGCGAGGCCCAGGGAAGGTCTGAGGGAGCCCAGGGCAGCCAGGGGGCAAAGGCGGAGTCCAGGGCCTGGGTGGGAGGGAGTGGCTTGTTGGAGGAGCAGCAGGAGATGAGGGCAGGCCTTAGAGGGGGACGTGAAGTGACTCACGGTGTAAAGGGGACATTCTCCTGTTGTGCGGAGAGCAGATTTGGGGCGAAGGGCACTACTGCAGTGACCTAGGGAGCTATGATGGCAGCTTTGGTTGGGGGAAGGTGGTGGAAGGGGACGTGCTCTGTGGACAGGGCCCACAGAAGGTGAGGGCTTGGATGTGGCTGTGAGGGAAAGAGGAGAGGTGGTTAAGGGAGGACATCCGGGGATGCAGGCTGGGGGAGGCTTGTCTCCGGCTGGTGGTAGGTCACAGCAAGCCTTTTACTTCATTTTTTAAAAGAAGGGGAGTATCGTCCAGCCAGGCTTGGCTCAGCGGTTGAGCATCGGCCTAGGATCCAGGCGATCGGGGTTCAATTCCTGGTCAGGGCACATGCCCAGGTTGTGGGCTCGATCAATGACTCTCATCATTGATGTTTCTCTCTCTCTCCCCCTCTCCTTTCCTCTCTCTGAAATCAATAAAGATATATTAAAAAATAAAAAAAATTAAAAAATAAATAAAAGAAGGGGGTATCAAAGATGGCTCTGATTTTGACGGCACTGGATGAGTGAGCTACGGTGCAGTTTGCTGAGATGGAGCATAGGGTGGGAAGCAGTCAGGAGCTCGGTTGGGCCACAGAAGTTTGAGATGCCTATTAAACCCACAGAAACTGCTGGAAATGCAGGACCGAGCTCTGGGGAGAAGTGGAAGCTAGAGATGGGAATATGGCCGGCACGGGAAACTCCAACATTTCCAGGTCAGAAACTAGCCAAGGAGAGTGAGCAGGAATGGCCAGTGAGAGGAGGGAGGAAGGAAAGACACCAAACACCAGGAGAGACTTCAGGAGGAAGAAGGAGCGGCTCAGCCACAGGCAACAGGAGACAGATGAGGCCAAGAGCTGCAGGTTCAGCCACGTGGTGGTGCCCAGGGCCTAGGTGGAATTAGGGAAAGACTGGGAAGACAGTGGAAACGGAAGCTGCCTCTCAGGAAGCTTTGCTGTAAAAGAAGCGAAAAAACGAGCAACAATTGGAGGGAGTCAAGGAGGCCCTGGTGGCTGTTCCAGGAGGGAGGCAGGCGGTTTGCAGCCTGCGGGAGGGACCGCCCTGGTACAGGGCTCATGGATCGCAGCGTGGCAGACACCAGAGGCAGCAGTCACTTCCATCCCTGGGGCCTCAAGGCTAAATTGACACCTGTAGAACCCAGAATCTCATTTTGCCAAATCTGCACAGTACTCAGTGTCTTTCTAAGTAAAAGCTGGAGTACACGAGAACACGGGTGTGGCGCGTGAAAGGGCTCCCAGTGCCGCCAGCCAGCCGGGAGGGCAGCCCTAGTTCCGAGCCTCCTGGACATCTGCACCCAGCAGCACGTCGCTTTCCACATCTCCCAACTCCCCGTCCAGAGGACCCAAGGCAGGTGGAGAGACAACCGAGAATTCTGGTGAGTGATGGGGTTTCCTCTGGTCTTGAGATTCAGGGATCACCACCTAATCCATCAGGACTATCGTATAATCTGTTCTTTTAGACTCCGGCTGTCTGAATGGCCCGGGCCTGCTCCGCCTCCCCTGCCCCTTGGCCTGGCCCCAGGAACCATCCCTCCCGGCCAAGTGAGCTGCACTTCTGAGGCACCTTCCTCCTCCCCATTCACCCCGCATCTGATCAGCTGTAATGGCGGTTTCCACTACCAAAGACCCCCACCCCCGCACTGCCTCTCCCAGCTGACCTCTCTGTACCAAGTGGTCTTCCATTCTGGGTTGGTCCTGGGCACCTTCCGAACAATCTCTGGTGCCCCCACCAGGTCGTCCTCTACCTGACAGCCAGGCCCCATCCTCAAAACCAAATCTCACCCCATCCCTCACCTGACCAAGGCCTTGTTGAGCCCCCTTGCCTTCAGGTAAAGTCTTCCTGCAGCCTCCTCTCTCACCTCCTTTTCACACTAAGCGCCCTTGCATGCTTCCAGGCCTCTGCTCATGCCATGCCACCAACCAGAGGCTCTTAACCCTTTCTGTGTATGTGGGACTCCTATTCTTCCTTCAAGATGCCACTTAGATGTCACTTCCTCCGGGAAGCCCTCAACTCTTCAGTCATAGTCACTTCCACTTCCAAACCCCTGCAGCAACCAGACACCCCCTTATTGTGCTCATCACCACTTCTAGGTCAGGAGTGACTCCCCACTGGGGCTGGCATGGAACAGCTGCTCAGGAATGCCAGTCAAAGGCGGCTCTTGCGGGCACCTTTGAGGCAGGGCATCGCAGCTCTTAGAATTGCAAATAATTTTGTGAACAGCATGGGTTTTCCTCCCAGGAATTTAGGCCCAACTTTGAAAAATACTTTGGATTTTGGAAATAAGAACAAAAATCACAATAACAGCTGAAACGACACACCGTTAACAAGTGTTTACCAGCTGCCAAGCCCTTTACAAGTGTGATTTCATTTAATCCTCCCAATATTTTATATAAGAACAAACCAACGCCCAGAGAGGCTGAATAACTTGCCCAAAGACAAACAATGTACAAGTGGCTATGCCAGGCCTTGAACCCAGGCTATCTGGCCCCAAAGCTATACTCCAGAGCACCACAGTCAGCTGTCCCTCAAGTGATGGCCTTACAGGGCAAAGGGATTTGACCCAGATTCCCCGGCAGGCACTGAAGTCACTTATTGTTGAGCCCTTCGGCTGTGAGGGGCACTGGGCCAGGAGTCCAGGGAGCCCAGAAGCAGGATTTGGCATGGCCCCTGTCCAAGTGCCAACCCAAGGTGGTGAGACTGTGGACAGGGACCACCAGCCAAGGGCTGGGCAAATGTTGAGGCTCTGTCAGGGCTACTTGCAGACACCGTGGCTCTGCAGGTGGCACCTGTCTGCTGAGGTTGAGCAGGGTGGGGCAGGGGGGAGTGTGCAGTTGTACATTTAGTCACCAGCTCTTTACTCACTAATCCTTTATGGATAAATCAGCTTCATGCTTCACACTGCACTAGGCTGAGCCGGCCAGGCTCCCCGCCCCCAAATGAACTGGGTGTCCTTCCCTTGGTATGGACACTGCCCCGACATCAGGGCACCTCTTGCATAGCCTGGTCACAATCTTCTATGCACCTGCCTGGCTCTCTGCTCAACTGGGACCTCCTCCAGGGCAGGGCTAAGCCTCGCACCCCTGGGTCCGAGGCCCAGCTGAGCAGTGCTCAGACCCTTGCTGATGTGATGAGGTAGGCACAGGGAAGCAGACCTGCATCTGGAGGGCACGTGCTCAATGGACTAGAAACCAGCAGAGTCCGGGCACCCACACGGTCGGCACATGTGACCAAACTCAGGCTCCTGGGAGGTGTCCCCAAATGCAAATGGGGAAACTGAGGCCAACAATCCGAACCCTCACACTTTAGTGTCAGGGATGCCAAGGAAAGAAAGACACTCGAGAAGGGAGGGGCTGGGTCAACTGTATTAAGGGACAGGAGGAGACTGGAAAGAAGAAGAAGGAACAGCTGTGGAGCTCTGGGGAACAGCCCCTGCAGCCTTCACCCTAACATCCTGCTGCTGTGTAGTCAGTGATGTCACCACCCCGTTTCCTATAGAGGAGGAAGGCACCACCTTCCACAGAGGAGCAAGAAAGACCAGGTCCTCTGGCTGGAAAGCTGCCCGAAGCCTCAGGGACCAGGTGAACAGAGTGTGGGGAGGAAGGTATTTATCCAGATTCCCCTGCCCAGACTGCCTGGTGGCCCAGGAGCAGATGGGCACACAGAAGCGCCTGGGGCTCCATGAAGGCCTCAGGGCGCTGGCCCAGCCAGGGGGCTCTGCAGCGCCCCCGCGCCACAAGCCTCCTCTTCCGCACATCAGTCACTGTCCTCCCCTGCGCTCCCCTTCCAGAAGAGGAAGGCAGTAGACAGAGACGAGAGGCTGTGTAAATCACAGGAATTAGCGGGATTAGCACAATTTCTGGGTAAACACCAGGCGCCCAGGGTCCCAGGCAGCCACTTTCACTCTCTGAAGCTCTTCTGATCAGAGGCAGATGTCTCAGCCTCATCAACAGCCTTACCTGGGCCCCAGAGGACAGCTGGGGACAGCAGGGGGACAAGACTCAGGGTTCCCAGACTCAGCTGGGGGCCTGATGGTCTGTGCTGGCTTCTTTCACGCAAACCACAAAAAAGGCTCCCAGGACCAGAGCTGGGAGCACAGCACTTCACCAGGGGCAGGAGGAGAGCACACCCCCACGCTATCTACGAAACTCGGTGTCCAGAACTCCTGAACTCAGGAGGAGATGCAGCCGCACCTCCGGGGTCTGCTAAGGGAAGGGGGGCATGGACCCAAGCCACCAGGAGCACCTCTGCCATCAGGAGACTGCACACAGATTCCTGCCCTCCTGCAGGGCCCTGGGAGCACTAAAGACCTCTGAGGCAACCTCAGCCATCTGCAGATCCTCATTCCAAGGGTTTGGGTGGAAGCAGGGGGCAAAACAGCCACATTTTTTAAAAAAGTCCCATGGCTACTTCTGATGCACTGGCAGGTTTAAGAAAAACTGCACTGGGTGCTCATAAGGTTGCTTCCAGCTTCCAAATAAGCTTTAAGTTCCGATTAAACCAAGGTTGTATCAGTTGAATGAGAAAAATAAATTTTTATCTTCGTTCACTTGGAACTGGAAATTGGTGTCTCCTTCAGCCATACACGTGGGCATCAAATCACAGTGCCCGTGAGCCTGCCACCAGCACAAGTCACAGATGTGCCCACACTTGCTCACCATGGCATTGCTCTGAAGGTTGCCATCAGAGCCCCCGACCTTACCAGCTGGGCCAGCACATGTATGACTACAGCACGCAGGTGATGCCTTTAACATCTGGTCATCGCAGTCAGTACAGCTGGTTCCCTCTGTATTTTATTCTAGCACTTACAGCATTATTCAGAAGGGGTCCATGGCACAGAAACAGTTAAGACCTCTGATAAAAAAGGCTGACTTGAAGAATAAATTAATTATCAGAGCAGAATGAGAGAATCTCTCTGAAACCTGCAATCCCAGACACCTCCCGACACCTGGCTTCTTTGAACTCCTCTAACGAGTGAGTCACAGGAATTAGAGCGTCTTCCCTGGGCAAAATCAATCTCCAGGAGAGATGAAACCTTGCCTCCCAGCAATCGCAGGCACCCGGGCCATCGCGTTCTCAGCTCCTCTCTGATCTCAGCCATGTGGCATGCGTGCCCAGCCCCACACGCACAGGCATGCATGGGCACACATAGAACACACAGCAACAACCACTACCACAGTCACATGCATGAATGCACACACAGACCACATCCACACATACACAGCCGCATACATGCATGTACACACAGAGACCACATACACACATACACAGCCACATACATGCATGTACACAGAGACCACATCCATATATACACAGCCACATACATGCACGTACAGAGACCACATCCATACATACACAGCCACATACATGCATGCACACACACAGACCACATCCATGCATACGCAGTCACATACATGCATGCACACACAAAGACCACATCCACACATACACAGCCACACTTGGGCTCTTGGGACACACTGTCAACATGCATACATGGTTATATGCCACACATGCATGTACTCACATACATGACCACACTTGTGGGCACACAGTGACATAAGAGATGCACACATTCACATGTATGTGTACAAAGATACACACACACATACATACACTGGAGATAATAAACACCCGCCTGCCTTTATCATAAAATTATTTTTAAGATGAAATGAGCTAAAACACGTAAAATCTCCTGGAGTGAAGAGCATATTGCCAATGCGACACAGATGGAAGGAAAAGATCATTATAACCTCATTATAACTGAAAAGAGGGCTTTCTCTCAGTCTCACTCCTGGTCCCAAGGTCCCGAGGACTCATCCTATATCCTTTGAGTGGCTGAGCACCAATCATCTCATCTCATCACCTCAGTGTTGCCATCTGTGAAATGGACATTTAAAGTGTGCTCCCGGCCTAAGGGATGACAGTCCGATACCACAGTGCAAAGGCCAGCACGTCAAAGCAAAGGGGTCCAACTTTCCATATCAGCGGCATGAGGGAGCCAGTCACGGGCCTCAGCTCAGCACCACCCCAGCCCAGATCGCAACTGACGTGCACTCCTCTACCTGGTAGGAGAAAGAAATGGGTGAGGCGAGGGTTCCCTAGGGCTGCTCCAAACTGGGACACTCTGCTGGCACTTCATGGCAGGATCAGAATAATCCTATTTTCAAATATATCTGCATATATTCTCCCAAGTGAGAATCTGTGCTCGGACCAGTGTGGTCCATGTCAGCTGTGTCTATGGCCACAGAGCTTCCCCCAGCTTTAATATGGAGCATCCTCCCAGCCTGCCAGGGTGGAGAAGACAGTCACAGCACAGTCCGTAACTATATATTACAGCAGTAGCCCACAAACATGGGTCCTCAGTGGGGTCTGAGCTAGGGCTGGCCAGGCGGGAGGACCTCTGCAGTCGGGCGCCTTTCTCTAAGGAAAGGTCACTTTCCTGTGGGGGCCAAGCGGGAATGCAGGGGCTTCTGCTGGTTACCCACCTGTCTGTGGGACCTCAGGCCCAGGCTGCACCTGCTTCCTACTTCTCTGTCCACCTGCCTGTCTCTGTAGGTGAAAACAAAGCCCACTGAAAGGGCTCCAAGGGGGCCCAGCAGCACCCAGCCTCCGAGGAAACCCAGACGCCAACACCGAAAGGGGCTCCAGGCGGGGCTCATGGAAATATACCTCTGGCCACCAGAGATGGGTCGGGAACAGCCTGTCACAGACCTGTCCCCTGGCTCCTCCCTCTTCCTGTGGGCCCCTCTTGCACCACCCTGGCCCGGGGTTCCCACAGCCCCCAGGGAGCCCCTTGGGGAAATGAAAAACTCACAAGGGGAATCAGAGCCTGCAGAAGACCCTTGGGATCCTGGCCTGGTCACATATGGGGAAAACGGAAAGGCCAATGAGGTCCCCATTCCCGCCACCCCATGGACAGTGACTGGGCACACACTCCTTTCTGAGATGAGCAGGAACCTCAGGCTCTGCTAGTGTGGGAGGCACTGGTGCACAGCAACTGCTCCTTAGAGACGCAGACCTGCCTCTACGTGGGTTTGGCACATAGCCTGCTGCCTGCCTGCTGCCCGCCTGCTGCCCAGGGGGATGTGAGGGCAACGAAGAGAGGCAATTCCACAAAATAGAGTTCTTCTGAAATCCCCCATGGCATACCATGTGAGGCCCTCCATCCTGTGTGACACAGAAGGGTCCCCTTGGAAGGCACCATCATTCCTTGGCTGCACTGGGAGCAGAGAGAGAAAAGCTTGGAACCTTTAAGCACCTGTAGGTGCCCACACCAGGCCAGCACCTCTCCTTGTGGTATCTCACTGCCTGCCATGGTTACCCTGAGGGGCCGATACCATGATCCTCACTTTACAATAAAATAGGCCCAGAGAGGGTAAGTAACCCACCCAAAGCCACAGAGTTGACAAGTGGCACTGCAGGTCCGCTAGATTCTGAAGCCCACACATTTTATACTTTTTCCACCACAACAGAACTCTTTGAGTCTGTAGATCCCACCACGCACAAGGAATACTGCAGGGGTGTCAAAAGGTACAGTTCATACAGAGTTTGTTGGTGGCTAGAGCAGTACAAGCCCATGGAAGCTCAACGAGGGAGGGCAACTGGCTATGGCGGTGGAAGGGACTTGCAGGTGACCATCCAATCGGCCCTGTGGTTTCAAGTCAGGAAATGAGAGGCCTTGAGCTTGGGGGCACCCCATGGGAGGGATGGCATGAGCTCGTGCCCTTGGCACATTCTGGAGGGAGAAAAAGAAAGGAGGGTGCTCCCACAGGGAGAAAGGAGCAGGCGATAAGCCCAGTTGAAGGGGGCTGTGGGGCAGGAAGGCTGGGGAGACTGAGGTTTAGGAAGAATGTACCTCCTTGCCTCCTAGTCTCAGACACACTTCTGCTGCACAAGCCAGCTAGCCTGGCTCCCACGATCCCAGCTGCTTCCAGGAGCTTTGGGCCAGAGGCCTGGAAGGTGGGAGCAAAGCCCTCACCCTCTGGCTGTGGTGAGGGGACGGACACCCTGCAAAAATCACTCTCCTAGAGGGTGCATCGTACACTCCCTGAATGTGTTTTCCAAGTATGGAATCTTCCTCATTGCGCAGGCCCTGGGCTTGCTGGTGTGCAGAAAACAGATTATTAACCCTAATTCACTGACTGGCTGGGCTGGAACAGCAGCCGGCGCAGCCGGTGGGAAATGTGGGCCCTCCTGCGGCAGCCAGCTTCTGGTAAGAGGAGATGGGTATCAGGAGGACTGGGGCTGGCAGAAGGCTTTTTTTTTCTTCTGAGAGGGTGAAGGTAAGAGCTACTTCGAGCTTGACACTTCCATTCACTTATACTTGAGTTTATTTTCTGAAAATACGAGGCCAACTCCACCCCACCTGCTTTTGCCCTAATGTGCTCCCACCCAGAGTCCTACTGGAGCTCCCTGTGCTGCTCCTGAAATGTCAGTCCACTCTGGCACACGGCAAGGGCCACAGCAGCCGCATGTTCAGAGAGCGCACCCTGAGTGCAGGCTGGAGTAATCCCCGCTCCACCCAAAACTAGCTTCTCAGACCAAAGCCTCAGTTTCCTCATCTGTACTACGGGGATGCCAAGAGCACCTCCCTGGTGGTGAAGATTAAAAGCACAGGCCAGGACATGTGAGTGACCAGCTCAAAAGTTCCCACTTCGCCATCACTGTAGCCTGGGAAAGACCGTCAGCCCGCCTGCCCAGTGGGGCACGAAGACCGGTCCCAGGCAGTGTTGAGGGGCCAACCCACCGACAGGAAGCCTGTTTGAGACTGGACAAGGCAGCCTGTCACAGCCCCGTCCTCTCCACCCTCCTCCCCACCCCTCCTCCACTCACCCCAGTGCCTCTGCCTCTGGAGTCTAATGTGGGAAGTCTCAGGTTGGCACTTTTTTGGAATGTGCCATCCTGCTCCACTGCAAACACCCGTTGTCTGTCCCTTCCTCTGTGGAGACCCCAGAACTCCAGAAGCCCTGGGGGGGTCTGTCCCTGCCACCCCCACCAGCACACTGCCAGCAGAGGCACACTCCCCCTGGGCCTCCCTGGCTCCCGCTGGAGGAGGCCACTGTCCGGAGAACAAGGGGCCCGCTGTGCGCCGCCCAGCCAGACCCAGATATTTTAACAGCTGCATTGTGTGTTTCTGAGGCGCGATTCCTGAGCAGGGAGGAAAAACAAGCTTCGCCTCTGCCCGGAGGAGGGAAAACAGACCGCCCTGGGCAGGCTGCAGGCCGCGGGAAGGCCTCCGCAGGGGCCCGGGCTGGGCAGGGTGCGACGGGAACAGGCCTGGCACACAGGAGCCAGGGCACCGAGGCCCCCGCAAGGGCCCCCTTATTCCGGGACTGGGCAGGGGAAGAGAAGCAATGACAAAGGCCCGGTGAGTGGGGAAAATCTTGGAAGGAGGTTGGGGAGGGGGTTAGAAAGGTGAACAGGTGGGGAGGGACCCACAGAACAAGGTCCGAATCCCTGCCATGGTTCCAAGGCCCCACCTTGGGGTGTGCCTCCCTTGCCCCTCCAGGCTCACTCCCCCTCAGCACCCCCTTCTAAGCTGAGCACAGTTCCTCACCCAAGCACGCCCTCCAACCCAGCTCCCAGGATGCAACCTCCCCAAAGCCCTCCCTGCTGACGCCATCAGCCAGGTTAGGGGTCGGTCCTGTCTCAATTCCCTGGTCAAGTCATCTTTGTATTTTAAGGACCTGTTTACGTGTCTGTCCCCTTTCATGCCTGCCCCAGACACGGGCTCGGTCAACATTTGATGACTGACTGCGCAAATGCTCTCTGGCACTTCAGCTGCAAGAACCCTCTTCTCTTAGCCCCCCTTAGGCCTCCATCCCCACAAGGTCAAGGTGGCTCCTATGAGCCATCAGCACTGTGGGGTGAAGAGTCTGGGGGCCAGGTGGAGGGGGAACACGGACTCCCTCAGGTCAGGGGCTGCTGTAATCACCTAGGAACATAAGCCACAGGCAGTGGTAGCCACACTGCTGCGAAGATATTCAAAGCAAAACTGTTACTGGCCCAGAAATGCAGCCCTTCCCTTAACGTGTAAACTTGAGAGCACAGGCTTCGTTAGGCACGGTGTTCAGCACTCAAGACCATAAATCACTGGGCACCTACTGTGCTGTGGACACACACCATTTTCAAGATGAATTTAAAAAGTGAGTATTTGTTGCTTAAAAGGTGCTGTTTGAGCCACTGTACACCCAGAAGAGCTATTTTCTCCCAGTGGAAACAGAGGCACTTTGGGGTCAGAGGCATGGGGCAGGTGGCTTTCCCACATCCTCCCAGTCATCACCCAAACCACAGCCTCTAGGGGACCATGGGGACCCAAGCCTTTACCCAGGTGGGAAGAGGGAGGGTTGCAGACCCAGATCAAATCTCACCTCTTCAAACATCTTGGCACAAGTGACCCAAGTCACAGAGGCTCTCCCGAGGAGGGGGCTCGGCAGTCCCGAACACCACCTGGCGATGGAGAGTTCTGGGCTGGCCACAGGGGGAGGAAGCTCCCCCATCTCACTGCTGCCCCTCAGAACTTGAAGTGGGTTTTGGGGCTCACTGAGCCCGCCCAGAGGTAAGAACCTTGGCTTGAGTTCTCTGCTTTAGCCCTGGTGAGGACCCTTGAGATGGTGAGGCAGTCTCGCAAGGAGCCGCTCTGGGGCCCAAACTGCATCTTCCTCACCTCTTCAGCCTTCTCCCTCTGATCCAGGAGTCTGGCACCAAAAAAGGCCTCCAGCGGTCATCCCATCAGCCCCCTGGTCAGGCAGCTCAGATACAGGGCAGTCCCTTGCCAATGATGCAAAGGGCTGTCCCCAAGCTCCTTACCAGTTCACTCCTCAGCTGACCACATCACTCCCCCGCTCCAACTGTACCCGGACTCACTGTGCAACTCTGGGTAAGTGTCCCCCCATGGCTGGGCTCAGTGCCCCGCCTATGAGATGGGCAAGCTGGACCCCCAGGGAGCGCATGTGATGCCACAATTGGTAGAAAACAGGAATTCTGGCATGTGGGAAGCAGACAGGATCCAAGCCACCTGCATCCATGAGCCAACAACTGTATACTGAGCACCAACAACCTCCAAGGCCTGAGGTCACCCTCTCCATGGGTGGTGCTGGGCCTGGGGTAGGGGCAGGACAGGGGTGAGGAAGATTCAGGGCGCTGCTCTGCCCCGCAAGGCTCTGGGGAGAGCCAGGCCAGTGGGTGGCCTGGCATCCTGGTTCGGTTTGTGCAGAGCCCTGCTCTGACTTGCCCAGCCACGGCCCTCCCTACACCTTCCAGGCAAAGCCCGCACCCAGCCCTTCTGTCTGTGTCTCTGCCAGGCTTCTTTCCCCAGACTCTGCCAGCAACCAAGAGCCAGCACCACCTTGGCGAGTGGCCAACAGGGGTGTCCAGCCTTCGGCAGGCATCTAGGTGCAGGAGGTGGGAGGAAGGTCGCTGGGTAAGCCTCAGCCCGCGCAGTCCTAGCCTCTCCCAGGCTTCGCTCTTCCTCCTGCATGCCCATATACCTTCACATGCCCTTCTGGCAGTCCCATGTCCCAGCTTAAACCAAGTGTCTGGGCTCCCAAGCCTGGTGATCTGACACCTGCCCCTAGCCCTGTGTGGGTCAGCTGCGGCCTGAGCACCTGCCCACTCGGGGAGTCCAAGGAAGTCCAAGTCTACGTGACTTGGTACAAGCATGAGATTCTTCATTCAGGTGGCACACATTCTTGAGGGCCTACTGTCTGCCAAGCCTAGGGTCGCCACCTTGACTGCGGAGGTGAATTAAACACAGTACTGCTCCCCCAAGGAGGAAGGGGACAGACAGCAAAGGAAATGGACAGTGACAACCCTAGAATAAGCTTCCTGATAGAGAGATATGTTCAGGGGGCTGTTGGGAGCCTTAGTTAGCCTGAGGGACGTCAGGGAAGGCTTCTTGGAGGAAGGGGTGAATAGCATTTTCAAAGGGGGCACAGGTCAGGTCCAGAATGGTCTGCTAAAGCAGGCGACCCATAGCAGTTGGCGGGCAGTGTCAGGCAGCAAGCAGAAGGCAGGGCAGTGAGAAGCCCTATGGCTCTGAGTCCTGGAGGTCAGCGTCCAGCAAATGGTGAGCACTTCCCACGGTGGTCCAGTGCCAGTGGGAAAATGTCCAAATTCCACATCTGGGCACAGGAAACCCAAGGCCTCCCTCACCTCATTGCCACTAACTCAGACCTAACCCTCTGCATGGGTTATAGCCAGAAGCCTGCAACCCCCAGTCACCCGGCCTACAGGCCTCTATGCTCATGGTCTCTCCTCAGAAACACCTGTCCCCCCACTCCTGTCTAATTAATTCCTGCTTATACGTTCAAGGTTAAGGCTGGTGTCACCTGCCCCAGTAGTGTTTCCCAGCCCTCACACCCCAGGCTGGCACAGTGCCCTCACAGGTCCCCATGTCAGCTGGGGCATCCACAGCTCAGCACCCGGGCAGATGGTTCAACTCTGCATGACCATCTGCACTCTGGGTGGTTCCACTCTTTGACTTTTGCTCCCAGCCCAATAGCCGCCAGGAGCACAGTCGATGCCCCAGAAAAGCACATTCAGTGAGAGCCATCCCTACGTTCCAAATCAGCCACCTCCCAGAGTCCCCCACACCATGCCCACTAGTGGCTGCCACACAGCAGACAGCTGCTAACGGTTCTTTGGTTCTTTCACTGACCCCGATAGCCTGATAAAAAGAGGCAGCCTAGCTGGTTGATCATATCTTAGAAGGTGCCGGACAGATCTCACTGGCTGAAAAAATCCTACTCACTGCCTGAAATTCTACCATTAGAGTCACTTCTTTGAAACTTTTTAATTTCAAGAATAGCCTATTAAAGGCAAAGCGCCCTAGAATACATTAGGCCTTAAGTGGTTATATATAAAGTTCCTTTCCCTAAGTGGGGGAAGAGGGAGGGGAGTAAGGAGAGAAACTGTGGGGACCAAATGCCAAAAACCCTGCACCGTTTTGCTGAAGGCTGTCCTTGGCTCTAACTGCAGGTCCACACCCTCCCGATAAAAGAAACTCGTCTCTCTGCTTGTTCCTGCACTTCAGTGTTTCTTGGCAGGATACCATATGCAAAATGAAGTGGCTTTGTAGTGTGCGCTGCTGTGCGCCTTCCTTCCCTCCTTTCTCGAAGCTCTCCAAGGCGCACTCAGTCAAGCCCTTTTGTTCTGGCCTCTGGGAGGCTTCCGGAGAGGAAACGAGAGTGCTCCTGGAAGCCGAAGCCTACATGCAGCCCTTCACTCAGTCTCCCGCCAGCTCCACCGGCCAGATTTGTGAGTCTAAGTGCCATGGGTTAGCTCGGCTTCCAGGCTCCCTGACCGGGACTGTCCCTAGGAAGATGCTCACGATGTCCCCAGCTCACGTGAAAGGCCAGGGTGACACATGGGACTTCCTCCAATGAAGGGAGTCCTCCAAATGGGCAAGAAGCCACAGAGGGGATAACAGGTTTAGGTGTCGGCTGGTCACCAGACTGTCACCAGTCATTGCTCACTTATGCTGGGCTCCCTCCACCCAGGACACATCTGGTGGCTGCAGAACTTTGCCCGCCCCCGACTTCAGGTCTGCCCATGTGAAGAGACACTCCTCCAGGTCCTGGACCCCATGCCTCCTTCCACAATGGCACCATTCCCAGTCCCTCCAATCAACTGCCTGCTCCAGGGACACAGTCCACCAAGGGATCCTGCCCGAAGGAAATCAGAGATCACAGAGATCTAGAAGTCAGCCTCGTATTCCACTCAGGAATTCTCTACAGCAATGGTTCTCAACTGGGAACAAATGCACCGCCCAAGAGACATTTGATGACGTCTAGAAACTTTTTTATTGTTTCCAAATTGTGCTACTGGCAGCTCATGGGCAGAGGCCAGGGATGCTGCTAGACATCCTACAATGTGAGGACAGCCCCCACAACAGGGACCCATTCAGCCAAAACGTCTGTGGTGCCAAGGTTGAGAAGCCCTGAACTACAGTATTCTAGACACTTCATCATCCAACTTCTGCTTGAATACTGCCCAGAGGTGGGGAGCTCACAACCTTTTGCTATCAGGACAGGCAGTGTGATGAAACACTGGCTCTAAAGCCTTAGTCTCCTGCTGGGAACTGCGGGCAAGTGACCCAGCTGCCACTCACCTCAGGATTTCTCAGTGGAAAATGGAGCAAGGAATTTGATCCCAGGATTGTTATCAATGAGTTCACTGGTCCAGCACTTCACACACAAAAGGCACTTAAAACCAAGGAGATGGTCTGGTTTTAGAACAGACCAGAGAGCAGAACTCCAGCTACCCCAGTGACTGCTGAAAGGCCACCACTGCCTGTAGAACATCTGCTAAGTCCCTGGACTGTCTCTCTGACTCTGTCACAGGTTAGAAGGGATGAGTGAGATGTTCACTGCAGGGTTAGTTACACTTGCAAAACCTGGCAGCAACTTCTATGTTAACAGGAGGGAAGCCATGCTAAACACATCGGCATTTACAGCAATACACTGGGATAGTATTGCAGCTATCTCAGGTCATCATTATGGAGGCAAAAAACAGAAATGTTTGAGATCAGATGGTGAGAAAATGAAACAATGCTAAATGCATACTATAACTGCAATAAGGCAAATGAACATATGTGCAAGGGGGAGACAACAGCTAGGGGAAATCTTGTCTTAGGATTATGGGACTTTGGGCAATGTTGGGTTTGGGCAATGTTCTTTAATGTAAGGGTTAGACAGCGTTTCCCATTAAAATGGTACTTACTAATGACTGTAGAAAAACAACAGGAGAAACGACAAGGCCAGCCTTGCTCTGACCACGAAGGAGATGAGAGTAGGAGAAATCTCAGAAGGCGACCAGGTCCGTGGCCACTTTTATGGGGAGCCCCCAGGCCTCAGAACAGGCTCTGACCCCAGCAGGGCAAGGAGGAAGGTCTGCCCACCCAACCCCACTGCCCAGAGCTGACTCTCCCTTGAGTGTCCACCAGAGCAAGCTCCGCTCCCTACCATTTCACTCTGAATTGTCACCACCTCCCTCTTTTCAGAGGAGAAACCAGGATCGAGAGAAGTGAGGCGGTGGAGAAGCAGCCCTGGGTCTTACCACCTTCCACAGCCTCCAGTGGGTCCAGCATCCACCAGATGCTTGACTCCCCACCCTAAGTGAGGACCCTCCCCTTCAGAGGCCAGGAAACTGGGCTGAAGGGTCCTCTCCACCCTGATGAGGCTGCAGCCCAGAGGCCATACCCCAGGCTGGCCCCAAATCTTGGGAAGCACGAAATTGAATTTATCAAAAATATTTTCCAAAAGCTCTCAAAACCTAAGTCTCCTCAAAACATGAAAAGAAAGCCCCTCCCCCTACACCTCCGCCCCACCCAGGGCCCATTCGGTCGTCCCCACAGCAAACATTCAGAAGCTGGGAAGTGTGTTGCCTGCTTTATTTCCCCTTTGCTCACCGAGCACCAGAGCCAGCCCCACGGAACCATCCCTGCCCTGCACCCCGGCCCCACGAGGGCCAGAGCACAACCAGGTTAGGCAGGGCCTGTGTGACACTCTCCAAGGCGGAGGTGGGCCCTCGGGGCCCCTGCCCACCTGCCCCTCCTCGTGTCCAGGAGGGAGCATGCCACAGAGTGTCGGCCGTAGAAGGGCCTGGAAAGGAAGCCAAAGATTCAGAAAAGGCAAGAATGGAGATGATTTGGGGAAGAAGAGGCAGAAGCTGGCATTAAGAAAAAAACACCTGCTTTCTTCCTCAAGGGGACTGCACATGCCTTATTGCCTCCCCCAAACCCAATGGGGGGACTCCAAGAAGGCTGAGTTCGGGAAAGGCATTCCTACTCTTCAAGGGATGACAGAATCATTCAGGGTGAAAGGAGATCCCCCAACAATAAAACTAACAGGGCTGTTCTTGTTCCCCATGGCCCCACGCTCATCCATCCACAGCCACCTGGCACCTACAAGACAGATGCTCAGAGACCCAGCCACGTGCCCAGGTGATGTAACACTCAGACCCAGGCCTCAAACCCCTGCGAGCACAAGTGCCCCTCCTAGGAGGCACTGCCTCTCTTCAACCCCCTGATACCTACCTCGCCTCCCCAGAGTCTGAAATGCCACCACTAAGAGGCTACCCGCCTGGGCTCCTTCTTTCCAGCTCCACAAGGCTTTGTTAAAATGGAAGCATCCTGGAGATATCTCTGAGAATGAGGGAGAAACGCCTATTGGGGCCCTGCCCATACAGGAGTCCCTCACAGTTACCTCATGTCAAACTCCTATGCATTTTGACCTGTGAGGATGTACTACCATGATCCCCATTTTAGAGACTAGTAAACTGAGGCTCAGAGAGACTAACAGCAGCTGCCCAGAGTTGCAGAGCCAGTGCCAGTGTGGTCAGGTTTGGCTCCAAAGCCCCAGCCCTATTCTCCTACAGAGTCATTTGCCTACCTCACTGGACGCTGTTTCTCCAAATTCCTCCCTCCCCTCAGCACACTGGTCCAGTGAGGGCAGCAGGCAGGGGGAGACCGGGCAGAAGCAGCCCCTCGATACCTGGCCCTGTGGGATGCATGGCGTCTGTCCTCTCATCTCATCCTCCTGACACCCCAGCTGTGTCTCCTTTTCCAGAAGAGGAAACAGTGGCAAAGAGACGGTTATGACAGGGGCCAATGGGAGTGCAAGAGGTGTGTGAGTCACACGTTGAAGCCACTCAGGATTCAGGTGCCTTAGAGAGGAAGGTGAGCCAGCTCCAGGCCCAGGGACAGTGAGAGATGCCAGGGCTGACCACAGCCCACAGCCTCACCGCCCAGGCAGAGGTGGGGCAGGGGTCCCGCACCAGCCTCTGAGACTGTACATTGCTCAGAAATGTGCCAGAAGCCCTCCTAAGAGTTCGGCCAGGGCTTCAGTGTGAGAGGGGACCACTCTGCAAGCATCACTGGCTTGAACTGCATGGAGAATTCCCCTCCCTCTCTGGGCCTTGGCTCCCACATCTCTAAGACCACCTCCGGCCTCCTCGAGCTCGGGTCTATGAGCTGGAGCCAAGGTCCCCAGTTAAGGAAGGTGCATGGAGTAGGGCAGGCATGGGGTGGCGGAGCGGTGCTGACGGCAGCCCAGGAAACAGAGCTGAGACAGGCCTCCAGTGGAGTGAGACCACATGAGCTCAGGGCACAGGGCACCGGGAAAGAACCAGGAGGGAGCCGAGGCCTGGCTGCTGCTCCTGTTCCTGGCACTTTCTGGGTCTGTGGACCAGGCCTGGGGACAGGCCCTCGGGGCACTCACAGCAAGGCTGGCAAGCAATGGTTAGGACAGACAGGTGATGTGGGGTGCCGAGAAGCGCAGGTGGCAGAGACAGCTGGAGAGCAGGAGAGCAGAGTGGGCAGGGCCCAGCCAGGGACAGGGCTACAGGAGGGAGAACATGTGTCAGGCCAGGAGTCTGAATTTCATTCTGAAGGAACTGGGGAGCAACTGAAGGCTCCTAAGCAGAGGGTGATGCAATCAATGTGAATTTACACAGGGAGGCTTTGCATCATGATCTCAATGCTCCTTGTCACTCTGCAAACCGTGGCACATTTGAGATGGTTCTTAGGTCGCCACAAGCCCCTGCTTTACCTCTGCTGGGTCAAGCCCCTGATGCCACAGTTTCTGACCCTGAAGGAGGGTGGAGTGGAGGGCAAGACCACCGGTAGTCACTGTCATTGTAACTTCTGTTGAAGGGAGTACAGGGTCATCTATATTCAAGGGACTGAAGATTCACTCCCCCTCACGATGGGTCCACCAGAAGGCTGTGGGTGACTGGACCAAGGGAGCAGCGTCCTCCTACTGGGAGGGAACAGCTTGGCTGGGGTCAGGTAGACAGGCTCCCAGGCCCAGCACTGCCGTTTACAGGTGGAGGGGTCTTGGCGGGAGGCATAACCTCTCCAAGCTGCAGCTTCCTGTCTGGAGCTGGCAGTGATACCATCTATTCCAGAGGCCCCCGGGCCTCCCCACCCGCCATCCCCTCAGATCACACACAACCTGCCTGCTGGAAAGTCCCTGCCCCTCTGAGGAAGCAGAGCGAGCGGCGGCCACCAGCCTCCTCCGGGGAGGCCTCCGCAGGGTCTGCGGGGTTGCCGTCCATCTCGCTGCCTCTCTCCTTTCCCTTACCTCGGATCTCTTACTACTTTTCCTATCTTTCTCTCTCTCTTTCTTTTCTCCCCACACCCTCCCTCCCTTCTTTCACATCTGGCAAGGGGCCAGCCAGCCGGGGCCCTGCACAGCAGAGAGGCCACCTCTGCTTCTCAGGAAGAGCTGAAGACAGCGTGCGGCTGGCGTGGCTCCCAACCTTCCAGCCGCAGCTCAGCAATTAGAGCTCGGTCTCAACGTGTCCACCACATCTGCACTCAAGGACAGTCTGTCCAGCTGCTCAGGGCTCTGTGTGTGTGCATGCGTGTGCATGTGTGGATGTGTGTGGTGTACACACACCAGTCTTCCCTTTTCAGGGATAACTGCTAAGTAAGGTCAGAGTAATAGATGCCTTTCTGAGAACTGAGAACCCCAGAGTTATTTACTTATTACGAAGAGAGAACTGTTTGGCGAATCCACATTCCTTCCCCATGCAGTGATGTCTACTGGGCTGAGAAAAGATGTGTGTGTTTCCTTCCCCCGTTTCCCTAAACACAAACACGCCCACGGCACAAACACACACTCAAACACACTCACACATGTAAATACACTCTCTGACCCCAGACAGCTCAGCCCTGCCTCGGCAAGTTTGGAAAGGAGAACAGAGCATGAGGGGCAGGTCCCAGCTTGGGGGGCGGGACAGCAGCACAGTGGTCAGGAGCAAGGGTTGGGGGTCACATCACCCAAGAGTCTAAGCCCATCCTGCCCCTTATTTGCTGTGTGCATTTGCAAGCTAGTTAACACCCTGTGCATCCGCTTCCCCGGGGGGAAAGGTGAGTTAGACAGTGGGCACGGTATGCCTAGCACAGAGAAAACCCTCGATAAATGTCAGCCATGATCGTTACTGAACCACAGGAAGACTGGCAGACACACTGGGCCCGGACTCTCCAGGCAAGGGCTCCAGGTCCCCCAGGCCTCCTTCCAGGCTGGTCTGTTCCAACTCCTTCTCCAGGTCAGGCGCTCGGACTTTGGGGCACTTTCTCCCAGCCACCAGTGTGCTCAACCTTAACGCCTGCAGTTTTCATTGCTGCCCAAGGGGCCTGTTGAGCCAGGAACTGGCTGCGGGAGGTTCTGGACCCACTGCTGGGCCCTGGCCGGGGTCTCACTCACACCCTTGGGCAGAACCCACGGCCAGTAGGACTTCATAGGCTTTCCAGATGGGACCTTGAGAGAATGGCCCCCCTTCCCGAGCCACAGCTCCCTAGTTTGTAAAATGGAAGGATAATGGAGCTGATCTCACGGGGGGAGGTACATCCGTCTGTCCATCCGTAGGAGGAGGCTGTGAAGATTACACAGCCAGGGCACACAGTGCCCAGCTCAGCGCTGGCACAGGTGGGGCACAGCAGTCAGCACCTGGCTTTCATTTCACACAGGGAGGGGCGTGTGTGTACAGGAGGGAGGTTTCCGCTCTTCCTCGTGACTTGTGCTGCCCTGAGGGCCTGGCTCCTGGGACAGCCACACGGGGCCTCTTACCCCAGATTCTCCACCTTCCATTTCCCCTGAAGCATCCACCTTCTGAGGCAAGGCGGGTGGCCCAGGTGCCCAAACCCGGCGCTGCACCCGGGGCTACGCCCTCCACTGGTTCGCCCAACTCTGGCATAACCAGGCATAGCCTCTCACAAAACCCCTGGGGTTTCCCACCCGGCCTGGTGGCTTTCCTGTCACAGCTCCCAAGAGCAGGACAAGCAGACAGAAGGGGTGCCAGGTTCTCCAGAATCTCACCAGGAAACCCCTTGCCAAGGCCCACTTGGCCATGCCACCAATTTGCCATACACCCCCTAAACACAGGTAGACATGTCCTGAGGTGACTTCATCCCCTGGTCCCACGCACCAGTCACAAGTGCAATCTGAGTCCCCACCTGCCTGCTCCAAAGGTCCCCCAGAACTCAGGCAGAGCACCTGGCCCAGGCCACTCTGTCACCACCCTCCTGAGACAGACCAGAGACCAGGGCTTGGCTTAGTCCATATGTCACCTGTCCTGGGAACCTGGCAGACAACCCACTTTGCTCCCCTAATTATTTTCTCTGTTTGCGTGGGTGATGCGTGAGCTGCGAAGATTGAATCAAGGACAGGAGGGCAGGTGAGTCACAGGAGAGGGGGCACTGAGTGGGGAACTGTGAGTTCTGAGAGACTGAGTGGCAGCCGGAGCCTGAGGGAAAGGAGCCCCTCTCAACCCGGGAGGAGGCCCAGGCTGGCTGTGAGGACTGAGCCCGAGAGGGATCTTACCGCTCGTCAGGGAAGTCCAGCTCCGGAGGCTGCGAGGTATGGACGGAAGGAGAGCCCACTGGGTGGGGTGGCAGCTCTGTTTGCAGTGGGCACCTGGACGCCTCCCCTCCTCCGAGTCCTGCACATTGGAACCATGGCCCTGCTGCTCACAGCCAGCGCACCTGGCCGAGCCTGCGCCCCACGGCTCCCCAGCAGCTTCTGCACCCTGAGTCCTCTCCACCCTGGGCCCACATGCCCCATTCTACACACAGGTATGCTCGCCACTGGTCCCCCAAACATGGTGTCCACCTGGAGGAAAAATCTGCCAAGACCCCCCTGTTCTATCTCCTGCTGCTGCCACGCTCCCCTGCCCATTCCTCCCCCGGCTGTGCAGGGCACAGGTCTGAGGGTCCACAGGGAGGTGGCACAGCACAGCAGATCCCGGGGTGCCCCCCAGCCCATCTCACACCTATGCTCCTGGAGACATACCAGCAGCCCCACACACACAACAGGCAGTGGGCAAAGAGCAGGGGGCATCTGTGGAGGCTTCCCTGCCCTCCTCTCATTCCAGCGCCCACTCACCCACACTTCTCACTCACTCACCCCACGCACAACCCACATGCAGACTGTACTCGAGCTCCACATTCACTCACATACTCAACTCCCACACCACTCATACACACTGTCACACTCACACAAACTCAGTCACGCTCATTCACACACACTGGCTTGTGCTCACATACTGATACACACACACACAGAAAGGAAGTCACACACATTCACACTGACATATCCATACTAACACACACACACACACGCACACACGCACGCACACACATCCACCACTGACAGCACTGTCTCCACTGCTGGACAGCCCAGTCCTTCCCTGACAACAATGCTCTGCTCATGGCTGGGGAGGAGGTGGAGTGGAGTCCCTCTGCAGAAAGAAGCCTTGGCTCAGGGGCCATGTAGATCGCCCTGTGCTCAGGGCTCCTGATGCAACCCCTCAGCCCCTCAGCCCCGCCCCACACACAGGCCGGCCCCCAAACCCTCAGTCCCATCCTACACACAGGCTGGCCCCCAAATCCCCAGCCCTATCCCACACACAGGCTGACTCCCAGACCCACCTCACACACAGGCTGGCCCTAGAGACTTCCATTCGCTGGACCCTCCCCTCACACCTCCAACACTTCTGGCCCTTGTGGGGAGAGAGCCAGCCAGGATGCGTCCACCCCTATGAGCCCCAGGCCTCCACAGCTCTCCCAGCCAACCACTTCCTCTGGACCTAACAGCTTCTTGCTCACACAGAGGTGGGCTGGATGAAGGATGAGAGCCCAGCGCTGAGTCCAGGATCTTGGCCTGGCCCCTTGCATACCAACCTGCCATCCACAGGACCCAGCTTCTACCACCAACCCCACCACTGACCCCACACAAACATGTCTAGGACAGGGGAGCAGGCCCAAGGCCGACAGGGGGCCAGGAGTCTGCTGGGAACCCAGAGGAAACTGTAGCCATCAAACACGCTGGGACAAGCAGACAGGCCAGGGCTTTCCCACCCCCGCCCGCCTTCCCTGGAGAGCCAGCAGGCAGCGGCCAGGACTGCGGCATACGCCTGGGAGCAACTGGGACCAACCTTTCCAGAACAGCACGCTGGGGCCGGGACTGGTCCTGTTCACTTCCGAACCCTCAGTGCACACCCTTCAGCTGGGCAGGCTGACACAGGAGGCCTCCCTCAGTTTCTAAAGGAGTAAACACAGTCTCTCTCCCACTCTAGAAGACACCTGGGCTCACGGCAACTCTTCCACATGGCCCCGTGATTCCATCTTCAGCATCACACTTCCAGCTCACCGCCTAGTATTTCCAGCTACACAGACCTAGGGAGCCTCTTGCCTAATCCCTCATCTTACAGAAGAGGACCTGCAGCCCTGGAAGGGTAAGACACTTCCCTGATGCTGCAGAGCAGGGCAGGGCCAGAACTCACCTCCTACTCCCAGCGCCGGCCGTCCCTTCCCAGCACATCCAGGGCTCCCGGTAGGAGAGAAGACAAGGAAATGAAATTGAGTGGGGTCTAGAGCGGGCTCGGATCTGCCTCACGGCACCTGACTGCCCAGTCCCGAATTCCCGGCCTCTTCAGCATCCCTCCTGTGTCAAGTGAGCCCACTGGCCTCAGCCACAGGTCACCAGCACCTCTCCCACCCCAGCAAAGAGCATGGCTAACATCTCGGTGCTTTGGAAGGCAGATGAGGGAGCCCCCGAACTGGGGCACAACATGTGCATATGACCCCCAGGATATCTCCTGGGGTTGGCACCTTAACCTTCAGCAGCATCTCCATGACCTACTGCCACAGAGATTCTCCAGGCCCAGAGCCCTGGGCTCTAGAAACCTTGACCTCCAATCCCATGCACCTGTCCAAACTTCTCAACAGCAGACAACCCTGACCTCACCCAGTCCCCTCCCAAGGGCCTGAGGCTACTGGCCTCTCTTTAAAAGGTGAACAGTGGAAGGAGTCAGGCTTGGGTCAGACAGCCTGGACTCCAAAGCTAACAGTGCCTCTTACAAGCCATGTGACCCACCTTCTGAGCAGGCTCCCATCTGGACGCTGGGTGTAGCAGAACCTGCACTCGAAAGATTCAGTGTGTCCACACGTCAGGACTACTGCCCAATAGGTTCTTAATGCCTCTGCCTTCTCTCCCCCTGCCTCATACCGTCCCCTGCCTGCCCGGCTCCATCACTGGAAGGCCAGCACCCAGGTCGGCCCCATCTCAGAGCACTTGCTGAGGCCACCTGGCTGATAAGACAGTCCCAGCACCCGGGCAGAGCCTAGCCAAGGACAGGACATTTGTATCTGCCTGGCAAAAACATTAAAGAAGGTCCAGGGGCGAAGGGCCGTAGAACGTGACGCAGCAGGAGCCCAGGAGGAGGGCCAGGTCTCAGCCAAAGCGCAGCCTGTGCTCAGTGGCCCATGCTCTCAGCCAGTGTGGCACATGTGACCAGGCTCGTGAAGGGACTATTATTCCCATTTTACAGGTGAGGCAGCCGAGGCAATTGCCCAAGTTGACACTTAAACCCAGGTCTACAGAACATTCCAGGTTGCAGGCTCACCACCCCTTTGCTCTCCAGCCTCAGGGAATCAATGTTAACTGGAGAGGCTGGGGAAAGGCCTTGGGCACTCTGCTGGAGCGTTCAGAGAGCCAGGTGCCCACTCCCGAGGCAGACACTGCCTGCTCCTCCAAGCACTGCAAGTGTGTTCTGCCCGTTTGCAGAGCACACAGTCTGCTCACAGGTGAAACCAAGGCAGCAAGTGGGCATGCAGAAAACGCCACCAACTACCTCTGGCAGGAAACACCTGAAAGGCACCAGGAGAGGTAAAGTATATAAATAACACGAGCATCACAGAGCATAATTATTAAATGTTGTCATTTCGGAAGAAAATTAATTAGCAATAGCTGTAGCTGTCTTATGTCTGCTTAAGCAGCGTGCATCTCAATTAAAATTTAATTGCCACCGCTTCAATCACAGCAGATTAAACGGCTTGAGATGCTGAGCGGGCTCATGTCTACACAAAGCTTGAATTAGTGTAAAATGGAAGACCTGTCTCGGAAAGGGAGGGAGGCGTCAGGGAAGCTGGCGGGACAGCCAGGTCTTGGCATATTCACGTGCCGGTGCCCGCCAGTCCTGGCAAGGGGTGTGAGCTTCCAGGCCTAGAGTTGGATGCGAAAAAGGATTCCTCCACCTCCCACACAGACCCACCCTTGGAAAAAAAGATGTTAAACCTGACAAGAATCAGGCGAATTCTCATGGGAGCCCTGACTGTGGGCCATAAGCCACATGACAGAATAGGGTCCCAGGTGAAAAGGTCAGGAAAGAGCTGACAATGTGCCATCCACTGGAGGAAGCAGAGGTCTAGAGCAAGGATGACCATGGGCTACAGGGTCACATAGGGGAGCAGGGCCAGTCAGAGGTGATAGAGAGTGGTGAGAACTGTGACAAACTGGAGCACACAGTCCCACTGGAAGTCAAGCAGCCACTGCTCCCCGCTGGCTGGCACTGCCCATGCAAACATGAGGACCCAGATTCTCAACAGAGTCAGGGTTTTGATTTCAAGTTTCCTGAATTTTAATACACAGTATAGGACTAACCTAAGGGTTATCAATACTGAACCTATTATCTAGGAATTTCTGCAAATAAATACAGACCAAAAGTGTCATCTTCGAAAGTAGTGGCTGCCAGGGGGTGAGGACTGACTGCTAGCTGGGTCCAGGGTTTCTTCCCAGGGTGGGGAAAATATCCTCCAATTACACAGTGGTGATAGTTGTATGACTTTGTGACTATTCTAAAAACCACTGAATTGTACACTTAAAGGGGTGAATGTTATGGTATGTGAAATAAAAGATATGGTCTTTACCTTAAGTGCACCCAGTGGCTGCAAAGTTCTTACCAACACAGCTTTCACTCCCATCTCTCACATATGTCTTGAGGGCCTGGTACAGGCTGGCTCAAGGTTAGGAGCTGGGCAGACATCGGGGGAGCCCTTAGCCTACACCCAACATCAAAAGAGCTTACAATGCTCTTCTCAGTTTTCAGATTGTGTCAGGGAGGCTGCCACACACCTCAAAATTAAGATGCTTCTAAGTGAAGGGTGGTGGGTGACAGGAGGGAGAGAGGAGGCCAGGAAGGAGGGAAGGTGAGGCACCCCTGGTCAGGAGCTCAGCCTCAGCAAGCGCCAATGGTCTCCCAGCACCCACCCAGTCCCAACTCATCTCCTCCTCCACGAAGGCAGCACCCCACTTTGAGCCCTGAACTGTGCCTCCCACACATGCCGTTCAGCAGAAGCAGCTACTTCCCCCTCCCCAGGCCAACTGGAAGCTGCCTGAAAGCAGGTGCTGCGCCTGGGAGGCTCTCGGAGGACACAATGAATGATGTTCATCATCTACCTTTAGCACCAACCAACAACGCCTGCCTGGCACGGGGCACCCTGCCAGGGGATCTGGCACAGATTCCGGAGGCGGCGACAGGAGCCTGGCGGCACGGTGGGCTGAGCAGCCCGAAGGAGACACACCGATCTTCCCAGCTGACAGCAGCATCCTGTCCGAGCTGTCACCACGGGGGACGATGCCACACGTAATGTTTCCCTCTTCAAGCTGCCGGCTTCACCTTCCCTTTTTTAAAAAGCAGAATCTGAGAACATCACCCGCTCTCAGGAACACTAGTATCCTAACCCTGTGCCTGACTCCACGGGGCTGCACTGAGACCATCTCTCACCTCCTCCCCGAAAGTACCCTAAACATTTCATTTAGGCCTTAACAGCGTTTCCAGCTGACCCACTGGCTCCACTGCGAGTCATCCGCCCCACAGGCAGCAGCAGCTGTCCCCGAGAAGCTGTTTGTCATAGGAAAATACGGAATGCCAAAGTCGGGAAAACAACTCCAAACGGCCCACAACAGGGCTGGTTAAGTGATCACAGCATGTCCAAACGACAGAATATTCGTCATTGAAAATAATATTTACAGACTTACTTAACGCCATGGGAAGGGCTCGCTGCAAAGCAGCAAATGCAGCAAGAGGCCTAACGGCGGCCCAGCGCCGGCGATGGTCCTGGGAGGAGAAGTGCCTGTCAGCACTGGGAGCTGCTGAATGGTGGCCGTCGGGGAATGTTTCCCTTCTTCATTTACATTTTCCCAAACTTTCCACACGGATTATTTGTTTACAATTAATAAAAAATACACCATTTTACCAAAGCAGAAGATATTGTTGTTGTTTTTTAAATGTATCTTTATTGATTTCAGAGAGAGGAAAGGAAAGGGAGAGAGAGAGACAGAAACATCAGTGATGAGAGAGTCATTGATTGGCTGCCTCCTGCATGTCCCTGACTGGAGATCGAGCCCACAACCCGTGCATGTGCCCTGACCGGGAATCGAACCCTGATCACCTGGATCCTAGGAAGACGTTCAACCACTGAGCCACGCCCGACTGGGCCAAAGCAGAAGATATTAATGTCCCCTCCCCACCAAGGGCCAGGTGTCAGGCACCCAGAGCTGGGAGCCTCCAGCCTCTGAGCCCAGGGCATTGGCCTTGGGGCACTCAGGACGGCTCCTTCCTTCAGCTCAGCCTGGAACTGGCATCCTGGGTGTTCCTGGGACTCGGAATGTGCTGCCCCCAGTAAGACACTGGCATTTGCTGAGTGCGCCTGGGTGCAGGGCACCACACCAGCCCCTGGATGCCAAGTGAGTCTTGGGGGGTAAGGGAAGGAGTGGAGAGGACAAGGGAAGGCTCCCTAGAGGAGGGAAGCCATAGGCATTACCAAAGAATCTGAACATGATCCCATACTAAGGTTGGCACAACACCAACAGTGCCAACCTTTGTCCTGGGCCGTGGCAGACATTGCTAATCGTTTACTGCGCATTTCCCAGCAGTCCTTGGGTTCCCTCTCAAGCAGGGCATCAGTCAGCTCTCCCAATCCACTGCCTGCCAAGGGAGGCAAACCCTTCCATCTGTGCATGTGGGCAATGGAGTGCCTAAGCGGGCAGCGGCTTGATCACACAGGGTTTGACATGGTCACTATGGAAACAAGGGTGGCCGGTCGGCAGGGAGACCAGGAAGGAGACAAGGGCAAAAATCCAAGCACTGGAGGCATAAAATATGAGTGTGAAGCCCCTGAGCAACTGGAGGCCTTCCTTGGACGGTGACAACAGGGAGGGAGGGAGGGAGGGAGGGGAGCAGGGCCACATGCCCTCTTCCACACCAACTTCCTCTCTCCTAACTTGGAGGAGGCCAGCCCAGGAAGCCCAGACTGGGCACTTGGCTGAGCAGCTGAGGGCTTACTGCTGGGATGGACGGACGCTCCCCAATGACAGCCCAGCACCTGCCCGGGACTCAGCCTCCCCGCCAGAGTGGCAGCCCAAGCCACGCTCACTTGCTCTCCAGAGCACATGGCTTCCAGGAGCACACATCCCATCTTCCTGAGGAGACAGCAAATGTCTTTGAGAAGAGGAAAGGCCCTTGATTTACCCCTTAGACTCACAGGTCTCAGAGTTGAAAGGAAGGGCCCTCGGACCACACCCAGGCTGGCCGGGTCCTCTTCCTAACGTAGAAGACTCAGAAATGTGGAGCCACCTGCCCAAGGTCACAGAGGTGGAAAGGACGCAGCAAGGTTAAGTTCAGGCCAATGCTGTCCACTGCACAGCTCTGTCCTGAGTCCAGCACAGTGCTGAACACTGAGGTGCCCACTAACATGAGCTGACTAGCTGAGGGGTGCAAGGAAGGGCAGTGCAGAACCGGACATGGCCTGAGCGCTGGCCCAAGGCTGAAGGCACTGCCCTCTGCACTCGTTGCCTCCTCACACAGGGTGCACATGGAGAGGTCTGAGGGCACATATGGAGAGGCTCGAGGCTTTGTGGAGCCAGGACACACGCAGAGCTCACCAGGGGCACCTGTGTCCGATCAGCTGGCTGCCCCTCTATGTTCACTCGGGTGTGCTTTCCAGAGAAGGCTGACTTGCTGCCATGGAGCCACACGCGGCCAGGCCAAACAAGGTTCCTGGTAGACTCAGCCTGGGCAAGCAGGGCAGAGGTGGAAGTTATAACCAGTGTCTGGGCTCCACGGAGGTAACTCAGATTTGGTGTTCTAAGGCATACGGCTGGATGTGGTGGCTCACAGAGGAGGCCTCTTTCCATCTAGTCCCTACTACCTGTCAAGCAAGTGGAGTCAGCACTGCTGGCAGACCCCAGTTGTTGGATTATTATTATTATTAAAGAATGCTCACCAGGCACCCAGCACTCTATTGAGTGCATCACATTGGACAACCTTCACTGACCCACACAACACTCTCAGGGGACCCAGCCACATTTTCAAGATGAGGAAACCTGGGGTCCCAGAGGTTCACCACCTTGTCAAAAACCAAAGAGCGGGAAAGGGTGAAACCAGAATTTGGCCCCAGGTCCTGCCTTGTACCATTCCTGCTACACATCACCTCAAAGCACATGGCCACCCTCCAGTACTGACATGTCAAATGTGGAGCACCTCCCCCAGTGTCACTGATCATTCACCAACACAACTGAGTACCTTTATGGCTCAACCAAGCACAGATCGGGACCCAGACAAGGGCTGCTCCCCACCCTCAATGCACCCCTGGTCCAGCTGGGAAGACAGATGGGGAAACCATCATCAACACTGCATCTGTGCCCAGGGAAGTCTGAGGTGGGGTGTGACAAGAAGGTGGCAGGGGTGGGAGAGACATTCCAGTGGGAGCTGGGCAGGCAAAGGCCTGGAGAGGAAGACACTGTGAGCACCAATGGGAAGTTGCCGATTCTGGAGCAGAGAGGATGAGTGTTCAGGGGTAGGTGGCTGGGAACACTGAAGTTAAGAGTCAGGGAGCCTCATAAGGCACCACAAAGTTGCACAATCCCAGGGGATAGCAGTGTGTTCTATGCAAATTTGGCTCCAACAAGAATACAGAATGAGTGGTGCCTGGAGTCTGACCACTGGGGCCACAGCCTGGGGAGCAGAGCCTGCTTGAGTTGGAAAGGCATGAGGGAACGTTCTCACCTCTATTCTCAGACAAACTGGGGCTGGGAGCGGGCAGGAGAGGCATCCAATCCAAGGGAGGAAAAGTCCCTACACATGGGCTGTGGGGTTACAGGGCCCCAATGACTCAGACACCAGCAGGGCTCCCTCCCATCAGTCAAGCTCAACTGAGAGATCAAATATCAAAGGCCAAGCTCTCAGGGCTTCCAGCCAAGTCCTGAGCACCCACTGCTCCCAGGTTTCTAAGACCCACTAAGAACCCTGGCCAAGCTGGTTTCAAATCAGCTACTCCAGTTAGCTCCCTCTTCTGCAGGGCCAAAGGGGCAGGAGGCACAGGCATCTACTCATCAGCCAGGACCTGCCCAGCCAGGTGGACTGCTAGAGGCTGTGCACTCGCATACACACACACACACACACACACACACACACACACACGGAGTGTTTGTGCACTCAAACTTCCACACGCTCTAACTCAAAATCCATGCACAATCATAAAAGCACTCACACATAAATGCATGCACATACAAACACACACAATAACTCAGACACACTTCTACATTCACAAATACAGTCACAGACAAGATGCACACCAGATGCACACACACACATGCTCACACATAGTGCTCAGGCACACACACCAGGAGCTCTGCAGGGGCAATCTCTGAGCTTGCCTCCTACGCCTCGGGAAATCATTTCCCAAGCTCCAGAGCTCAGAGTCCCCACAGTTAACCGCCTTGGCAGCAGCAGAACCTGGTGTTAAATCTGAGTGGCCCAACTCAGGTGCAATGATGCCCCAGCAGTTAGAAGGGCTAGGCCAGGTCTCTAGGGCACGGAGGGGACTTTGTGCAGAGATGACTTCCCAGAGAAGGGGCTAAATACACAGGGCCATGAAGTTCTGGGGTGTCCCCAAGCCCCAGACACCCAGGGAACCCTGGAATCTTCCACTGTGCAACAGAAAGAGTCTATAGGTCTCAGGCTGCACTGGCTGTCCAGCCCTGCCTGTGGGCCGGCCAACAAGCGGGGTGCAAGCTTGCTTTTGCCCAGGTTACAGACGAAGCTCGCAGTACGGAGTGAATGTCCACAGGTCCAGGACCCTCTACTGACTTTCCTTCATTCCTCCATCTGTAAATCTGTCTGTTCATTTAACAACACTGGCTGTGGGTACCAGTGCCAGACACCAAGCTGAGTGCCAAGCAGGGCCCCAAAGTCAGAGTGGATCCTGGGTGGCTCCTAGGGGGAGAAAAAAGCGACTTCCTGTCCCAGACTGTCGTGCTGTTGGGTCATTTCTCAGTGAGGGCCCTTGTTACGTCTCATCACTGAGAAGCCATGATAAGGCCCGCCAGCCTAGGAGAAGCCCTCAAGTCTCCCAGCTGAATGGATGAATGGCTAAAAGAATGGGGACACCTGCTCAGTCCCCCAGGTACATTACCCACCTATTAAATGTTCCTGGCCTGCCTTTCCAGAGCTCCTCTCCCAGAGCCAGGCCCATCCAGGCAGGGCAGGATGGGCTGGGTGAGAGGGAGGCTGCAGCAGGCTGGGCCCGGCCCATGGGTCTAGGAGGCCCTTGTGGACGGGCAGACCCAGGCCCTGATGGCCTGGCACACTGGCCATAGGCGTGAGTGTGAGAAGTAACTGTTATTCCACCACCACTGGTGCTGCAGTTTTTAATAAAAATGTGCGAAGGACATGGCTAAGACTGGAGTAAAAGAAGACTAGAGAAGAGTCTAGGTGGCTCTAGGTTCTAGGAGTGTCAGCGATGAGTGTGACTGAGCCCGAGAAGCACACATGAGCACGACATGAGCAGCGTCACTAGAACGGCAGCCACCAGGCATCGAGCCTTTGACATGCCTGACCCAGGGCCCACACTTCTGGGTGACCTCCCTCACATCTCCCGACGCCCAGTGAACTGGGGCTGGACCACCTCCTCTTCCAGTGGCAGGGCAGGAGGCACAGAGCAGAGAAGCACATGAGGGTCACGCTGCTCTCTGGTTGGGAGTCAGGGCCGAGGTTCGTTAATAGCTCCTGGGTGAGGTGAGTGACCCAGGCAGGGGTGGGGCAGGCTGGGGCTGCTGGAGAGAGGGCCAGCAGGGGACAGGGCAGAAGGCCCCTGGGTGAGGCAGGGAGAAGCCCCCTCGGCTCCCATGCCCCCATGCCAATTTGGTGAGGGTATTAAAAAGTTTCTTTTCAATTACTTCTTTCTTGGAAATTACTAATAGGGCTCTGATAGAGATGCGAATTAATTTCCCAATTGGTTTGGAAATGAGGAGACCCATAATTGTTTGACCTCTCACCAGCAGCAGGGGGGAAGAGGGGGAGGCTTCTCAGAAGCTGAGCATGGATAAAAACATCCCCACTGAACATGCTCAGCCCCAGGCCCCAGATAGTGCCCTGCTCGGCATACCCGAGGACCTGGCCTCACGCTCCGCTCATGCTCAGAAAAGTTCTGGGTCCACCATGCCATGGGGAATCCTCAGGAGCCCAGGCTCAGCCCCTGGGAGGAATTCAGCCCACAGCCCAGGCCTGTGGCTTGGCAGGCAGGCAAGCCCAGTGCACCCTGCAGAGGAAAGGAAAAGACAGTGGCCCTTAGGTATGTCTGCACCTCATTCTTGAAAAACCCCAAGAGATGGGCATTACACTCACTGGGTGGGTGAGGAGACTAAAAGCCAGGTGTTACGTGCCCATTGGTGAAAACTTGGTCTGGCTCTGAAGGCCAAATTCTTCCTGACAGGGCCTCCCTCTATCTCCACTACTTTCTAATGGATGGGTGAATGCAAAAATGCCTTCGATCGAGGCTCCTACCTAGTGACACCACAGACCTGGGAACAGGCCCCACACAGCACATACCTGTGACTAAAGCTCCTAGAACTGGCCCGAGAATTTTGCTAGAAGTTTTTAGAATCTATCCATATAATAATATATAATGAGAATGGTCATTGGTTATTTTAGATGTTAACTGTATCATGTCATGTCATCTAAGTGACTCATAAAAATCAGCCTGCAGGTGGGCACTATACCATCCCCATTCTACAGTTGCAGAACAGAGCTAGGATCCCACCAGGAGAGTCTGAGCATAGACACACTCCTCCGCTGCCCTCACCACCTCCCTGGCTTTCTCATACTTATGACGAACATAGAACTTCATGTTACAGGGGAGGGACTTTTTCTCCCATTGCTGTGGCGCGGTCCCCCTGGCCACTGTCTTTTTTTCTCTGCTGAAGGCAGCGTCCATGCCCTTCTACCCCAGAGCTCCTCCCTGAATCCTCTCTAGACTGGCTGGGAGATGCTCCAGGAGCCCTATTCCTCCCAGGTGAGGAGCTTGGGGTCCGAGGCCAGTGGGCATGGGGCCCTCTGCTTCCCTGTCACATGGGCCCATTTGTCGGGGCCTGCGAGGTGCAGAGAGTGGAAGTCACGCACTGGCTGCCGCATTTCCAGGAGAGGCTGACGTGTCCAGACTGAGGCACCACAGCTGGACTGAAGGCTATGAGGTCAGGAGGGGTCAGCTGGCTCTAGACAAGCTGTGGAACAGCAGGAATAGCTCACTCAGCCCAGCCTCACCAGAGTGAGTTACTGAGCCCTCGGAGCCCTGATGTAAGGAGACACCACCCAGCCACGCGAGAGGGGAGCTGGGCAAGAGACCCAGGCGCCCAGGACCTTGTCCATAGAGGGGCTTTTGTTTGGAAAACAGATATCAGCACTGTGACAAATGCTGTCTAGATTCCAAGAGTACTTTTCCTGTTGCTTTTAAATTCCAAATTCTCTCTCTGCACCAACATCTCCTATCTCACTCCCTGTGTCGCCTCAGGCCCACATTGGCACACGCCGAAAGGAAATCAGACAGCAAACTTAAAAACAAAAGAGACAGGTCTCAAAGACACCTAATGACCTTCGTCTCACCTCCACATGGACTTAATGGAACCGGAGCCAGAGCTCTGGCGGCGCCATAGGGCCCCTCTCATCCTGCAGAACCTCCTGTGTCCCTGAAGCCCCTTCCCCAAATAAGCCCTAATGGGCCTTAATGGAGGGGCAACAGTTCCGAGTTTTCACCCCTCCCAGCCTACTGCCCAACCAACCTTCAGCAGCCCACCAGGCCCCAAGGCCACCCCACACCCTCTCCTCAGTGCCTCTCTGCCCCCCGCACTCACTCATGCCACATGTGCCTCCCTTCCTGCTTCTTATTTCCACAACTGCCTTGGCCCTGCTGCCACATTTGGCTTCTCTGGCCAACCCTCTCTTTAACCACTCGTCACTCCCATTTACTGAGCACCTACTGAGAGCCAGAAAAGCAACAAGGAAGATGGTGGGCAACGGGAAACGCACCAGTGGAAAGCAGCACGGGGTGCTTTGCAACTCCTAGGTACCTGAGCCTGGGGAGTGAGTGCAAGCAGGAAAGACTTCCTGGAGGAAGTAAAGCCAGGAGGTTGGGGCTTTAATCATTCCCTGTTTTCTCTCCAACTGCTTCTCGCTGCCCCAACCAACCCACCACCACTTATCCCCCCTATTCCCCCCCATCCTAGGATCCACCACCCATTACCAGATTTAGAAGGCTCCAGCCTCAAGAAGCCCCTTATCTGTTTAGGTTTTTCGCTCCGACTTTCTTTTCACGGCCCCACCACACAGGCACAATACTGACAACCAATCTATGCTCTGCTCCTTCAGTGAGGACAGTCCTCAAAGTCCGTCAAAACTTCCTCTGGGGGACAAGATGCCACATGCCAAGGACAGCACACAGCTCCTTGTCATTCTGTCAAGAAGGCTGTAATTAGAAGGCGGACTCCACACCATGGGGGCTCTGAGCCACCCTCCCTGCTTCTTCCTGGAGAGCTCTTCCCAGGGCCGGAGCACCCTCTGGACACCCGGCCTTGCTGCACTGAGCCTCCTGCTCAGGACAAGCCATCCAAGATCTTCATAAACAAGATCCTCACCAGGAGACAGCTCCTCTAACTCCCCCTCACCTCTGTCAGCAGCCCAGTCACTGCGGGTCTTCCAGGCCTCCATGTCCTCTCGACCCAGCAAACGTGTCCTTCCTTCCTTCTTTCCTTCCTCCCTCCTTTCTTTCCTTTCTTCCTTCCTTCCTCTCCTCCCTCCCTCCCTCCCTTCCTTCTCGCCCTTCCTCTCCTCCTTCCTCCCTTCCTCCTCCCTCCCTCCCTTCCTTCCTCTCCTCCTTCCTCCTTTCTTCCTCCCTCCCTTCCTTCCTCCTCCCTTCCTCCCTTCCTCCTTCTTCCCTTCCTCTCCTCCTTCCTCCCTCTCCTCTCCCTCCCCATCCCTCCCTCCCCTCTCACACGTGCTGAGGATGGCCAATGGAGGGACATCAGACACTCTTCCAGGTGAAGAGGACAGAGATCTGAGGCCCAGTTAGTCCATCGCCAGCGTGACAACAGTCAGATAAGAGTCTGTCTTGGGTGAGCGGCAAAGAACAAGGGAGGGCGTGGCCAAGGGGGCCTATGGGGGGGGGGGTACATTCATGGAACCCAAGACCAGTCCAGATGGAGCAATGGGTTGGCACCAGGGCTCAGTGGTAATGAGGCCTGAGAAGCGGGCAGGAACAGACCCCGAGGCCTCTAGCCAGGCTCCAGGCCCCCCCAGGGCTTTGCTCAGTGGTCGCCCAATGGGATGCCCTGCTCTTCTCTCCATGCAGCCAGACACTAGCTTTGGCTTCAAAGCCCTCGCCAGGTCCCAGCCAAGGAGGCCTCTCCTCAGATCCTCCGGCCGCGCAGCATTCGGCTTAGAGCTCCAGCCAGAGACAGGGCGCTCGACGCCTCTTTAGCCCATACCTTCGCTTCCAGATCGCGGAACCTCACCCCGAAGAGCAGCTGGGCTCCCCTTCATGGAGGAGCAGGGCAAGCACGGGAGCCGGCAGCTGGGCCTGGTGCCGAGTCTAGACGAGACACGAGCCCCCCGCAGCCCCTTGTGGGGAAGCCTGTGTCCTCAGGACGAGCGCCCCTGTCCTCTCTGTGCCACCTCCAGTGCAACCCTGGCCCCTTGACATCCTGGGAGCCCATGTATTTGTCAGTCTTCCTCCACGGTAGCCCCACCACTGGGGGCTCTGTGAGGGCAGAAATCAGGTCTCATCCAATGTCCTGTCCCCAAGTGTGGCACAGTGCTGGCTTCCAGTGGCGCTCAAAAAACACTCACAGGATGGATGGAGACAGAGAGAAGGAACAGAGAGGGTGGGTGGAGAGGTAGGAAGACAGCGGCTGGGCCAGTCCCCGAGGAGAACGTGCTTTCTACCAATTTGTGATTCCCTTCGGTCCTCTCTCTCAGCTGCAGACCGTGCTGTGAGGGGAACAGCAAAGCGCCAGGCGGACGCAGGTCTGGGTTTAAATCCCAGCTGATGTCCTTAAAGCTGTGTGTCCTCGGCAGGCTCCTTAGGGACAAGGCACCTCTGTTTCCCATCTCTAAGGAGCCCGCGGCAGGCAGATGCTGAGATGGCTGTGAGAAAGGCAGCGAGGTCTCACACCCAGCACGGGCCGGCCTGAGGCCCGTCTGCTCTGAGGGCGAGACTCCCCCATGGAGCTCCCTAACCCAGAAACCCCTCCTCAGAGGCCATGGCTGCCACCACCGTAAGCTACCCACTCTCAGCAGGGTCCGGGGTACAGGTGACAACCGCCTCCTCATGCCTCCAGCAGCACGTGGCACCAGAAGCACCCAGCAGTGTACACTCCTCTCATGACCTGAATCTCTGCCATCAGCTGTGCTGAAGATAAACAGCACCAGGCCCGACTTACTCTGCTATTTTGCCTAATTTTCTAATTTTCCCCTTCAGGAGGGAAACAAAGCTTTTCTGGAAGCCATCCTCTCTGGCTGAGTGAGGAAACCCCGGTCCAGGCAGGTAGACTCTCCACCCAACAGGGGTGGTCCCAGCAATCACCCCTTCAACCGAGCACCCCAAGCCACACACCAGGAAGGCAGTGCTCTGCGCGGGGACACCGCGGAGTCATCGAGGGAAGGCCACATCCCTGCATCGCTGGGAAGGCAGCCGGCTGCTCCGCCCACTTGCCCAGGTGTGGCCCTTCCCTTGCCTCCTTCTCCTACAGAGGGCCCCCTGGTGACGGTGACACACAAAGGTCAGGTGTGCCAGCAAGGGGATGATGGGTGCCAGACCTCAGAGTAACAGTGAAGACCTCAGAAACGGCCAGAAGGCCAGCGTTTTCTCTAAGCCCCTCCCCCCCCCACCCCGCACTCCAAAGACAAAAAAGCAGGGACTTTGGTCCCTAAAAGCTCCAAGTTTTAGAATAAACAGCAGGGTCAACTTGAGTCCCAACACAAAAGGGACCACTGCCCAGACCTGGGGGCAGGGAACCAGGGCTGCAGGGAGGGAGGGACAAACCCTGGGTTGAAGTGGCAGCTTTCTGCTACCAGTGTCAGTGGGCCCAGGCCATGTAACACACAGACTTCTCCATGAGGGATCCGAGCACCGGCACGCACATGTGCTCCCTTCATTTCCATCCCCTGCCCAACAAATACATGTCACCTCTGATGTGGCTAAAGGCGGAAGGACACCCCAAGAGCAGGTGTTGGGCTAACTGTATTACAGACTGTCCTTAACCGTCCAAAGAGCCCACAGGCAGTGGCCCCACCCAAAATGCCACCTGGCCAGTTTGGCCCAGGCATCACTGGTGAGAAGAGGAGCTGACAGCCGGATGGGTTGGGGTACACACGGGGCAAGACAGCCCTCTTCAGGGTGGGGACACGGCCCCAGGGAAGGCAGGTGTGGAGCTGAGACCTGGGCAGGCACTGGCCCCCAGTGGTGTTGTCAGTGAGAGGGAGAGTTGAGGAAAGGAGCACAGGAAAGGCAGCAAAGGAAATGGGGCCAGGGGCTGGCGGGAGGCAGGTGCTCCCACACCTCTCTGTTCCAACCTCCGCCCCCATCCCTGAGCACCCCTCAGCCACTAAGCCCTGGCTGGAGACAGTCTGAGAAGGAGAAAAGGGAGGGGAGGACCACTTTAGGTAGGGCGTGTGGCTAGGGGATAAAATGTTCCCCCATGAGGACATTGGGCCCCCGTGGGATCCCAGGCCCAAGGCTGCCTTCACGCTTTTTTCCTCCACTCACCGCCCAGCCCAGCTGATATTCTCCCACCCGAGTCCATTCGCACAGCTCTGCCATCATGCCTGGTCCCTAGCCTGAAAGAAGCTGGTGACGGACACTGCTGCTCACGGTGAGCTTTCTCCGGGGCCACCGGCCTTTCTCCTGCCACCCCGCCTGTACTAAGATCAAGCCAACAGTCGGGTGAAATGTCCCGATCTGTATTGGCTGCAGCAGAACCGAAGCGTGGCCCAGCCTGGATGGCCCCTGCACCCCCGTGCCCGTGCTCCCGGTGAGCAGCAGGGCATTCAGGGTCAGAACCTCCCGGATGGGCTTTGGAGGAGAGAAGTTTGCCTAATGAAGAGGAACTGAGAGGCGGGATTCCAGAAAGACCTGGAAACCTGACGGCAGTTTTGTTTTGATTTTTGCAAGGAGGCAAACACAGAACTTCAGGGCATGTGACAATAGAGTGAAAAGAGACAGGGATGAAGTCTGAGAAACCACCAAGAAGGAAAGACTGACTGCCATGGGCCAGAAGCCAACAGAGGCATTGCGGGAGGGGGTCTCTGGTCCAGCCAGGGGGAAAGCAGGCAGGTTCCATTAGGGGTGCATGGGGACAAATCACCAAGGAGCTCAAGTCATGATGAAAATGAGTCACCTCCCTAGAATAAGCTGAAGGCAAGGCTCCTGACACAGTGCAGAGGACAGTCCCCCAAATCTTCTAACATCTCCCAAGGTCACCTCAGGCCCCAAAGAAGGGGTGCACTCCCCCTCGCTTTCCGGGAAGCTTTGCTCCTCCAATTCCTGGAAGTTTCAGGCTTCTAGGCATCCTCTCAGACACTCAGGGATGACCTCTGAGAGGCCCCAGGTCCTTCTCAGAGCCCATCCTAAGGTCCCCAGCCTAGTATCCAGGGCAGCGGAGCCTCCAGAAGGTCTTAGAGTCAGCTTGGGCCCTGGCCCAGTCCAGCACATCCTCTTCACATGACAGATGCAGCAGCGAAGGCCCAGAGAGGCAAAGGCCCTGCTCAAAGCCACACAGCGAGCACAAACCAGCTGCCCCTCTGAGGCTGACGGCACATCACCCAGGGAGGAGCACAAGGGAGGATCAAAAGGACATGCGAGCAGCCCTGAGGCCTGAACCCCCTCACTCTTCCAAGGGCTCCATCAAAGCTTTCACCCCAGGGTGCACAGGCTGGACTGTCCAATTTTGCCACTGAACTTGCTGGTCATGTGGCTTTGCACAGCTGCCCCTCTAAGGACAAAGGGAAATCTGCTCGAGGGGTAGGGACAGGGAAAGCCATGACAGATCGGGCACAGGGAGGACCCAGGCCTCAGGACTGTGCCCCTTTCTCTGCTTTCTCCAGAGGAGGAGGGAAGGCCAGCGAAACCCCAGGCTTGGATGTGGTTGTGTGTCCTTGCACAAGGCACAGTCCTTGTGTACAGTGAAAAGTTTCCCCTTCTGTCCAAGGAGAGGACTGGAGGGCAGGATTCTAAGTCCACTGACCCTCACTCAGTCTCTCCTTCTGGGTTTCTGGCTTCAGAGTGGCCTGGCCCGGCCTCCGGACAGAGGGCTCCCCAGGGCCTGCCCACAGCCCTCTCCCCAGGCGACAGAGAACAGAGGCGGCTCTCCCAGCCTGCGGGATGATTTATGGCCTCCCCCGGCCACCCTTCCCAAGGCTGCAGGCCCAGCAGATATTTTCCACTGCCTCAGCAGACTTCAGACGTCAAAGGCAGCCCTGGGTCTGGGCCTTGGGCCGAGCCCCACTTCCCATCTCCTGAGCATGCAGGCAGGCCAGAGGCCCAGGCCAAACATCTGTGCCTGGGAACCAGCACTCCATCACAGGGGAGGGAGAGACAAAGCCGGGCCCGGCAGCCAGGCCTCCCAACCGGAGTGATTCACAACAGGCCCTTCCCACTTCCGTTTTCCCCTTTCTCCCCATGACAACATCTTGAACGAGTGCCTTTGCTGGCAGGCCCCAGCACTCTGGGGTTTTCTGCCCGGACGCAGCTCCCACGCTCGCTGTGCACACAGCGCTGGACAAGCTGCTGAGATCGTGTGTGGTGCTAGAAGTGAAACCCAAACCTCCGGCCCACACAGATGTCCTCAGAGGCCGAGCTCCCAGCGATGGGACCCGCTGGCGTAACCAGTGAGGTGCCTCTGCCTCTCAGCACCAGGCCCTTCCCCAGCACCCTCCAGACAAGCCAGACTTTCCTGTCAGGTCAGGAGCACAATGAGGGTAAGGACAAGCTGTACTGTGGAATTCTCTACACATTTAAAAGGGGAAAAGTCCCTCTAGGGAAAAAACACAAATTAAGCTTTCTGCTTCCAGCCAAGATGGAATAATAGGGACAGGTTCCCACCTGAAACCACCAAATAACCAGACAAAACATTTGAAACAATGGTTTTCAAGACACTGAACATCAGGCAACAAAGAGACAGTGGCCCCTGGGAGACAGAAACAAATGAGGTGGCAAGCCCCAGAATGGCCCAGGCAGCAAGGAGAGGGACCTACCAGAATCTGATGGATTCCTTGACCTCGAGGAGATGAAGCTGAAGTCCAGGGAGACCAGGGCAGCTAAAGTGTTCGAGACAGAGTGTGAGAGAGCTGAACTGAGAGAGAGCGTTGGAGGTCTGCAGGGGTCTCCCTGGAATACTGCAGACTAAGATCAGCACATGCAGTTTCCCCAGGGCAAGGGAAGAACCAGCTGAAAGGCTGTGAGAACAGTGCCCAGGGCACAGAAGGCCAGTGTTGGTTCTCCCCAGCCACACTTGAGAACCCCAGAAGTCACAGGGCATTAGGTAGAGAAAGCAAGGATTTCACCTCAAAAGCAAAGAATAATTAGCCGTGAGCTCTGGCCCCATCTAACTAATCTTAACAGCAAGATTAAACCTTCCCAATAAATCAATCATGTCCCAGAGAAAGATAAAGAGAACTTACAGGGCCTTGGTCAGAGTAGCTCAGCTGGTTGGGCATCATCCTGTGCACCAAAAAGTTGCCCATTCAATTCCCTGTCAGGGCACATGCCAGGTTATGGGCTTGATCCCCTTAGGGGGCATGCAGGAGGCAGTCGATTGCATCAATAGATGTTTCTCTTTCTCCCTCTCCCTTCCTCTCTCTCTCTCTAAGAATCAATTTAAAATCTTTTTTTAAAAAGAATATTTATAGCCCGGCCGGGAGTGGCTCAGTGGTTGAACGTCAATCCAGGATCAATGCGATCGGGGTTTGATTCCTATCAGGGCACATGCCCAGGTTTTGGGCTCAATCCCCAGTCGGGGGCGTGCAGGAGGCAGCTGATCAATGACTCTCTCAGCATTGATGTTTCTATCTCTCTATCCCTCTCCTTTCCTCTCTATGAAATCAATAAAGATATATTTTTTAAAAATAAAAAGAATATTTATAGAAAAACAAAAATAGTCAACACCTAACAAGATAAAATTTACAGTATCTAGGATTCATCAGAGATTATCAGGAATGCAAAAAGGGAGGGGGCAGGAAAATACAACCTATAATGAGGAAAATAATCAATTAATCAAAACTGCCACAGCTGACAGAGATGTTAGAACTTGTAGACAAGAGCCTTAAAATAGTCATTATTATTATAATCCTTATGTTCAAAAATTAAATGGTGACACAGAAGATAAAAAGACCCAATCAAACTTCTAAACATGTAAAACACACTGGATGGGATTAGTGGCAGATTAGACACTGCAGAGAAAAGATTCATGAACCTGAAGACACAGCAATAGAAAAAATTCAATATGAAAAACAGAGGGAAAATTTACAAAAGAAAGGAGCATGTAAGCTGTGTAACAACTTCAAGCTGACTAATATACGTGTAACTGGAGTCCCCAAAGGAGAAATGGGGAAAGAAGAGTGGAAAGAAGAAATATTTAAGAAAATAATGGCTAAAAATGTTCTAAATTTGATGAAAACTACAAACATAAAGAAAATGTTACAAGTAATCAGAACAAAGGTTATTACCTGAGAGTCATTCATGATGACAAAGGAGGGAGTTAGTTCATCAAAAGGATGTAACAATTCTAACATCAGAGCTTCAAAAACATAAAGGAAAAACTGCAAAAACTGGATTACTATTTGAAAGCCAATCAATGTGATTCACCATAATACCACATCGAACATCGAGAACAAGATAAAGATGTCTGCTCTCACCCTCCAGGCATCACTGTGCTGGAGGTTCTACAGCCAGTAAAACAAGGCAAAATAAATTTTAAAAAAGACACCCAAATTGTAAAGAAAGAAATGAAACTCCCTTTATTCTCAGATGATGTGAACATTTAGTGTAAAATCTGATAAAATCTACAAGAACAATAGATAAAATCAATTATATTTCTAAATGCTAGCAGATTGAAATTTTAAAATTCCATTTATAATAGCTTCAAAATGCATAAAATATCTCAGGATAAATCTGAAAGAGATGTACAACACCTGTACACTAAAAACTATAAAACATTGCTGAGAGAATTTAAATACCTTGTTTGTAGGTCAAAGTACTCAATATTATTAAGATGTCAATTCTCTTTAAATGTATCTATATCATCAAACACTCAATCAAAATCTTTACAGTGGGGTTTTTGAAGAAATTTCAAGCTGATTATAAAATCCTATGAAAATGCATCTAAAATAGCCAAAGCAACTTTAAAAAAAGAACAAAGTCCAACAATCAGGTAAGGCCAACACAACCTGATTTCAAGACTTATTATAAAGCTCAGAAACTAAAAAAGTATGGTGTTGGTGTCAACATAGACAAATAGATCACAGGAACAAAACAAAGTCCCAGAAATAGGCCCACATATATATGAGAAAAAGAATTTTTTTATAAAGGTGTAAAAGCAACTGGTACAGAAAGGATAATCTTTGCAACAAATGATACTGGAGCAATGAGATAGCTTTAAACAATTAAGTAAATAACTTTGATCCATACTTTGTACTATTTATTATAAGTATTAACATATTAACTCAATATGGATCATAGACCTAAATGTAAAACCTAAAATGTGAATACTTCTAAAGATAAAACATAGAAGAAAATCTTTGTAGCCTCAGTTTAGGTAAAGATTTCTTAGACACAATACCAAAAGCATGATCTATAAAAGAAAAATTTGATAAAATGGAGCTCAGCAAAATTACAATCTTTTACTCTACAATAGATATCATTAAGCGAATGAAAAGATAAACCGCAAACTGGAAGAAAATACTTGCAAAGCATATAACTGATAAAAGACTAGCATCCAGAAAATATCAAGAATTCTCAACACTGAATAATAAAAAACAATCAATCCAAGGTTTTAAAAAAAAACCCACAAGAGTTGTTCAGACATTTCACCAAAAAAGATACGCAAGTGGCAATAAAGCACACCAGAAGAAGAACATCATTCACTGGAAAATGCAAATTAAAACTACAATGAGGTACCACTACATACTTATTAAAATAGCTAAAATTCAAAATATTGACCATTTCAAGTGTTGGCAAGGATGTGGTGGAACTGGAACTCTCATATCCTGCTAGTGGGAATATAAAATGGTAAAGCCCTCTTTGTTAGACAACTTTGCAGTTTCTTAAGTCAATCATACCAACCTCTTGGCCCAGATATACTTACCATATGAGCCAGATGTTCCACCCTCTGTGTTTACCCAAGAGAAAAGAACACCTATGTCCATACAATGACTTGTACAGAAATATTCACAGCAGCCTTATTTGTAACAGCCCAAAACTGGAAACAACCCAAATATCCATCAGCAGACATCTAAATAAACCAATTATGGTATATCCATATGATGAAATACTATTCATCAACAAAAAAAGAATGGGCTATAGATATGTGGATGAATCTCAGAATAGCTGTGCTGAGTAAAAGATGCCAGGTCAAAAAAAGAGTACACCCTGTCCAGTTCCATTTAACTTAGAAAATGCAAACTAATGATATTATGAGAGAAAGCAGGTCAGTGGTTATCTAGGGAAGGTGAGGGGGTGGGAGGGACAGATTCCCAAGGGGCAGGAGAAAACTTCTGGGGATGATGGATATGTTCACTGTCTTGACTGTGGTGATGGTTTGCATACATAAGTCAAAACGCATCAAATTTTACATTTTAAAAAACTCCACGGAGATGTTTTTTCCCAACTATCAGATTGGCAAAGATGGAGAAGTTTGATAATACCACTGCTGGCATGGATACGGGGAAATAGGTACTCTTATAAGTTGCTGGTGGGAGTGTCAATTTCTACGAAAGCGATTTGATGGTATCTTTCCAAATTACAAAACTCCCATCCTTGTGCCCAGAAATTTCATTTCTAAGAATGTATATACTCGCGCATGTAAAGTGACACAGTGTAAAGTAATTCGGTGCAGCACTGCTTATAATGGCAAGTGTCCATCTAAGGACGAGACAAGTAAACTCTGGTACAACTACACACCAACACACCGGCTACCCTCCCTACTGTGAAGAGTGAAGACTTTCCATGTGCGCACACAGAATGGGGAGTAAAAAGGTAAACTGCAATACAAGTTGTATACTATGCTTCCATTTGAGAAAGCACAGACTATAAGGGAAAAAAACTACTATTCATTTTCAATATGCGACTTGCATAACTTATTTCAGGGCAGATATACACAAAAACTAGTGCCACTGACTGGCTCTGGGAGAACTATGAGGGCGGATGGCTGCAGCAGTGCCAGGAAGACTCTATATACACGTCCAGACAAACCTTCATGCCCTCTAAAATTACTCACCTTATAAAGATGTTACTAGTCAATAAATAAAAAAGCATTAATAGAAATTTAAAATAAGTGAAAAACAAAATGAGTAAGGTTGATCTATAAGGACAGATGTGGAAAGAGCACCAAGACATACTAAGTGAGCACAGAGAAAGCCAGCTGCTGAACACGACACCCAGCAAGACCCAGCTGTGTAAAAACGAGTGATACAAGATTGGGCCGTGTCACCCGAGAAGTGCTGGAGCACACACGCCTGCCCACTTCTCAGTGGCTGTATCCAGGGAGCAGGATTTGGGGGGACCTTCTCACTCACATTACACATTTCTAAATGTTTAAATGTTTTTATCAGAAAAAAAAAACTGGCTTCGTGGGCTGCCCTCCACTGGGATATTTTCATTTTTTAACCACTGGCCTAGAAATATGAGTAAAGACTCATAAACAACACCTCACCTTTGATCGTGAAATCTTCCTCTAAATTTACCCAAAGAACGCGATCAGCTAGGGTCAAAGACTTACATCCTGGGGCAACACCCGAATGCGGTGGCCAAGTGGGAAAGTGGATCCCAAAACAGCCGCTCGATGGGATCCCACAATGCGGCAAACACTGGTGAACATAACAGGAAGGTCTGGAAGGACATCCACCGAGAACTCAGGAATGCGGGCCTGAGGTCAGGGGTGGCTTTTACTTTATTCTTTTAAAATCTTTTTTCATAATTATTTTTTAAATGATATGTTTTTGATTTTGCTTTAAAAAGAAAATTAAGTACACTAATAATCTTAGCTCATTTGTACACAAACCCGTTTTTAGAAAAATTACTTACAGGAGTAAAAAAAAAAATAACTTTTTGTCCAAAAGAGAGGAATCAAAAAACACATTTTGACAGAGAATAAAGCAAATACCTACCAAAAAGTATTAAGTGAAAATTACAGGAAGCAAATTATAAACCATATAATCTCAAATCTGTAAAGTATGGGGAAGGGCGGGTAAATATTAATAGAAAGGTGAAGACTAGAATTAAGTGAACCAAAATTAACAAAACACTTTTTTTATTCCAGGAGAAAAATCTGTTGTACTATCTGGGTTACGATGACCCCTAAATGCAGTGAGGACAGGGATATGACGATTTGGGGCCGGGGACCTCTCACTCCGGCAGTGCTATCTGGCAGGATGCCCACTGATGGCCGCAGGGGCTGGCCCTGTGGGAGCCACATGACCACCAGCCTCATGAAGCCACGAGTCTTCTCTGACCAGCCTTGAGAGGGTCAAACGACAGCAGGGCAGGGCCACAGTCCTGGCTTCTGGGCACCACGCTTGGGAAAGGCTCCTCCAGAGCATGGCAGGGAGGAGGTGGCACCTCGTGATCCCCCTTAGGCCCAGGGCAGCCCCCGGCAGCCTGAAGACACGGTACCACAGGTGCCCTGCTGGTCTGAGATGAGACACAATCAGGCCCTCCCTAGAAACCTCCCTGCTGCTGCTGCCTTCCTCAGCCAGCGACAGAGCACGAACGTGCCCAGGGCTGCCAAGCACAGCTCTGCACTGTCACCGCATCTTCCAGCAGAAACTGGGCTCTAAGGCCCAGCAAGACACTGACTGTGGCTTCAAACGGAAGCACATGCTAAACGAGAATTGGGACTCGGGTTGGCCGGAGTCTCGATGAGTCACTAGCGTGGTGAACCTGCCAACTACATGGTGCCCGCTGGGGCTGCCTTATTAATAACAATGATCAGGATTTACTGCATGCTGACTGTGCACCGGGGACCTGACACGGATGAACTCTTATCACCACGATGCCCCTAGAGATGGGTCCACACTTATCCTCGCTTCACAGGTGAGAAAACGGAGGCCCACAGTGGGATGTGCAGTCTGTCTCCAAAGCCTGCTCTGAACCCTAACTCCAGCAAACCTCTCAAAACAAGGGCTGATGCACGCCCTCCTTCACAAGGGCCATGCCACAGCCATCTGCACAGTACCCCGCAGGAGCATTGGCCAGGGCACCAAACACATGCCAAGCTGGCTCACATGGAACATGGAGGGCTCGAACATGCCACACAATGCGGCTGGGGCTAGCTTGGGAAAGAACAAACCCAGGGAAATGCCTGGGAAAGAAGAAACCCAGGGAAATGCACACTGTCCTCCCTCACAGAGCCGGGGGCCACAGAAGGGACAGAATGTGGGCCGATCTCCTCATGGAGCAGGAGATGGAGGAGGCAGGACAGACTGATGGCAGGGCCACATTCCCAACTGTCCCTCAGCCACTGACGGCCTCTCAGGCAGAGGGGGGTCTTCACTGAGACAAAGCTGTGCCCTGCCCTTCTACCAAAGGGTATGGAAGAGCCCCCTGTGGGTGGGAAAGCAACCTTAGGAAGGGGAAGGGAGCTGTGATCCTGACTCTCCTAGTTTGGGGACCTTGGGCAACTCCAATAAAACCAGGAAGCCGTAGCATCTGTAAAATGAAAATAATTCCTACTGCATCGGATGTCACCTGGTGGGTGTCCCATACCTAGGGGTGCCAGTGCTGTAACATGCAGCTGAGACACAGGGTCAAGGACCGCTTCCTTACCCAAGTAAATCAGTGAAGTGACATCAGAGTCCAAAACACCCAAATGCAGCTCTCTAGTCACTGAAGTAGAGAAACATGATCCCAGGCCCTGAGTGTCAGGGCTGGGAGTGCTAGCAGTGATGGATTCCAAATGCCTCAGTTCACAGACAGAAATATACGAGGAGAGGCTCTGAGAGGGACAAGGGTTAGTGTCCGAGGTCTCATGTCAACTTCCAGCAAAGCCAGGCTGGACCTCTGGTCACCTCACCGCGTCCAGTGCTTTTCCCACCAATACAGTATGCCTCTCCCCTAAAACCCCCTCAAAGTGGGTATAAAAATACTGTACACAGACAGAATGTGAGGGGCCCAAATAAACTATAGCACAAGCTTAGATTATATAAAAATACAACTCTGTTATATCACAAACTAACCATTTTGTAAACAACTGCTCTTGCTCTCTCAAATCAAGGAGGAGAATCTGGAGACTGCTTGGTTGACCTATTTCTTTAGAGAGGTGTCAAAGGAAACTGAACAAATGACATTTTTTCCCACTGAAAATTTTCCCAGAATTCACTTGTTAATAAACACTTACTAAGCTCAAATGAACAGGCAATTGGCGAGACAGTGTTAACTGTTATAAGCAAGGGAAATACCAGGGAGAAGTGGAACCTAGGCCTGACACAGGGAGGACTACATGGAGGAGGTGACTGCTGAGTTATTGGCTTTGTGGATAGGAGAGGAAGAGTATGCCAAAGACCAACAGGAAAAGCCTGTAAAATCCCTGTGGTCAATGAAGAGAGGATGGATGGATGGATGGATGGATGGATGGATGGATGGATGGATGGATGGATGGAGGATGACCACTACTACCCTTAAGTCACTGAAGGTATTCCTGAGGATCACAGTAGAGTTTTCTGAAAACCAGGCTAATCTTCTCCTCCATTTCCCACCAGCCATCACCTCCAACAGGCCCAAGGGGTGACCCTGAGAGGGAGTTATCTTCAGGAAGCAGGTTGGAATTAGGTGGAGGCAGACACCATACCCCCTGCCTACAGATGGGCGAGGGTTAGTTAGCAGGACGCGAACAGGTATGTGCACGTGTGCTGGGAATTCCCTCTTTCCCACAGTTTTGCCTGGCCTGCCTGGCAGAATAAAACCTGAGACCTGAGTCAGCCCAAACCCCAGAGGGACAGAATGAAAAAGTAAAGCTGCTGATCACTCTGCTGCACATCACGATCCCAAATGTTCCAACCCAGAAAGAACGGAGCCCACTCATGTGTCTATCCCACAATATGAGCATAAACCGCACTCGAGTGCCAGCAAGGTGGCAGAGGCATCCTTGGGACTCACAGAGCTGTCCCTTCAAGGCATCCCAGGCTCTCAGAAAGGGCTCTCTGAAGACTGCTCCCCTGGAGGTTCCATAAATGTCCCACTCTGTCCATCATTTGCCCCAGTTCCTCTGCCTGGGCTGCCCTTCCCTCCCTACCCCCCCATGAGCCAAGTCTTCTTTCTGGAGACCCAGTTCTGGCCCGCTCCTGGGGGAGGTCTTCCCGGCTACTCAGACACAACATTCTGGTTGAATAAATGAGCCACTGCCCAAAGCCCAGACCCCAGGGCTCTTCATTAGTCTGACCCAGGACTCTGCAACCCCTGACTAATAGCTGCCAGGAAGAGTCTGGTAAAAAATTCACTGTGAAGTGGGAAACTTATCAGCCTGGGCAAGGAAAACAGACAATTCCTGCTCCTGGCCGACATTCCTAGGTAGCTGCCTTTTGAGGTCACGCTGGCCAATTCATGACTCTCCTGCAGCAGCCTCCCAGCCAGGCACGGAGGGGAACAAAGGAAGGTGCACATTTGAGAAACCTGCTGGGATTTCAGAGGCCTTCAGCTGTTAACAGAGTTAGCAAGGTGTGCACCTGCTGCGGTGAGCTTAATAAGTGCCAGGCACAGGACAGATGTTCCAGTAAGTGCCAGCTGATTGTCTGATGGATTGCACAAGGAATTCCTCTTGATGGCAACCGCCACAGTGTTTCAAATTCAGGGCACAGGAAGGAAGGTTTAAGATTGCCAGCCTGGTGTGAGAATGACGTGGAACGACACTGCTGCCCGCATTGCCAGCCCCAGCAGGAAAAGGAAGCCCCATGGCAGCATCCTGTTGGGTCGCGGCACTGGGGGGGCACTCTTGCTGAACCTTTCTCAATCACAGCGTCAGCAACTCTCTGGTGGGGCTGCTCTGTGCACTGCAGGATGCTGAACAGCATCCTGGCCTCTATCCACTAGATGCCAGTAGCAACCTTACAGTTGTGACAACCAAAGATGTCTCCAGACATTGCCAAATATCCCTGGGGAACACACAGCCCTAACAGAGTCAGCTGCTCTCAGGGCGGCACTCAGAAGCCAACTGCAGGAGAGGGTCCTGGGCTGGGTGTCAGCAGATCTGGCTCTGTTCAGGGCTCTGCCTCCACTGCCCAGGCAAACATGGAGACTGCCCAGTGTCTCTGCTACTAGTTCACCCACCTGCAAAATGAGGCCGTGTTCTGCCAGCGGCGTGCATGCTCTGGGCGTGCGGAAGGCACTCAGTAACGCTTTGCATTGACTTATACCTAGCTATTCTGAGACCTCAAGCTGGCACCTTCAATCTCTCCTCAAATGCTAGAAAGATTCTACTGGAAACCTACGAAGGACTAGCCAGGGCTGCAAAACAGTTGTCCAAACACTTGGCTAAGTTATTCCACTTTCAGAAATCTATTCTAAGGAAATAATCAGAATTCAGGTAGTTACACACAAAAATGTCTACTCCAGCATTATCTATAGTAACAAAACCAAGAAACAATCTAAATGTCCAAGGATATAAAGAAAGTAAAACAAAACGAGAGAGGCAGACAAAGAAATATTATGTAGCCCAGCAGGGCATGGCTCAGCAGCTGAGCATCGACCTATGATCCAGGAGATCGAGGTTCAATTCCCAGTCAGGGCACAGGCTTGGGTTGCAGGCTCGATCCCCAGTAGGGGGCGTGCAGGAGGCAGCTGATCAATGACTCTCTCATCATCGATGTTTCTATCTCTCTCTTCCTCCCTCTCCGAAATCAATAAAGATATATTTTTTAAAAGAAATATTACGTAGGCAATTTTTAAAAATCATATAAAAATATTTCACTAATAACATGGGAAAATGTCCATGACATAATGTTATGTGAATCAACAGTTACAAGGCTGTACATATGTAATTTCAATTTTATACGAAAATATAAGCAAAATACTATTTCATACAAATAACAAAAAGAGACTGGAAGACAATTTAATAAAATTTCCCTCATTATGCTGTTTCTTATTTTACAAGTTTTTGGTATAAAAAAAGCACGTCTTAGTTTTAAGATCATATAGAGAAAATATTTTGCTGTTGTTTTTCATATTTTACATCACAAGAGACAATTCATTTGCTTGAATCCCAAAGTTCTAAACCAGACCTTGAACACAGAGCCCCCAAGCCAAGCAAAGAAAAGGATGTTTAAACCTAAATAAATGAAACCCAAGGAAATAGAAACAGAAGAAAGAGGGACAGGCAGAGCCTGGACCACTGGGGAACCCTGAGGTACCCTCAGGGTGAGCAGGGCGGGGCAGGGGAACAGGTGACACCCAGACTGATCCCACCGCTGCTCTGCATGACTGGCTGGGCAATTGGCCAGGCAGCTTGCAGGGGACACCAGGTGCTCACTCAGGCAGCCAGCTCCATGAGGATGGCTAGTAGATGGCCATGGCTGGTCAGTGGTCCGAAAGCTTGAATCTCACTGCTGAAATCATAGTAAACAAGACTCACAACATGGGAGTGGGGGGTGCCAGTCAGGACCCTCAAGCCTTGCAAACCAAGGCTTCCAGCTGAGATTGCAAAGGAGCCACCAGCCTGATGCCACTCCACCTCCCCTGCCTGCCTCTGCCTGCCCATTCAAGGTGGGCCCCTTGAAGATGGGGTGTGGGGCAATGAGGGAGCCCCATACTAGATCATGGGCTTCATCTGTTCTTGGAAAACAGCTGGGATGGGTGCTGGGGGCCTGAGGGGTTGGACCGGGAGAAGGATGAGATCCCCGGGTGTTTCACACCAGAGACCTAGAGGAGATGGAAGTGCCACCAGCCTGCATCGACTTCCCATAGGGCTCCCAGTGCCAGGGAGCTGCCTGGCAGTGTGCCCTCACCTGCTTTACAAGCTGCCTGCAGGAGTGTGGACTGAGGAGGGGACCTGAGCAGATGTGGACAGGCAAGAAAACTGTACCTTCAGACCAGCTCAGTCCCTAAGTGGCCACCATCTGAACCAACCGAAGAGTGGAAGGGGCCCATCCAAAAGTCCCGAGTTCAGCCATGTGAAAGGTTTTTTCATGCCTTTTGAAGTCCTTGCCACGAGTACTTGAAGTATTAACATAAAGCTAAGAGTCTGCAGCGTAGGACAGTACAAATTACAAAGCCCCCAAAAGCCAGCCCAGGCCATCAGAGCCAGAGGCGGTTAAGAGCCCACGTCTCCAAGGCAGCAGGACTCTAGTGATAGGAAAGACCACCATCCCCAGGACCCTGACTTTGAGAGAGGGCCGTGCTGGGCACCCACTCAGAGCCTCATTCAATGCTAAACACATCGTAAAGACTCACTCTGAGCTGTGAAGTGAGGGCCAGGGGAGAAATCATGCGCCCGCTGGTGTTCCAGCTCCCCACGCCCACCCAGGCTCTTCCTTGCCTTCTCACTCAGAAGGAGACTAGAGTCACAGTGAGGAGACAGGACACTCCTGAAATATGCTAACACCGAGGCCAGTGTGCAGGGAGTGGTGCTGTGAGCTGAGGAGCAGGGTGCCAGCAGGAGTACAGAGCACAGGAACCAAGGGCTGGCCTCAGGGTGGGCAGGGCCATGGGAAGCCCCCTCCACTAGCCCATGCTCCCTGCAGGGCAGCTCTTTCCAGCTCTGAGACTGAGGTCATCACAACTCTGGCAGGTAGGTAGGCTGGCAGGCACCAGCTCCTGCCACCCACTCACTCCCTCCAGTCTATTTCCTCTCTACCCGTCTCAGGGAACCCCAAAGACACCACAGGTAGGCCCCTGAGTCAAACCTCCATGTGGGTCAAACTGCCCAAAGACCTGCTCATACTGTGAAACACCAAACTGGACCCAAAAAGGGTCCCACTTCTGGCCACTTTGGCCATGAAGCAATGGAACAGCCACCATGCATGCTATCAGCACATGCAGTTTCTTCCACAGGGAAAAAGAAAGGAGCCATTGGAGGGACACTTAGGCTGGGACTCAAGACACATAAACTAAGGTGCCGATTTCACAAGCTCACTACTCTCTGGGTTCTCAGAGCCTGGAGGCTGCCTTTCACAGCAGAACCAGGGACTGCCAGAGCCACCCTGTCCCGTGATGGACAGCAATCAGTTTGTTTTCCCCGACCTCCGCCCAGCATAGCTGAGCAGGCTGCTGGAAGTTTCACAGTCCGCTGAGGACAGTCCTAGTTGTACACCCAGCTGTAGAGATGTGAGCACTGTCCCTTTGTTGATACAAAAATCACCAAAGGACTGAAGGACATCACAGGAAGAAAACACTTATTCTGATCGCCCCACCCTAAAAATCCTTGATAAACTGCAGTCCTCCGGGCCCCACTCAGCAGGAATTCTCATTCAGGATGTTCTCGCTGAGGCCTGAGAATCTGCATTTTTAATAAGCTTCCCAACTGGATCTCGAATAGGAGGCCCAGGCAACACGGAGATGCTTAAGGTTTATTCTCAGCTTTGCCTCTATAACTCATTCCCAGTTCTAACTTCATTCTCTTGCACTATTTCTCTTTTTTTTATAAGTGTCTCGTAGAAGAAAAAAATCTTCTAATTCATAAAGGGACCTGGTTGTTAAAAGTCTTACTGGTATATGTGTATCTCAGCATAAATAAGTCTGTCGCATATCCCGCATTCACACTTACCAGGAAGAGTAACCTGGCATACCGTATTGGGCACCACGCCCACAGATGAAGACATCTGAATGACGCTGGGCCCCCACCTCCCTGCTGCAGCCGGTCATTGGCATACCTGAAAACTCCTGGCTGCGGAACTGCTGAGTCAGATTTCCTTTCCCCACATGAACAGGCAGCTCACGCACACCGTCAGCCCGTGAACCCCAGAGCCAGCCCTCACCTTCATCTCCGCAGACAGCGAGGGCCGGCCCTCCTACCTGTCACTGCCTGACACACAATGTATCACCACCATACAACCACCAGTCGGCACGACTGTCTGAGTGATGTGCCTTCAACCTGTCATCACACTGCAATGACCTCAATTTTTGGAGAAGTAAAGTCAAAACTCTACCCTCATCTTCAGAGATCAAAGACATATTTATGTGTCAGCCTTCCCTTCAACTTGTCTGCAGTCTTCTGGAAAGTCTGAAAAGGCGATCACAGGCCAAGTGCTTTCCGCGCCCCTCCAATGTCCCCAGGTCCACTCCCGTCCAGGCTCGCCCTGTGACCACCTCCGGAGGTGCTGCAGCCCTACAGCTGGCTGAGGAGAGTGACTGGCAGGGGAGGCAGGCATATTCCTTCATAGGGGCCTCACTATACTGTCCCCAGAAGCAGAGGGAATGACAAGACCCCACACTTCTTCCAGACTCTGGTCCTCCCACCCTGATTCTCAGAGAGGGCTGCAAGAGGCAGGCAGTGCTGGCTCCCAGGATTCTGAAGCTGGAGAACCTAAGAGATTACCTTTTGCCCAGCCCCTCTTTCCACGGACAGGTAAGGCGACTTGCACAGGGTCACCCAGCTCTGGAGTGAGTAGTCTCGCTCTCCCTGAGGGTAACCCGAAGGGGTTCAAGCTCATTTCTCTTCATAGTGCATTTATCCATCACTTTTACTCTCTTCCTCAACTTTTTCCAAAGGAAAACAGCCTGAAAGGGTGATATATATGTAAGAAAATCTTCCTAGCAGTTATGGCGGTGTTTGGGTGTGGGGGAGTCTGTCCAGCTTTCTACAACCACTGCCACCTTCATAGGCAGGTACTAATGGCTGGCTCTTAGGATGGTCTTGACTAGCAAATGAAAAGATGAAGACTGGGGACATCAGAGCCCCTTCACCCCTGTCCCCTGGCTCAGTCATTCTCATCTTTCATGCTTCCTTCACTCCCAACGTGGAGCTAGTTCAGTCCCAGAGGATACGGTACCTTGATGGTCAGGTTAGAATTATTTAAATGCATTTGTGATTTCCCCCAGAGTGATCTTGGTCAGACTTCTATCCCCTGCCTCTAAACCACTGCTTGGTGAACTGAAGATTCTCAAAGAATCAACAAATGAAGCGTGGTTTCTGGCCATCAACGCCTGGGTCTGCCTGCACTGCAAACACTCGCACACTAATCTCCCCTTCTCAGGTTTGAAAATATGGACTTGTTTCTTTCTTTTTTTTAACTTCCAACATAATGAATGAGTTTAAATATTAGAAGTTGAAATTATTAAGTAAATCATTTCACCTGCAAAGCTTCTATTTGCATAACATTAATTCATGATGGCAGCTAAAACAAATTCATCACATTCTGTATATTAGAAGCTGATTTATGCAGGAATTGAAAAAATCATGAGCTCAAAATTATGTTGACATGATGTACGTGCTCAATAGAGAAAGATTTTCTTTTCCTTTTTTTTTTTTTAAAATCATCCAAACAGCTGAATTATGGTGAGAAGGGTTTGAGAAGAGGAAGCAGGCGAAGGACTGGCATCTGGGAAGATGAGTAATGCCACCGCCTCACGTGCGTGGCAGGCTCTCGGTGCGCGTGCACACTCGTTATTAATGTCAAGTATGCGAAAGATACTCTGGAAAATCATTACCATTCATCACCACTAACCGCCATTAAATTTCAATCAATTCAACTTAGCACAAGTGTACTTGAGCGGCCCTTACAGTTCCTTATAAATGTGGCTCAAAAGTCGAGCTGACTTATTGCATTGTCCAGCACACAAAGCGGCGCGGCTGCGCCCGCGGGCGCCGGGAGGGATGCTCTTACCACCCCAAGCATTCAGAGATGCTTCTTTCCCTGCGCGCTAAGAGGTCTCCAGTCCCCACAGGTCAAGACGAATGGGGCGAAGGAGAGACCACCGTTCCTTTTCTGCCTCTGGGGTGGGGACGAGGCAGGAAGAGGCTTTCCTGACAGTTTCCCGGACGCCGTCCAGAAAGTTTCTGACGCCGCCGAGAGCTGGGTAACGCGGCCCCTCTCGCGCGCGCGGCTCCGGGAAGGGCTCTCCGTTCACTCCGTTCACTCCGCAGACTGAAAGCTGAACTCGAAACCCTTCCCGGGGCGCGGGCGGAGGCGGGCGAGCCCCTCCGAAGGGGCGGGGAGTCGGCCGCAGCCCGCGGCCCGAGCACCTCTGGAAGCGGTGCCTGTGCCAGGTGGGCGCGGGCTCCCGGGGACACTCGCCGCGCCCACGCTCAGGCCGGGCTCCCGGGCTCTCCAAGGCGACAAAGACGGTGGCGCGCGCCGCGTCGGATCTGGCCCGCTGGCTTTCTTCCCGACTCGCCACGAGCAAGGTCCGGCCTGTCCCCACTCGCCAGAGGCGGCTGGTGGGCGGCAGGGACAATGTGGCCATTGTTCGGGCGCCGCAGACCAGGCGGCCGGCAGGTGGGAGAAAAGCAGCGCCGAGCACGCGGGCCCTCGGGGCACAGAACGTTCCCCGGACACAGGCACGGTCCCCACGGTCCCCACGGGCCGGGCACCCCCCTCCTCCAGGCCTTCAGGGCTAGTCTTCCAAGGGCCGGTGATGAGAGAGAACTGCAGGAAGGAGAGGGGGGCAAGAAAGCAAAGTCAGACAGGAGGGGAGAGCACAGAGAAGAAAAAGACAGAGAAACAAAGGGGGTGGGAGGGAAATAAAAAGATACAAAGGGAAACAGGAGACAGAGGAGGGGGGAACACAGGGGCAAAAAAGACGGGAGGGAGGAGAGAGCCGAGAGAGGGAGGGGAAGGGGAAGAAAGGGAGGAGAGAAAGAGAAAATAAGAGTCATAGAGGAGAGAAGGGAGAAAAAGAGTAGGGGGAGAGAGACAGACAGGCGGATGCACAATAGAACTGTAACATAGGCTGCCAGGAAGCCTCTGGAAAGAGCAAGAGTTCACCCTGTTTCACAGAGGGAAGCAGCTCCAAACCCAGCCGAGTCAGCAAAGCATAATCACACCAGGGGCTTTGCTTAATTACAGGTTTGGGAGCTAGGGCTGGAGGAAGAGAGATACTTAACTGTGTCCCAGGGAAGGCCCAGGAGCTCAAATGATCTGTATGGTTGGAGAACACAAAGGTCCCATCTACACACACACACACACACACACACACACACACACACACACACACACACACACAGAGCCCACTGAGCAGGATCCTGGACCGCCAGGCTAGGGTCTGCAGCTGTAGACTCAGGCTAGCTAGGAACAGCCATCGTGGGGGCACTGTAATGTTTAGTTAGGACAGGAGTCCCAGGGCTCAGCCAGTCCTGGTCATCAGTGAGGCACAGCCTGGGGGGACCCCACTTCCGCTTGCAGCAGGGCCACCCGCCCTCCCCCCAACTCACTCCTGGAGGCCAGGGGCCTTCGCCCAAGGGAGGAAATCAATCCCATGCTAATGAATAAAAAGTCCCCTTTATTTCACTGCTGTTTTTGGTTCATTAAATTTTCCACAGATTTGCAGAGAAGAAAACATAATCAATAAACTCTGACAAAAGTGAACGTGTGAAAAAGTCCAGAGAATGGAAATGCAAGATAAAAGTGATATCCGATCACAGATTTCAGCACATGACCAGCTGAGGCCGCTGAGGAATCTCAATGGACCATCACCCTCTTTCGGATTCCCTTCCCTTTGCTAAACTCTTCATTCAAGACAATAGTAAATGCACTACAACTTTTTTCTTATGCTAATGCATGAAACCAGGCACTCAGTTAAGATACTCTTCCCGGCAACCTGGTTTTTTAACAACACACATGCGCACACACAAAACCACATTAACTTATTCAACTTAAACCAAAATCACAAAGACACTTTAACATGTACTCTTTGGTCACATCTTAAGTAAGTTCTTTTCCCCCATTTGTATAAAAGAAACTAGAATCAGAACACACACAGGATTATTGAGGACGCTTTTGTTGATGAAGGTACTGGGGAAAATATGATACTAACCACGCAGAAAGTACATAGTTATCATTGGTGTACTTTCCCACGGCTTTAAACATAGTTTTGAAGGGTAAGGATGTTTTTGTCACCCTCCGAATCTAAAAACTGATAAATGATTTTTTTTTCTTAAATCCTTTATATTCCACAGCAAACACTCATTAATTTCAGAGAAGATGAGTCATATTAAATCTGGAGTCCAGCGTTATTTGAAAACCAGGAAACTGTTGCTCTTTACAAAGGACACTACTGGACACTACAGTCCAGTGAGGAAGCAGCCACAGAGTAGCTGCCTCCTGAGGTCTTTGGAAGCTGTGAGCCTTGTTCACTGAAACTGCTGCGTATTCCGCTTGCTGGGACAATCACCTCGTCCGCCTCTCTGCACTGTCTGGAATCTGAGTACAGTTTCTCTTTGGCATTCTTCAAGGGTTTCATTTGTCCATGCCTCTGACACTAACTGAAAAGAAGAAAGGAGACCTGCTTCCCTGGGGTTCCTTTTCAAAGGGCCCTGGCCCAGCAGGAACAGCTGCAGCTGTCGAGCTAAGGTCCACCTGGTCCACCTGCCTGGAGGCCCCCCGGCACCAGGAAGCAGGCCAGGGGACAGGTAGAGACCAGCCCCCCCTAACCTAAAGCAGCAAGGCTGGTTTGCATCACTCAGGTGAAAGAAAACCCTGCTGAACTCACTTTCCCCAAGAAAAGACAAGCAGCCTTACCCCAAGAGTACACATGTGGTAGGACTCGGGTTTTGACCTTTAACAAGCCAGCCACGTGTGTAGGGGATCACACAGGCTTTCAAAGTGCACACGACAGCCTCCAGGTTCCATTTAAAGGGAATTGCCAGCATCTGTGAGGTGAAGCCCCCACCCCCACCCCCACCCCCAGGCCCTGATGGATGAAGGGTGTTTATTAGGCAAATATCCAATTTTGTCTGCCTGACTGCTGAATCCCATGGTTTGCTAATCCAGCCCTAGGGGCTACACTGTGTACAGGACACTTGTGGGAGTACAAAAAGCATGAAGTATTTGTGTATTTTTCAGTCCACAGTGTAAACAAGCCAGCTACAGGACACAGCTCCCAAGCCCCCCGAAGCCCAGCAATAAGCCACTGACCAGTGACCCTGTGGTCCCCTCTTCTGACCAGGCAACTCAAAGGACCTCCTCTGTTCATTGATCTCCCACAATGGGCCGGAGCATCCCTGAAAAAGTGGAGCGGCACTCCAATCTAAGGCTGCCTGGCCAGAAGGGCCTACTCCACCTCCACACAAACACTTCAAGGTGGGACAAGAGTTCCCTCCAAGGCCACGGCCAGGGTCAGTGTGAGTTTGGTCTGGGAGGGTCTGTCCAAGGAATCTGAACCTTGTGTGAAATCCCCTCAGAACAATTTCCACGGGAGTTAAAAACATCTCTCACAGTGAGAAATGTTCCTCGGTGAGCCCGGACCTGGTTTGGGAGTGTTTCTCTCCCTCTCATTCTCATTTGCACCTACTGACTTTGAAAAGACTGCTCTGACCACCGTCTCTCACTCAGATGCCAGACCAAGGGCAGGCCAGTTCACCTGAGGACTGCCTCTGGGGCCCCAGGCTCCGCACCTAGAATGGGATCTTCCTGCATTAGTTTACATCCCCCCAGAACCACTAAATAACCTCACGAAAGTAGCCTATTTCTCAAGGCAGAGGAGAAATACAAAACCACCCTAAATATTTCAAAATATAACTAACTTTGGAACTCTCAGACAACTGACAACTTTCCCTCATGTGGGTTTGAGTGGAATTTAAATCTGGGAGAGAACATCTCCACAATTTCCCATAACCCTCAACCGTAGGAGGGAGAAGCTGCAAGTCTAGGAAAACGAAAGCAAGAAAGATGGAGAGGAGCAAGAAGGAAGGTCAGAGGCCCAAGGAGGAGAGGCGCCCCGGCCAAGGCCCATCTGCCTGTTCTAGATCCCACAGTCTAGAATTCCTGCCCGGGGCAGACCAGAAGCTGGAGAGCCTAGAGCATAAAAACTCAAAACAGCCAGGCTTAGCCAAGGTGCTCTCCCCTCCCCAGGGAGACCAGCGTAGGGAACCACACAATGAATTCCCTCCCGAGGGAACAACTGCAAGGAGGCTCCCGGGCCCAGGAGCCCCGCACTAAGCCCGGGCACCCGGGAGAGGGAAGGGAACTCCCAGGCCACGTAAGGAAATGGACGGGAGGGGCCTCCTAGGTGAGGCGGTGCAAACAAACAAACCTCAGCAGGGGATCTGCACCGAACCCTCCTATTGCCCTGCTTTTCACGGCTGTATATTTTGGATTTCACAGTTTATTTACTTTACTTTTTGGCGCTGAGCCCCCTGAGCATGCCAATACAATATTTGTTTAAACACTATTTTATGCCGCTTGCGAGGGAAACGTTTACTTTCAAATTCTCCAACATCCCCCAGAGCCTCGTCTGCAAACAGCATATGAGCGTTTTACAACTGCTCCCTTTATCTGAAGCTGTCGGGATTAAACCTTCACACGGCCCGCGGAGGCGGCGGGCGGGGGCCCAGGACGCTGCCGCGGCCACCGGGCAGCAAAGCCGGTGCGGGAGGAGGTGCGCGGAGCGCGCTGCCGGCGCAGGAGGGCGGAGGAGCGAGACCCGCGCCGCCGCGCCAGACGCCGGGAAAGGTCTGCGGCCCCGGCCGGGATCGACTCTGAGCGCCACGTAAAAATCACACAAAAGAGACAGGGTTGCGGGAAGCACCCTAGGGGGGCCCAGGGCCCGCGAGCCCCTCAGCCATGGGTCACCAGGGTGAAGCGCGCGGCTCCATTCCCAGCGACTCGCGCTGTAAAAGTCGGGTTTCCTAGGAAATGACAGCAATTCCTGCCGGGCTGAAAAGGCGCCGAGTCGGGTGGACTTCCAGCTCCCCGACGCGGCGGGAGCGCTCACGCTCGCTCTCACACACTCACACACACACACACACACACACACACACACACACCACGCTCCTTCCTCCTCCCCTCCCCACACCCCCCGCCCCCATCCAGGGAAAACGCTCCCCTCCCTAAACCCTTAATAGGATTGGCGCCCAACTCTCTCCGCGCCTCTCCCCATCCATCACACACAGATCAAGTTGCAGTAGTGGATTTTTCAAATTCCTCAGCAAATATACTTGTTGAGAGATTGGCCCGGAGGGTGGGGTGCGGGGGGGGGGACGACGATGAGTGGGGGTGGGGATGAAAGTGAGGGGGGGGACCCGAGGACCGAGCGAGGGATTACGCGAAGATCCCCCTCGGGAAGTCCAGCGGATCTCGGGGCGGAGGGCAGGAGGAGGAGGGGAACAGCGAGGAGGGAGACCGGAGAGGAGAGGCTGCCCGAGGGGGAGGGGGCGACGGGGCCCGAGGAGGGGGAGGAAGGAGCGAGAAAGAAAAGAAAGACGGGGCTCCGGGACGGGTCGCGCGAAGTGCGGTTAAGAAGTTCCCAAGTGTGCGCCGCAGCCCCCCGCACAAGCACACTCCGCGGCCCACCTCCCGGAGTCCCGCAGCATCCCGGCCTCCGTGCCAACCCTCCACTCCGCTCCCGCAAAAACTGCCCCGGGCCCGGGCGCGGCGGCGAAGGGGTGAGGGCCCCTCCCGTCCACCGGAGTAGAGAGGCTCTTTCCCCCAGGTAGGAAGGGAGATGCAAAAATCCACCCCCACCCCACCCCCAGCCACGAGTTCCTAGCCCCAAACTCCCCCGTTACGTCCCCGCCCGCCTGGGTCAAAGCCCGGAGAGGGTCCGCCGCACCAGCCCCCGGCCCCCCTAAACCCGGTGGCCGGATCCCCGCGCCGAGGCACCCTCCGAGACGGCACAGCATCCCAGCCTGCCCCGGTTCGGCCGGGGCAGGGGTACTTCACGAAAAGCAAGCAAAAGAATGCCAACGCAACTTTACCGAGGGAGACAAAAGTTTACCTCTAGCACGCAGGTGGCCTCTGGGGAGCCAGGCAGTGGCTGCTAGCCCCCATCCCAACTTGGCTGGCGCGGCGACGCAGCCGGCGGCGGCGAGCAGGGGCTCAGGCCGGCCGGGGCGGGGCGGGCCGGGCGAGAGAGGGGACGAGAGGCGGGCGGGGGCCGCGCCGCCCCTGTGGGCCGCGTGCGGGGAGCTCCCCGAGGCTCCGGCGTGCCGCGCGGCCCGCGCTACTTCCTCCAGCTCCTGCGGCTACCCCGGCCCTTCCTCGCCTGCCTCAGCGGCCGCCGCCGCCGCCTCCCGCTCCTTCTCGAAGTCTCATTGATGGGAGTTTGAAAAAAAGTCCGCGGAGTCGTACTGCCCCGGCTGGCGAGCGCAGGCACTCCCGCAATCCCGGCGCCTCCCGGGCGGCGCAGCGCCCCCGCGCGCACGGCCGCCGCACACCGGGCGCCGCGCACCCGCCCGCGCCGCGCGCACCCGCCCTGGGGGACCCGGGGGACCCGAGGGGAGGGGGCTGCCGAGGACGCTCCTCCCCGGCCCGGAGGGGAGACGCACACCTCCGAGGAAAGTTCGAGCGGAGAACGAAAGAGCGCGCCAGTCTCCAACACTTTTTTTTAGGCGCCGGGGTGGGTGGAGGGGTCGCTAACTCAAGTCAGATGAGCTCGGGAGCCGAGGCGCAGGGACTGCTCTGTTTTCAATCTCTGAAATCACCCGCCCCCCACCTCCCGCTCCCCCTCCGCCGGGAGATGCCCGGGTCGCTGCTCCCAGTGCGCCCGCTTCTTCGGGCGCGGGGCGGAAACCGGGGACTGCGGGAACGGGCGGGTCCCGGGCTCCGCGCGGACCCTCTCGGGCCAGCAGCGCGGGCAGGTGCCGGGGTCCGGCCAGCGCCCCCCGCCGCGGCTCGCGCGAGTAGCCGTTTGGGCGCAGGTTGGCGAGAAGCGGGCGGCCTTCTAGGGTTAGTGCATGTGTGTTTTGAAGGGAGGGTTTTTGTTTTGTTTTTTGTTTTGTTTTTAGAGACTCCACTGGAGCTGCCGCAGCCAGATGGAAGTAATCAGAACCCAACAACAGAGGAAGAAGGAAGAAGAAAAAAAAAACCTCACTGAATTTTTGGGCCAAAGTGTGTATGGGGGTGTGTGTGAAAGAACTTGTTAAGCAAACTAGGCGACTAGCCCGGGGCGCACCACCGCGCAGAACTGAGCTGCCGGGCTCGGAGAGGCGTGAGGGCAGCTGGCCAGTGTCCCCCAAACCCTCGGGGACCACCGGCCTCTCCAGAACTGAGGGTCCTCACCCATTGGGAGAATTTTTTCTTCCTAACATTTATGGAGCACCTACTATGTGCTAGGTGACATGTTTTATTTTATTTAACCTACAAAATTCTGTGAGATGCGTTCTCTAATACCCGGTTTTACAAGGTGAGAAGACTGATGCTTAAAGAAGTGAAGTAACATGTCCAAAGCCAGAGCACTGATGCAACTCTGTGAGTTTCGGGAGGCTCTCCCATTAGTTCAACCAGGTTCACCAGTTCAGGGTGGTGGAGCACCTCCCTCAGCCCCTCTTCCCACCCTTGGATCTTGTCTGGAATGCAGGGGAACCATAGGCTCAGAGATCCAATTCTACCTTCCCTGTGGGGTGTGGCCTTCACAGGCCCATTTTACTGATGTAATTCCTTTTTGTCAGTAGCTCTCTCAGTACACCATTGACCCTCCCCTAACTTTATTTTTCATTTTTTAATCAAAGAGGAAGCATTATGATTCCCATTGCCTCTTACCCTCCTTCCTTCCCTTCTCCTTACCTTCATTTATATGAGAGAAGCAACAAATTCTCCTTGACCTAGAGAAAAAAATATGCAGAACAATATTAGAGCAATTTGATGCTAATTTTGTTTTTCTCAAACAGACTTTCCAGATGGAAGGGGTGAACCTGCAGGGTTTTAAAAAGCAAAACTTGCAAAAGCCAATGCATTTATTAAAGGGAAGCAAAATTTGAAAGGGGCTTTTTCTTTAAATATGATCAGATTTGCCAGTCCTCCATGCTATTTGTTTAAATTCCTGCTGAGCTTTCAGAACACAGACTCTAAGGAGACAGAAAAAGTAAACTCTCCCTCCCCTCCTTGGCCATATTTTAATGACTCTATTCATATCTACCCCAGGAAATGTGGGGAATCATTTCATGTTACTGGAATATTAGCAGCGTTCGCTGATTACTTCATTACAAGCTTGTCTCTGTTGGTTTCCTTGTGTTGTAAAGTTTGTAAAGTTTAAACAAATCAACATTTGGGGATATTTCCTTTTCTCTGTTTTGCTTCTCAGACCAGCTCAACTCCTGCTGGAATCCAGGCACTCCCATAACCATTCCTGGCTTATTTTGGCAGGAACGTGGCTGTGGAGATGAAGATGGAATGTTTTCAGTTTAAGGAGAGGCTGCCTTAATCTCTAGATGGTCAGAAGTTTGGGCACTGGAAAAGGCAACAGAAAGTGTGGAGCAGAGGCAAACTGGTACAGCCAGAAAAAGCCTTCATCTGAGCCTTGGGACACCAATTCCTGGTCCCAAGTCTAGTACTAAATATATGACCTTGGGCAAGTCCCAGTCCATTCCGTCAGCAGCGTTCTGTGTGCCAGATGCTGTGCTGAGTGACGTAACATCACAGCGAGGGAGACGTGTGGGACCCTTTCTTCATGGAGCTTAATGTTTCATTAAAGCCCTGAAACCTCGCTCGCTCACGTGCCTGTTGCCTGGGGGCCTCTCCATGTGATCTCCTTACTTAGACTAGTTTGGACTTCCTCGAACATGGTGGTAACTGGGTGCCAAGGGCGAGCTTAATGGGAAGTAACCAGAGGAAGCCCTGTTGCCTTTTAGGAAACCCTGGAAGTCGCACAGCATCACTCGGCTGCATTCTGTTCGTTGACACAAATTCTAGGTTGGAAGGGGAAGGAAAATAGACTCTACTTCCTGTTGGGGAACAAGATTCTGAAGAGCATATTGGGGCAGAAATGGTGCTGTGGAAACACGGTCTGCCACCCAGAGCTAACGAGACCCAGGGAAGACTAGAAGGCAGCCCACCAGGCGTGGTTTGTGGCTTGGCTGCAAAGTCCGGTAGCAAGCCCTGAGCCCTAGAAAGAAGTGGGACCCAGCCCCTACCCTCCCGGAGTCCACACTCTTATCAAGAGATTCACAAATTCGGCCACAATTGAAGGACACAAAATGACGGACATCCTAAGTGAGGAGCGGGCTGTGGCCAAGGGGAGCTGGTGGTAGACTCAACCACCAGTCAGAGGCCAAGGAGGGGAGACAGTGAAGGCATCAGGACAGCAAGGGCCTATCATCCCAAGCGGATTGACTATGTGTTATTTTTTAGGGCTCCTGAGATGGCCCGTCTCACTGCCCCTCCATCTCAGCATGTGTCCCACAGGCTTTCCGGGATCAATAACACTGTATAATCTGGACCCTTTGACTTAAGGTCTGTTATGGTGCAGTTACGCCCGAGAAGACTAACACAAAAATTTTCTAGGGGAAACTCCTCACCGCTGTGGGGAAACATCAGATTGTTTCCAAAAGACAAGCTGATACAGGGGAAGTAGGAAACATAAAGATGGCACATGAAGGCACACTACTGGGGGCAAGGACACAAAGGGAGGATCCCGGGCAGGCCAAAGACCAGTAAGTATTTCTAATGTGCGGCCAAATCTTCAACTGCCTCCTTACAACTTTGTGGGGCAGTGCAGGGGGGAAGTGGCAGGAATTCCTGTCCACAGGAGCAAGCAGCGTGAAAACCCTTTCCCTTTCAGGGGTGCCTAGAGGACACAGCCGGGAGAGATTCGGGTGCGGAAGGACCCACACTCTGGCCAGTGACTTCATTCATGCATACATACGTGAGCGCGTTCCTTCACTCATACATTCATGCTGCCTTCCTGAGCTCCTACCACGTACCGTGCGCTTTCGAGATAAAGAGGTGAACGAGCCACGGTCCTCGCCTTCCTCCACCTTCTCATCCTCGCTGGCCGGTGCCCTCGCAGGTCCCTGTGTCAGCTCAGTAAGGGCCCAAGGAAGCTGCTGAGTAGAGGACAGATTGCAACAGGAAAGAGCTTCGGAGGGCACATTGGCGCAGCCCTCCTGGAGAGGGGAGAGGGGCACAAAATCAGCAGGGCCTCGAGATCCAGTGAGTGTTTGCCAGGCTTTCTCCCCCTCAGGGCCAGCCTCTCAAGGACTTTTCTCCAGATGCATTGTGGGTTTCTTAAGGCAACTGAAAAAGAGAGCATCATCCCGTAGCCACTAGTGAGTCTGAGGAATATCAGCAGTCCTCACCAATCACATAAGAGCAAAAGACATTATTTCAAGATGGCTTAAAAAAAGTTATTAAAGACACCTAATGAAAATACAATGAAGTTATTATAAGATTCTGAACTGAACTGAACTACACATAGCCTCCTATATTAAATTTACCTTAGATTAGTCACTTCTCTTAGGAGTTACCAGGAAGCAGTGGAGAGGTGATGTGGGGGATGGCCGTGCTCTGAGACGCCTGCTTCCTTGGGCTCCATCCACTCCATTCATTCGTCCAGTGGAAAGGAGAGGGTGCAGAAGTCACTTGTAGGCTGCGTTTAAAGAACATTTAAACTCAAACCTTCCCCAAAGGGCATAGATAATTTCTCTTCTCTGACACTCCCTTCATTATCTATTATTTTATTAGTGTTTCAACTTGTCTTTTAAAGTATTTGATGTCAAAAGTTTGTTTGTGTCTGAGCTACTTGGTGAGCCCCAGAGGTAAGGTCCCACTGCCTTTGAATAATTTGAAGAAGGAAAGATATGAGTTGGGGAACCCCTGTGAGACCTGGAGGTGGAGGGCATGGGCAGAGTGGGAGCAGGAGCCTCGCTCAGGAAGGCGGGAGCTGGTGAGCAGCTGAGGCTAGCCCTGGCAGGTGTATTGGAGAGCAGGTCTTCCCTGCAAATTAACATACGAATAAAGAGTTTCCATATAAATAAGCAAAACCCTGTTGAAGATAAAATGGAAGGTAACAAAGATTATGATAGCAAAGAAAAAGAAAGTATAAACCATCAAGGTTTTAATATAAGAAGAAATTGTCCAAAACCTGAAAAACCATAAAACACCAAAACACATGAGAGCAGACTTGAGCAGATGGAAGATATGTGTTCTTGGTTAGAAACACTCAACATCATACAGGAGTTAGTTCTTCCTAGGTCAGTGTGTAAATTGTTGCAATCCAGATAAAAATACCATGTTTTCTTGGGATGGGGGAACAGGACTAGATAAGTTAACAATTACAAAGTTCATTTGAATAAAGAAAGAAGCAAGAATAGCCAGGAAAGCCCAACCAGCGTGGCTCAGTGGTTGAGCATTGACCTATGAACCAGGAGGTCACTGCGATTCCAAGTTGGGTACATACCCGAGTTTTGGGCTAGATCCCCAGTAGGGGGCATGCAAGAGGCAGCTGATCAATGACTCTCATCATTGATGTTTCTGTCTCTCTCCCTCTCTCCTTTCCTCTGCCTGAAATCAATAAAAACATATTTAAAAATAAAAATAAATAAAATGAAAAACACCCTGAGGGGTTGTCTTACTGGCCTCAAGGACTTGGTGGAGGCCAGGATTTCCCTTCCCTGATGCTCCCATTTCCAGTTACCCAGGCAATTGTGATGCCTGCAGTCATGGGGGGAGGAGGGTATCGTGAATTCCAAGAAGTCCAAGAATTTGCTAATGTGTGTGGAAGAAATTTTCCATCTTTTGAAGTTTTCCTCTAAAACTTTTCCTCTAGAGTCTGCAAGTCCCATAGTCCTGTCACCTGGTCCCTGCCAAATCTCCTCGCTGATGGGACAGGGGCTGGGGCTTTTGCCTTGGTTGACAATTTTTAAGCAACTGGGACAACATGTCTATTCTTTCTGCTTCTTTGCACGTTCACAGATGTCTGTCCTGGCTGGTTGTAGAAAACCTGTGTTGCCTCCGCAGGCGTGGGTGCCCTGCCTGGAACCCGCCTGTGAGAGGAGCCCAGGCCCCCAGAACAGAAGCCCTCTGTATTCAGGTCCTTCTTCATTCCAGGGAGCACACCTGGCAGAGCCCAAGTTGCATGGCAGAGTGGCCCTGGCCCTGCCTGAGCTCTGCCTGTCCTGTTGGCTACACAAAGCCTCCTGGGGTGATTGGCTGTCAACTCTGTTTCTGGTCTTTGTGAAAATAAGCAGGGAAATGTGGCAGATAGAATAATGGCCCCCAAAGATATCCATGCTTTAGTCCCCCGAACCTGTGACTACATCACCTTATATGGCACAGAGACTTTGCAGATGACATTTCATTAAGGACCTTGAAATAGGGAGATCACCCTGGATGATCTGGGTGAGCCCAACCTCCCCTCAGGAGTCCTTAGAAGCGGAAGAGGCAGCTACTGCGCTGGCCACCGTTGGCTGTGAAGACAGAAGACGGGGGGGGGGGGCCCCAAAGCAAGAAAGGCAGTGGGAAGTGCTCTCAGTTTACAGCCGGCAAGAAAACGGGGACCTGGGCCCTAAATTCCCAAGGACCTGCTAGCAACTTAAATAAGCAGGGAACATATTTCCCCTGGAGCCTCTGGAATGGGACTCACTCAGTTCGCTGACAACTTGACTTTACTTCTGATCTACGAATGGCATGAAAATAAACTTGCATTGTTTTAAACCACTAAGCTTGTGATGGTTTGTTATGGCAACAGTAGAAAATAGACAGGCATGGACAGGGCCCTGGCTAGGGTCAGGACCCAGAGCCAGGCCTGGCTGCCCGCTGGTGTCCCTGCGTCCTTGGTTCCTGGGCTGTGTCTTCCTCGTGGGGCAGGGTGACCTCTTAGCCCATCCAAATCTGACCCTCTGTTAGGCATGTGTACTTTATTGGCCCTGAGTTTTGGAAAAAGAAGATGTTTTCCCTGCTGTCAAGCACAGGGTTCCATGAAAGTTCCTCGAAAAACTGAAAACAGAACTGTCACACTCTCCAGCAGTTTCAGTTCTGGACATATATCTGAAGGACACGAAATCACTTTCTCGAAAATACATCTGCCCCCCCCCCCCCCCCCCCCGTTCACTGCAGCATTTTTATAACAGCCAAGACTTGGACACAACCTCAGTGCCCTTCGGCAGATGGACAGGCAAAGAAAATGTGGCCTGTAAACGCAATTGAGTATTATCCGGCCATTAAACGGAGGAAGTCCTCCCATTTGCAAAACATGGATGGACCTGGGAGACATCCTATCAAGTGAGGTAAGTCAGACAAAGACAAATACTGTATGATCTCACTTATATGTGGAATCTAAAAACATCCACCCATAGAAACAGAACAGGTTGGTGGCTGCCAGAGGTGAGGGTTGGGGTGAGGGAAACTGGTGAAGGGGGTCAAAAGGTACCTACTTCCAGTTATGAGATGGACAAGTCCTGGGGATGTGATGGACAGCATGGTGACTATAGTTAACAGCACTGTATTATATATTTGAAAGTTAATAAAAGATTGATCTTAAAAGTTCTCATCGCAAGAAAAAATTGTATAACTGTGAGGTCATGGATGTTGATTCACTGTGGTGGTCATTTCACAGCATGTACATGTATCAAATCATTATGTTGTGCACCTTGAACTTTTGAATTAGGACTTGTATGCCAATTATATCTCAATAAAACTAGGGGGAAATCAAATTTAAACAAATTGAAAGCACAGGACCGCTTGCCTGCTTCATCAGCTGGGCTGTGGGGGTGGGGCGGGGTGAGGGGATCGGCAGGGGAGTGAGCCCACGGCCTGCTGGTCCCAGAGCTGCCAGCAAGCTCTGATTACAGATGCCTGGCCCGCTTCGTGTTTTCTGCACCTGTGCTTCATGGAGAGGTCAGCATTTGCTCCCTGACGCTCCCAGGCTGCCAGGCAGTTTGCTGGCAGCACTGGGCATGGGGCCTGGAACAAGTAGGAGTACCAGGAGGGGAGGTCTCCACTGCGCAGGCAGAACCCTGAAAGAGGCCTGCTGGGCCTCCCAGCCCCTTGGCTGGGCACCGAGTGAGAGAGTGGGGCTGGCATGGGCTACTCTCTGACGGCACTCTGGGGCCTCCTGGCTGGACAGGCTGCTCTGCACTGCTCCCCCTGCAGCACGGGGCTGGTGGCCTCCTACCCCTGCACTTCGATGCACCGCAGACAGGCCCTGGGGTGCTCCCTGTCTCTTCCTGTCCCTGGGACTGAGCCAAGGTGGAATGTGGGAGGCCTGGGTGGTGTGGGGCTCCCCACCCTGCCAGAGCTGTGTACCTCATCCTCAGGTAGCCATGTGGGAGTTTGAGCCCCTTCCTCAAAGAGAAATCCCCCAGAGGCTCAGAGCCATACTTGGGCAAGTTCCTTGCCAAGCCTCAGTTTTCCCATCTGTCAAACAAAGATAGTAAACAGTACTGACCTCAGAGAGTCGTTATGATAATGAAATCAGAAACTTCCTAATAAGCATTTAACATGCCAGTGCCGGGCATATGATAAGTAAGTGCTCAATAAATCTTACTGTTTGTTATTAATTACGGTGTTAACAAAAACATCATGAAGTCATTGTGAGGACTGAAGCAACTCACTTCTCGCCCTGGGCCTCTGTATCCACATGTGGAATGAAAAGGTTGGGCTGGACAGTCTCTGCAGCCCTGCCTGTCTCTGAGACCCTGGGCAACCTCAGTTCCCCCACTCTCGTCCTGGGCTGGTGGGCATGAGTCAAGCACAGGCCGATGCTGAGACGAAGCTCCGATGAAACAGCAGCACTCCGGGGCCTGGTTCTTGCCCCACCACCTGCTGCCTGAGGGGCTGCATCTGAAAGATGGGGGCAGAACTGTAGACCCCCATGCCTGCCCTGCTTTCTTCACCAGGCTCCCTGCTGGCTTGGCCGGATGGCAGCTGGGAAATGGGGAGTCTGGGGAGTCTGAGGAGTGATCATGGCCCTGCTAGCATGCAGAGCAAGGCCTGCTGTAGGTGTGGTGAGCCTTTCCCACAGTGTCCCTCCCCACTTCACAGTGTCGTCCCCCCCCCCACCTTCTCTGAAGACCCAGTGCTCTAGCGGCTGGCTCTGCCACCCTGTCCTGTACCAAAGGGTGCCCTGTGGATGCAGTGTGCCTAAAAGAAATAAGAGTACCAGGTCTGGCCACAGTAGATGATGAGTGTTTATCAGCTTTGGACAGAGCTGGGGTGGCCAGGATGGCTTTGGGAGTTGGAGCAGGACTGGGGCTAACCTGTTGGTGTCCTGCTTTTTCGTGTACTTCAGCCTGGGCCGACTTCCAACTACCAGCACCTCTGTCTGTTTGCCTGGGGGCCTCTGTTTGTCTGGACCCTGGAGACCTCTCTGCCAGCACACCAGCTGGAAGCCCCAGGGAACTATGTCCCTTGAGGGCAGCGTCCACCAATGACAAATGGAAACCTTGGGTCAGTGGCCCAGCCCCCACACCCCTCGGGTTCCTCACCACCTCCCAGAATTCCACATGGGACTCCAGTTGCCCACAGTGAGAACCTGCTGGAGAATATGCTTGTAATTGACTTCCTCCCTTTCCCGGTCACACTTCTGCATCCCTGTTATGGGCTGAATTGTGTCCCCCAAACTGGTAACCCCAGTACCTCAGAATGCGACCTCATTGGGAAATAAAGATCGCTGCAGATGCAGTTAGTTAAGATGAGGTCAGTAGGATGGACCCTAATCCAATGTGACTGTGTTTTTATAAAAAGGGGACTTTGGACACAGACACATGCACACAGGAGAACACTAGGTAACAGGGTAGAAATTGATGATGCTTCCACAAGCCAAGGAATGTCACAGCTGGCCAGCTAATGACCAGAAGCGAGTCCTGCTGGGAACCAGCCCTGCTGACACCTTGATTTTGGATTTCTGACCTCCGGAACTGTGAGAAAATAAATTCCCGCTGTTTAAGCAGCCAGGTCTGTGGTGCTGTGACAGCAGCCCTAGTGCACAGAGGAACACCCCCCCACACACTGGTATTTGCACTTCAATTTTTGTATCAGGGTCAGGAACCCAGGCTAAGGGACAGGGGACAAGAAAGGAGGTACATCCCATAGGACAGGAGGATGCCCACAACCATTACATTTAAGTGACCCCAAAAACTTGGGGGGCAGGGTGGGCAATCAGCACCAGTCATCGAGGCAATTGCCCATTCAAAACCCCCTTTTCCCAACCCTTCACTCCGGGCTGATGGAGAGGCTGGGCTGCCCCCACGCCCGCCTTGGGGCCAGCTCAGGGCTTGGTGGTCTGCACTCGTCTAGAGTGTGAGCTTCTGCAAACTTTCTGCAAAGAAACCAGCCTCCCGCTGCTGCAGACAAGCGGCATACGTCCAGACCCCCCCCCCCCCCAGAGTCCCCTGAGAACACTGCCTTTGAATAAAATAAAGGACACCAAATATGGAGAGAAAATCTTACAGGTGAGTCATGAGAAAGTGAACAACTTGCTTTTTGTTAAAAATGTAATGTTGCGCCCGGCCGGGCGTGGCTCAGTGGTTGAGCATTGACCTAGGATCCAGGCGATCGGGGTTCGATTCCCGGTCAGGGCACATGCCTGGGTTGCGGGCTGCAGTCGATCAATGACTCTCTTGTCGTTGATGTTTCTGTCTCTCTCTCTCCCTCTCCTTTCCTCTCTCTGAAATCAATATATATTAAAAAAATATATTAAAAAATGTAATGTTAACTTTGGGGGAATAATTAAGTCCACAAGAGTTCATTTTTCTGATTGGCCAAGGTCCTAGCCCAGGCTGCTTCCGGCTCTTGAACCTGAGGCCCTTTTCTGCGCTCAGTCACAGGGCTCCATTTACTGGTATCTGTGACCTGCCTGCCCTGGTTGAGTATCGAGGGCTGATGACCTGAGAAGCAACAAGAGGAGTAGGCCCGGGAGGCTTGGCCAAACCGAAATCCACAGAAGCAGGCCTCGGTTTCCTTTAGCTCAAATGGGCATGTTCTGGGGAGTACAGGACATTAAAAAGCTTTCCCTTCACCAGCTCGGGGCGCAGGTGAGCCTCCGGGAGTTTCTCTCAAAACCTGCTGGCTCAGCTTCTGGAGGGTGAGGCTGGGAGGCCCCTGAAGGTGGAGTGTTGGGGGAGGGCGGGTAGAGGGGCAGTGGGGGAAGGGGCGGCGAAGGTGGGCTTGGGGCTTAAAGGGCAGTCTGTGGGTGCTGGAGACTGGGGAGGGTTCCTGGTGCTTTGGGTGTAACTTGAAATGCTGCCTTTTTTTTTTTTTTTCTTATCATCGGAAGGAAATCAGACAAGAGAATGTGAGTTCATTCTAATAGAAGTCATTTTTCACCCTTCGCTTCCTATCCATTAAGTCCTCTCACTTCTGGTGATCATTTCCAGAGACTCTGAAAGGACTTTCTGTGCCTGCTGGTTCAGAGCTCATTAGGCCAGCAGACGCCTGCGAGCACTGTCCCTGCAGCGGCCCCGGAGCGGCTGCTCAGCCACCGGAACCACTTGTTTTGGATTTGAAGCTCAGATCTGCATTAATCAGCTATGTCACTGGCAATAGGGTACTTAACCACTCTGGGCCTTAACTTTCCCATCTATAAAATGGGAATAATAGCAGTCCAGACCGATATATCCAATACCTAGTAGGCATCACTCCTTAGGATTGTACAGGAACTTCAGGTTCAATCTGTTCAAAACTGAACTTGACAGCTTTCTCCCCTAACTGCTCTCTTTTGACATTCTCTATCTCTGTAAATGGCTCACTATCAGCCAAGCCACACACCGATTGCCTTATGCAGAAGGCTTCAAAACTATCTCATGTCACTTCCTCCAGGAAGGCTTCTTTGATCATGTTCCATCTCCCAGTGAATTGGCTAACTCTCCAGCAGGCCTCCACACCATCATATGTGTGTCTCTGACATACTAGACATGTTACATTTTAATTATCTGTTGGTGTGTCTCTCTTACTCAACTGTAAGAGGCTTTTGAGAACAGGGACAATGTCTTAATCTTCTTGGAACCCCAGGCCCTAGTGTAGGACCTACTTGGGATGGTTTGGGAAAGCCTAGACTTCTATTATCTCCATCATCCATGCTCCCTCCAACCCCAAATTCAAATTAAACAGTGTGTTTGCTTCAAGTTGAGTCCCCTAGCCACACTGCTGGACCAGACTGCAGTGCTGGCGTCTTCCAATACAGGAGTCCAGTGCTGCTGTCCAGGGTCTAGTACGCAGTAGAAGCTCAGTAAATACACACAAAATAATGAATGGATTCAAGAGTTACCCTGTGCCCTTCCTTCCCTCCCGTACCACATCCAACTAATTCCCAAGTCCTCCAGCCTCTTCCTCCTAGGCAGCCACTGCTCCTGTGCCAGCCATCTTCTCAGTCAGCCTTTTCCTGTGCTGCCCAGGCCCACAGCATTAGTGCAAGAACCAGTTGCTCACAGTCCCAGTCCCTGCAGCCATGGGAAATGTTCATGTCCTCTCAGAGGACAGGGTTCCAGGCAGGGTGCCCATCCTGTTTGTAACCCCTTGCCCTCTTCACCTAACCAAGCTCAGCTTAAGCATCCATTATTCCCATCAGGGCACATACCCGGGTTGTGGGCAGCCAATCAATGTCGACTCTCTCATCATTGATGTTTCAACTCTCACCCTCTCCCTTCCTTTCTCTGAAATCAATAAAGATATATTTTTTAAAAAAAAGAATCCATCGCTCCCAAGAGCCCTGCCTACCTGGCGCCTCTACCTGCTTCGATGCCCACATGTGTTCAATCACCTGTTACACATAGTCCTACAGTAACCATGGTTCTGTTTCTTCCCAAAGATAACACCAAGGCCCCAGCATCTAATACCTAGTAGGTCTTGAACACAGTTTATGCACTTTCATCATCTCTCCTCTCTTGACCTCTAGTCCTATTCAGCACAGACCTGCTGTGTGATTTCATCAAAGCACCTAAGCTCTGTCCTCAACATGCTCAGGAATTACACTGGAGGGCTCTCCTGGCCTGTTGATGCCGTTTTACCTGCTTTACTGCTGCCGTCTGTGTGCAGGAGTGACGTGGAAAGCCCGTGTGGGCCTGTCACTGATGCTAGGATGCCACACAGCATACCTAAACCACAGACCCCTGCCTTTTGCCTGTCAGGTATGCCTTCCCTCACTCAGAGGGAATACAGGGAAAATAATTCAACATCATAAAGGCCATATATGACAATCCCCCAGCTGGCATATACTCAACTGGGAAAAACGAAAAGTGTTTCCCTTAAGGTCGGGAACAAGACAGGGGTGTCCACTTTCACCACTCCTATTCAACATGGTACTGGAAGTCCCAGCCACAGCCATCAGACAGGAAGAAGAAATAGAAGGCACCTAATTTGGGAAGGAGGAAGTAAAACTGTCATTATTTGCAGATGACATGATACTGGGTATTGAGAACCCTAAAAATTCCACCAAAAATCTTCTACAACTGATAAATGAATTTAGTGAAGTATCAGGATACAAAATAAATATTCAGAAATTGGTTGCATTTTTATACACCAATAATGAACTATCAGAAAGGAAAACTAAGAAAACAATCCCATTTATAATTGCATCAAAAGAAAAATAAGAAGAAATAAATTTAACCAAGGATGTAAAAGATGTGTACTCAGGAAATTATAAGACACTGAAGGAAGAAATTGAAGATACAAATAAGTGGAAGCATATACCATGTCCATGGATAGGAAGAATTAACATCATTAAAATATCCATACTACCCAAAGCACTCTATAGATTCAGCACAATCCTTAGCAAGATACCAATGGTGTATTTCACAAAATTAGAACAAATATTCCAAAGATGTATATGGAACCACAAAAGACCCAGAAGAGCAACAGCAATCTTTTAAAATTTTTTAAATTTTATTCACAATTTTTTTGAGAGAGAAAGAAACGTTAATTTGTTGCTCCACTTGTTTATGCATTCATTGGTTGACTCTTGTATGTGCCCTGACAGGGGGATGGAACCCACAACCTTTGTGTATCAGGACGATGCTCTAACCAACTGAGCTACCCGGCCAGGGTGCAACAGCAAACTTGAGAAAGAAGAACAAAGTTAGAGGAATTAGCTACCTGATACCAAACTATACTACAAGTCCATAGTAATCAAAACAGCATGGTACTGGCATTAAAACAGACATATAGACCAATGGAACAGAACAGAGAACCCAGAAATAAACCCACACCTTTATGGTCAGTTAATATTTCACAAATGAGGCAAGAACATACAGTGGGGTAAAGACAGTCTATTCAATAAGTGGTACTGGGAAAATTGGACAGATATGTGCAAAAAAATAAAACTAGACCACCAACTTCCACCATACACAAGAATAAATTCAAAATGGATTAAAGACTTAAATGTTAGACTCAAAGCCATCGGCTTTTAGTAAGAAACCTTCCCTGATCCCTTGAGTTACCTTTCTCAATTCCTGCGTCTCCTCTCTTCTTCTGCCTGCCAAGTCCACCCACAGATGCCCCCTCAATGCAATGCACACCCAGGGGTGGCAGACACGTACCCACAGGTGAAGTGAGTGCCTGTTGCAAGACAGGGCTGCGGGACTCCTCTGGAGCCACCCCTCTCTCCGAGGGCTCCTGCCCACTTTCTCAGCTCCCCAGTGAAGTGCTCTGTCTTGGCTTCAGAGGACACCAGTGAATTTTCCTTTTCAGCAGAGAGAAATTATCATTATGATTTTTTCAGCTACACACTAGCAAGTCTACATCTTACCCCCTCATCTCTCCACTTACATGTATGTCTCCAGGCCCTGCTCATGCTGTCAGGACACTCGGGTCTTGGGTGAGCCCAGCACACTTGTGGCCCTCCCTCCTCTCCAGTCTGGGCTCTCCTCCAGCATGTCCCCTGCTGAGTACCGAATGGGTCACAGGGCTCCCACTTCAGAGCCTTCACTCCCGCATTCTCTCAGCTAGTCACCCTTTTCTCCACCCTCCCTGTGTCCTCCGGGTGTCAGCTGAGATGTCCATCACTCCTGGAAGCCTTCCCTGGAATGTCTCTCACTTCCCATCACCTTCCCCTTCACTTTTTGAATTACCCATCCTCTCAATTTACGTATAGACATAAACTGGACAGTATTCTAAAGATTGTTGTAAAGCCTGATTTTTCCCTTTGACATTTTTCTTGACTGCCGGTCTAAGATCTAGCTAATATCCCATTGTGAGGATGTCCAGGAGGTATCGAATGACTCCCCTGTTGATGGGCACCTACGTTGTTTCCACCTTCATTACTGCAGAGCATGTTGCAAAGAACATTCCTGTGCACACACCTTTGCACAGAGGTAGAAGAAGCTTTAGGATTGAAATCTGAAAGTAGAATTGCTGGGTCAGATGGTATATACACACTTTAAATTTTGAAAAATAATTCCAAAGAGCTCTCCAGAATGCAAATACCTGTTTACACGCCCACCTCCTGTGAAGGGATTGTCACTACTTGGTCAAGCCTGTTGGAATTGAACCCTGGCACATTCTTTCCAGAGAGCTATTTGGCAGCCTCTCCCAGAAACAAAGGTCTCCAAGAGCTTCCCCAGGCATTCCCTTCTCTCCCAGGCGCTGGGCACTCAGACCCTCCGCTATCAGAGTGTCTCTGGGGGCAGAGCCACTTCTGGGATGGGGATCACAACAGGAACCCAAGGCCTTTAGTACTTAATGAAAAACCCCTTTGTGTTGCTGATTGGCCTGCTGGGGTTTTGATGTGCTTTTTGGTTTTGTCTTAACCTTTCTGTGGCTTTGGAAGTGGCAGGTGCACAGAGCACACGCAGGGAAATCAGCTGGTGGGTAAAGGGATGTGGCAGGTCAGGATCCTAGTGGCGTCAGCCCAAAGTAATTGCTTTGGGGTCTTAAATTTCCCCACAAGGGTAGGCAGGGGCTGGATCCCATGGGTTTTGAAATGTATCCCAAGAGCTATGAGAAGCCACCAAGGACTTTTAAGCCAGAGTGCAGTGACCGGTGTGCCTGTTGATAGTAAATGATAAAGGCATTGGGCACTGAGCCGTGAGGACTCAGGTGACTGGAGGCTGGGTGGAAGGAACTGGTGTCAGCCTTGAGCAGCTGAGTAACCGGGTTTCTACTCCTCTGGATAATTTGAATTCCTCCCTTGCTCCTCACATGAGGCTAGGATTAAATGACAATGGCCTTGAAACTGGCAAGTGTTGGGGGAAGGGCAGTCAGCCAGGCCCAGCTCCCAGTGGACAGTGCCCCCTCCTCCCCCATGCTGGGCCCCAGGACAAGAACAGTATCTCCCTTAGTGTTTGTAGAAGAGAGGAAACCACCAGAGTGACTAGACAGGTAGGATCTGGACCTAAAACATCAGGGCTCCCTTCACCCTGGCTCCTCCCCGCTCCCACTCCCAGCCTCCTGCCCGAAGGCTCTCCAAGTTTGCTGGCCGGAGTTTTCAAAATGCAACTGCTAAACCTTCTGCTGCTGCGCACTGAGCAGCTTCTTTAACCCTCAAAACTGCCCACAGGAGGGCACCTGCCCAGGCATACAGAGGAGGAAGCTGCTCCTCTGACCGGCTGAGTCGCCAACATCCCACGTCTGTAAGGTGGGGCCGGTCTCACTGAAGTCTGTCCACCCTTCTCCAAGCTCTCAGAGGCCTGGCATTACAACTCCCAAGTGTTTGCCGTCAGAATACCTGTGGGTCCTTCAGGTCCTTACCTCCCCTTTAGCTGGGCCACCCATACTCACTGTCCTGGGGGTTAGCCCACTAAGCCCTTCAGCATTCAAGAGAACCTGGGGACTTTGTCACCTGGCAGTTCCAGGATCCCTGGTTCCCTCACTGAAACCTGTGCAGAAGAAAGACCAGCCTCTGCTCTGGCCCAGCTGTGCCCCTCCCCCACCACCTTGGAGCCTGAGCTGGCACACAGCAGACAAAGAGGGGGCACAGTGAGTGTCTCAGGGCTGAGACACCCTTGGCAGAGTCCCTGGTGGCTTGGTGATTTTCAGAGTGGCGAGTAAAACGTAAGTCCCCTGTTTGTGAGTCACAGGCAGGCTGTCCTAGATTCTAGAGTGCAAAGATGAGACATAAGCATGCTTACCTGGAGGGCAGGGGGAGGAAGCGGCTGCATGCACAGCCTCCGGGCCTAAATCCTGCTGCAGGCTAACTCTGTAAGCCTGGACAGTTACTCAGCTGCAGTCTCCCCATTAATAAATGGAGAGGTGTTAGTTAGTATCTGTCTCCTAGGGTTGTGATGAAGAAGTGAGTTCACATGTACAGCATGCTTAGAATAGAGCCTGGCAAATAAATTGTTAAAATATAAACTGTGGCATATTAAAAAGTTTTAAGCCAACATTTGAGCAAAAATCAGTTCAAATAGGGAAGCATCCAATCTAGCAGATATAAAGAGCTTGAGGAGCTGTAGAGAATGAAGGACGTCACAGGCAGAAGGAAGCAGGAACAGGAACTTGTACTGGGCAGAAAAGCAGGCTGGTTAGTGCGAGGTCACTTTCCTTTAGGCGATGGCAGGGCCTACCAGGCAGGTGACCTAACTAGGGATGACCAGAGGTTTCCTGATTGACTGGTTTAAGATTCCATTTCTGGGAGAGCCCAAACTGTAATTGGTTTGGTGACATGGGGCTTAGCATAAGCTACTCCATTTTGGGCCTATTGTCTTGTTTTGAACAACATAAACATTTGTTATTCTTGTCCTGACCTCAAAAGACTTACAGTTTGGAAGAGAGACTGACCTACAATTGTAACAGCATACGACACACTCCCTAAGAAGGGACCAGTGTCCTACGTAAGACTGGACCCCACAGTTTAGAAGCCATGGAGCCTCCAGGGATGTTCCCATTTTAAGCCCCCGACAGCTTCTGCTTCATAATTGGGGAAAGACTGCTCTTTGTTTGGGGAAAAATACTTAAAAGTTAAAGCTAGTAATTTCACCCATGAGCTAAATTGTCCTGTTTGTAGCTGTAAATGGTTGTCCTCCCTGGGAGCAGAATTACTTTGCAGAAGGTGATCCTGGTGACAAGGGAGGGCAGCTGATAACCAGAATGAGGGAGGGAGGAAGAGTTTACTGCCACCCCTGGGCCAGAGAGGCTGGGGGCAGGGGTGGGGTGGATCTTTGTGGAGGGCCTTGGTCACAAGAGGTGAGAACCAGAGAGTTGGCTGGGCCCAGATACAGGATAGCAGACCAGAGATGGAGAGCACCCTTTGGGCTGGCAGGGGGCACCCAGAGCAGGGGTGCACCTCCAATTTGAAGCTTTTCTGTTCTGCACTGTAATTCCCTCTTGCCATTCCCAACCTTTCTAGAAAAGTTTGTTTCCGGTCCTATTCATACTTTGTGGAGTCTCAGAGGATCCCATGCCTGTGGCAGTTGAGTCAGGAGAGAAAGAGCAGTGAGGAGAGACGAGATAACAGGACAGAGGAAAGTGGCTAGGAATATGTGGCACCTAGCTGCAGGGACAGCAATAACAGCTGGGCTGGAACCTGAAGACAAAGATGTTCTCAGAAATACTCCAGGGAGAGAAACTGGATAAATGACTGGTCTTCCTATGGTCTCAGCCCAAAGCTCCTTGGGCATCAAAGGCAAGGGTGCCCTCTGGGCTGGCGAACCTGTGGAATCAGGATTGACTCAGCAGCGGGGTAGGGAAGGCCGAGGCTCAGGGAGGTTTGCACAGATGAAGTAACTTTTAAGCAGAGTTTTGAAGGATGAATAGGAGTTTGACAGTGAACCAGATGAAGAAAATTATTTAAATTTCTCTCTCGTTCCACCCATCAAACACCAGCTGGGAAATTCACATAGGCCTTCAAGAAACCCCCAAATTCCAGCAGGACTAGGCCGGCACCCACTTGGAGCAGAAGAATGGGGTGGCCTTGGCCTTTCGGAGTCATTGGTGGAGAGGAACAGGTTGCTAGCTTCCTTGGGCTCCTCTGGGCTTTATAAGCCTGGCAATGAATGCCATTTCCAGCCGATTCCAGGCACTTCTGATTCAGTGGAGTGCTTATAGATTGCTTTTGTCAAAAAGCATGAATTCTCTTGGGGGCGAGGAGATTTATTCAGTCTTCATCTTTGCAGAGTTGGCTCTTATTTGCCGTTACCTGCGAAAATATATTTCTTGGGCCCGGTTCCCAGAGGAGTGATGCTAGGTCATTACTGCGTGAATTGTTAGGCCGTAAAGGAGCCATTCTTCATTCACCCGCAGCTCAGGGCTGTGCTGGGCACCTGGGTCATTGCAGGCGCTCCTGTCAGGACATCTGCTGCGGTGGCCACTGATGATGGCTCCGCACGTGCAGCAAGTGGACACCTGGGAGTTATTTGTGGGTGCACGTCCGCCACTTCTCCCTACCTCAGTTTTAACAGATGTGATGTGACAGAACCAGCGCAGCCAAGCAAAGGGACAGAGCGAGGTTGGCATTCAGTCTATCAAATACTAAGAATGTCTCTGCCTTGAGGGGGAATACAAGGGGCTCAGGCAGTAACTTGGGGTTACTTTTGCAGTAGTTATCCCCCCTTCCTCCTAGACAGCCCATCCCTACTGCAACCCCTTTGCACCCTCCTATCCTGCGCCCCCTGAGCCAGGTCCTGTTGCCCCAGGCCCCACTAGAGACACTGGAGACAAAGGGGAGAAGCAATGACTAAGCAGTTAATTCTGGAGGGGCCTAGCTCTACCCCCTCCCCCAAGGACGAGTTCATCTTCAGGATTAGGGCAGGTCTTTGTAGTTAAACCAGTGGTTCTGAATCAGAGCAATTTTGGCCCCCCATCTGCCCAACACACACACACTTGACAGTGTCTGGAGATATTTTTGGTGGTCACAACTGGAGGGAGGGAGGTTATTGGCAGCCAGTCGGTAGAGGCCAAGGATGCTGCCAAACATCTTACGATGCACAGGACAGCCTCACAACAGAGAACCACATGACCCCAAATGCCAAGAGTGCCAGACTGAGAGATCCTGGATTAGAGAGTTGGACTCTAGTCTGGCTAAGAAAGCCACCTTCTGTCCCTACAAGGAGGGGTGAGCCTGGGAGAAGGAGCTGGAAAGCAGGGCGGGGACCTTTGCATCCACCGTCCCCCCTCCGTTTGCAGGATGGTCAGGGATCTTTCAGGAGCAGTGCTGCTCACAGAACTTTCTGTATGCTGGAAGGTTCCATGCCTGCACTGTCTACTGTGAGAGCCACCAGCCACACGGGGCTATTGAGCACTTGAAATGTGCCTCCTGAGTAGGACTGAGGGCTGCACTTTCACCTTATTTATTTGCAATTAATTTACAATTAAAATTAAATAGTTTCAGGTAGCTAGTGGCTACCTTATTGAAAAGTCTATTTCCAGAGTCCTCAAAACTGTCCCCTCCCCACTCTGGGGTGTCACACCTGCTTGGGAGAGCTTCATTCACACTGAGGTGCTAATGGCAGGTGGGGAAAAGTCCAGCCTCCTTCCCGATTTCCATCTGAGTCAGGGTTCAAATTGGAAGTCAGAGGTGAGAGCAGGACAGCTCCGGGGTACCGCCCAGCTGCATGGTGGGGGCTCCCTGCCCTTGGAGTCTCTGCACCTCCCTCCATTTGCCTTCCTCCTGCTGAGGTGCCTCCTGCATTGGACAGATAGGACTGCTTAGCACAGGGCTGCTGAAGGGAACAGAACGGGCTCACCTTGCCTTCCAGAAGCTCATGTTCTCATGGGCATGGCAGACCCCTGAACTCAACCAAGGCAACAGGTGCCTTTTAGGGGAACCTACAGTGCAAAGCCCCCCGGAAATGGGGCAGGGATGGAACCGTGGTATTGGAGCAGAGACTGTGAAAGCAGTAGGGAAGTCAGCTCTGCAGGAATCTGCAGGCCTTCACAACATTTTTTCTGACATTTTAAAATCATGCTAGGAACAGTAATAGGAAGAGCCTGAGCCCAATCTTCCGCCAGAATCAGTGCTGCCCAGGGATTTTACCCTTGCCCCGTCATCAGCATTAATATTTTATCACAAAGCTTAGATATTACAGTAAGAATAATTCTAAATTACCTAAACCCCCTAAAAACTGTTGTGAGTGGAGCCTGAGAGGACCTCACACTGTCACCTGTAGGTCTGGTGGGGCCAGGAGGCCACCTCTTAGCCCCTCCTGCACTTCTGAGGAGCTTCGGCTGCCATCCCCCTGGGGTGACAGAAGCAGTGGAGCCAGAGCCAACCTCCTTACAGGGCACCAGTTTGGGGGACCTTCCCTCTCTAAGCCTTGGTTTAGGCCCTTAATGTTCTGCGCCTGGCCAGAGGCTGTCCTTCCCCAGCCTCGCGGCCTTTTCTTACCCCCCACCTTCTCTGTGCCTGCGGGGAGTGAACACCCTGAGGTTCCCTGAGACGGACTGGGGTCCAGGCACTGACAGGTGCCTGGCCTTTGGGTCTGCTTGTGCCCAGGCCGCTGGCTCTGCTGCAGCTGTGCGGTCAGCTTCCGGAGAGGAGCCGGGACCTTTTCTGTTACTTGACAGGGGCAAAGGCAAGGTGAGCTTAAAAGCTCAGCTACCAGAGGCACCTGCCCAGCGAGCTTCATCAGAAAAGCCAAACAAACAGATCGCATCTGTGCAGCGAGAGTGGACATCAGCGGGAAAGAATAGTCTGATGCACAACTCCCAGTTACCCACGACCTTCCCAAGGAAGTGGCTCTCCATGAAATTGGGTGACCCTAACTATTTTCAAGCACGAACTCAGAGGATTTCCAGAGCAGAGAATTCTGGAATGTTCCTTGATAATTTTAGCTGAGGTCACCCTCAGGAAACATTTTAAATGTACTTATATACCTCTGTAGGAAGGGGGAAGGGGAAGGGTCCAGGAGGAACGGATGGGGAGAGGGACGGGTGTGCTGTCCGCTGAGCTGCTTCACTGGGACACCCATCGCAGACGTGCTCTGAGTGTTCCTGTCGCCGTCGCTGCGGAACAGCAGGAACTGAGGGCCTCGCACCCTGACACAGGGTCTCCTCGAGCTCATGGAGTCTGTGGGCCGGGAATGCATTCAGGCCACAGGAAGGGATGGCTGGCCTCTGTCCGGTGCTATCTGGACCTCATGGCCAGGACGGGAGCTGTGCTGCTGATGGGGCCTCTGCATGGACCGGCTGCGACTTCTAGGCTTCCTCACAGGGTGGGGACTTCTTACTTAGGAGCTCAGGGAACCAAACACAAGTGACCCAGCAAATGAGGCAGAAGCTAAATGGACTTTTCTGACTTAGATGGGAGTCACTCTGTGCCACTCTGCCACAAGTCCATTCAGATTCAAGCTCAAGGGAGGGGATGTAGACCCCATCCCTCAAAGAATATGTGGCCACAGAAGGAAGAACAAATAGCTCTGAACCAAGTCAGCTAGAGGCTGATTAAATATATATGTATTTTTTCACTAATTGTACTTAGTCTTTTCATGTTATCCATTTTTTTAATTTTTAAAAATTGTGGTCAAATATATATATATATATATATGTATATATAGGTATATATATCATACATATATATATCATAAAATTTACCATCTTAACCATTTTTAAGTGTACAGTTCAGTGGCATAAGGTACATTCACATTCCACAGAACTCTTGTCATCTTGCAGAACTGAAACTCAGTCCCTATTAAACACCAGCTCCCCAGCTCCCCTTCTCCCAGCCCCTGGCAACCACCAGGCCACTTTCTGTGTCTACGCATGTGACTACTCTAGCTGCCTCGTGTAAGTGGAATCATGCAGTATTTGTCCTTTTGTGACTGGCTTATTTCACTGAATATAATGTTCTAGGGTTTATTCATATTGTATCACATGTCAGAATGTCCCTCCTATTTAAGGCTGAATAATGTTCCATTGTAAACAGATTCCACCACATTTGGTTTGTCCACTCACCTGTCAGGGGACACTTGGGCTGCATCCACATTTCGGCTACTGTGAAGGATGCTGCTGCGAGCATGGGCGTGCAGAGATCTCTCCGAGCCCCTGCTTTCATTCTTTTGGGATAGACCCAGAGGTCGCATTGCTGGATCATATAGTAATTCTATTTCTACTTTTTTGAGAAAACTTCATCCTGTTTTGCATAAGTGCTGCCCAATTTTACAGTCCCACCAATAGTGCACAAGAGCGCCCATTTCTGCACATTCTCACTACGCTGTTTTCTGTTTCGATAGGAAGCGGTGGTGCGAGGACTGGAGCCCGGCTGCGCGTCCCGGCCTCTTTCCGCGGGGTGGCTGGAGCTGAGAATCGCCCCTCGCCCAGCTCTCCCGGGGGTTCTCCTCCGCTTCGCCGTCCCTGCCGCCTTCTGCCTGCACCCTGGCACCCACCCTGGGCCGGGCTCGCTGGCCGTGGGGGGCGGGGGTCCTAACCAGGCGCGGGGACGCCCCCCAGTTAACCGGCCAGGGGAAGCAGCGGAGGGCGCGGTCTAGGAGCTGGGTGAAGGCTGAGCCTGAGGGCGAGACTGGGCGCCGGCCGCAGGGACTGACCCCCCGACCTCAGTCCGCGGGGAGCGCGCAGGGGGCGCGCACGGCGGCGCTTTGCTGGAGTTTGGGGGTGCTTCCCTCGTGTGGCATTGTCTCCGGGGCGCCCCTCCGCGCTCCCCCGGCCGGGCTCCCGCTCCGCCCCCCGCGCCTCGGGGTGAAGGCTGAAGTCGCTGTCGTTTCCTGCTCTTCCGAGGCCGCACGAGGCCCCCGGGACTCCGAAGGCGGGTGGCAGGCGCTCGATTGCGGCCCTTGGGTGCGGGGCTGCTCGCCCGGTGCCGCGAGAGGGCCCCTGGTGCTCGGGCCGCAGGCTGCAGGCGCCGCCCGCACGGGTCCCCCCGGGAGCCCGGCCCGCGGCCCCGCGCCCGGGAACGCCTGGATTCTCGGCTCGCTCCTGCCCCCTCGCGGTGGGTCGTGAGACGCACTTTCGGGTGCGTCAGGTTCCCAGGTCCTGCCGGGAGCAACGGCGAAGTGCAGGCAGAGGGGCGCTCTGTCCCCCACAACCTCACCCCACTTAATGATTTCAGTTGCTCCCCCGGCCGAATTCCCCTCCCCCGAGTCCCCAGAAAACACCTTGCAGCTGTGAGGCTGTGCCTATACCAAGACATTTGGGGGTGCTCAGAACCCAGGAAGAGGGACGAGGGAGGAAAGGGGCAGGTGGGTCTGGAGGAGAGAAGACCTGGGGACTGAGAGGTCGCTGGGAACCTTCTTGTTCCCCTTGCCGAGGCGGCTCCCTGCTTGCAGGCTTCTCCTTGGTGTTGCAGAGGCTCTGTCCACCTTCCTAATGGGGCCCTGGGCTCTTTCAGCCCCAGAACAGAAGTTGAGGCCTCAGGCCTGGTGGAGAGGTGGGACTGTCCCCTTACAGAGGCGGGGGGCACTTGGCCAAGGCCGGGCATGGGACAGCCAGTCCCCTGCATTATGGGGTCTTGTCTGGGCTGCTGCTAGTTCATGAGCCTGGGAGTCCTGGGGCGCCCGGTGGGCAGTGTTTGGACCTGAACCAGCAGGTCTCTGCTGTCTTCCAGGACCGTTTTGTTGGGGAAGCAGAAAGAGAGTGTGGGGACTGGGAGACAGAGATCCTTTGCATTTCAGGCTGGACCCACCTACCTCACAGGAATATGCCTGTGCCCAGCGCGCAGTGTTTGGACCTGATCCGGACTATTGTCCAGATGTTTCCCCAGGGCTGGAGGTGCTGAAAGTGTGTGGGGGGAACGCTGGGGAAGGATCTACACACCTGACACCTGGTGCAGCCCAAGAAGGAGGGGCTGACCAAGGCGGCTCTGCGCACCACAGCCCCTCAGAGTCAGAGCCCTTTCTAGGTAGCCAGGAGAGCTCCGAACCGCCAGGATGCCCTGTTAGTGAGATTACTCATGCTGCCAGGACAACATGACCAACTACTGGGATTACTTTGGGGACCCGCTGCTTAAGAACCACAGGAGGAAGGATGGGCTGGCTTAGTCTCAAACTTCTGATTTTGAAAAAATTCTAACATACAGAAAAATTAAAACAGTGGTTCAGTGACCACTCATTACTTGTCACTTGCATTGACCAGTTCCTAATATGTTGCCATCTTTGGTTCCTTTCCTTCCCTCCATAGAGATGATGTAACACAGATGTAGATTTGCAGACGCCCACACTTACCTGTGCGTGCGAACAGCCTGACAGCCACAGACTCTGACATCCCACCTGTGATCTGGACTGAATGTCTGTGCTCCTCCCAAACTCATTGTTGGAGCCCTAACTCCGTGTCCCAGTGTGATAGTATTAGGAGATGGGATCCAAGACGGCTCTCTCTCACCTTCTTTGTGCCATGTAAGGATTAATTAGAAGACCCAGAACAGGGTCCTCACCAAAACTCAACATCCTGGCACCCTGATCTCAAGCTTTCAGTCTCCAGAACTGTGAAAAATAAATAAATTTCTGTTGCTTATAACTGCTCCGTCTGTGGTTTCTGTTTCGGCAGCCAAAACTAAGACAACCTCCCAAGCACGTCAGCAGGCGTCTCTGAAAAACAAGGATGCTCTCCTGTAGAACCAGGGCACCGTTATTACACCTAAGCAAGTTAACACGTTTTTGTAATTATTCCCCAAATATCTTTGAAAGCTGATATTTTGGATCCAGGATTCAATGAAAACCACACATTGCGTTTACACATTATGGCTCTTTTCCTTTAGGACCTTTTAATTTCAAAGGCTTCCCCAGCCTTTTTAATTTACTTATTTGGTCTTTTATGGCATGCACATTTTGGAAGCATCCAAGCAGCTGTTTTGCAGAAATTCTCACACTTGGGGTTTGTCAGATCTCTTTCCCTATGAGTAAGACCAGGGTGAACATTTGGTGAGAACACCATGTGGGTTTGTGGGGTCTTTCTTAGTGTCTCTCTTCAGAAGCACCTGCCAACGGTTGTCCCACTGATAGTGAGGCTGAGTGTGACCACGTAGTTACGGTGGTGACTGCCAGGTCATCCATGATTATCATTACTGTTTTTGAGCTCACATGCTCCCACATTTGGTCAGTGGAAGCCCTTTATTCCAACTCCAGTGTCCTCATGACAGGACCTGATTAGCCTTTGGTAGATCCCTTGTTTCTGGTACGAGGTGTTCCAGATTCCCTTTGCACCTCCCAGCCCAGACCTGGAACCAACCATTTCTCCAAGGAGGCCCCTCAGAGGAGAAGGGATTCACAGACCTAAGATGGGGGTGCTGAGTGTGCCCATCACTACCAGCATAAGAGCCTCCAGCCACGGGTCCCGCTTCCTTGGATTGAGGTCTTCTTGCCCTTCCAAGAGGCTCTCTCTGACAGGAGCTACGTGGACTCCATGCCAGCTGCCTTTATCCCAAAATACTTTGAGCGTGACCGAGCTCAACACGTCAGCCATCCCCTCCGCCTCCTGCCTGAGTAGGAGCAGCCCTCTCTCCCTCACAGTCCCAAGGTATGACTCAGACACCTGCCTGCTGTCCCCAAACTGTAGCTCTCCACATGCTCCTAAAAGCCTTTGCTTTTGACTGTCGGTGAAGGGAGGAGTGGCCATCACCCAACAACATTGTCCAACAAAATCTCCTTCCCCTCCTCCCTGACCTCTACTTTCCTTAAAAAAAGCCAACAAAAAAACACCAAAGCAACGAAACTATTGATTGATTGATTTTAGAGAGAGGAAGGGAGGGAGAGAGATACAGATGTGTTGTTCCACTCACTCATTCATTCATTGGTTGTCTCTCGTATGTGCCCTGACTGGGGGCCGAACCTGCAACCTTGGGTATTGTAACAATGCTCTAACCAACTGAGCTGCCCACCAGGGCTCTGCTTTCCTTTCAACCTCGTTCCCGTGCCTCCTCTGAAGCCCTTCTTGGTGCTCTTGCTCCCCACCTTCAGCAGTGGTATCTCTTGTTCTGTGGCTTTAGCCAGAATGGAAAGCAAAGTGGTTCCATTTAAATACCCTCCAGAAGCTGTTTCTTTCCCCCTCCACAGGCCCCCCCCCCCAGGGTGGGCTGGGGTCTCCTCTCCAGCCCATGGAGGTGACTCAGGCACTTTCTGAAGAGACATCAGTGAGACAAGAAATGCTCTCAGAGGCCAAACAAATGGTGGCAGGTGGAGAAGGAACCTGAGCCGGGAGAGAAAGGTTTGAAGAAGGCTGTGTCCTCAGGGGACAGCCCGGGAGCTCTGTGGTCACACAGCACCACCAGAACCCTGTTTCTGACCAGGATGCTGGTGACCAGCCAGCGCCCCAGGACCCTCTGAGCAACCTGCTTGTCTGCTCTGAGAGCCTGCCTGCCTCTCGTGCTCTGGAAACCTCTGCTCGGCTGGCCCAGTTTGGATCAGATCCTTCTCTGAACCAATCACCATGCCCACTGGGATGCAGAGCTCACTGGCCAAGCAGAGTCAAGTGCTCCCCTGGAGCCACCTGGGCTGACAGTGGGGAGGAGGGACAGGAGGGGAAGGAGGGGGCAGGCTTGTCTGTCCCCTGGGCTGATGGTGATATGGAGGGGAGCATCGCTTCCTGGGCTCTGTGGGACCAGCTTGGAATTTTCTCTGCGCTCTGGCAGGAGTGGACATACCATCCCCTATATGTGGGACTTCCATGTGTTCTGCACAGCATGGTGGATCCACAACGGCTTGTAATTTCTGAAGAAGAACTGACACCTTAAATGACTAGAAAGGAAGTTCTCTTGTGTCATCCCTTTCATGGGACTCTTTGGAGAGAGCAGTTTACTGAGCAGCTCTTGTTGGCGGCGGGTCCTGTGGCTCTTTCTTCCTCAAACTCTTTTGGATCCCAAGTCATCTGTGTTGAAAACACCAGAAGGTGCAAGACACACGCGTTGGCAGGTTTTCTTAACTATCCACACGTCCAGCCTCACACGGAAGCTGACTCCTTTCCTCTTTCTTTAACCTGCAGGTTGGGCCTCATTTATTTTCAGCTTCTTGGCACATCCTTTCCCTTCTGGAACTAAAGGGAAGAATAGCTTTCTTTCTGCTAGGGTTGCTAACTGTTGGGGTGTCACCCTGGAGGTGCTGTGGGCCATCTTCACTCCTCATGAGAAGAGTCTCCCTGAGACTAAAGGCAACTGAGAGAAAAGCAGAGGCAAGAGATGGTGAAAATGCAATCAGGTGCTAGACACCATTTACATACCTGGATCAAGCTATGCCTGAAGCTGATGAGTCTATTCAGGACTTTTCATTGATGTGAGCTGCAATGCAAACTCAAAGGCCCTGAAAATCTAGCCTATTCCTTACTTCTCTCCTTTTTTTTTTTTTTTAAAGAAGTCTTTATCAATTTAAGAGAGAGGAAGGGAGAGGGAGAGAGAGATAGAAACATCAATGATGAGAGAGTCACTGATCGGCTGCCTCCTGCACGCCCCCCACTGGGGATCGAGCCAGCAACCCAGGCATGTGCCCTGACCAGGAATGGAACCGCAATCCCCTGGATCCTAGGTAGATGGTCAACTACTGAGCCACGCTGGCTGGGCGTTACTTCTCTTCTAAGTACAATCACAGGCCTTAGTATTGGGTGAGATCTTCAGATGCTGTCTGAAGGAGATCGCTCTCGGTCAGGCCCCACACTGGACGCTGGATCCAGCAGGGAATCAGGCACAATCCTGCCCGCAGGAAGCTCCCAGCCTAGTCAGTAGCAGCTGTTCTGCCCCTGATCCCACCCTGATTCTACACCCTCATTTTTTAAAACTGGACTTAGAGCAGGTTTTTAGAAACTCTGTGGTTCCCACAAGCATTCCTACAATCTGCTTTCAAATTGGCTTCATTTTCTGTTGTATTGTCCCCATCCTATAGATCCCTTCATATCCCCACCCCTTGGAGAAAGGAGAGAAGAAAGTAAAACAGAGGGTCACTGGCTGGGGGTGTCGTGTGGTCAGGGAAACCTGGCCTGTCTCCTCCAGAAACCAACCGGCTACAGTAAACCAGGGTGGTGAGCACAGCAGTGGGACATGGGACCGAACTACCAAAAATTCATGACATCGGCACGTAAATGGTGAAACGTGTCACAGTTCTATCTGTCCTGGGACAGTGCCAACATCACAATTTTAATCATGAGTGTTGAATATAAGTCAAAGCTGGAGAGGTGTGAAAATAATGATACGAAATTGAAGTGAACTAAGAAACGCAGGTATCAGCCTCTCCCGCTGTGTCCTGAAGGCAGAAGCGTTGCAATGGCCGGGCGTTTGTTTAATAGCTGTTAGATGAACCACATGGAACTGCCGATGCTCAACCGTTTTGGACCCATAAATACAGCAGTTTCATATGGTCCAAACTACTCCTGCTGTGATCTTGCAAAACTGGATATTCTAATGAAACGTATTCTGATTGATAATGTAAAATTCAGATATCCCGGGATCCTCCTGCCACAAACACCAAATTTGATGTCAGGGTCATTTTGGTAGTCATGTTGGTCTTGTTCGGGTGAGACAAAGCCCTGGGATGTCGCCCACCTCAGGAAGGACACTGCCCCACACTGCGCGAGCTGGCGTGGGGAGGACCTGACAATAGCTGGAGGACTTTGTAAAAACCTTGTAAAGTCTCTCCTCTGAGCCAGCCTTTTAAGAAGTGTTATTCTGTGTGATTTGAATTAAAGGTCCCTTACTGGCCCTGCTTCCACGAGCTGGCCCCGGTCATTTGCTCTTAAGAGGTGCAGACTTAGGGGCACAGAGATAAATACTAGGCGCCCTTCCTGTTCCCCTCCCTCTCCCAGGGTGTGTCATTGAGAGCAAAGTGCCGACCGTGTCCAGCAGCCTCCGGCCAGGGGGCACAGGGCTGTTGACGGCCTGGCCCACCTCACCCGCCAGCATCTCCCGGCCCCCCTCCAGGCTGGTGCTCTTGCCCTCGCTCAGGCAGAGAGCACCACCTTCTTTTATTTGTTTAAGATTTATTTTTCTTTTTTATTGATTTTTAGAGAGGGCAGGAGAGGGGGAGAGAGAGAGAAACATTGATGAGAGGCCTGTTGCGTGCCCCCTTTGGGGATCGAGCCTGAAGCCCGGGCGTGTTCCCTGGCCCAGAACTGCACCGGCAGCCTTTCTGTGCACGGCTGACGCCCAGCTAACAGCCACAAGCATCCCGCTCCTCTTCGCCGCCTCTGCTGTCCACAACCCGTCACCTCCCTGTCATCCAACGCCTTGGTGACGCGTGAAGAAGCCATGCCGCGGAAGGGAAAGGGGAAGGCAAGGAGGCCGTGAAAGACGAGGACCGCGAGCTGCTGCTGGGAGCCCAGGGACCTGCCAGTCTTGCCCATGACCCCGTTTCCAGGCGTGGCGGCCGCTGGTGTTAGCGAATTCTCCCTCGTGGCCTCCCCCCTGGATTTCCAAGTGTGAGCCGGAGCACAAACCCACGGCCCGGCGCTAAGCCACCGCGCTGTCCACCCGCCTGCAGCATGAGGAGAGGTGAACGGTCCGAGAGGCCGCGGCATCCAGAACAAACACAGCGGACCGCCATCCGGTTGCCCTGGGGTTCGCCGTGGCCACACGGCTTAGTGGGATGTAAGAGGCAGCACATGCTCCAGGAGGCAGCTTCAAGGGAAAGAATGTGCCTTGCCTGATGTCTTTTTTCTTTCTTCATGCTGGGATGTGGATGTGATGGCCGGAGCTAGAGCAGCCAGCTTAGTGCACGAAGCCGTACCCTAAGAATGGTGGAACAGAGAGAGAGAAGGAACTTGGGTTCTTAAAACTTGGTGGAACATTTCTGCCTTGCCAACACTGAACTTTCATATAGGAAAGAAAGAAACCTCCGTCCTATTTTAGCTTCTGTTATTTTAGGTCTCTGTGACAAACAGAATAATCTAATCGAATTGTTACATGTGGCTTTCAACCCACTCAGCCTTCATCCAACTAACACATTCTTCTAAAGTTGAAGCAGGTGGCAAAAAGACACAGGGGAGGAGAGGAGGCAGGCTCTAGCCCACATATTTAACATTTCTCAAGTGGACTTGTTTCCTCTATTCCAGGACACCGGGCCTCTGGTGCTGCCTGACTCCCTTCTTTTGGCATGCTGGTGCGGGCCTGGTCGGTGGGAGCAGATTAGGCCCAAAGCTGGTGTGACATGAGCGGCCCTGCCCTCGAACTTCAGGTGATGCATGGAGGCAAAAATGTGGACCACTGCGAGGAGCAGGCAAGTCCGGGGCTGGGCTTTGAGGGTGAATGTGGTGGTGGGAGTGCGTGTTGGGGAGCCCCAGAAGGATGCCCACCCTGGGGTGTCTGCCCAGGAAGGCCAGCTCTATTTCAAGGCTGGGATAAAGCCAGGCTGACAGGTTCCCACCTGCACCCAACAACATTTCCTTCCCCAGAGGGTCTTTTCCCCTCTCTTCCACCTCCTTGGTAGTGGGGGGCTCAGGGCAGGAGACAGACCCAGAGGGGGGTCCCTATGATTATGTCCAGGACAGCCCTTCACCCTGAGCACAGAGTGAGCACTGACCACGCATTACCTCCTTCGTCTTCACTGATCCTGGTTGACCCAGAATAAGGTCAGGCAAGGGCCACAGGGTGCCCAGGAGTCCAGCCACGGGCCAGACCCACGTGCAGGTCCAGGAGCCTCAGGCCTTCCTAGCAGGCGCCCATTGCCTTCCTTACCTCTCAGGCCAGTGGAAGGTGGCGCCTTCCCCTTCCTCGCTCTCTCCTTCCCTTTCCTTTTAATCTCACTATCCCTCTCTCTCTTTTCTTCTCTTTCTTACTTATTTTTTCAGCTGTGGTAAAAGATACGTAACATAAAACTTACCGTCTTAACCATCTGTAAGTGTGCAGTTCAGTGGCATTAAGCACATTCACATCCCTGAGTGCCATCACTGCCATCCACAGAACTCTGTGTTTTTTTTTTAAATATATCTTTATTGATTTCAGAGAGAGGAAAGGAGAGGGAGAGAGAGACAGAAACATCAATGATGAGAGAGTCATTGATCAGCTGCAGCCCGAAACCCGGGCATGTGCCCTGACCGGGAATCGAACCCGGATCGCCTGGATCCTAGGTCGACGCTCAACCGCTGAGCCACGCCCGGAGCCACGCCCGGCCGGGCCACGGAACTCCTTATCTTGTAAAACTGAAACCTGCCCCATTAGACACTCACTCCCCATCCCCTCCCCGCCCCTGGCAACCAGTGCTCTATGTTCAGTCTCTGTGGTTTTAACAACTCATGCAGGTGGAATCCCACAGTATTTGTTGTTCTGTGACGGGTTTATTTCATTCAGCATACTATCTTCAAGGGCCATCCATGTGCAGCGCGTGCCGGAACTTCCTTCCCTTTTAAGGCTGAGCAATGTTCCATTTCGCGTCTCCAGCACGCTGCTTACTCACTCACCCGTCGGCGGGCACCGGGGCTGCTCTCGCCTTTCAGCTGCTGTGAGTAACGCAGCCGTGAGCATGGCGTGGAAATATCTCTTTGCTTTCAATTCTTTTGGGTGTATACCCAGAAGTAGAATAGCTGGATCATATGGTAATTCTACTGTTAAGTTTTGAGGACCTGTCGTAGGGTTTTTCACAGTGGCTGTGTCATTTTACGTTCTCACCAAAAGCACACAAGGATTCCGATTTTTTCACATCCTTGCCAACACTTGATAATTTCTGGGGTGTGTGTGTGTGTGTGTGTGTGTGTGTGTGTGTGTGTGTGTGTTTGTAGTAGCATCCTAATGGGTATGAGGCGGTATCTCATTATAGTTTTGATTTGCATTTCCCGAGCTATTAGTGAGGTTGAGCGTCTTTCCATGCGCTTACTGGCTATTTGTATATCTTCTTCGGAGAAATGTCTATTCAATTCCTTTGTCCATTTTGAATTCGGCTGTTAGTTTTTTTGATGTTGAGTTTTATGTTCTTTACGAATTCTGCATATCAGTCCCTTATCAGATACATGACTCACAGACTGTTCTGCCATTTTGGGTGCCTTCTGTTGTGTTGATATTGTCTTTTGAGGCACAGCATTAAAAAAACTTCATAAAGTCCAACTTGTCTGTTTTTCCTTTTGCTGCCTGAGCCTTTCATGTTATACCTGAGAAATCGTTGCCAAATCCGATGTTTTGAAGCTTTGCCCTGCATTTTCTTCTAATAGGTTTGTAGTTTTAGCTCTTACGTTTAGATCTTTGATCCAGTTTGCTTTTATTTTTGTGTAGGTTGTTAAGTAAGGGTCCGACTTAATTCTTTTGCATGTGGGTATCCAGGTTTCCCAGCGCCATTTGTTGAAAGGACTGTCCTTTCCCACTGAATGGTTTTGTCAAAAATCACCTGACCGTGTATGCGAGGCTTCACTTCCAAGTTCTTTGTTCCATTCCATTGGCCTCCACGCCTGCTTTATGCCAGTACCACGCTGTTTGGATTACAGTAGCTTTGTAGTAAGTTTAAAATTAGGCCGTGTAAGCCCTCTAGCTTCCTTCTTTTTCAGGATTGCTTTCACTGTTCAGGGTCCCTTGGATTTTCCATATGACTTTTAGGAGGGGGTTTTTCTATTTCTGCAAAAGGTCACTGGGATTTTGACAGGGATTACCTTGAATCTGTAGATGGCTTTGGGTAGCGGTGACATCTTAACAATATCAAGGCTTCCAATCCAAGGACTTGGGATATTTCCATTTATTTAGTCTTCTTAAATTTGTTTTCCTTTTAGTCCATCTAGCTAAACACGGACTAAGGCAATTTTGTTGATCTAGTCAATTTTCTGGATCTCTTTTTTCTCCTTCTTGATTAATTTATTACAAAATAAAGTTTAATGGCTGATATAACACCTATGTACCCAGAACACAATGTCATAAATCAATCCACCCCCACAGCGGACACCCCAGGCATCTTTCCCTGTCCCCACCTCCACAGGCCACCCCGAGTGCGGTGCTCACCATTCACATGCGTGTCTTCATGTTCTCTAGGGCGCAGGCATCGCCACAGCGTTCACATTGTTGCTTCCCATGCCTTTAACTTTTATATGACTGGGCAGCCTTTGGTCTCCACAGCCCGTCTCGGTGTTATGTAGAGCCTCGGCCTTGTTGGAGTGTAGAAATCTAGTCCATTCATTCTCATTACTATAGGGCAGTGCTTTCTAGTAATACACCATGACCGAGTCACCCCCTCTACTGACCCTTGTCATTTACATTGGTTCTGACAAACCAGGTAGCTCTGACCATTTGGGCACGTGTCTCCTGGTGCATCCGTGGGGTTGGTTAAGGTGTGTGCACCAAAGAGGAGCCCTGCTAGGTGGAAACACAGTGACAGGGCTGGTCCTCAGCTGTGCTCAAATGTGCAAACGCGTCCTAAAGTGGTGGCACAATTCTACACTTCCACCAGGGGGCGCACGAGAGCTCTCCTCTAGGAGCCTTATCACAGGACTTGAAGGGGTGAGTTATAATCCTGAAACTTTCAACACAGTTTAATTCTGCTCTTTGATGGAACACTGATAACCATAAAATTATGTCCCCACAAATATTTAATCATGCTAAGATTGATCTCAATATAATGCTAAGTGAAAAGAGTCCAAGAAACCGCATAGAACCTGTGCATATAACCAAAGAACACGAGGGAATGTAATGGTGGGCGAGTTTTATTTCCTTCTTTATTCTTTTTGTATTATCCAAATTTTTCACAAGATGACCCCATACTGCTTTGGCTGTCAGGGAAAAAAATGGGCAAATATAATGATGGTTTTTAAGCAGCAACAGTGAGTATGTTGGGAGATGAGATGGAGAGACCTCAAAGCTGGGGAGAGAGAAGTGCCACATTGCGGGGACAGGCATTGGGGCACATGCTGGAGGCAGCAGTGGAGGTGAGATCCAGGCTCAGAGTGCGAATCCTGCTCTGAACTGACAGCCCAGGCCCTGGGCCAGGACAGAAACCTCTCTGGGCTTCTTTCTCCACTGTGACCAGGGCATAGAAATGGTATTAGCCTCATGGGCAGTTGTGGGCTGATCAGATATGTGATTTGCTGAGAATCAGGCAACAGGCACGGGTGCTCTATAACAGGCAGCATCGTTGTTAACAGCAGAGAGTTGTCTCAGCAGGAGTGGGGGAGCAGACCTTGGATCTAGGGACACTGAGATGGACCTGAGGGGACAAAGGTGATAAAATGACCTTAATGCAATTTGTGGAAAGGGAAGGCTGCATTCTGAGTGCCCAGGAGCCACAGAGCGAAGGGGAGGAGCTGGTTCTGCCCACGGCCATCCTCCATGTACCTGCCAACCCAAGCTCACCCTCTGCCCCAGGCTCCGTCCCCAGTGCCAGGCCTCACCATCACCTGGCGGGGACACACACACACACCCAGTTCCCGGAAGGTGAGCGGTTTCCTCAGTCACCTGGTTGGAGTACGCAGTTCAGTGCAAAGGCTCTGCTCAGAGACGACAAGCTGCCACCTGCCCCCCGCAGGCAGGGAAAGGGAAGGAGGGTTCCCAGCCCCACGGCTGACCCAGCACCAGGAGGACACTCCTCACTCTGTTGAAGGTATCAGAGTAGAGGTGTGAGAAGCAGAGGCTGCTGGCACCTGCTAGCCATCCTTCATTGGAGGAGTGGGACCTCTGCTCTGCCTCCCCGTTGTCCCCTGGGGCTCTGCTGGTTTCTCCTCGGCAGGGAGGGGCCATGAAACCACTCAGCAGCATCCACCAAGTGCTGCCATGTGCCAGGCTCTGCTCTGGGCACAGCAGCATGGCAGGAGAAGGGACAGAGCCACTCTCAGGCTGGGCTCCAGGAGAGCCTAGTGCTCTCTTGCTCATTTGGCCCTGCCTGGATTAGGAATGCTTCTGTGTGCTCTCAGGTGGGAGCCCCACTGCCCCCCCCCCCAGCTTACCCCCTTTTGGGCCCTTTAAAGCCCAAAGCTAAACTTGAGCTCGCCTTGGTCATGAATGGTGACGTGGCCCCAGGAATATCAAAGACAAAGGAGACCCTGGCCCAGCTAGCTCCCAGAACCTCCCCACCCCAACCCGATTCTGTGTTGTCATCGTGCGGGTGGGAGGGGACAGGAGGATGCGGTGTGCTGGGCTCTTTCAGCCTGGTCTCTGCTCAGGCCTGGAGCTCATGGGATGTGGCTTCTGCTCCTTTTTCCAGCCCCAGGTTGCACCCCCACCCCACTCGCTGCCCCGATACTTCTGCTGAGGGGAGACTCCTTTCAGGAGGAATGTCCTGGAACTTCTCACTAGCTAACAACCAAATGAATGCTTATCACTGCTTATAAAGTGAAATTTTTCACATCGAAATGCTGCCTGTTTTCAATTCCACAAAGCATTTGAAAAGTGATTTCTTTAGCAGAAGGATGACAATGTATTTATAGCTCTGTGTAAGAGAAGCACATGGATGTGGAAGACTAGGAGCCAATGGCCGGCTGCTGGGCACGTCTCATTCATTACCTGGAATGGTTAAGGCAGTGAAGGAGCTTGTGCCGCGCCAGCGCTCGGGATCGGGCGTGATGGATCGTTCGGCCCAGCTCCTCTATGTCACGCTTCGGTTTCTCCAGAAAGTCACGTAGGCCGCTGCGAAACACAACACGCTCGCCTCTGGGTAACAGAGAAACTGATTTCACCCGAATCGTTCGGCAGGCGGGCTGGGTGAGTGGGAAGAGCTGAAAACATAACATTGACCAGAACTAAACAAGAGAATGAGGTGAATCCTAGTCACTGCCTTCAGTTATGCGATGGCCCTTTTTGCTTGGCCGTCACTGTTTTGATGTTGAAACTGTCAGAGACACACAGCAGCTTTTGTTCGTATAAGCAAGTGGGCAGACGAGGTGAGCTCTCCCTCACAGTGTAAAAGATGTTTAAGGGTGGCTCTGCTTTCTCACCAGGGGCCTCGGACACGCTCTCTTTCCTTTTGGTCGCTTCCAGTTCGCCCCGTGGGTCTCACTCAGCCTGTGTGTCTCCTCCCTACCCTGCAGGCTGAGCCGGGCGACCCCCTGACTTTGTGCTCACTCCTCTCTCTCCCACCAGGCCCCATGGGCCCCGGGAGGTCACTGACTGTGTCTGTCTCAGTAGTTGTGTCCCCAGCCCTGGCCACAGCACCTGGTGCACAGAAGGGACACAACAAACACAGCACAGGTTGCTGTCAACTCAGCTGTGACAGGCAGGTCCTGTCTACCTGTCTGCCTGCCTGCCTGCCTGCCTGCCTGCCTGTCTGCCTACCTGCTTACCTGCCTGCCCGCCTGCCTGCCTGCCTGTCTGCCTGCCTGCCTGCCTACCTGCCTGTCTGCCTGCCTGCCTGCCTACCTGCCTGCCTACCTGCCTGCCTACCTGCCTGCCTGCCTGCCTGCCTGCCTGCCTGCCTGCCTGTCTGCCTGCCTGCCTACCTGCCTGCCTACCTGCCTGCCTACCTGCCTGCCTACCTGCCTGTCTACCTGCCTGCCTGCCTGCCTACCTGCCTGCCTGCCTGCCTGCCTGCCTGCCTACCTGCCTGCCTACCTGCCTGCCTACCTGCCTGCCTACCTGCCTGCCTGCCTGCCTGCCTACCTGCCTGCCTGCCTGCCTGCCTATCTACCTACCTACCTACCTGCCTACCTGCCTACCTGCCTGCCTGCCCGCCTGCCTATCTGCCTGCCTAACCCTCCTGGCAGGACACAGTTCATCTCACTGAGCTCTACACAGTGCGCCTTCTGCAATTGTCCTCCCAGTGCCCCCACCCTTGCAGTCTGTCCTAGGTAGACTTCCCTTCTCACCTCCTCCAAGGACAGGCCCTTTCTCCTCAAACCATGTGTTCCAGACTCATCCCTTCCTTAAAGAAAACTTCGCTCCCCTGGAGGCCCCTCTCTGGAGCTCATCCTCTCTCCTTCCCCTTGGCTGATGAGTCCCCTGGGAGATAATTCACACTGGCTGCCTCTGCTTCCACCTCCAGCCCTAGGCAGTGTCCCCTCTGCCACCTCACCAGCACTCAGAGTGGTCATCACCAGTGCTCAGCCTTAGCCTCTGGGCCTTCACGACAACTTCTGGGTCTTCGTGGCTCCGTCTGACACGCTGCTCAGCCCTCCATCCTGCCTTTTCATTTTTTTGAAGTCAAGTTTTATAGAAGTGTAACTTATGTGAAGATGCAAAGATCACAGGGTCCTCCCCTCAGACCCAGAAGGCCCTTGGGAACTTGTCCAGTTACGATTGTCCCCTCCACCCCACAATGAAGCGTGAGGCCCCCTCTACACCAGGCTACTAGGCTGCATGTAGCAAGGAAAACCAATTAGATGCAAAAACAGCCTCTGTGCTCTGAGACCAGGCTCTGTCCTTGCCGGTGCTCTGTCCTTGCAGGCACCCTGTCCTTACAGGCGCTCACTGGGGACCTGTCTGAAGCCATCACCTCCCCTGACTTGTCACAGATGCCTGTCCCGGCCTTGTCCGGCCAGCTAGCTCCCACCTGTCTTTTAAAGGGGCAGCTTCCTCCCAGCTGCTGGGCATGTGACCAGGTGTTGTATGGAGGGTGCAAGATTGTGAGGTCCCTGAGGTGGCCTGGCCTGCAGTGGATAGAGCATGGACTCAGTTTCCCCCCTGGAAAGTTAGTGGAGGGTCAGGTGGCTGCAGCAGCCAGAGCTCTAACGCCTGATTGGCCAGCACACCGGGACTCCTGCCTTGTCTCCTTTGGAAAGTTACTTTCGCTTCCAAAGAAAACCTTTTCTGCATGAATCCAAAGTAATCAGCCATCTCCTCCAGTGTTAATGAGAAATAATTGTGTATAAGAAAGGGGCCCTTGAGGCTTGTCAGGAAAGGAGCCTCTTCCTCCTACCTTGCAGTTGGGGCCCATTTTTACTGGTTCTCCCCTTGCAGCAAGCCCCAGGCCAGCCCCCAGCACATGGAGGTGACTCACCTGGCAGCACCCCTGCCTGCTGGCCGGGCTCCCGAATGCTGCTTCTCCATCCCTCACCTTGTTCTGTGCGATACAGAGGACAGCTCCCGGGACACATTCCAGGTCCTGCTCAGCTGGCCTGACCTTCACACTGAGCTGGCCCTGCCCTTTGTCCTGAGGAGCCTCCAGTGATGCTGTTTGGTATGGAACCGGCTCCATACAGAGACATCAGCTCTCGGTTAGAGTAGGACCAAAGGAAGCACCAGGCCAAGCTCTGGAGCCCCAGCCTGTGCCGGGCCCCACAGACATTCGTGTGCTGGGCCGTGCGCTGGGCGTTGCCCTGTGCAGCGTGCTTGCTCCGTGAGGAGGCAGCTCCTGGCTGCGCAGCTACTGGGCTGACCATGGGGACAAGAATCAGTAGCAGTTTCGGTTTACGACCAGCCTCCTATATGCCACATATGCTCATCCAATGGCCCTGTAAGGGATGGAATATTATTTCCATTTTCCAGGTGGAAAAACAAGTTCATAGACTTGTCCAAGGTCAGTTACTAAGTAAGTGCAGAGTTGTGATTTGAAACTAGGTTTTCCAGACAAAGATGGCCCCTTCCCAAGCTGCTCCTGACCACACGCTCCTTGGGATCCCCCCCCACCCCAAGCAGATGGTTTGGGGGAACAGTAATATGCATGTTGGCCACCAGGTGGCACCCAGATGCCACAGTCGGGACACCTGATCCCAAGGTAGCTCCTCTCAGAAGACGGTCAAAGGCCGCCTGGGAGGCCAGGGATGGTGGATTTTGTGCATCTGACTTGTCTCTTCTCCAGGGATCCGGGTGTGTTTGAGGCTCGGGCAAGAATGAGAGGGCACAGACCTAGAAGACCCAGCACAGAGGGCCCGTCTGTGTCCCAGCTACCATCTAGGAAATCTACAGCAGGGAGGCATTACTTTTAAAAGCTTGATCTATCCCTAGATCTTCACCATTCAGCACTTCTCATCCATACACACTGCCCCAAGCACATTAAAAGACATTTAAAAGGCATGATATATAAGAAAAGAGTAAAAAAAATTACACACTTGTTTTTCTCAATTGAAGTTTACACACATCGGCCCATAAAACTCCACCCGTGTGGCTTACAGCAGGTGTATGCCCGACCGGGGGGCGTGGACCCACAGGCGCAGACCATTTTCCAGGTTGACACTTGTCTGATATCCAGGCTCTGGGCTGAGCCCTCGGGGCAGCTCTCTCTCCATGGCTGACATCTCATGATATGCTGTTGACCCCTACTTTTTAATCTTTTATAAAGTGTAGATTCAGGTATGCAAGGTGGGCCACTCGCTTGATTTTCTATAACTCAGCCTCATTTCTGTTTCATGTGCCTGTTTTCCTAGGGTTCTGTTTGCCGATTCCCCACTGACTGCAGGCTGAAAGTGAATAAGAGGAGTGGGATGTGTGCGTGTGTGAGCATGTGTGTGTGTGATGTGTGTGTGACGTGTATGTGATGTGTGTGTGCATGTGGATGTGTGATGAACGTGTGTGATATGCGTGTGTAGTGCATGTGTGATGTGTGTACTGCATGAGTGTGATATGCATGCATTGCATGCATGTGAGTGTACTGCATGTGTGTGATATGTGTACTGCATATGTGTACATGTGGGTGTACTGCATGTGTGTGAGAGGAGAATCTGGTTTTGGATTTCATTTGTGCTCTGCTCTGTGGGCCCCTCTGTCATGGGTCCCCAGTCCCTCAGGATCGCAAGGTCTCCCTGTAGCTTCTCTGCCACCCTTGGAGAGGTGAGAAACCGTGGGGGGCCTCTGCCAGGGCACAGGAATCCCTCACGCTCGGATGCAGCCTCCCCCTCCTGGAGCCCTCCCTGGGGTGGGTTCAGGGCCTCCTGCCCGCAGGTGCTGGAAGTCTGTCGGGGCTTCTCCATTCGGGACCCCCACATCTATGCTCATGCCTGCCTCCCTGCTCACCTCAACCATTTTCTGGCCTTGGTGGGGGATGGACAGAATAACACTGTCCCCCCGCCTCCTCTTATCCAGCAGCTTATCTGAGCAGGAACGTGGTCCCTCCCATACAGTAGACATTTGGAAGACAAAGGCCAGGAGAGCACAGCGCCTCTCGGCTCTCCGCGGTGTGGGCACGTTTTGGTTGTCCTGGTGACTTGGGCGTGTGGCTGGCTTGTAGAGGGTGCTAGGCATCCTGCAAAGCAGGCGGTGGTATGTGTACAAGGAGATGGCCTCTCAGTGTCCACAGCATCCCCATTGTGGGACGGCAGGACCGGAGCACATTCGCTCCGAACCCTGCAGGGTCCCACCCCAGCTTGAGTAAGAGGTAGGACAGGGAGGAAGGACAAAGGTGAGCTGTCATTAAACACGCATGCTTCCTGAGGGCAGGTGGGGGCCCTCCTGGGAGAGGTGGTGAGGGGGCCCGGCCTGAGATGGGCTCTCCTGGGGTGGAGGGCGGGGGCGGCCAGTGGGACTCCCGACTGAGAAGAACCTCTGAAATCAGGGTGTGGGCAGCAGAGGGCTCAGAGGAGTCGCCTGGGGAGGCCCTGGGACAGCCTGGGCAGGGCTCAGGCCCAGAGGGGAGGTTTTGGAAGGCAAGGCAGGGAGAAGTACTGGCGATTCAGGTGGGCGTGCTCCTTCCTCTGTCTGGCTGAGCCTGTTTGGGGCACTGTTTTAAACCAGGTTTTATTTTGGAGAATTTCAAACCCATACTAAACCGGACAGAAGAGTACAATGAACCCCTAGTCTCACGTCATCAGCCCTCCCCCCGGGCCAGCCTGCCCAGCACACCCGCACCCACACCCCCTCCACTATTTTGAAGCAAACCCCAGGTGTCCTATCATTTCATCCAAACATGTTTCAGTGCCATCTCTAAGAGGCGGCAGGGCCACAGCAGCCGCAGCCGGCCGGGCTCGGGCCTCCAGGTCTCCGAGGGGCAGGATTTCCTCTCCAGTTCGAGTCAGGGTCCGAATGAGGTCCTCAGAGCGACGGAGCAAGGCACCCCCGGTTCTCTTCTGTCTTTCGTTTTTAAACTTTTCATCTTGAAATAATCTCAGACTTACAGGAAAGTGGCAAAAATAGCACAAAGAACTCCCCCTGTACTCTGCACCCAGATTCGTCAGATGTTGCCACTTTCGGTCCGTAACCCGGCGCCACGGGGAAAACCAGGAGCTGGGCGCGCCGCCGACGCTGTGACCTCGCCTCCAGATCTTACTTACATTTCACCAGCTCGATTGTCTGCTTTAACCTGGAAATTCCTCAGTCTTGCTTTATTCCATTTTTGGGGAAGTGTACCGACCAGTTATTTTGTAGAACGTCCATGTGTTTGTAGGATCTGGGCTTGTCTGGTTTCCTTGTGATTAAGTTTGGTTCGTGTTTTTGGCAGGAACCCCTCAGAGGGATGTGGCATCCTCCGCAGTGTGTCGCTGGGGCCACAAGATGTCCAATTCCTCTGCTATGAAGCTACTCTTTTCCCCTTGGTAATTAAGGGGTACTTGTGGGGACATGATTGGAGACTATGTGAATGCTTATTTTTCATTATATTTCTGCCTATGGTTTCATCACCCATTGATTAGAACTCGTGCTTGAAGCAATGACCGCTGAGGAGTTTATTAAAGAGTGAATTTTCTGCGTCCGTCATTCCTTCTGCATTTGACACTTGAAATTCTTGGGAGAGGAAGAGCTTTCCCCATCTCTCCCCATCTCCCCTCGTTTACGCATTTATCTGTTTACACCTGGGTAACTCGTGGGTTCTTGTTTTATCCTGGGGCTTATGGCCATTGCTATCATTATGGATTTTGTTGTTCAGATTGTACCAGATTTGGCACTAAGAACTCCTTCAAGTTGGTGTCAACGTCCTCTTGACTCGCCCTCACCGTCCCGAGTGTCTCCCTGCTCGCTGACATTACACGATGTTCCAGGCGCATCTTGTACTTTTGCTGACCTGGCCCTGGAATGAGCTGTTTCTCTCGGGAGCCCTGGTTCCTTTCGCTGAGAACAGTTTGTAGAAACAATGTGGTGCTGGTTGCGCTCGTTGCTGCTGGGGCCTTGCGGCTTCTGGGCCCCTCAGCTGATAGAGCTAAAAACGTGCCAGTGGTCCCCTCTTATCCCGGGGGACATGCCCTAAAAGCCCCAGTGGATGCCTCAAGCCACGGATAGCCCTGAACACTGTCTATACTATACATACACACCCACCTATAATAAAGTTTAATTAAGAGAGTAACAACAATAACTAATAATAAAATAGAACAATTATAACAAAAGGCTAATGAAAGTTATGTGAATATGTCTCTGTCTGTGTCTCAAAATACCTTACAGCACTGTCCGCGCCTTTCCCTTAAAGGAAGCCTTCCCAGCTTCGCTCTGCGGGACAAAGATCTGACGCCAGTGGCTCTGTGCTTGTGCTTTGGGGCCATGATTAAGTAAAATAGGGGTCATGGTTGAGTAATGGAAGGGTGACAGGAACACAAGCACAGCGATACCGCAGTAATATATACATACATACATATAATTCATATGAATCAATATCTATAAAATTTCTGTATATATATGAAAAACGAGATCCTGCCAATGATACAGGTAACTCCAACCCCACACCACAGGCTCCTTCTAGCGTCTCCCTTTCCTTACTTGCAACTTTTTTCTCCAACTTGGATCTCGTTATCTGCAGTATAGTTACTCGTTTGCTTAGATCCAGGATGCACATAAAATAGTTTCAAGATTGTTTCCCATACCCTGTGCGCAGTACCCCTGCTAACGAGAGTAGAATAGGTGTGTACAGCCCCGAGTCTTTAGCCTCAGAGGATATAATAAGAACAGTTCCCCAAAGTTCCCTAGATCAGTTTTCCCCTTCCTCTCCTTCAGTGCAGGTGTCTGTTTCATTTGTAAAATGCTGTATTCCATTTTGGGTTTCCTTCCATCTGTGTTGATTTGCATGTAATATTAACAAGCAGACCCAGGAGGCCCGGTGTGGAGGAGGCAGAGCTCTATGTTCACATCTGGTCTCTGCCTCTTGCTCACTGCGACCTGGGGCAGTCAGTTATCAGCCACTCAACTTCCTCACCCATAAAATGGGTCCAAGAAGGGCCACCTTGGGGATCCGAGGCTGGGAGGGCAGCAGGAGGCACTGCCCGGTTCCGGGGTTGGGGAGCTTCCTGGCTTGCAGTCCTCTTACCCTTGATCAAAAGTGGGGGCGGGGAGATGGGCCAGATCGCGCTCCAGCCTGAGGGCACGCTGTCCTGTCCAAAAGATGGGGAGAACGGGCCCTCATTTGCCCTGGGTCGGTCCCCCTGCCAGCCCTGGCGCAGAGCCTGCCTTTCTCAGGAAGGCCAAGTTACCAAAACAGATAAATCAACCTGTCAGGAATCTCTCAACTCTTCAGCCAAGAAGCTCAAAAGGGGAATTGTTCCTGGGGATGAAGGAGGAAACAGCAGACACCTTCACGGCTACGGGCTCCCATGCCTGCTGGCTCCCCTCCATGCCCCCAGCCCCTCCCTCTCACGTGTCCCCCACTGAGCACCTGCAGCCCACCAGCCCCAGGGACAATCACTGCCACCTTCCACTGGATCCTGGGCAGAGCCCAAGCCCAAAGCTGCCTGCCTGGGATGTGGGGGGCCCCATCCCAATTCTGTCTGGGACACCCCCTCTGAAGCTCAGTCCTTGTCTGTTCAGTGGAGGCCTAAAGACCTGAGCAGCAACCTCCACAGAGTGAGGGGCTTGTGGGAGTAAGTGCCCCACCCCAGGCAAACTCCCAGTGAGTGTGACCATCAGAGCCCGGAAGGGCTGGTGACCAAGGATTCTGACAGGAGGAACAGGAGCCTCTGGAGACCATGACTCCCTCAAGTTCCCACAAGCTGGAGAAGGGTTCGCTCAGAGAATGGGGAGGACATCTTCCTGGAGGGACCGGGATAGATTCCTGGGTTCACAGCCAGCTCTGCCACTTAGCAGCTGTGTGACCTTGTGAAAATCACTGGACCTCTCTGTGCAGTGCGGTAATTTCCTCATCTGCAGGGATCTTCCTGGCTGCTTTCAGTGAGGAATGGATAAGCTAATCTGTGCCCCGGGTGCCTAGCACGCTGGGGTCATGTTAGCCGCTGTTGCCCTGAGGCATAATGAATTATAAACCACCATGCTGCCCACCTTTCCTCACTTAACCCTCACTGCCACTCTGAAGGGTGGCACGAGTGTCCTCCTTCTCCAGATGAGCAACTGAGGCCAGGAGAGGGGCACAGTGCCCCTGGTTTCACAGCTCAAGTCTGCAGCCTTCTTTGAAGGGATCTTTCTGGCTCTGAAGTACTGCTGGTTCTGTGCACCCTGCAAGCAGGTGAGGGGCCAGGAGGAGCTGGCTGCGAGCCCAGTGCCCGTGACAGCTCCTTCCCCCTGTGGTTAATCACAGCTTTGTCAAAGGAACTGTGACCAGAAGTTGTCCCTCGAGGAGGAGTAGTGGGGAGGGGAGTGGGAAGAAGTGAACATTGGATCCACAAATGAGCCCGGAATCAGGGGAGAGTGGGAGGATCTCCGTGCCATACTGGGGACTTGTGAGCTGCATTCCAACAAGAGGGTGAGCAAGAATGTGACCCCTCCCCGCCCCTCACTGCTTCCCCCATGGCCCCAGGGAAGGCTGTTGTGAGCCAAAAGGCGTTTGTTAAAAACTGGGACTATTGCCCAAGAGAGGCAGAGTAGGGAGCCCTTCGTGGGCGGAGAACCCGTGAGTCAGCGGCTGGGGTCCTAGAGAGGCAGGAGGGGGAGAGGCAGGGACACAGCTTGGCCACCTGGAAACCCACACAGTGACAGCTGCTCACACATGAAAGGTGACTGCAGAGTGTCATCAGCCTGGGAGTGCCAGCATCACGTCTCCAGCAAGGGGGGCGATGGGGGTGTGGCACATGTCCCCTAACTTCCCAGGAGAAAAGCTTGCCACTGTCAGGGACATGAAAGAACTGTCAAAGACCCATGAAACTAGCTGCATAGATTGTGAAACATAAGACTCGTTTCTGTTTATTTTGTGACAACGTGGAAGCCACAGATGTTCTCTCAAGATGAAAGAGAAGAACCATGAGGGACATCTCTTAGTGTGACCCCCATCACCTCCTCCACATCACCTGTCTCTATCTCCTGCTTCTCTCCCCACCCCATTCCAGTGGGGCTGCACCCAAGCCAGGAGTTCAGGGGTCAGGGGTCATATGAGAGGATGAACCAATGGTGAAATCTTAGTGGTGGAGTGGGGGGAAGAACAGGTATCATAAGTCAAGGGTCATAGTTCAGATGGGAGGTTATATGAAGGCAAAAGTGTGTGACTGTTAAAAGTTAGAAGCCAAGCACTGGCCAGTTAGCAGGTGTCAGGGGCAGGCAAGTGGTTGAGGAATGGTAAGGCCTTGAGCAAGGGCCATGGTCAGCAAGAGAAAAGAAGGTTGAGCTCCCACCCAGAAGGATGTTTGTCAATAGTTCCATTAATAGTTCCTTCCCCTGACCTCAGGGGTGAGCATCACTATGAACTGCAGCTCAGAGGAATGAAGTAAATTACCAAAGTTCTCACAGCTTCTCAGTGGTAGGGCTGAGATTAGAAGTGGCCTGACAACACAGTGGGGGGCCAGGTCTGAAAAATGAGGATGGTCTGTGGCCTGAGAAGAGACTCAGATGCTAAGAGCTCATCTCTGGAGAAGAAGTGCATGACCAAGGCCTGGAATTGTTAAGGCATTTGATCCAAGGAACATGGAACCCATCCCATCACATTCTAGACCAGAGATTTCCAAAGAGATGCCAATGAGAATTGATGTTGCCAATAACTACTAAATCCTACTTTAAAGGCACATTTTGGAACTCACTACTCTAGAAGATGGTGCGGGTTGAAATCAGAGAAAAGTTTCTAAATGAATCTATGGGTAAGAGATACCAGAGGAATTATGACATGCCCATGCACAGTGAGACTGTGAGGAGGAGGGAGATACAGGAAGGCTGATCAGGGCTTGACAGGTTGAGCTGCCCAATAGGATGGCTGGCTTTGGGAATTGGAGGTTTCTCTTTGAAGAGAAGACATCAGACAGCTACTATTTCTGTCTGATGTCTCCTTCTCTACTATAAGCACTTCACCTTTCTTAGGGACCACTTTCTTTCATTCTTAGACTATGTGACTCTGTGGTCGCCCTGACCCTGGCTGCGGCAGAAGGATGTCACTCAGGTGAGGCCAGGCAAAGTGAGTTGTTGAGATCAGGGAAAGACCTGGTGTTTAATCCAAAAGACTCAGCCTCAGTGCTGTCATGGGGACCACTGGGAAGCAAGAATTTTGGTGGGGCTTGCTCATCTGTCAAGACAGAAGATGGGGCTGTGGAGGGAACCAGTCATTTTGGTGTATGTGCATGTGCAAGTGTGAGCATGGTGTGTATGTGTATGTGTGTGTGTCTGTGCATGTGTGTGTGTCTGTGCGTGTGTGTAGGGGGACTCATGGATCATCCCAGCATCCATTGTTCTTTCTCCCTCCAATGGCCCATTAGGTGATTTCCCTTCTTCCATACAAGGTGGACTGCAGGGGTTCCGCCCAAGGTCAAGCCAACCAACATATCTCACTCTTTTGACCACAGCCATTGGTGCAGAGGTGGGGGCATGACTTAAGCTAGACCAACCAGAGCTAACCTTACTACTTTTGTAGGAGCTACAGGAGAAGAGGTTCTCTCTCGCTGACTAAATTTGATTCTGAGAAGATGGCTAAGCTTTCATTTCTACAGCTTGTCAACATGAGGAATCATATTTCTGAGAACAAAGCAACACAGGGGAAGCCATCCAACAAATAAAGAAAAAAATTAGGCCCTGGCTTTTAGTCCTGAACTAAATTGTGACTAAAGCCATTATAATTTTAAACTTTTCAGTTATATGAGCCAGTTAGCTTACTTTTACTTAGGCCTGTTTTGTGTGGAACTTTCTGTTCCTTACAATGAAAATAGTCCTGAATAGAGTCAATGAAGAGAAGATTCTCATGCCAACAACTTGAAATAAATAATCTAGAATTGAACAAAAAGAGACTGTAAAATAATTATGGTTAAAACATTTAAAAAGATAAAAAAGAAAAAGTAATAAAATAAGGGACAAATTTGAACAATAACCAAATAGATCTCAAGAAATTTTTTAAAAATGTAGCAATTAACATTAACAACTCAGTGTATCAGCTAAATAGAGAGAAGTAAGGAGTTGGTAAATGCATCTGAGAAAACTTCAATGAAAAGATATAAGAAGAAAGAAAATGTGACAGTGATGTGGAGACTAGTGGACACAATGAAATTGTCGAGATACATATTCTCTCCAGAAAGAGGGAATAGTGAAGAAAGATTGAAGAAGCAATAAACATGTGAAATGGAAACACCTAGACACATCATTATAAACAGCAAACAGCAGACAGAGCAGAGACAGAGTAATGACAAAGAAATGTTATTAGGTTGACAGCAGATTTCTCAGCGGCAAGAACTGATGCCAGGAGACGATGGAATAAAATCACAGAACTGAAGAAACTAAACTGTCAACTTGATCATTGATGTCCAGCTAAACAATTATCAGTGAATGAGGATGAATTAGACACTTATAAAACAAAAATTAAATGAATTTATTACTCACAGTCTCTCACTTAAGAATGAATAAAGGATTTTCTTCAGCAATAAGGAAATTGAATCCAGAAGAAGTGGTGTGCTAAAGGCAGCAAAGTAAGCAAAGAAATTAGTAAGCATGTTGCTAAGTCCACATAAGCATTTATTATTTTAAAAAATACTAATTTGTGGGAGGGGTTTAAAAGTCAGATGGAAGTGAATTACTATACAGTAATAACATGATAAGTGTTCAATGGTTGATTAAAGTTAATAATTGTAAACTCTATTACTACTTGGCTGAAGGTTAAAGATACTGATTAGTCTTAAATATGCTGTTAAAATATAGCTGGTTAGCACTAAATGAATAGAAATAGAATGTGTAACTTTCAAACCAGCAGAATGGGAGAACAGAGAACTCAATCAATACAGTGAATTCAGAGAAAGAGAGGGAAAAAATAAGCAAAGGAAAAGCAAATATAGATAAAACACAAAACCAGATGGTGGAAGTAATTCCAAATACCTCAGTGATCATAAAATGTAAGAAAGTCCTGATAGATGCAGCCTCCTCCCTCTTCCTGCCTCCTGGGCATCAGCCTTTCAGCCCAGATGTTCGCATCCCTGCCTGCTCACCATTACTAGAGGATCAGTCCCTCCAGGACAGAGGCCTGCCTCACTTGATTCCTGCCCTATGCAGCATAGTACTTGACCTTCAGTCTGGTGAAGCTTGTAAAAAAAAAAGTATTTGTTTATTTGAATTAAGTTGAACAATGGAAGCAAGGGGGGAAATGAAAATATAAGGTATTAGTAAGTCATAGCCATAAAGAAACAATACACAAGACAAGAAATTCAAATGTTAATAAACATATTAAAAATTCAACTCCAATGGAAATAAGAGATAAGCAAGTTAGAACCAAAGATAAAATTGTACTGTTTTGCCTATCAGAAGCAGATTATTTTAAAATAACAAAACTAAATGTTGGAGTAGGTGCAGAGGCCCTTGCATATGCTTCAAGATAGGTATGGTTTCATACTTTCTGAAAAGTAATTGTGCTTCCAGAACTTTATATCACTTAGGGTAGCTTTGGTTGTAAGTACCCACAAACTGATTCGAACTGGCTTAAAATGAAATTGATTGACCCAGTTAATCAGGTGTGCATGTGTGTGCGTGTGTGTGTGTGTGCGTGTGTGTGTGTATGTGTGTGTGTGTCTGGCTTCAGGAATGCCTTCATTGGGTGACCTAAGAACAGCAGAACCCATTTTCTTTGTGTCTATCGTGTCACTTTCCTCCCAACACTACTCTCTCATGATCACAAAATAGTTACAGCAGTTTCAGACCTTACATTCTACTATCCAAGGACAGAGAGATTAGCCCTTTCCATGGTTCCCCCAAACCCCCAGAAAATGTTACCTCCTAATTCGCTAATGTTGCATATGGCTGATGTCTGAACCATAGTTATTCTCAAAAAGTACCAGTTAGGAACAACAGATGACAGGAAATAGAATGGGGGAAGCAAAGGCTAGAACCCAGAATAATTTGGAATGAATTAAATGGGAAGAGCACACACGTGGGAAACTCCTCAGCTCTCCTCTTTTCAGATGGCTCTCCTGCTCCATTCTCCCTCTTCTCTCCTTCTCAGACTTCCAATTATAGGCCTGGTATCTTAACCATATCTTATATGTCTCTTATGCTCTTTTCCATTTGTCCCATCCTTTAATTTCATTGAGCTTTCCTCTGGATATTTTTTTTCATTGTATTTTCCAATTGACTAATTCTCTCTGCAGCTGTGCCTAATTAGCTCTTAAATCCATCCAATGTGCCCTTAATTTTCTTCTTTTTTAGTTGTAGGATTTTGACTTTTTCATAGCTTATATTCTCTGGTAAAATTTTAACCTTATCTTTTATTTCCTTGAGCATATATTAAACAGGAATTTAAAACCTGTCCCTGATAACTTCACAATCTGGATCTCCTGTGGGTCTGTTCTTTCTATTGTCTATTTTTTCTCCTAATTTTTGGTCATGTCATCTGACCTTTTCAAAGACCTCATTATTTTTTTGTTGCATGTCAGAAGTCGTACTTTAAACAGTGTTAATTTGAGACTCTGGGAGATGTTACAATTTTTAAATGTTGTGGTAAGAATACAACATCAGATCTAGCCTCTGAACAATTGTAAGTGTATAATACATGATTGTTGACTGTGGGTACAGTGTTGTATAGCAGATTCCCTAGAGCTTATTCATCTTGGATACTGTTATAATTTTTAAGGAAAGATTTATATTTGGTTCTGGCAGCCCATGAGGTGGGGGCTCCACTATCCCAGATCACCTTAATCCAATCAAATGCTAGGCTTCAGACTCAGAGTGGGAAGCACACCTTGTTCACTTTTACTTTTAGGGCCCTTTGGGACTCAAATGAAAACCTGGAATGTTTACTGGGACACCCCTGGTGGACCTTGAATTCTAGTATTTGTCCCAGGTCCCAGAGAATCTGACTCAGCCTTGCATCTGCATTCTCAGTTTCTCAGGACGTCCTGGAGGAAGGAGGCTGCTGCTGGAACCACCACTCAGGGCTTCTCCCTGCTCTCAGTCTCAACACCTCAGCTCCTCACTCCTTGGAACCTCTCTGAAGCCTCTAAGATGCTTATTTTTCTATCTTTCTTCTTTGCTAGTTGTTCTCAGCAGGAGGAGTCTGTCATAATCAGGGTGGAGATTTCATGTGTTCGAATTTCACATCCACCCTTTAAAAACTGGATAGCCTTGTGCAAGCTGGTCAATCTTTCTGAGCCCCAGTTATCTTTCCGGAAGAAGGAGCTAATACTTGCCCTGCAGGATTGACTGAGTTTTAGGAATAATCTATGCAGTGTATTTAAGAATGTTCGACAGTTGGTAGGTACTCAGGACTTTCAGCTTTGTTGATATTCTCAGTGAGCCTGCCCGGTTCCCACATTGCAACTCGGGGACCCTGCATGGGTCTCTGGGAATCTTGTTTGCATGAGATCCAGGAGGCTCCTAGGGGCAGTGGTAAGTGGCCAGGCTGAGGTGAAGTTGGTGGGAACAAAGTTTCCTGAGTTAACATCACTAGGGGTCACAGGGCTTGTCTGGACCCGGGGAGTTGGGCAGTGAGACATCAAGAATACATGTCAACCATAATCAGGGCTGGGGAAACTGAGGCATCAAGAGGCAGAGGGTAAGAGGAAGCTGTGAAGGGGAGGTGAGGTTGGAGGTCAGATTCTGGGATGGGCCTACATCCAGAATAGGCTCGGATGCAAGAAATGGGCTGGGGTAGAGGTCAGGTTGGAAGGCATGGCAGTGTAGGGCGCTTGTGGGTCCACTGGGGGTGACATGGCTATTCTGTCCTCAATCTTTGACCCTGACATTTTCCCTCAACCTCCTTCATCATACTAAGGATATTTTGACCCTAAAACTATTTGAATATTTGCATTTTAATAGGATTATGCCAACACTGATGAAATCTCATTGTGAAACTATTTTTCATATACCATGGCAATTTAATTCTAGGTTTTCATATAGTATATTTATTTCTGTTATTTTTTCCTTTGGTGTTTTATTGAAATTGTATTGTATTCATCAAATTGAATTTTTTTCTGTTTAATTTTTATAACAAAATTTTATAAGTAATTCATAGATCAGTTGTTTTGGAATTTATAATTTTACTTCTGTTGGTGTGAGTGTGTGTGTGTGTGTAGCATTATTCCTGCCAGTCCAATTTCTCCTGGGCATGTTGTGTAGATCTAAACTTCATAAGGAGGCTTAATTCTATCATTAGTTCTTAGTCAATCATACTTTTTTCCTCAAATGCTGTCTTAAACCTTGTGTTGATGTACTTTGTGTTGATTATTTCTCCTGGTGATATTCCCTATTAATTGTCTAAAAAGCAGTTAGCCCTAGCCTGTTTTCTCAGGGGGTAGAGCATCGGCCTGCCAATCGAAAGGTCCCAGGTGTGATTCTGGCCAAGGGCACATACCTCAGTTGCAGGTTCAATCCCTGGCCCCGGTCCTTGTGCGAGCGGGAGGCAACCAATCAATGTGTCTCTCTCACATCGATGTTTCTCTCTCTCTTCTTCCCCCTTCCACTCTTTCAGAAAAGCAATGGAAAAAAATATCCTTGGTGAAGATTAAAAAATAAAAATAATTTTAAAAAAGCAGTTAGCTTTATTTTTCTTTGTTAATCTATCAGAAACTTGTGAACAATTTTGCAAAATGGAGAAGCAAGAGGGGAAGAGAAAGAAGGGAGAGCTTAGTGAGAGAGGGAAAGACCCAAAGAACGAATGAGGGGCAGAACCAGGAACAGAAGAGGGGGCGCCTGAGGCAGTCGGGTTCAAGAGCGGTGAGTTCAAAATGCCTGCTTCCCGGGCAGACAGTGAGAGTTTTAGACAGGCGACAGGTCCCAGCCTTGGCATTGATGAGGCATAAGGCGGAGGCCCCAGTCTGTGGAAGACCCAGGTGGTCAGGAGTCTTGGGTTGAAGTAGAAGCGCTCAGAGTGTGGCGTTGGTGCTGAGATAACGAGGGCTGGCTACAGGGGAGGTGGTTCCTCCTGGGCCCCTGAGGCTACCACCTGTGGCCACGGTCCACCAGGAGGCAGCGCAGCTCAGCAGAAAGTGTGCAGCGCCACCAAGGACCTGCTGTCTCTCATTTACCAGCAAGCACGCTGCACAAGTTACTCAGCACCTGCCACTTTGGTTTCCCTTGCCTGAAAAGCGGGGATACCTTCCTCACAGGGTTGCTGTGAGAATCATGCAAGACGCACAGGTAAAGGAACTGGCCCCAGAAGACTCGCAAACGGTAGCTCCTATGGCTGTCGTGTTTCCTGGCAAAGGCCACCTGGGTCAGGAAGCAGGTGGCAAATGCAATGTATGGAGAGTCTATGGAGGCACTGGGCCGGGTGTTGGGAAACCCCAGGGGCCAGTGCAGCAGCCTGAGGGGCCCTGACCACCCAGAGGCAGGGCAGGGGGAGGGAGCCGATGAGGCCTGTGTGCACAGGACTGCTAGCCCGAGGGGCCTGCTGGCTCAGAGCCCCAGAGAAACAAATGCCCAGTTTCAGCCTCCTCTCTCCCATCTCCTGCCGGGACTTCCATGGCCAGACCAGTGGGAAGGCAGAGGGCCAGGGGGCCTGCTGGGCCCAATTAGACAGGTTCCTGTTGGGCGGGGAGAGCAGGCTGAAGGGACTGGCCGCAGCAGACTCACTGTGGAAGGTAGCTCCTGGGCTAACTGTGGCCCGGGCGGAACTGAAGACGGGCCCAGTGTGAGCACTGCCACGCGCCTGCCCTTTTCGGAGCACGAGCTCATGTCCCGGCTCTGGGAAAAAGCCTCAGCCACAGGGCCTGGTGGACGCATGGAAAGCTCATCGATCAGCCCGGTTCCCAGTGGACAGGGCTCGGCATGCGGCTGCTCTGGGAAAGGTCAGGGGTAATGTATTCTCCTCTCCAGTCTCAAGGTGGGTCAGAGCCACACACACGGACCCCTCGAATTTCAGGCTCCGAGTAATTCAGACAAGAGATCGCCTGAAATTGATCTTTGCTTTATTTACACAGAAAGGCCTTAAAAAGCCAGTCGATAGTGTAAACAAGAATAGTTATACTTCAGGTTTAACATACTGAAGGAAGGAAAAAGAATTTTTTAAGCATAGCAGCAGAGCCCGTTCTGGAAAATACGAGAATTAAAAACTGTTCTTTTTAATAATAGTCACACAGATGTGATTCCATATGCTCTTGGGGGTGATTCGGGGACAAGGCCACTATCACATGGTCCCATCTGGTCAGTGTCCCAAGAGGGTGATGCCAAGAGTAGTGAACAGGGATTGAGTCCCTCTAGGGTTGAAGGCAGGCTCTCTCGCTGCCGACAGCGTGGGGCAGCACAGTGGGAACCCACGGCGAGTCCTTGGAGTCCCCAGGTCTGGGATCGAATCTGCACGTCTTGGGTACTGTGACCTTGCCATGCTTTTATTCCCCATCTGTAAAATGGATAAGGTAATACCTATCTCACGAGCTTTCTCTGAGGATCACCACGATCCTGTGTGGACGGCCCTATCGCTCAGTAGGTCCATAGTTCCTAATTTCCTTCCCCCACTGGTCTTTGAGGAGGCACTGAACGCTCCCCAAGGACCCACCCAGGCTCTACATGCTTTGTGTCTGCTGGGCCTTGCCTCAGGGAGGCCAGTCAGGGAATGCTGGCCGGGAGGCTGGGAGGCTGGGAGGCTGGGAGGCAGGGAGGCTGCCAGCCCCTTTATTTGTCTTAGGGGGATGCAGCTCCTCCCAGGCCTTGAGTCCAGCCTCTTGTTTCTGGGGCAGCAGATTCTGCCCCTCTGACTCATGCTGGCAGCATGGCTAATGGGAAGGACACGATGGACTTTGGAACGAAACAGGCATCATTTGAACCCAGCTCTGCCATTTTCCTACTAAGAAACAAGTTTCTTAAACTCTCCAAGACTCCAGACGGTGAGATGGCCAAACCTGCTCTGCAGGTAGTGTGTAGTGCCTGGGTAATTGGGCGATTATTGTTATTGCTTGCGCAGTGTGTTCCGAAGTTTCTAAATTGGTCAGGATCTGGCTTTGCTTTTTGGATTTTCCCCCGATGGGAAGTTGCAGACTGTTGATAGAATCTGCTGCCTTGGGGGAGAGGTGATGGTGACAGGGAAGAGGTGATGGTGGCGAGGGTGATTGTGGCTGTGACATGGCCACAGTGGCCTGGAAGGGATGTTTATCTGTTTAGCCCAAGCCCTGCTCTCAGGCAGGGATGGCTGGGAGGCAGGCTCTCCAGAGAAAGAGCATTCCAAGGTCCTGCTCCCGCATCCTCTGTTCCCAAGATGCGAATGTGGTCCCCAGAGCATGTGACCTGGCCAAAGGAGCCGGACACTCTCTCACCGTGACCTCCCTGTGGAGGAGATGAATAATAAAGCTCAACGGCTTGCCCAAGGCACCATGGAAAAAGGCGTCCATCATCTTAATGGTACCTTGTAGATGCCTGGCCGATCCGCAGTCTCCTTCCCAAGAGCCCCCCTCCCGAAAGCGCTCTACGAGAGCTATTCCTGGCATGTCCTGTGGTACAAAACCGCGGTTCATCTTTTCAAGGAGACGTGGGGAGGTTGAAAGTCAAACCCATTGGAACAAACCTTGGCTCTGGAGACGAGTCAAGTGCTTATTATGCAAGTCCTTGTCCTCCCCGAGGAGAAGTCAGCAGGATGAGCAAAACATTTCGGGGGGATCTGGCGATAAGGGTGAAAGGGAACAAGATCTATGCGTACATCCTGTCCCTGCAGGAGGGCCCTGGCTGCTGGGCAGCCGCCATCCCCTGGAGGAACTCGGTCTCCCGCATCACCTGGGATAACCCAGGTAGGGAGGGGCCGTGCTGGGTCCCTCTGCTCTGGAGAGGTCTGGGGAAAGAATCGGGGTTCAGCTGGGCTTGGTTTTGGAAGAGGAAGGCCTGCCCTCCCGCAGACCCCGGGCCACCATCTTCACGCAGGCAGGTGGCGGAGCAACTAATGCTGCTGAGGACAGGCTTGGTGGGGCTGCAGCAACCTCTACTCCTCCATTACCAGGAGTTTGAACTTCCCTGGGCCTCGGTTTCTCCATTAGGACAACGGGGATTATATAGAGTTGCCTTTTCTCTACCTGAAAGGTGAGCTGGAAGCAGAGGCTGGTAACGATGTTTCTTGATGACAGCGTCTCTGGGCAGAGGGTGTGTACCAGCATTTCAAGGCTTGGCTGGCCCATGACCCCTGGTGTCCTTTAGGGAAGGAAGGCAGGCCGTCACAAAGGATATGGGCGCTGGGGCCACCCAGGGCCTCTCCCGCCCCCTGAAAAGGGAAGGTGCTCAGAGTGTGCAACTTCTGGATGTGTGGGAGCAGCTCCAGATGGCCAGCATGCCCTGTGCAGGTGCTGGAGGGTGAAGAAAAGCTGCTGTGTGTGTGTGTGTGTGCGTGCTTGAAAAAAAGACAAGGGAGCAAGAGAGAGAGCCCTGGGAGATCAGGGGGGGATATTCGTTTCCCAGGGGCCGCTGCGGGGGCTTGTGGGAAAAGGAGATTGGTCAGGGTCTCCCATCTTTTCAGAAAGAGAGCTACTGCGCTTTTATTTCTCTCACATATCAGAGTTCTATTTGTGGTTTCCAATGGACAAACGATTCTTTAGCTGAATGAGTTTAAAACCACGGCTTGGAACCATTGGCCCGCTGGGCTGGGGAATTCCTCGCCGAGCTCTCTTCCCCAGGCCCGGATCTCTGTTCTGGGTTTCTTGTTCTGTGTTATAAACACTCCAAAACTTGGTGGCTTGCAATAGCAATTTATTTATCTATTTCCATGGCTTGACAGGACTCAGCTTGCTTGTTTTCACTTGAGGTCTCTCGTGGATGCAGTTTAGATGGTGGCCGGAGATGCGGTCCTGAGGCTCCTCTGGGCAGGCTGTGCAACGTGGCCTCCTCACAGCCCAGCTGGGGTGGCTGGGAGATGGGGGACCCCAGGTGGCCTTCCTTTCATGTGGCCTCGCTGTGCAGGCTTTCTCTCAGCATGGCCTCTCAGCCAGTCAGATCTCTTATGTGGACCTGCCACCTCAGGTGTTTGCCCCAAGCGGACCTGGCAGGGGCTGCAAGGCCTTTTGTGACTGCCTTAGAAGTACAGGTATCACTTGTGTCACATTCTGCCAATCAAAAGCTAGTCAAAAGGCCAGTCACATTCAGAGGGAGGGGACTCTGAAAATGGGTGAAGCCCAGGAGGCGAAGCTCATCGGAGGCCACCTTGGAGCCTGGCTACCGCAGGCCCGGAGGAAGGAGGGGAGTGCAGGTCGGATCTGCCCCGCCTTGCCCCTTCCACACCCCACCCCTGCACCTGTCAAAGCTGACGTGGGTCTTAGGGGCCTGTCTCAGCTCCAGAATTGGGACTGGCAGATTGGGCAAAAGGAAGCCCACCCCCTGCTACTTGTCTCAAGTTTGTTTTTAATAGAAGATAAAGGTTTCTATTCTCTAATCACTGAGATGAGAAATGTCACTCCCTTCAGAATAACAGCCCCAAATCCCCAATTTCAGCCTCTGCTGAGGAATTAGTCACATTTCCAGACGCATCTTCCACATGATTTGACAGGGACGTCCAGGGGCTGAGGGTCACCATCAGCTGGTCTCTTGTCTCCGACAACCGTCCCTTTGGCAAATGCACAAGCGGAGTCAGCTGCTACATAAGTGGGGAGAGACGCGGGGCTTGGTCGGCTCTTCCTCCCAGGACGCACTCCAGCGGGAGACGGGTTTCCTGAGATTATTGCTGAAATTCGGGCTCATGTAACAGTAGGTCCAGACACTGGAATTATCGCTGGTACTGGGAGGGCCCAGCTGGAAACTTAATCCCGTGTTGCTTTTGCTGTCACATTTCCCAGGAATTTGAAGGGCTTTAGACAGCCAGGCGCAAACATAGTTTGGGAAAAGCAGGGTTCCAGGGAGTCAGGAGTGTCGGGGCCTCTCTGTCGCCACCACCTGAGAGTTCTTCCCTGAAGACGCACTGCGGTGCCTGAGCACCCGCCCCAGGAGCAACGCCCTTGCGTGGGCGCACTGAGAACAGCTGGGCAGAGCTGCCTCACATGGGAATGTGGCCGCTTCGACGGAGTCCAGGGGCAAAGGTGCAGGGTTACTTCCCTTTTTACTGAACTGTGTGGGGACCACAGGTGGGCTCCTGGCTCTGAGGGCAGCATTGGCACTTTCAGGGTTTCCATCTAACCTCTCATTTCCTGGGGGCCCACTCCCTCCCCTCCCACCAGGACAGGGAAAATGTCCTGCAGCGCGGCGCAGTGTGGAAGCAAATGAGTGAAGGGAGTGGGGGGGCAGGAGGGAGAGGGTCCCAGGGCCCCATGAAAACAGCTGCCACTTTATCTTGGGAGGGGACCCCAGGGAGCCCTTGAACTTGATGTCATTTCTGTCATGCATAAGGAGAGGCGCGAGTGAGCGTGTGCGGGGAAAGAGAAATGCCGAGAAAACAGTTAGCCTCTGTTAATATTTGATAGGCAGCCAAAGCACTTTTGTTCCCAAGCCCGGCAAGCTACCCGTGAAAAATAAATTGCTTTTCAAGAACATTCATCACAGCAAGTGGCTCATTTCCTTGTCCTCAAACAACCCCATTCGTAGGCCCTTTCTCTCATTAAAAACTCCTCAGATGTGGTAAAATCAATACAAAAACAAAAAGGGAGGTGCGTGTGGGGGTGGCTATTTCGGGGAAGGTGGAGGTGGGGGGGGGGGGCTCTGTGGCCAGTGAAGCGACCAGCACTGGGGCCCTGTGATGTGCGCCCACCTGGATGTCCCTTCTGAACAGAGGGACTTGAGCCCCGCAGGTGTGACTCTGAAAATTCAGGAGCAAGTGCACTGACCTCCATCAGGCTGTGCCCCTCTAAGAGTCCTTGTCTTGTCTCTTGCTCTGAGGGACCCTACTGACCACTCATTTGCAGGGGAATTCTCCTTCCTGATTGCTTTACACCCATCACTCTGCATTTCCTTTACATTGTGTATCCCAATACGTAATTATTAATTCACCTGCTCATTGCCTACTCCCCAACGAGAGGGTCAGATCTGCCAGGGCAGGGATCAGGCTGGCTCGCTCACTGCTCACTGCTGTATTCCATGGCCACTAGGCAATAAATCCTGGTGGGATGAAGCAGTAAAGGAGTAAATCCAAAATGTGATGCTTAGGGCGAAAGGCGGTGTCCAATTCAGGATATCGTTTCCCTGAGTTTTGTTCAGCAATAGATTCTGTGGTTAACTTGCCAGACCAACCAGGCCCCAGGGCCTGTTGTGTGATCTGTGTTACAGGGGTTAGTCGGCAAGTTTGAAGGGACAGTTTACTACAGGAGGAGGCCAGTGACCTTTGGTTTTACTGTGTGACCTTGAGTAAGTCACATCACCTCCCTGCACCTTGGAGTCCTATTGAATGAGATTAATCACTTACTTTGTGGTATTTCTGTAGAGATTATAGTTGATGTAGGGAATGTTATGGACTGCATGTATGAGTGCCCCCCCCCCCCTTTTGTATGTTGAATCCTTAACCTCCAATGTGACAGTATTAGGAAGTGAGGCCTTCAGGAGGTAATTAAGTTTATATGAGGTCATGAGAGTAAGGCCCCCATGATGACATTAGTGCCCTTATAAGAAGAGAAAGAAACACCAGGGTTCTCTCTCTCCACCATGTGAAGACGCAGTGAGAAGGTGGGCATCTGCCAGCCAGGAAGTAGGCCTCACCAGGAACTGAATCTGCCAGCACCTTGATCTTGGACTTCCCAGGCTCTAGAACAGTGAAAAATAAATGCCTCTTATTTAAGCCATACAATCTGTGGGATTTTATTATGGCAGCCTGAGCTGATTAAGACAGGGGACATGCTTGGTATAGGAACTTAATATATAATGGTCATTTTTATTATTATTTTGACAAGTGTAGACCCTCTCAGTATAAATGAAATATCAATAAGATATTCAGGGATTTCTGAGTATCTAGTCGGTGATGGCTCTAGAAAATTCCCAAGGTTTCAGATGTTGGCAGGAGCTCCCTAGGTGAGTTGGGATTGCTAGTACTTTTCTTCTGTGAGGTCATTTGCTGAGTCTAGCTCCAGACTGAGTTTTGGGCCAAGAGGTCTACTAGAGTAAGGAGAAACCAGCTGTGAAAATGCAGTAGAGCTTGTGTGTATGCGTGTGTGTGTGTGGGGGGGGGGGTGCGTGTGTGTCTGAGAGAGAGAGGGGGAGAGGGAGAGGGAGAGGGCCATACAGACACGTTTGGACCACAGCTTCATCATGCTGGGTTTTGGTAGAGGATCCCCCCATGTCTCCACCACCAATGTTGGGTATGTCTTCATGTGGGTGTGGAGAATACGATTGCCGGTTGGACTCATTAATCAGCAACAAGACGGGTTCCAGGGGGTACTGGGCACTTAAGTACCGTATAGTGGATTTGTTCATTCGTTCAGTCAGCGTGCATTTATTGAGTGTCCATTCTGGGCGGTAGGATACACAGGTGAGCAAGCCAGCATGGCGCCTGCCCTGGTGGCCGGGCACTCTAGGTGGGAGTGGACAGTGAGCGGATGAATTAGTGGCTCCAACAAGGAAGCGCAGAGGGTGTGATGGAGTGAGTGGGGAGGGATTCAGCAGCTGGATACAGGGAAGCCGAGGCCTGGGGGCGGGAGTGTGGGGAAGTACTCGCTGTGTGTGCCGTGGGGGGCAGAGCCGAGGCCAGAAGCCGAGGTGGGGGTGAGGAGAACACAGAGATGGCCCAAGGGGCCCTGAAGCAACTGGGGCCACGGGGAGGGCTAAAGCAGGAGCTCTGAGGTCTGTGGGGCCTGCTGGCAGCCCTGAGCCCTGGCTCTTCAGATGCTGCCAAGGGGAGGGCTGGGAGGCAGAAGCTGGGGAGGGGGGCTTCCTTCCAGCTGCCTGTACCCCTCCCAAGTTGTCCCAACCACGCAGATCATCTTTTCTCCTCCCAAATCCTAGCAGAGCAGAAAGCACCAGGTTCCTGCCCTGGAATCCCCTCTGGGCGCCCAGCACCCGGGCTGCACAGGTCCCACCACCGTGAAACCTGGAGACCCTCCTAACTGGACTGTTGGGGGTGAGAAACAGATTTTGACAAAACACTGTCTTTCTTATTAGACAGAAAAGGTTCCTTTTCAGGCCCTACTAAGAATAGCCTAATTTATTCATGCTCTCTGTGCTGGGAAGAAGCTGGGGGCCCTGCCTGGCCTGGTGCCCTGCCCACGCAGGCCGTGGGAGCCCGGGCTGGGCGAGGAGCGGGACGCCAGGGGCTTGGAGGCCCCGCGGCCCAGCCCACTCGGGGCCACCTGCCTTCAGAGGCTCAGTGGCCTTTGGGCTCTCACTGGCTCCCACGGCCGCTCGCCCGGCCCCCTCATAGCCTCACGCTCAGCTGCGGAGCAGTTGGGGAAGCAAGGAAGGCGCCACCTTTAGGACGTGCAGGGCCCAGAAAGAGGTCTGGCCTGCAGGAAAGAGAAAATGCTGCCGCTGACCCAACACAGAGCCAGGCATGTGGGTGCTGGGGTGCCAGGGAGTCCAGTCAGAGCGTCAGTTGCCATTTACAGATATCTCCCATGTATACCAGGTTTCCCCTTATTTCATTCAGCCCTTAAAATAATCCCGTAAAGTGGGGGTTATTATATCCCCGGTTTACGGATGAGGGAAGTGATGGCAGAAAGTTTAAGGGACTTGCCCAAAGTCACACATCTAGTCAGTTGCAGAGGAGGAATTTGATGGCTGTTGCTGTGATTCCAAGTAGTGCGCCACTGTGCAACCTAAGGGGGCTGGGATCCCTGGAAAATGGCCCATTCCAGGACTGGGGCAGGAAAAGTATCTTAGGGATTAGGTGGGTGACAGCAGCCGTCTGTGCCCTGAGGGTGCACTAAGGTACCAGCACCCTCTGGACTACCTTGGTCAACTTCCAGAAATCTTCCCACCAGACATAACATTTGTCAGTTCTTTGAAGATGGGGTGGGGAGGTGGAATTGAGAATGGTGCTAATAGCAAAGAAGCCATAGGAAATAAATTAACCAGAATGGCTTTGGACATTGCTATGAGATCAGTCAGTTGGTGACTCAGCCACCAAAAGAGTCGCCTCTAACACAGGCACCAAATCTTTTTTTCCCCGCCCCAGCATTTTACATTTGAAAATCCTTTCACCTCCATGGTCTCTCTAAACTACAGAATCAAAACAACTCTGTAAGGTAGGCACAATTCTAATTTTTCAGAAGAGTAAACTGAGGACTAGTGAAGACTAATGAGGCAATGAGATTTTTTTCCTGTGTTTTGGGTACTTTATATCTTTCATAATTCTCACCGAAGCCCAGGAAGTAAGCATTGTTTGTCTTACTTTTATGGAGGAGAAAACCAGAACTCAGGAGAGGTCAAGTAACTTCCTTAGGGTAGGTAACCCAGGAGTTTAAGAGCAAGTTTTTACTTGACTCCAGATTTACTCTTTTTCAGTTACCCTACTGTTCCTTCAGATCCTGAGTCAACACAAGGAATAGATGCAGGCAGTAGTTACCAAGCAAGAAAGATCTGAAGGTTGACAATAAGACCTCATGCCCAAACATATCACCCTCCCTTCTTCAACTCATATCAGATGGCTAAAACATCACTATTGAAAATTATTTTGTTGAGTTAAACATTGCTTGAGTCATGATAGTCTTCAAATTCAAATCTTGTATGAGAAGGCATTAATTCCTTAGCATGACTGAGGGAGAAAAATATTTGGATATTCTACTGGAGTTATTCAACTATCTAAAGCATATACTTATTTGTATTATAGTCTTGACCACATTTCCACATCTCTTACATAAGGACAGCCCCATGATAGGTAGCAGTAGAAATGAAACAGCCAGAGAGGTTCTACTTTGGGTTAGAATATAGTAGGTGGCAGCAAACCTCGTCTCGTGTTGCCCTAACTGAAAAAAACAAAAAACAAAAAACAAAACCTGGATAAATTACATAAATCATATTTTAAAGTCGCTGGAGATCTGTGGAAGAAAACAAGATGAAACTAAAATTCCAGAGATGGAAAAAATTCCCAGGTGAGTTGGGATTGCTAGTTCTTTCCTTTTATGAGGTCATTTGCTGAGTCAGTATCCAGACTGAGTGTTGGGCCAGGAGATATACTAGGAGAAGGAGAAACCAGCCGGAAAAATGCAGCAGAGCTTTTGACAGCCATGTGGACTAGCCTGAATGACTAGAGAACGGTGGAGCTGCAAATTTTCTAACAGAACACTGAGCACTAAGGCAGTATAGGATGCTGGGGGCTGGGCTAATTAGGCAAAGAACTGCAGTCTCACAGTCTCAGACACTCAGGAGGACCATACCTGAGAAAGAAGCTGCTAGGAGGAAGCTGCAAGAAACACACAACATGTCTCACCCTTAAGACATCTTAAACCAGAGGTGAACTAACAAATGCTGGGATCCAGCTCCAGCCCAGCTCAATTTCTGATTAGACTGAGGTGATCAGCTTCTCAGCTCATCTGCCTAACAGAAGATAGGGAACTCCTTTCTGGGGGAGAATAATAATGACTTTAAGTCCTATGATTCTTTTGTAGATAATATCTGAAATTCAACTTTTAAAAATTACAAGATGTGAATAGGTAGGAAAACATGACCAAGAAGCATTAGGAAAAAATACACAGAAACAGAATTATAGATTGTCCTAGTCAATAAAAAAATACCATAGACTGGGTGGCTAAACAACACACATTTATTTCTTACAGTTCTGGATGCTGGGAAATCCAAGATCAAAGTGCCAGGAGATTTCATTCCTGGTGAGAGCCTTCTTCCTGGCTTGCAGATGGTCATCTTCTCACTGTGTCCTCACAAGGTGGGGAGAGAGCTCTAGTGCCTCTTGTTCTTATAAGGCACTAATCTTGATCAGATCTAAACCTAATTAACTCCCAAAGGCCCCACCTCCAAATACCAAGATATTAAAGGTTAGAGCTTCAGCCTATGAATTTTTGGGGGAACACAAACATTTAGTCAATGCCACAGTTTGTAATAAGGAGTCTGACCCCATTTTTGATATTTGAATGTTGACAGCTTTCAAGCACCATCACTCCTTCTTCCTTTCTGTCTTATACTTAGGCCAGTTCATAAGAAAGCCTAGATGCTCCCTCCATTATTAGTTTCAGCAGGAAGTTCAAACCTGTAAGCCTTGGTTCATGCATGGGAAGGCATACCTCCAGCCCCATTCTCTAATGACTAATAAACCAACCTCCTTTCTCTGCTCTCTCAAGACATTTTTAGACCTGCTGGGGAAATTCACAAGCTCTCCTCAAAAATCCAAATGTGAGTAATAAATCTTTTCATATCTTCTTGATGTCTGCTTGATGTCATCAGTTGACATTCAAACCAAATTTTGGTTAAAGGTGTTCATCCCACCAACACAATACAGATGATTTAACTATTGAAGTTATCAGGCAAGAATTAAAAAATAACCATTACAAATAGAATATGAAAAGAATACATAAAGATGGACAAATAAAAGGAAAGAGGAAATTTCTCCAGAGAATTGGAATCTATAAAATTCAAGTAGATATTCAAGAACTGAAAAATTTAGTATGTGAAATTAAGAATTCATTGAACAGAGTTAATGTCAACATAAACACAGCAAATGATAGGATTAGTGAGCTCAAAGGCATGCTTATAAAAATATACTAAAACTGTCCTGGCCAGGTTTGCTCAGTTTCTCAGTGGTTAGAGCATTGGCCTGTGTACCAAAGGGTCACAGGTTCAATTCCTGGTCATGTACCTGGGTTGGGGACTTGATCCCTGGCCTCAGTCAGGGTGCATTATAGGCAATCAATTGATGTGTCTCTTTCACATTGATGTTTCTCTCTCTTTCTCTGTCTCTCCCTCTCTTCCCTCCTTTCCACTCTTTCCTTGGGTGAGGATTAGCAAAAAACAAACACACGAACAACAGCAACAACAAAACCCTCAAACTGAAGCTCAGAAGAAAAAAATAATGAAAATAAAAGATCAAAGTGTAAGATATAGTGGAGCATAGTCATAGGTCTAACATGTATATAATTGGATTCTCAGAAAGAGAGGGGGGAGAATTTTCAAAATTATATGAAGACATCAACTCAGAATCATAAAGCTTAGTAAATCCCAAGGGGGAGGGAATCAAAGAAAACTACACTTTATTACACATCATATACAAACTGTGAAAACCAAAAACAATGGGATAATATTAACAGCAGCTAGGAATAATAAAACAAATTACATTCAAAGGAGCAAGTGAGTTATGGCTGACTTATCAATAGCAACTATGAAATCCAGAAGACAATGGAATATTTTTAACTAAAGAAAGAAAAGTTCTACACACCCTGTGGATTTTTCTTCAACAATGAAGGCAACTCATGTTCCTCTTCCCCCTTCCCTTTCCTTCTTTTCTCTTCCTGAAAAATTTAGTTCTAAAGCCATTAGGTGCAGCAGAGCAAGTTGTGGTGTGTGCTTGTGTGTATGCAAGGGAGAATGGAGGAAGTCATGGTGGCCCAGAGCAGGATGTAAGAGCCCACACAGGATAAGAAAGGCATTCCCATGGAGAGGAAACCAGATGTGGAATGCCAGAGCCTGATGAGAAGGGCATCCCCATTGAGGAAAGGAGGTTCAGCTTGGGTAGTCAGAGAGGGAGTTACAATTATAGAAAAGGAGAAAACTAGAAAAAACCCTGTGATGTTGGTTTGGAACAGAATGTATCTGAGTAAATTTAAATATGTATAAAATAAATTTATATATACTATAATACATTATATATTTGTATATTTATTACACATATGCATACATATCTTCCAGCTCGGTTCACACAGAGCAGAGAGCAAATACACCTCATTAGCAATGAACAAATCTCACAACCTGATTTTGGCTTCTAAATAACAGTTTCTAACAAAGAAGCCAGCCAGGGATCCCTGGAAAATGGCCTATTCCAGGACTGGGGCAGGAAAAGTATAAAATGTATCTGGAATATCTTGTGAGAAAATGTGAGGAAGTGCTCAAAGACTAATGGGGACATGTCTGAAGGATGCAGAAGGTGCCTTGAAGTGGTTCACATTGATCAAACCAGAGATGACCTGAAAATCAAAATAAATAATAACAATGGACTATAACTGTTTGAACAAAATAAGAAACCACAAGTCTATACAAATATAAATAAATAAACAGATAGCTAGTTAAACAGTAAAGTTCAATGAGGACCAAGACTATTTCCCCACAAAATACTTGTTAATGTTATTAAAACGGAAAAGAGTAACTTCACAGTGCTTAGAAGGCTGGCAGACCCCACCTAATCAAAAGATCAAAGTGAATATTACCAGTAATGGCATAAATCAATAAGCGCCACCTGATGGGATGCAATAAGGAGAACTCAGCATCACTTCTATTATGTTCCTGTGAAACAGGTATAATCTGAATGTAATGCTGACAAATCAGATAATTAGACAAAGACACACTGAGGGACATTCTATAAAATAGCTAGCCTGTAATCTTCCAAAGCATCAAGGTCATAAAAGGTCAAGGAGCTGGTCCAGACCTGAAGGAGACTAAAAAGGCATAGCAACTCCTAACAACTAAATTCCTGATCTAAAGCATGGCTCCCTTAGTCTAAAGGCATTATTGGGACAATTGGCAGATCTTAAATGGGGTGTTGGATGAGATGGGAGTGAATCATCATTAATTTCCTGATTTTGAAGGTTGTGCTGTGGTTATGCCAGAGAATACTTTATAGGAAACATATGCTAAAGTAGTCAGGCATGTTAAAGCATCAGGTTGGCAAAATACTCTCAGATGGTTCAGGAGAAAACAGTTCTTTATATTGGATTTGTACTTTCTCATCACTTTGTGATTATTTCAAAACTTGAAAAGCCTAAAAATTTTTTAAAATGAAGGCAAAGTAAAGACATTTTCAGGCTAACAAAAGCTGAGAGGACTTATCACCAGTAGACCCACACCACATGGACTACAGAGCAATGATCCCAAGTGGAAGCACAGAACTGCAAGGTGAAATCAGAGCACCAGGAGGGCAAGTATGCGAACAAACAGGAGAGGATAACTGTGGCTGGTGGGGTTGAAGCATGTGTAGAAGTAAAGCACATAAGAGTATAAAACATAGGGTGGGTACACATGAATGTAAGCTGTTTTAAGTTTCTTCTATTACTTGTGAAATGGTAAAGGTACCAATTTAAGGTAGACTCCAAAAGTCAATGATGCATCTCTGAGTTAACTCCTAAAAATAATAGAAATATAACTAAAAATTTAATGAAGAGGTAAAATGAAACACACAGACCCACAGACACAAGGAGGAATAAAGGTTTAAAAAAGAGTTGGAATGGCCCTGGCCCATGTGTCTCTTTTTAGAGCTCTGGCCTGTGCACCAAAGGGTTGCAGGTTTGATTCCAGATCAAGGGCATGTGCTTGGGTTGCGGGTTCAATCCCCGGTCCCCGTGAGTGTGGGAGACAACCAATCAATGTGTCTTTCTCACATTGAGGTTTCTCTCTCTCTCCTTCTCCCCCCTCCCTCCATCTCTTCCACTGTCATTAAAAATCAATGGAAAAAATATCCTTAGGCAAGGACTAACAACAATAAAAAACGATAAATAATTTCAGGTTGGATAAAAAGAAAACAATCATATGGCATTTATGAGATACACTTTAAGTATAGGACAGAGGAATGTAGACAGTAAAAAGATGGTACAAGTTGTATGATGCACTCACCAAAAGAAAGGTGTAGCTCTATTAATATCAGACCAAGTAGATACTAGAGCCAGTGTAGTAATGGAGGTTAAGAGCAAAATTTCATAACAATAAAAGGGCTAATTCTACAGGAAGACATAACAATCATAAATTTGTATGTACCTAATAACAGAGCTTCACAATACACAAAATAGAAAATTGACAGAAGAAAAGAGGTAAATAGGCAAATCTGTAATCAGAGTTGGAGATTTTAACAAATCTCTATCAGCAATCAATAGGAAAAGCAGATAAAGAAGCTGATAAGTATATTGCAAGCTTGAACAACAGAATTAACCACCTTGACTTAATAGACAGTTCTAGAACATTGCATCCAGCAATTAGAAATACACATTCTCTCCAAGTGCGTATCAGAACATGTGTTAGACCATAAAGCACGCCTTAACAAATTCCAAAAGGCGAAATCATGCTGGGTATGGTCTCTGACTAAAGTGGAATTAAACTAGAAATAAACAAAAGAAAGATTATTAGAAACCCCAAATGTTTGGACGTTAAGCAGAAATTACACAGGAAATTAGAAAATATTTTGAACTGAATGAAAATCAAAATACTACATAAAAAATACCTGGGGTAAATATTCAAAACAGTGGTTAGAAATAATTTTATAGTTTTAAAGGCATATGTGATAAGATAAAAGAGTTAAATCTAGTTATCTAAAATTCCATCTCAAGAAGTTACAAAAAGGATAGTAACTTAAACTCAAGTAAAGAAGGCAGAAGGAAATAATAAAAATAAGAACCCAAATCAATTAAATGTAAAGGAGATATACAACAGAGAAAGTTAACAAAGCAAAAAGTTGGATTATTAAAACAATAGTTAGATTGATAAGCCCCGAGATAAAAACAGAGATAACATAAGTGGTTAATATCAGCAATGAAGAAGATTCTACAGATATTAAAAGATAAAAAGATGTTATTATAAAAAACTTTATAGCAAATTTGAAAATTTTAATGAAGTACAATTTATTTATTTTTTCCTTTTGTTACCTATACTTCTGGTATCAAATTGAAATTGTGGTCAAATTGATGTCAAAAAGATTTCCCTCTATGTTTTCTTAGAAGATTTAAAACGTTTTAGCTCCTAAGTGTAAGTCTTCCATCTATGTTTTTGCATATAGGTGTGAGGTAAGGGTCCAACTTCATTCTTTTGCATGTAGACATCCAGTTTTCCCAGAACTGTTTGTTGAAAAGACTCTCCTTTCCCCGTTGAATGATCTTGGCAAGCTTGTCAAAAATCAATTGACTACATATGGGAGGGTTTATTTCTGGGCTCTCTGTTCTATTCTTTCAGTTCATATCACTGTCCTTATGCCAGTACCATACGGGTTTAATTACTGTAGCTTTGTAGTAAGTTTTGAAATCAGAAAGTATGAGACCTCCAACCTATTCTTTTTCAAGGTTGTTTTGACAGTCTGAGGCCCCTTGCAATTCATATGAATATGAATTAGAGGATGAGCTTTTCCATTTCTGTGAAAAAGGCTGTTGAAGTTTTGATAGAGGTGGCAGTGAATTTACAAACAGCTTTGGATCATGTATGTAATTTTTTAAACACACAGAATAGTATTATCTATCATGTGGAAAGAACAAAATCCTGGACACACCACAATCCATCTGAGGTAATGGTTTTCTCTAGGAGTAAAAGGGTTAAGTTTAGGGAGGGGGACTGAGAAGAGATGCACGTGAGACTTCAATTTATCCTATAGTGTTTTATGTCTTTAAAAAAAACTGGAAGCAAACTTTGTTAAAATTATCGCTCCTGAGCAGGTGGTAAATGGATGTGTGCTATTTTGTTCACTGTGCTTTTCTGTAGTTTTGAAATTCCTCATTATAGAAAAGAGAGATGAATGTCCTTGACACGCTGGAAGAACAGATTTAGTGGGTGAGAAGAGCTGGGAGGGCGGGAGGTGGCGATTGGGGCCTGGGGGTCAGGACTTCAGAGTCCCCGTGGGGCTGGAGCTGGAGGGTTGCCCAGCCTGGGTGAGGCCCACTGTGTGCGCACAGAGCAGGCCAGCTCCTGAGAAGCTCCTGCAACCTTAATTCCGTCTGCAACCTTAATTCATCTTTGCCATGTAACCTAATATATTCACAGGTTCTGGGGATTAGGACAGGGACAATTTAGGGGGCTGTTATTCTGTCTACCACACATACCAAGAGAAAAATGGACAAAGGTTATGAATGAGCAATTCACAAGAAAAGTGCAAATAGCATATAAATCAATGAAAACATGACCACTGTTCCCAATAGGGAAATGAAAGTTGGAACAGCAGCGAGATGCCATGTTTACCCTCCTGAGGGCAAATATGACGAAGGCTGAGGCTGTGCAGACTGAAGAGGAGCGGGAAACGGGCACAGCAGCCCCGGGGGAGGGGGGCAACTGCCAGGACATTGGGAGGAAGGGAATTGGGTGGTCTATGGAAAATAAAATGCACTTACATTCTGACTCAGCAATCTCACTTATAGGAGTTTATTTCCTTCAGAAATAACACACTGTCCCTGCATTCAAAAAATGTCAGTGTGTCAGGCATGGAGGGCGTAGCCACGAACAGGACGGACCAGGTCCCTGCTCTCACGGAGCTGGCGTTCTCGTGGGAGAGGCCGGCCGCAAACAAACATAGGAAGAAACTAGAAAGCACTGGACTGGGATTAGGACTGAGCATTAGTCCCTAGGGCTGAGCATTAGTCCCTAGGGCTGCAGTAACAAATTACCACAGTGGGGTGGCTGGAAGCAACAGGCATGTATTCCCCCACAGTTCTGGAGCCCAGAGGTCCGGAATCAAGGTTTGGGCAGCACCGGTTCCTCCTGGAGGCTCTCAGGAAAAATCTGTCCCTTAACTCTCTCAGCTTCTTGGTGGCTGTCAGCAAGCCTTGGTGTCCCTTGGTTTGTAGATGCATCAGGCCAATCTCTGTCCTCACATGGCATTCTCCTCTGTGCATCTCTGTCCAAATTTCCTTCTTTTTGTATGAACAACAGTAACTAAATTGGAATTTGTCCTAGTCCCGTATGACCTCATCTTAATGTGACTTCACCTGCAGACTGTTTCCAGGCAAGGTCACATGCAAAGGTACTAGGAGTTAGGACTTCAATATATCATTTTTAGAGGACACGATTCAACCCCAGCAGCTGTGCAGAGAATTGCTGTGACTGCTGAAACCTGGATGAGCAGGGAGGCCACTCAGGAGGTAAAATTGAACCTGAGCTCTGAGTGGTGAGGAAGAAGTCACTGGGGGTCAGGGAAGGGAGTTCTAGGAGAGGGAACAGCTGGCACAATGGCCTTGAGGCAGATCGGGCTTGACGGGTTCAAGGCGCTGCAATCAAGCCAGAATAACCTGTGCTGATGGGCACAAGGGAGGGCGTTCCAGCTCAGGCCCTGAGTTTACTTGGGCTCTGCTCTACCAACCAAACCCTGGCTGGTGAAAGGCCCTGATCACCATAACTTTCTAATGGTGTCCAGTTTTATCTATGAGTCTCCTTCTCTCCCTTCCCCCCTCCCTCCCTCCTTTCCTTCCTTCCTTCCCTCCACATTGGAGTCACCATCCTGGGGTCATGGGGATGAATGGATGGATCTATCTACCTGTCACCTACCTACCATCTATCATCTCATGGCCCATGCCATTGAGGACTCACGATCCAGAGGACAAAAATGGGCATGCATACACGTACGCACACATGAATAGTCACAAATACACACGTAAATAACCACTATAGACAAGCTTAACATACTGCTTGAGAGAGGTGTATGTACTGTGCCTGAGACTTTGAACTTGCACCAGTACTAGGGAGTCAGAAAAGCTCCTCAGCAGCCTGTCCTGGACCTTTTGGCCAGATATAGGACCAGACAGCAGGAGAGGGAGACAGGAGCAGGCATGATTGCAGCTCTTAGGAGCTCCCGCCTCTAAGAGAGACTCTCAGGCCTCAGCTATTCTGGAGTTTGTGAGGAGAAGCAGAGGCCAGGCTGGCCGCGGGGTCCCTCATTCCTGCTCAGGAGAAGGCCCCTAGCCCGCCCTTCCCTGCACTGTGGCATGGGAAAGGGATGCAGCGTCTCTGATGTCCCTTCTGCAGAACGACACAGTTTAACAGCAGCTGCCACCAGAGGATCTGGGGCTCCTGAGCCGAGCTCTCTTCCCCACACAGCCATAATGCAGGGACAAGGCACCCTGTGCTGGTCCTGGGCTTTCCTGCAGCCAGGAGGTGTTTCTAGCCTCTGGCCTGCTGGAGTTTCTTCTCCACTGAGGGAAGAGGCACCTGGGGCCTCTGAGTCCCCTTTGTTCCCAACAGGAGGCCTAAAAATGTGCTGCCTCTCTTCCCACCTGCCCCACACCCTCTGTCCACTAGACGCAGGATCAAAGCCCTTTCTCGAATGGGGTAAAAGATTGCTGGTTCCTGAGTCACTGTACTAGTACCAAAGACATGGGGTTTGCAGGGAGGAACTGAGGGTGAAGGGAGAGGAGACGCCCACCCGCCTCAGGGGCCTGGCTCAGACCCGACACGTTCACTTCTGCTGTGTTCTCTGATCAGAGCAAACCTCAGGCCAAGCTGGATTCAGGGCAGGGGCACAGACCACCCCCCACCCCCAGAGGAAGGAGCTGCAGCAGCATTGTGAGGACTTGGAGATAGGGAGGCATAAAGGTTTGGCTGCTGTTTGCAATCTACCTCTGGTTACTGTGAGGGCTCTGGGTCAACACCCACCATTGCTCCTGTGTGCCCAGAGAGTGAGAAACAAGGGCTATTGCATGTGGGGAAGAGGGCTGTGTAGGATTGTGCCAAGTTCTGGTGGCTACAATCTAGGCTTTCTCAGGCTGGGTCAGCAGCTTCTCCTTGAGAATTTAGAAGTGTTAATCTGAAAATGCACCTAAACACGTTCCAAGCCATCAGCATAGCCCCGAGTCCCACAGGAATTTCAAGGTACTCAGTCAGGTGTGTGTTTCTTTCTGATCCATGGCGCTGGGGTCAAGCAGCACAGTTTTCAAGGTCACAGGAGATTGAAGGAAGTGGCAGCCAGATGGCATCCAGACACAGGGCATAAACAAGGCTCCTCACCCGCTCAGGAAGACAAAAACAGGGGAAACTGAGTCATGATGTGACAGAGCTAAGCTGGAGAACCTTCTGGCAGCTAGGAGTATTTCCACATTGTCAGTGGCGATTTCATACATATCCACCAACTCACGTCACCTGCCAGCTGGAGGTAACGCTGTCCATGTCTGGGAGCAACGAGGCTGGAAAGAAGCACGGGTGGGCAGAATCAACTTGTGAAGGAGACTGAGGGTGGTAGCAGGGTTTCTAGGACATCTGAGTCCCCAGTAACCTGACCAAATGAGGACTTTGTCGCTAACAACAGCCACTGCTGCCTAAGTCTCGGGTGCCTGGCAACCATGCTAATCCTCCTACAACCCAGCAAGGGAAGTTTGCTATTTCCACTTAGCAGATGAAGAGAGTGGGTTCAGAAAGGTTAAGCAAGCTTCTCGAAGCCACACAGCATTCCTACCATGCTCCGCAGCCAGGAGTCTTTCAGCCCAACTCGGCCGGCTCCTCTGGGTTGCCCACCTCCCAAGGCTTCTTAGGGCCCAGGTGAGAAGCAGACGCATGTGCCGCACCTTTACCTTTGCCAACCTGCCGGGCGATCCAGCTCATGATTAGGTAATTAAGTCTTCTAGTAAACACTGGAGAAGTCCAACCTGTTTTTGTATCGTTTCAAGAAAACAAAGTCCCCAGAGCTTTCCAGTAAGTTCAGGGAGTTTCTGGCTCAGTGGTGAGTAAACAGGGACAAGTGGCTTTGGTCCTGTTCCTCCCCACCGCCATGCCTCCTGCCTGGCTCCTTCCCCCCATCAGCTACCAAACCGGGGAGGTGTTTGCTCTCCGAGTGCTTTGGCCAGGGCATCCCACTCCCTGGGGTCTCTGTGCTCTGGGGGTCCCCAGGCCAGGACCTCAGGATTTAGAAATGTCAGGGTGTTTATAACACTTTGGGCTGGGCTCTGTGGGCAGCGAGGGGCAAGGGCCCAGCAGGGAGGGGGGAATCCCGGTGAGTTTCTGGATCCCCAGTGACTAGCCGATGCTGAGCGGATGGTCAGCCTTGAAGGGCTTGTTGAACCACGCACATTGCAGGTGCCTCACCCAGACCCCTGTGCCTATTCCTAACTGCCAATGAGTCCCTCCAACCCTCCCTCTCGGGCAGCGGCCTCTGGGGAGCCATTCCTGACTAATGCCCTCATCCCGACCTTGCAGTGCAGAGCTCTGGCTAAAGGGTGGACCCATCGGGAGAAGCCGGAGCTTCCAGCCTGTGTGCGTGGACCTGCACGAACGTGTGCTTGCAGCTGCGAGCGACTCTGTGTGGCTTTCCTGTGTTTGCAGGGGCTGGAGGGGACAGTGCAGAGTCCTGGATCTCCACTAGATGCTGAGGCATCTGTGAGCAAAATCGAGGAAGGCAAGGGCAGGGCCGCTCAGCCTTGGGAGAAATACAATTAAATTCAGCTCAGCTCTGTGGCATGTGCCTGATGGCAAGAATTCTGTGAGTTCCACATCTGGGAAGGCGCGACCGTGAGAAACAGAGCTAGCAAAACGGGGAGACGCTGGCCTGTGCTGAGGATGGAAACCATGTGGACCAGAGTGGCTACCAGCTTGCACAGACTGTGGATGGTGACATCTGGGCGAAGGTGGCTGACATCGGGCAGAGTTTGTGGGGACTGGCCAGAGTTTCCATTGCTGCTGTGTTGTCCGCATCTTTCTTGCTTCTCCCCGGCCCTCTTGGAAGAACTTCACACCTGGCAGCCAGGGGGCATGAGCTCCCGAAACACGGGGAGCAATGAGATTGGCGCTCTGTTTTCTTGCTGCTGGAGGCCATGCCCTGCGGTCCCCTCCCTTCTGTGGGAAGGGAGGGCGGCAGTCAGGGAAGCAGAGGTAACCCCATGTGAGGGGGAATCAGCGGGGGAGTAGCCGGCCTGTGGGGTCCTGGAAGGCTGCTGGCCCCGGAGCCCTTCTGCACTCTTTGCTGAGCAAACATCCTTGGACTCTGGCCCAAAAAAGCACCAGGAACCCAGGTGGGGAAGTCCAGCCACATCTAGAGACCCTGCTGGACAGGAAGGGAGTCAGACGTGTAAACATCACAAGAGTTTTCTACCATAGAGGAAGTAGCTGTGTGACCTTGAGCCACTTAACCTTTCTTTGCCTCAATGACCTCATCTGTAAGATGAAGACAGTAATGGCTCCTCCTCGAGTTGTCATGGGGATAACGTGAGTTAGTATCTAATACCCTTTTACGGTAAGGCCAGGGTCCTGGAGGAACCAGAGGCGGGCCCAACGGGCAGCCTAGTGAGGGGACAAGAAAGATGCTTCTTAGAGAGGCCGAGGATTAGTAGCAGTTTGCCAGGCAGGCGGTGGGGAGAAGAGCATTCTTGGTCCACTGGCCAGGGCACCAGGAATGAAGCTGTGGAGCAAGAAGAATGCAGTCAAGGCTGGAATGGAGAGGGTCAGGCAGGAGAATGGGCGAGGCCTCATCCAGAACCTCCTGGACACACAGGCCTAGCCTGGAGCCATCTGGTCACCTCCGCCCACAAGAGCACTTAGTTGGGACCCTTCCAGTGGTCTGGATGCTCTCCTCTGACTTTTCTTAGACAGAAAGCTCCTGGGGTGAAATCCTGTGCTGACCCTTGGTGATCTGATTCTCAGGGGCAGCCCAGGGCCATTGTATGCGGCCTCCAAGAAGTTTGTCAAACAAATCAAGAATCTCACCCTTGCTCTGCTGAGTTCCTCTCCCTGCCTGCAATACCCTGCCCACTCCTCTAGTTGCCCCAGACCTTCTAATTGCTGGGGACTCAACTGCCCCTTGCATGAAGCCTTCTGAGATGGCTCCAGGCCCTCTCTGACCTACTGTGTCTCCTTCACTGTACCCAGGCCGGCCCCAAGCCCTTCCCTGTGTGGGCCCTGCAACAGGGCAGAACAAGGGAGAAGTTTGCAGCCCCAAGGGCCCTGCAAGTGGGCACTCCTGCACCCCCAATCCACAAAAAGCTTAAAGACAAGAAGTGATAAAAGCTGCTGAGGACAAGTCTAACCCTCCTGGCAGCCCAGCAGGCAGCCCAGCCTCACTGTGCTCACGCACATGAGTCCTTGTTTCCATCCTCAGGCGCCGACTGCAGGTGGCTGTGGTCACAGCGCTGGTGCTGGCTGCTGGGGCCTGATGTCTGGGGCACTGAGCCAGCTGTCCGGACAGATGCCAGAGGAATGTGCAGAATCCTCCCAGCCCACCGACCTCTGACTTTGTCCTGCACTTCCTGGGTACCATGTTGCACTTTGTCCTCGAAGATGACACCGCCTTGACTGAAATAACCAGCCCCTGGGAGGAGAGCAGCAGCCTCACATGGCTAATTTGCTTGCCTCTGATGGACAGGCACGTTCGGGCTGTGAGCGCTGGGTGGTCTCAGGACGGGGCTCTGCCATATGGTCGCTGTCACGAGGGTGGGAGTGCCGTCACTGAGCTATGAGTCAGCATCCCCTCCTTTCCTCTCTTTCCTCTCTGCCCAGTCATCGCTGGCGGGGGGAGCTGGTTCTGACACGCGCTCCCTGAGGCAGCCTCCTGCAGGGAGCCAGGGAAGCAGTGTCCACCTGGGCAGGCTGCGTTTCAGATGATCTAAGGGGCAGTCTCATCGAGGAGGGTCGATTTAGAGAGGTTTCAACTATAAAACCCATCGTTGTTTGTAAGCAAGTTTTATTGAATCCTTAAAACATGGCAAACAGATCAAAATAACTTGTGGTTATTAAAAGATTCCTCCCTGGTTTAAACCCTCCATCCTAAACTCAATATATCTTACTTCACTCTCCTCTCCGATTTGACCTTATAACTGGGAGGGCCTGAAGTGAGGTAGGAGTGTCTGGCCCCTTCTGACATATCCTTCCTCCCAGCTCCCCACCCTGACTCTGGACATGGCTACCCTAAGGCGGGGGCCAGGGAAGAAGGCCAGAGGGGCACGGTTGTCCTAGGACCTGGTTCCATGCTGGAGGCTGCAAACACGGTGCCTGGAGGCTTCCTTGGCAGCAGGAGCCTGGCCATGGCTGTTGGCCACCCTTATGAGTTGTGGGTACTTAGTGCCTCCTTGTGTTTACATGTGAACCCTGGTCACCAATTCCTGAGTGACAGGGAAAGTCCCCTTCAACAGAGTGTTCACCAACGTTTGCTGAGACACGTAGCAAGAGGCTGCAACAGAAAGTACCACGGATAGTTAATTGTGGATTATTCCGGGAAGCTCTTTTCAAAGAACGTTCATAAACGCTTTCTCTTTTGATCTTCCTGATGGCCGGCAAGATAAAGTGTAAGCGCCATCCTGGGTCCTTTGGTAAACTTAAGAAGTTAATTAGCTTGTCTGAGTTTCACTTCCCCCATCTGTAATATGGGGGATAATGGAATCTACTTCATAGGGATGTTGATAGAATTAAATTTTAAAAGGTATGCCGAGCAGAATCTGAACAATGCTCTGTTGAGGGCAGAAGGGTAGGAGGCAGAGCAAAGAGGCAGGAAGGGAGGTGAGGTGGCCCGGGAATCAGGTGATGTGGACTCAGATCCCACACTGTCACTTACTGGCTGTGTGATCTTAGGCAAGTCACTTAGATGCTTTAATCGTCAGTCTCTTCTTCTGCACAATGGGTGTAATGGAAGCTTTTACATCACACCTGTGCCCCTTTCGGGTTATACATGTCACTCAATGGCATTGCCTTCCACAGATGCTCCTGACAAAGCCTGGAGTCGTCTCTGAATCTTCTCTTCTCCACACTCCACATTCGATCTCCCAGCATGTTTTGTCGGTTCTGTCTCTAAGCATCTTTCGAGCTGGTTGGCTCTGGAGCAGGTGGGCCCTTCCTGAGATGCGGGTGCCCTGTGCAGCATGTGTAGATGGAGACAGCTCTCTTCTTCTTTTGTCTGGTTGATGGAAACCTGCACTCAGTGGTGACTCCACTGAAAGGCTAGAAATTTCTTGTAAAATTACAGTTCCAAAGTGAATTTATTATGCATGGATCCTCCCCAATTTTGTTCCCCAAGAGGGCCCCCCTTTCACTAGAAATATATTGGTGAGGGGCATATTAGCATTTGGAAAGGGCTTTGATGGCTGTTCTCTGAAGGCCAAGATGCAGGTCAGGGACTGTGTAGGTGAGCAGGCACTGGTTGCAAGGATGGGGAGTCTGAAGGGCAGAGGTCAGGCAACGGCCCTTGACCACCAGAGGCAGTGGGTGTGGTGACCATTGGGGGGGGGGCTGGCTTGATGATGGCTTGAACCACAGGGATCCTGGTTATGGCTCTTTGGTTTTAGAGACCTTAGGTCTGAAATAATAGGCAGCCTGCTAAGATCCTCTAGGACATGACCAGCGTCATAGTGATAGAGAGCTGCAGCCTCTTACCATTCAATCCCTAGACCTGGTTCAACCCATAGACCAAGAATCCATAAAATAAACCCATCATCTGTAAAGCAGGACCTTGTAATGATGTGAATCCTTGTGGCACAAAGTGAGCTGGGTCATCTGTGGGGTAATTCTGCATTGGAGAAAGGGCCATTAGACATTGGTTATGTGCTAACACTGGTTCCTGGAAACTCAAAACATCACTGTGGTCACCAGCTAGAGGATTTGGAGGCTAAGGTGATATCTGGAAGTTTGACTCAAATCTACCTCAGTGAAGGCAGTGGGAACCAGAACCCATCCCATGTTTATTTGCCAAGGTCCAATTGGACATGCTTAGGAACTGACAGAATCTCCACACTGACTCCTTGGTTTGTGGAATAATGGCAGTTATAGCAGGCTTGGACCAAACGGGAGCCCCTGGAATTCCACCTCCCTGTCCAAGTTATTAGCCCTACGATTCCACATCCTCGGGGAATTTCAAGTATCAGTGCACACACTGAACATTCGACAGCATTCGGCAGCAGCGATTTCTGTTGTATTCTTACACAGCTTGCCTGCTGAGTTGGTGCAAAAGACAGATCGATCTCGGAGAGTAACTATAGACAATTGTAAGTTCATTCAAGTGACTTCGGTTTCAGCTGTTATTTTAGATGATGTATCTCGATGAATTTACACAGCCCATGGCACCACAGCTGGTTAATCTTTTCTTTTTAAAATCCCTATGATCACAGAGGCATCAGGAATTCAGTAGTTAGATTTCACTTGGAAAGGACAGCAGTGGGCCTCCAGTCTGCCCTCGGGATTACACCTGTTCTGTGGCACAGTTCACTCTCATTTTCTCAACCTTCCACATGATATAGTTAGTGCTCATCTACTGCGTTGCTGACATCAAGCGAGCAGGTCATGGAGAGTAGAAAGTAGCAGATACTTAAATGTTTTTGCAAGACATATGCCTGCTGCAAGATAGGCAATAAATCCTATAAAAACACAGGGGTTTGGCCACCTCACTGAAGCTTCTGGGATTATGGTGTCTAGGACATATTGGAATATCCCTCCAAAGTGAAAGAGAAATTGACTCACTATATCTGCATTACAAACAAGGAGGTGTGATGCTTTGAGAATTCCTTTGGAAGAAACATGGAAAGAACCAAATACCATGATTCATTACTTATGAGTAAGCGTAAGACTCCCAGTCCTGGGTGGAGCTCGGAGCCCTTTATGCTGATCCAGGCTTCAATGAAAGCAGCTCTGCTCTTTGGGCCTTATCACCTTGGAGAGCCAACCGTGCTGTTTCTTTAGTAGATTATTGCTTGCACAAACAACAAAACCTTAAGATGTTGCAGCAAAGCTATGATCTATTCAACAAGCAGCTATTCTTCTGACAAATAGCTTTGATTACACTGAGCGTGGTGAGAAATGGTGCACCTGACCAGAAGCTGCCAACGGTCCAGACCTGTGCTTCCTCCTGCCAGCTGGGTGTTATCTGCTCCACCAGACCATGAAACAGCAGGGTGGGCAGCATTCCATCGCCACTTAAAAGGGCATTGACAAGACTGGCCCACGCAGGCCCGAGGATCAGTGGGCACCGAGCATATCTGACGCTCAGTCAGAGGTGTGCTGGTAAATATTTAACAACCAACTCTTTTGGTGGGGTGGGGTGGGGGGCCATGATTTGTGTTAGAAGATTTCCACGGTGTCAATACTACCTGTGTGGCTGACTTCAGCTCCCAGCACGACGTGACTGAACGCAGAGCTGGAGGTGACTTCTCACGAGCCGGACAAGCAAAGTGAACCGTTTTCTCAGACCCCTTCCTCTACGAAATAAGGTTATTTTCAGAAAATAACTAGGAAATAAAGTGAATAATAATGGCCAGAAGAGAAGCACAAACAGTGAAAAAAAATTGTTATAATCATGCAGGCAAACATTTAAAAATAAAAAGTAAAATTAATATAGAGCATAAAAGAGGGGAAGTGATGGAACATAACAGTTTCTGGGTCAGCATTTAAGGAGCTGAGAAGTCCCCCACTTCATCTTAATAAGTAAAAAAACTGAACAAACTGAAAAATCAGCACCTCTTCTGAAATCGGTTAGAGAAGTGAGATCACAGGGCAAAGTGCAGTCCCCAAATTGGAAAGACTGTCCTGACAGACACAGGGACGCATAGTTTACCTGCGGAGATCTCTGGGGGGCAGGGCTGGGGGGGAGCGTGAGGTGTAACTGATGGTTGCTGGAGGCTCAGTGTGCACGGCTCGGAGGGTTCAAACTCCGGGGGACCCAGCATTCAGGGGGAGCACAGTCTTGTGTGTTAACCTCTGGGACCTCTACCAGGTCCTCACAGTGAAGACCTGAGAAAAATCCCCTCCCGCTTCCAACACGGGGAGGGAAAAGGGGCGGGCGGCTCTGACACCTGGAGGAGCCCCTGCTCTGAACAGGGCCCCTCGGGAGAGGTGCTACCAGGCCAACCTGCTGGCTTCCGTCGCGGCCTAACTGACCCGGAGGGAAGTCATGGATTAGTGCTTTCAAATCACATCAGTGTATTTGCTGTTTTTTTGAAAGAAGGATTATACTTTTACCTAAGTATTGATCTAAGTGATAAAGAACATTAGTTTCTGATTCTGAGCCTCGACCTCTGCAAGCTTGTCAATAACTTCATCAGAACTGATCTTTGAATATTCATACTCAGTGGACAGTGTGGTCACAGTTGACAATCTCTTTGCTCAGTGTGGATTGAAGAGCACTTTATGTTAATCTTAACTTCAATTCCTCACACATGAAACAAGTTGTAAACAAATCGTTTTGTAAATAAAATGTTATCGGGGCATAGCCACACGTTTATTTACCATTCATTTATAGTTGCTTTACAACAGCAGAGTTGGGTAGCTGTGACAGGCCTTATTGCCTATAAGCCTAAAATATTTATTATCTGGGCCTTTAAGAAAAAGTTGGCCAGCCCTGACCTAAAGGATTGAAAATGAAATGTAACTGTGTGCAAAATTTGAATATATTTCATCAAAAAAATCTAAATTGTTTTTTCTCAAAAACATTCAGAATTATCTAATACAATTGAAGGATGAAATACAATTATAATTAATGACTATTAAAATCTTAAATCAAAATTATTAAGGTAAAGCTAAAATTTTAATTTAATTTTTAAAAAATTCAAGTAAATTATATTAAATGTTTTTATAGAATGAAAACTCTGCATAATTCTGGCATTCTATGTTTACCTTAGCTGCCAATATAAAGAATTGGTATTACACTTCATGTTATTTCCAATACGGACCTACATATATACAAATTAAAAAGCAAAAGGAATTAATATTGGAAAATATTTCTCAACCACCCATGCAAAATGTCAGCTTCCTTATTCTAATTACCACGTACCTTCAGATGAATGCAAACAGGAAGGAAAGAAAATGAATGCTCAACCATCTTTTGTTACTAAAAGTATGTTGTAAAATATATATATTGCCTTCATGCTAAGAGGATTTAACAACTGAAATCATTTGTATTTTCTCTCAGAAAAAACCTTCCATTTCTCAAATCCTCTGCACATTGGGGGCAGTGGCTGTCTGACACCAGCCCAGGTATAATCTTCAATCGTCCATGAGTTCAGATACCTTTGGTTTCAAGGACATTGGGCAAGAGATACAGAAATGTATTTCCCTCAGGCCTGAGCTGTGACAGCCATGAGAGTGGATATTTTGGGTTATGGCTGCAATCTGCCAGCACTGAGCACTGGATCCTGCGTGTTCTTGTGTGTGTGTGCGAGCGTGTATGTATTTATAATATATAGGGTCATCTTAGGCCTTAGATAAGGTCCCAAGGGCAGCAGCCCCTCTGGCAGGGTGTAGGGTATATAAAATATACCTTTATTCTGTGCACAGCCACTGATCTGGTAACTGCCCCGTGTCCACAGCAAGATATCAGCGAACTGTCATATGGGATCTGACCCCAAGAAACAACTGACTGAAGAAGGGGCTGACATTTGACCCAAGCTACCCAATCATATCCTCTCCCCTCCCAAAATTTGGAAATTTTACTGAGGGTCAGGAAACCAATCAAGTTAACAACAGAGTTCTGGATGGAAGACCTTGAACTTCACCTTTGGGGTCCTCAGGGCTGTCCCCAACAATCCTGATTCTGTATTTCTGGTCTTTCTATGAGGATGTCCAGTTCCTTCCTTGGATTCTACCAGGCTTCTCAGTATCCTTCTAATGATTTCTTTTCTTTTGTTGGTATGGTCTCTATTAATTAAAAATCAAAAGAACTCTAATATATCATGAAAGGGATGTCCAAATTGTAAGGCTGGGGCAAGCATGAACCAGCCTGTGGAGACATCCTCTGGCCAGACTACTTTATGAGGCCACAGTTGCTCTAATAACAGCCTCTTGCTACCAGCATTCTGCCCAGAATGGAGTCGGATAGACCTGAAATGTGTCCTGGCTCCACCACATACCTGTGGCTTGACCTTGAGCAAGGTACTTAACTTCTCTGAGCCTCAGCTTCTCCCTCTATAAGACCATCCCTCAGATGGGTTAGGTATCTGAGCACTGCTACCTGGAGAGCATCTTTGTGTGATGCTCTGGGCCAAGCTCTGGGCACAGGGCTTGGCGAGTGGACTGCAGGCTGGACCTGTGCCCTCAGCGATCTCAGCTGGGTGCACAGTTTGTCTACAGGGGACCGGTAGCCCTGGCTCCTATGAACCACTAGTGAGGTAGATCACACAGAGCCCGTGTGCAGCGACTGTAGTCCCCTCCTCCTTTCCTTCTGAGTCAGCCCAACCACAAACAGCACAGAAACCAACTTGCGAGATGTGGGTGTTGGGACAAAAGGAATGAAGTGACTACAGAGAGGAATGCCAGGCAAAGTCTCCTCACAGCTGGCTGGACGCCATGTCGCACTGACTGTCATAGCTGTCTGTGGGCTTTGGGGGAAGAAAAGAAAGGCTGCGCACTGGTTCTTGCAATTCTTGTTTCATTCATCTGGCCTGTGTGGGCACTTGTGTCCCGGCTGGCTCTGCACCCAGAGGGAGCCCAGATGCATAGCACCTGACCCCAGCCTCCCCAGGTGGAGTCTGGAGAGGGGCGCTGGGCAGCTCCTGGGAAGGTTCCACAGCCCCATAATAGCAGGCTTCTGCTCGTGTGCACCTCTTCATTACTCACAACGCCTTCCCACTACGTCCCCCGATGCATCACCACCCAACCCATGAGGCAGGCAGGATGGGGCCAGGGAAGCTGAGGCTCCTAGGACCAAAGCAACTGCCCACCTAATAGTCTGAAGTTGAGGCAGGAACTCCTGGGCTCAGTTTCACATCAGAAGCTGAGGGGTGCAGGCCGTCCTGCTGGTCTCCTGCTTGCTTCCATGCCCCACTTGAAGGGAAAAAAAGCTACTATTTTAGTTGGATGGCAAAAGCCCCAGTGGGCCACCTTTGCCGTTGGGCAGGGTCCTGTGCACTCGAAGGTGTGTCGTGGCAGGGCCTGCCTTCCTCCTCGGTCTTCTGTCTCTCTTGGCCTGGGAGGAGGGCCCAGGCGCAGCACGGATGGTTCATTTCCTGCGTGCTGACAATGTGTGAGGGTTTAGGCTGACGGGCTAGAAAGATCTGGGTTCATATTGAGGCGACGGCAGGAAGCCTCTCCTCCTGAGGACCAAAATGTGTTCTCTACCCAGCTCTCCGGCACCTCTGCATGGATACGCTGGACAAGAGACCAGTTTTAAATAAAGTGGCTCTTTCTTAGTTTCCTGTTGGCAGATATCACAGGTGGCGGCCCTGGGAAGCAGCCTGAGATGGAGGTTTGCCTGAGGGAGGTGTATTAGGAAGCTTTGGGGATGCACATTCCTGGACCTGAAGGGAAGACGCAGGAGTGGGCAGATGGTGGTGTCCAGCTGCCAGACAGTCTCCACAGAGGCCTGGTGGACCCTAGGGGAGCTCTGAGGATGCCACCCCAGCCTTTGTATCCCCACGCTACCAACGAGTGGTTGGTTCAGCTTCCCCATGGAAGGGCTATCCTTGGGTTGGAGTGTCTCTTCTGCAAGAAGGGGAGGGCAGGGAGAGTTGACTGGGGAGCAATCCCAGGGGCTGGGGAATGAGCCCTCTGTTCCTGAAGGGAGACCTGGGTGATGTGACCATGCAGCCACCTTGCTATTGTGACTACTGTGGGCCCAGGGCTCTCCGGAATGGAGACCCCAGAATAACCCTGTGGGCTGGAACAAGTTTAATAGAGAAGTTATTTAGAATACAGAGAAGATGACCTGTGGGATGAGTTGGGATGACCACAGTGGTCCGGGGAATGAGTGGGGGGACTTGTGGGGTCCTTTTCCTGAGGGAGGCCCTGCCTAGGAAGGGAGGCCCAACTTATGCAGCCCTGCATGAGCAGGCTGCAGGGTAGGAGAGGCAGGACAGACCTAGCTCAGGAAGGAAAAGCTGAGTCCCTGCCCGATGGGGGGTGTGGGAGGCCCTCCGTCCTCAGTCTCCCCCAAGGAGACCGGTTGCTGCTGTAGAGACCCTAGGAGGCCCTGGGGCCAAGGCCTTGGGGTAGCAGTTGTGGGGCAGACTCAGGGACTGGGACCTGGGCGGAATAGTCGCAATGCCAGAGGTGATTTGAGGCCAGCTTCACGCAGGGCATGGCCTGCCTCCTCCAGTTCGGGTTTTTCCAGAGCGGAAAGCTCCGGGATCGCGGGGAGTGGCCTGCTGCCTTTGGGGTCCCTCTATGACTCAGTGACTCAGTGTTTTCCAGCTCCTTGAAGTGGGCCCTGCTGGTGAAGTTTCCTCCTGCGCTCGGTGCATAATGAATGGGGAATTCAATCCATATGCTGTCGATTCCTTTACCCTGAACTCATCCCAGGCGGCTCCCCGGGAGCCTTTGATGTCCAGCGGGACTCACAGCCTTTTTATGAGATGTTTTATGCTCTCTCCCCACCCGCCCCTCGCCCTTTCTGTTTAAGGAATAGAAAAGTTGTGCTTTTCGGAGTCTAAATGGACTCAGACTTTGAAAGATTCCAGTTCTAAATTCTAAGCTCGTGGGGTTCCTTGGACTCTAGCCCTGGCAACCTCTTCTCCTCCAGCCGGGACCTTGGGCCCAGTTCAGGAGGCTTTGCACGCACGGACCCCAGGAGGAGGCTTTGCATGCACGGACCCCAGGCCAGGGTAGCCAGAGCTGGGGGGTCAAGAAGAAGAGGCCTGGTCCTCTCTCCTGACCCCCAGGCAGAGGCAGTGGGAGGTGGCGGACAGAAGGAACCCCACCCCTACCCAACCAGGCCCTGCTCTTCCCCCGTCCCAGTGCCTCTGCGATCAGCCGAATCACCCATTGTGTTCATTCCTTTGGTCTGGTTAAGGCATCTTTTTCCCAAATCCACAGCAGCAGTGCAACTACTGTGACTGGGGCCTCATCAACACATTGCTATGGGTTCATGGCTCAGTTGGGAGATCATCTCAAGCAATGGCCCAGGAGGATAAGTGTTGATGCCAGGAGAAGGGTCCCTGTTGGGAAATAGGGTGTTGGGGAATGAGAGCCAGCTCCTGGGACCTCCGACTTGCCCTGGGTTCCTGGGGGTGGGGTAGGTAGAGGAGAGTGGTATAGGGTGGGGGGATGACTGACAGGCTGCAGTAGATGGAGACTCCAAACTAGAACAATCTTTAGAAGAAGAGATAAGTCACCCTCCCGAGGGTGGTCTCCTGAGCTGTGGACAGGCTGGAGTTGCTTTCAGGGCTGTGAAACGCAGGGAGCCCGTGCGTCACCAAGCAGGCCAAGCTCACACCTACCTGGAAGAGTGAGCGGGAAGGTTCCTGAAAGGAGGGAGAAGCGGGGTCTAAGATTTGGAGGAGCCCTGGCCGGTGTGGCTCAGCTGGTTGAGCTTTGTTCCATGCACCCAAGGGTCCACGGTTCAATTCCTGGTCAGGGGTTCTCTTGGGATACAAGAGTGAAGGACAAATAAGGGGGACAAATAGGAGATGGAGATGAGTGATATGTGTTTGGGGGTGGCTCATGTGGTGGGGAAGGTGTACTCTCACCCCAGTGACACTGAGGGAGGCTGCATCTGCCACGCAAGAGAGGGTGGAGGTCTGGACTTTCTTGGCTCGCTCCTGCCTGGTGTGTTCTCCACTGGGAAACACACTCTGCTCTGTGTCCCCAGGATACATCTTGTTCAAAATGTGTGAGAATTTTAACAATGCTGTAACCCCATGTGTCCTCACCATTTCATGTCGTCATCACAGCCCCACCCAGAGATGAGAACAGGGACACAAGGTCTCACCCCTTTCCTCTTTGCAGATAAAGAAGTGGAGGCTCAGAGACATGGTGTGGTTTGCCAAGGTCACACGGTGAGTGAGCCAGAGGCAGAATTGGGGTTCGAACCACCGGTGCCAGGGCTTATTGTTGCCCCTCACTTCCTGGGTGGGCCTCTTCATGATCTCCCAGGATTCCTGTTGGTTCTGTTTTTTTCTGAGGTTAGGGCTGTCCCATCAGACAAATTTGTATGTGGAGCGGCCACTGTGCACAAGCACCTGGCCAGGCACTTAGAGTGTGAAGACCAATCAGGTGGCTCCTGTCCTCAGCAGCCCACTGTCAGGCAGGGCAGACATGGGAACAGACACCGAGGACATGGCGTAATAGGGGCAAGGAGAGAGGTGAGCACACCTGGGGGATGCATGGGGAAGGTAATCTGGGACCATTTGCTGCAGGAGGAGAAGCCTCGGCTAAGTTAAAGGAAAGAGGGAAGCAGGGGGAGAGGAAAAGGGATCTACAGGGAGCAGCAGCACCGAGGCCGAGGCAGGAGAGAGCAGCATGGGGGAGATTACAGGTCCAAGCAGGGTGGTGCTATAAAGGTGAAGTACAGGGGGGCAGCCATGGGCTTGAAGCTGGGAGATAGGTCAGCTGGGGGAGCTGAGCCTTCTCAGCCTGCAGGGTCCAGACTTTGTTTTGGAGACACAGCAGACTGTTTCATCATGGCAAGGTTGCATCTAGAATAGTCTTTCTTGGGAAGGGGGAAAGGCAGAGGCAGGAGACAATGAAGAGGCTGCTGGAGTAACACCCCTCGCTTCATGAGGGTGGCCCTGGGACAGAGAGAAGAGACAGACTGTGGTGATTGGGTGTGGGGCTGAGGTTCACGGATGACTCCTAGATGGAGACACAGGTGAAGAAGCGGTTTGGGGAAGTGATCATGGACACGGTTTTGTGACCTAGGCCAGGGGAGCTGGTCAGCGGCTCCTGCATGCAGGGCTAGAGATCTGGAGAAAGACCTGGTCTGAAGATACATATCCAAGGCTTATCTGCATATGGGTGGGAATGAGAATCCTGAGATGGCCCAAGGTGGTCCAGAAGAGAAGTGGTTGACATCAGAGGAGGCTTGAGATGGCAACGGGGATGGGCTTTGGCTGGGCCTTAAAGGTGGGGAAGGCGGGGCCTGGCCCTGAGAGAGACTGAGGCCCTGAGGGCTGGCATTGTGTTCCCTGTCAGCCCAGCCCAAGCCCAGCCCGGAGAAGGGAACTAGAAGCAGGTTTTGTCCCTTTGGAATGATGGGCTTTTTCCCAGAGTCAGTGGCTTAAGGATGGGAATAAAGCACAGGGTGGCTTGAGTGGAGCGCCCAGCCTTGTGGACCCAGGGGGGAAGGAAAAGACCCCTGAGCAAGAGGAAAACAAGGGCTCGGCCTTCGTGCAGCCCCAGAAGGGCAGGGCATGTGCCAATGGCCGAGGCAGAGGCTAGGTGTGTTCTAGTGACTAGGGCCCCAGGAGGAACTGGGCAGCCCTACCTACTGGATACGAAGGATACCAAGAACTGAGCATTGCCTTATCTGGCCATTGACGCACATGTCCTTCAAGGGGCTCAGCTGCACATCAAGTGCAGCTTGGGTGGGCTGGGTGTCTTGTGGCTCTGGGTGGCCCTGAGAGGCAGACTTGAGGACCTTTGTTTTGACGGAGCCAGTGGGCCGAGTACTCCCTCACTTGTGAAAAGAGGACACCAGACACACGGGACACCCCGCCTCTGCTAATCTCTGCAAATATGTTGCTAAAAACCAACCAACCACAGTCTACATTCCAAACGTGGCATTGCGGCTAAATTCAAGGTATTGCACAACAGCCAAGCATGTACCAGCCAGCTTGCAGGTACCTTGGGAAACTCTTTCCTACAATAGGGCATTTGTTCGGGCCAGAATAGAGGGCAGGACATCCCAGTGTGGGCCCTGTTCACCCAAAGAAGCATCAGAAGGGGTGCAGTCCACCGGCCCAGGGCTCAGAGGATTCTAACCTCAGGTCTACCACTCACCCAACTGGAACCTTGGGCAAATCACTCTGTTTTTTTCATCTGGCAAATGGGCATAAAAATCCCTGGGTCGACTGTCTGACAGACTGTGAAGTGAGTCAAATGAGCTCAAATGTGAGAAATTAATTTTAAAATTAAAAAGCACTTTGGCTTCCAGCTTTCCTCAGTTGCTCTGCCTGTTGATCTTGAACTCTCTGAAGGCTGCATCGCTCATGGCGTCTGGGCTGTTCTACTGTCTTCCTGGGTTCCTTTTAAAAATCAAAGGAAACGGCAGCCAGGAATTGAAAAGAACCAGCCCAATCTCAGCCATGAGCTGAGAGGAGATGACAAGATGGGGAAAACTGGCTCTAAAAGCAAATAAATTTCTCCACACGCTACCTTCCCCTCAAGGGTCACTTGACTTTCCATCAATGGCAGCTAATGATGTGGGGAGATATGACCTTGGGGGACCTGTTTCTGCCTCTTCTCATGAAGACATGCCTCATGGCTGGCGAGGGCTTGGGAATCTGGGAACTGCAAGGGGAGCCTCGGGCCTGTAAACCGCCTTGCCGATTTCCTGGCAGGAAGTGGATGCCGTCCCAGAGGGTGGGGCTTCTCCCTCCCTGGCCGTCCAGGGATACTCCTGCCTTTACTAGGAGATGGGAGAGGCCCACAGCTGCCTGGGCTGGTGCTTCCAGAGAGGCGGAGGCCCTGGTTTCCGAGTTGAGGCCAGCCTCCTCAGCGGGACTTATTCCCTCTTGTGGGCGCTCTGTGACAAATGTCTATGAAGCCCCAGCTGAGGAAAAAGCCCTGGGCTCCAAGCTGAATAAGCACCAGTCCAGAGGTGAGGTGTCCAGTCTGCCTGGCCCCAGATTCACACACACCCTGGGCTGTCAGTTTGCAGCCTTGGCCCAGGGGGGCTCCCACTCTGCAGTGTCCCACAGCCCAGGGCGGTCACAGGTGTGTGCTGCTGCGGAGCCCGAGGGCCCAGACAAGGGCTGGATTTCAAGTCTTTATTGAACCCAGCATGTTTGGGGCCGTGGGTCTTGGCACCCGGTGGTTCTGATTGCCCCTCGGGTGCTCCCTGACCTGGAGGTCAGTCCCTTCATTACTAGCCTCTTCACCGGTAAGACTTGGATTTGCCGGCGTCCACACACACTCCACCTAGGGTTTGAAGGTAAATCTATTCTTTTTTTTTTTGTCATCCTAAAATTTCTTTAAAATTACTTTTAAAAACGGAAAGAGCTACAGAAAATTTATACTACAGAGACGAGACGTGTCCTTAGGTAAATACGTTAACAAGATCTGGCAGGGCTAGAGGAGGCAAGGATGGGCCCTGTCATTCACTCAACTACAAGAATTCAAGTTCTGGAGCCAACTTTCTGTAAGCCCACAAGAGACCCAATCACGGTACAAATCAATCTGATCTGTAGATCAGATCTCAGGTAGAACCAAGAGATCTGATACATATCTAAATATTAAGCAATGGAGGAAATTGAGAGGCATTGAAAGTGATTAGACTACCATTTATTCCTTTTTAAGTTTTAATTTTTTATTGAATTTATTGGGGTGACATTGGTTAATAAAATTGTGTAGGTTTTAGGTGTGCAGCTCTGTAACATCATCTGTATATTATATTGTGGGTTCACCACCCCAAGTCAAGCCTTCCATCACCGTGTATCCCCCACACCCTCTTCTACCTCCCCCCAAACCCCTTGCCCTCTGGTAATCACGATACTGCTGTCTGTGTCTCTGAGGATTTTTTTCTTAATCCTTTCACCTTTTTCACCCAGCTAATCCTAACTATTCTAAGCCAAACATGGTAATTCCAAGCTTCTCGTCAGTGTGACACCGTTGAGGGGAAATGAGCTGGGAAAGGAGGTTTGGGGAAAGGTTTCCTACGAACTAAGAGACACATAGGAAGAGGTGTTTCCGTCCTCAGGGGCGCTGTGTCTGTGTAGATGCCTGAAACCATGAAGGAAGCTAATCTGAGGACAACGCTAACCCACCAAGGAACCCACAGAAAGGACCTGGGTCCACGATGATGTCACTGAAGAGCTAAATTAATCAAACCCTGGTGCTGTCTTCCTCAAGCTTTCTCATGATGTGAAACTTTCTTCAATACCATTTTGATTGGATTTTCTACCGTTGCAGCTGAAGCACCCTCACTGATTGAGTCCCTGACTCCATATGCTTACGGCCCCCTTTGACCTCTTTGTGAGCCTGAGAATAGATTCAAGCGGCCTCTTACTCAGTGGAACAGCTTCCAAAGTGTTGGGGCTACATTGCCTGGGATTATCCCAAAGCTGTGTGGTTTGGTGATCTGGGTACCGGTCGCACTGAGCCCCTGCAGCTCCCCAAGGTCTTCTCCAGAAGCAAGGCAGGCCCAGGGTCCCCCTCCACCCCGGGCCATCCAGCGGAGAAGGGCTAGAGGTCCTCAGTCTCATCCCCTGCCCAGTGAGGGTCATACCTCCTCAGTTGGCTCCCACTGTGACACTCCCCTTCTAGGGACCGTGCAGCTGTTGCTCACCTTCCTGGGAGAGGAGGGCTCCCCCACCTCTGCTGGCTCAGGGCACTCTGCCTCTCCCCCTGCCCGCTCCCTGCATAAGGTTGGTCTCACCTGGAGCTCCCTCCAGCCAGAGAAGAGTAAGGCTTCCAGGAGCAGTGGGATCAGGGCTTCAGGGACAGGCTCAGTGAGGAGAGTGCAGAGGGAGCTCCTGTGGCTCTCACTCAGGAGTTCCCACCAGAACTAAGTCACATGTGCAGGAGTGGGGACTGGTGTGCAAGGGGCAGCTTGGAAGCAAAGGAGGAGGCTGCTTTCCAGGGCCGAGGTTCCAAGTGGGGACAGGCGTGAAACGGGGAGACCCGTGCACCAGGAGCCTCCGTGGGAGGAAGCCCTGTCCTATTCGTCCTCGCTGCCCTGTGCCGGGTTTGTTCACTAGGTGCTCAGGGAGTGTGTCCAGTGGGTGCCCTCATTCATTCATTCATTCATTCATTGCACCACCTCGTGCTGGACAAAGAGATCAAGTGCTGAGTAGGACAGACAATGTCCCTGCCCTCTGATCTGGGTTCTTATTGGCAGGTTAGGAGGATAGCCATAAGCCAAAAGCTAAATAACTGATTAGCAATCTAGCTAATTAACTAACCAATAATTAGCTGGCTTGATTAATTATATTGCTACAAAGTATGACAGCCTGTTGCATACGTGGGGGGCATGTAGCAGTTTGGGCTGTTAGGGAGACCTTGCCGAGCGCAGAGCCAGAAGCGTGAGCAGGAGCTGGATGTGCAACGCTCTGTGGAAGGGCCTGGGGAAGAGCAGCCAGACAGATGCATGGTCAAGCCCGGGTGTCTGGGAAGTTACGGGACCCTGTGCTGCTGACGCTGAAGAGCGAGCAGGGAGCTGGCTGCCTGAGCCTTGTGGACCAAGGTCCGGGGTCTGAGGAGGTGGTTGAATGGTTCCGAGTTCCAGGATGTTAGACTGAAGCATCTCAACTCCTTTTCTGTGGAAGGTCAGAGTCAGTCCTAGAGATCTAAATGGAAGTGTTCCTGCACTCAGGGGCAAAAGGACACTGCTGTGGGACAGGAGACTGCAGCAGACCGAGAGCCAGGTGACAGCCAACATTGGAGATGTCCACTCTCGTAATTACCGTGGCTATGATTTCCAATGTCCAGGGCTGGGGGGCCTTCCTGCTTTGCTCTCCTTCCCTCTCCCATCCACCGCTCACCCTAGTCTGTCTGGCCAGAGCCTGAGTTTTGCCTCCCACCTCACTCCTGAGAGCTCCTCTCCACAAAGATGATGGACACCAGCCTGGGGACAACAGAGAGCCCCCCCTCTCGGGCCCTCTGTGAGGTATGTTCCAGTACCCACACTCCTCCCTCGCATGCCTTGGCGCCTGCCAGGTCATCTGTGCCTGCCCCGCCCTGGTCATCCTGAGTTCCAGCTTCCAGTCCTCGGGTACCTGGCCTGGCTCTCTTTCCTGAGATGACCCCCTGGCCCAAGTTTCCTAGGAAGGCCTGACCTGTTTGCCTCTGCTGCTGGTCCCACTCCTTTCCTGGCCCAAAGGCTGACAGCATGAGTTATAGGAAGCTTTAGTTTGACACTTTAAAAAAATATGTCTTTATTGATTTCAGAGAGAGGAAGAGAGAGATAGAAACATCAATGAGTCATTGATCGGCTGCCTCCTGCAGGCCCCTGACTGGGGATCAAGCCCGCAACCCTGGGCTTGTGCCCTGACTGGGAATCAAACCGCCATCTCCTGGGTCATAGGTTGATGCTCAACAGCTGAGCCATGTAGGCCGGGCAAGTGTGATACTTCTTAAGGAACACAGTCAATAAAGAAATGAAAAGAGGCGCAGAGACCAGGGCAGAGGCCTGGCTGGAACCCCTGTGGAAACTGGTGCCCCCCTGACCCCCAAGCTTGCCAGGGGGACAGGGCCTTCATGCCTCCCTGCAGAGTGGATGCAGGGGACTGGTCAGCTCCGTTCAGCTGGCTCCGTAGCCCGGTGCTGGTCTGCTGTCTCGAGAGGGACCACACAGTGCAGAGAGGGGGCTACAGACGGATCCCATGGGGTCAGTTAGCTTGGTGATCTCCGCAGGCCACAGGCCCATTCAGGGCCTCAGTTTTGTCACCTGTAACATCAGAGTAACGGTAGCGCTCTCATGAAATAGATGGAGGGGAAAGATTAGACGTGTGCAATCTGCCTGGCCTTCTCCGTTTCCCTCTTCTCGCCTCCCTTCCCCCCCTGCTTTAGGGTGTAACCCCATCTCCCCCAGCTTAGACTCCAAACAGGAACCATGGCCAGAAAATGCATGAAAGCACGTGGAAGCCAGTGGGGATGTATCCAGGCACCAGGCCAGTCCTGGGACCTGGTGGGGACCAGCTCGGAGACCCTTCAGCTGCTCGCTCCTCGGCCTGGCAAAGACCCTGAGAGCTCTCCTTCCCGCAGTCCCTGAAGCAGGAGAGTGGCTGCCACCAATGACAGGCAGGCCTGTCACCAGGCAGGGAAGCTTCAGGCACAAGCAGCCTGGCCTCCAGGGCTCCAGCACCAGCCAGGGCAGCGGGGCCCAGACCACCCTTGGGGGTGCCCCGAGCCTCCTCACCTGTGAGTGCGGCCCCTGAGGAACCCTGGGCCTCCTGCCCTGCAGAGGCCCGTGAAGCATAGGGACCCAGGGCTGGGGTTGGGGTGTCCCTGGTAGGGCCTGGGGGTCAGTGGTGTGCGTCTGTGTGTGTCTGTGGGGTACGTCTGGGTGGTGTGCATGTGGACGGTATGTTTGTGTCTGTGGTAGATGTGGTACATGTGTGATTGTGGTATATGTGGTGTGTATGTATCCACAGCTTGTGTAGTATATGTATGTCTGTGCGTGTAGTGTGTGGTATGTGTGTCTCTAATGTGTGTGCGCATGGGCGGTGTGTGTGTGCGTATGTGTGTCTGTGGTGTGTGTGTTATGTCTGTGTGTGGGGTATGTATAATATCTGTGTGGTGTGTGTGCTATGCATGTATATGTGGGTATGTATAGTGTCTGTGGTGTGTGTGTTATGTCTGTGTGTGGGGTATGTATAATATCTGTGTGGTGTGTGTGCTATGCATGTATATGTGGGTATGTATAGTGTCTGTGGTGTGTGTGTTATGTCTGTGGTATGTATGTGTGTGTGTGTGTTGAGCATGTGTGTGTATACACCCACAACATTGGTGAGAAGAGGACCCTCCCTACCCATGTTGGGCCCACACCCTTGGTGAAGTCATGGTGTTGAGAGTGATGTCATGGAGTCACTTTTCTTGTTTCCCCACCTTTTTGAGTCCTCCTGCTCCCTCTCTGGGCTGATGTCCCTCCTTGGTCACCTTCCTGCCACACCTCTCTCGGGGATCAGCCACAGGCCCCAGGACCAGGCCAGCCCTGCCGGCTCCCACTGCCTTTTGGTTAGGCTCAGGGCTCCCTCCACCTTCTGGCAAACTCTGCATGCCCTCCTGGAGTGCAGCGAGGCATTGGTGACACCACCATCTGGCTTACCTGTCAATCTCTCAAGTCAAGGGAACAGCCTCTTACGGCCCAGCCTCCTCCTGGCCCAGGTGGTGGCACGCTTGCTATCCTTCCAGGTGACCTATGCAGCCATCCAGTGACCAGCATCCATTTCCATCACCTCCTCTAGAGGATGGGAGGGAGGGATGGATTTTATATTGGGGCGTGTTATGTGTAAGGTTCTGATGGGGTCAGGGGTCACTGGAGACACAGTGCTGGGACCAGGGTATGGGACAGAGTTAACATGGGTTACTCTCAGATGTTTGGGGGGGCCTACAACCTTGCCAGGTGCACCATTGCAAGTTGGTGGCGACTAAGCCCATGGGAATGAAAATGAGTGTAAGGAGTAAAGCACGGGATGGGCCCCTTGCACCCACCTGGAAAGGCTGCAGAGAAAAGAAATATACACCCACTCACCCACCTCCTCCCACACACCTCCTGCTCCAAGACCATAATCAAGGACTTTGAGGCACACTCAGAATAAAGCCTGCCTTTCCCCAGTGGCCTCCACAACATCATGATCTGCTCCCCCCACCCCTTAGGCCCTATCTGGGGCCGCATGGCCACCCTCCTGTTCCCACCTCAGGGACTTTGCACTTGCTGTTTCCTTGTCTGGGGCAGTCTTTCTCTCGGCAGACACATGGCTCCTTCCCTCATTTCATTAACATCCCTGGCTTCAGCCGTCTTCCCAAAGAGGCTTTTCCTGACCACATTATTTAAAATATCACCCGGTTTTAACCCTCTATTCACTCATGCTATTCTATTGTCCCCAAATGACCATAAGCTTCATTATCTAACTGTGCATTTATCCATTTGCTCTGTGTCTCCTGCAGCAGAGGATCACTCAGGGGGCCGGCACCATCTTCTCTGCTGGGTCATCGGTGTTTGGCACAGAGCAAGGGCTGAAATCACACATGTGGAGTGGATGCATGCAGAAGCGAGTGAATGGGAGGCGGGCGCAGTGGGAGCATCTGTGTGCCACGGCGAGACCAGGTTTCACAAGATAGGGAGTGTCATGCTGCAAAATACATTTCAGATGGATCAGGGCTGCAAAAGGGAAAAACAAAGCTATAAAACCACTGGATGAAAAGAGAGAATGTTTTCATGATGCTGGAGGAGGGAAAGCCATCCTAAGCAAGACACGAAATCCAGAAGCTATAAAAGAAAAGCCTGACAGATTTTACTACATAAAATAAAAAGCTTATGCATGGCAAGTACTCGATAAACAGAGTTAAAAGGCATTTGACTGCCTGGGATAAAATATTTAAAACATGCACAACAGACAACAATATCATGACATATGAGATTCCAATAGCCAGTACGTAAGGTACATACTGACCAGAAGAAAAAGATGGATGAAGGCAAGGAGTGGGCAACTCGTGGGATAAGAGATACTCGTGGCCAGTGAACAGCTGAATAGCTGCTCAGCAGTCACCAGCAAGAACCAGCTGGGTGGGGGCAAAGCTGAAGGAAGGGGTAATGCCGAGCTGGTGAGCCGCCTGGTGTCTCATACGTGGGATGGGTGTGGTGCCTGCAGACAGCGGGCGGGCAAGCTGGGCAGACTTAGTGACAGTCAAATGGCACGCTCCTTCTGACCCAGAAATTCCACTTTTAGGAGGAGATCTTTGCAAAATGTCAAATTGTTCTGTCCCTCACGGTTTGTTCTAGCACAGGACCCGCGGGCAGCCACCTCACTGTTCCCAGCAGGTGGTAGTTACACGAAGAACACGCCACTGAAAACAAGCCCCTCCTCCTGCTTGAAGAAATGCTCCCAACTTATTAAGGGAAAAGAAAAACGAGACGCATGACCACAGGAGCAGCCCGTCCCAGTTGTTTTTTCGCAAGTCCTGTGTGTGCAGTCACTCGGATGTGTGCTCACACCTGCTCACACCTGCGCACACCTGCGCAGAGAATGGGGAGGACAGAAACTGACAACTGCCCACAAGAGGGGGTCTGGGGAGCGGGGCCAAGCTGGAGGGGTGACTTTCCATTTTTCTTGCTTCTTTATCATAGAAGTTTAGCAACTAAGGTACCTTACTATTGTAATTGTTAATAAAGGAGAATAGCAGTATTGGGGAAGGGGGCTGAGGGTGTGCATCCCTTGGGTCGAGGTGGGGAGGCCTGGAGATCTGGACGGGTTTCTGCACTCAGAGACTGCAAACCGGGCAGTAGGAGGCGCGGGCGCCCCTGGGGCTGGCCCTGCTCCAGGCCTCTCCACAGGGCAGTGCGGCAGGTTCCCAGGCCACCACTTTTCTGATATGTTAGAAATGAAATCCAGAGCCTCCCAGGGTATGAGGCACAGAGCCAGGGCCGACCCCACCAGGGAAACAGTGACCCCTCCCCTGCATGATCAGGGCCGGGGCACCCTAGCAGCATGACATGGCAGAATTTCAGCTCCAGCTGAGTCACCCTTTCAGCCCCATGCATGGATGTGGGCCGCAGTTCCTGTGCAGCCTCCTTCCACGCCCACTGACTTCAGATTTCCTTTCCCATGAGGCAAGGGCCCCCTTTTTCTCCTGGAAGCCTCCACAGCACCCGGCCCATCGCAGGTGGCCAGGAGTTCAGTCCTGGACACTGACACGCAGATGAATATAAGACCTCGGGCAGGTGTCACGGTAGCAGGTGGACGTGAGCCTCTGGAGTTCAGGGGAGAGGCCTGGCTGGAGACAGACCTTACTGCGCCGCCCAGACTTGTGAGCTGGTGTTGAGGAGAGCGGTGGGCCCGGGATGGAGCCCTGGCTCCCTACATAAAGGAGACTGAAGCAATCATAATAACCGTCATTACAGTCACTGCCATACTGAGCCCAAAGGGACAGGGCCATAGGGAGGTGAGGGGGTTTGACCACGGTCACCTAGGTCTGTTTGGCACCTCCCCATGGGTCACTCCACCGAACATCTCACCTTTGTTCTTCTGCCCCCCCCCCCCCCTTAGAGTGGTGATTGAAGACAACTCTGTTGTCTTTATTTCCACCTCTGACCTTGGTCCTTGAGTTCATGGAGCTGGTCAGCTGAAGGTTTGAGAAGTTGGAAGGAATTTGGAACAACTAAGAGGCCAGAAATGGAGGATGGTCAGCTGGGGACAAAGCGCAGCCGTGCTTGCAGTCCACGCCTTTGTCAGCGCTGCGGGGCAGTGGAGCCTGTGGGCTCACCCTTCTCTCCCTCTGGGTGCCACTGCTTCACTTTACCCTCTCAGCCTGGCGGTGGGCACCGCAGCTCTTGCTATCTGCAGCGGGTCTAGAACATGGGCTGCCAGGAAGGGCAGGGCCAGGCCTGTTTGTGTCACATCTCAACCTTCTGACCACCAGACAGTGAGAGGTGCTGCATGAATGACCAGTGTCTACATTTTCTGCCTGCTTTCACTTAGACCTCACAATGACTCTGTGAGATGGGTATTATTGGCTCCATTCCACAGACAAGGGAATAGAGGGCCAGGAAGGTCAATCAAGGTCACCCAGCCAGTAGGCTCCCCATCTTGCATTCAGACCTCAGTCACCCCCAGACAACTGCCTCTGGGCACAACACAGTCAACCACCTGGGGAGGGGCCTGGGAACTGAGGATCATCAGGCCGGTCTCTACCTGGTAGGTGCTCAAGATGGCACCTACCCTCCTGCCTTGTTCTACCATATTTGGTGGACTCTGGGATGACATTTTTTACATTTTGGCATCTTTGAAATCTGGGTGCATCTTACAATCTTTGCCAGACCAGGCAGCTTCCCAGGTCACACATCAAAATTTACAGATGAGTGTCCATGGCTTGGCAGAAAATCTTGCAGCCAGTAGGGGACCACAGTTAAAACGAGGTGTCGATAGCTGAGCTTTGGTGGTGCAGGGGATAAGGCTGTGTGGAAATCCTGACTTCACCCCAGGAACCAACGGCCAGTGTGAAACATTCCTTCCCAGGAGCTCATCTTTCATCTGAAAGGAAGCAGGGTGGAAAAATGCCCTCCTGCCTACCTGGGTGCCCATAGGTGGCAAAATGGGTGAATTGGATGGTTGGTCTGACAGTCTGGGATGCTAATGATGGGCACCACCCTGAGCCAAAGCAGAGCCCCCATCCTATGCCCTCTGCTGAGCTGGTGTCCATAGCCCTTCATGAGTGTGGCTCACTGCTCTGTCTTTGGGGCCCTGCCCAGAGCCCAACACACGTCAGGCATTCGATCAGTGTTTGCTGAATGAATGAAAATTGCACATGGCTCTTGAGTCTCTACATCACAAGTTTAAATTCTACATCTGCCACTTCTTCTTTAAGTCTCAGTTTTCTCATCTGTAAAAATGGGGATAAGATGCCTTAATGATAGGGTTATTGGGAAGATAAATGAGATGATGCATATAAAGTGCTGAGTTTAATGGCCACTAATCAATAATCAATTCATGGGAATGGTTAGGAATATTTTTGAGGAGACTAGTTGTTATTTTTGTGTGTGATGGCCTCAGATAGAACCCTAATCCCAGCTCTTGGTTACAGAAAGATGGGGGGAAAAGCATGAATGGCTCAGTGTAAATTCATCCTCGGTGCAAGGAAAAATGTCAAAGCTGTGCTCTGCAGCTGGGCACAGGGACTTCCCAAGAGCTTTGGGTGTGATGGAACCTGTACTGATCTTATCCTTGTCCGAAGGAGTGTCTTGAGCAACCAACACCGAGGTCTGTTCGTGGCACTGGATGGGGGTTCCTCTAGCTGGTGCATGGCAGGTGCTCAACATGTTTTTGGATAAATGAGTGTCTGTCCATAGGAGCAAGACCCCAGAGAATAGGCCTATTCTCTCTCTATCCCTGTACATGTGTGTGCAAGCCCAGGCATGTATGAGAACACACATGAGTACACACATGCACACAAGCACATAGGTTCTCTCACATGGCTAGAGTTTTTTTTGGGTTCTTACCCGAGGATATTTTTTCCATTGTTTTTCAGAGAGAGTGGAAGGGAGAGAGAGAGAAAGAGAGGGAAACATCAGTGTGAGAAAGACACATCAATCAGTTGCCTCCTGAAGGCGCCCCAACTGGGCTCGGGGGTTGAACCTGCAACTGAGGTTGTGCCCTTGGCTGGAACTGAACCCAGGACCTTTCAGTCCTCCAGTCGACGCTCTAACCACTGAGCCAAACAGGCTAGGGCTGGCTGGAGGCTTTTTGCAAGTCTGGGGCATGCAATGTCATCTGTCTTCCCACAGCCAGCATGAACTCCTGCTCCAAAGGAGGAAAACGTGGGCTACCTGCCTTTGCATTTTTCCCAGCAACCAGCACAGGAAATGCTTAGGAATCACTAAGGGGATAGATGGATGGAAGAATAAAACTGATCCAGGGTAACTTATCGGAATGAATTCCACACAAGATGACAACGACGGTAAAGCATGCATACTAGTTAGAATATAGGCTGGGCATTGCTGCAAAAAACAGGCTTGTTGTAAAGATGCCAAAATATCAAGATCCAAGTCTACTGATCCTCATGTGATGAGCTGATTATAAGCATGATGAGCTGCTATGGCAGTTCCACGGTGTTGGGGACCCGGGCTCTGCTAATCATAAGAGAGCTTTCAGCTCGAGGTCTAAGGTGGCTGCTCCGCATCCTGCCATCACGTCCACACTTCTGCCAGCAGGAGGTGGGAAGGGGAAGAGGAAGGAGCTCCTCTTCCTTAAAGGGTGGGCCCAGGAGCTCCTCCCATGGCCTCCACTCACGTCTGACTGCTCAGAACTCAGGCCCAAGGCCACACCTTGATGCAGGACAGCTGGAGAAAGTGATTTTTAGCCGGGCGTTCATGCGCCCAGCTTTAACTTGGAGGGTCATTTACTAAAGCAAGAATAGTGGAGGCTGGGCAACTTGTTTGCTCTGCCCCACCTTGAAGAGATAAAGTGGCCTGGTCATTGTCATGTGTGGTAGGGTCGAGGAGTCGCTCCAGCTCTAAGCGTGGATCTGGGGGAAATGGTGGGAAAGGCAGAGACAGAGGCGTTGCCCTCAATGGATGGAGGCTACTGAGGGGCTCCCGGTGCACGGGATCTCTCAGCCGTAAGGTAGAGAGGCCGAGAGCCCTCTGAGAGGTACGAAGAAAAAGAGGTGGTGGGGACACTAGCCTGCAGTCTGCCCAGGGGCCTGTGTGCTAACCCAGGCACATGGAGAGAGGCCACGGATGAGGGTGGGGGTGGAGTGGGACCCAGGCCGGCAGCCTCACCAAGAGCAGATGGGTTTTAGGTAACCCTGACCAAAGGAGCCACAGTGTTGTCAGCGAATCTAAATCAGCTACCAGCATTTACAAAATGACACATTTTCCTGTTTCTCTTAAAATATTAAGGGCTCAGACAAGGCTGGTCAGACTCTCACTGAGGTGACAGTTGGTGGGCCTGGGCAGTGGCTGTGGGCTCTGGCTTGCCAGCCCCCTCCCCCCCGCTAGGCTTCCCTTGTCTACACTCCACCCGTCAATGTAGGAACACCAAAGTGGGTGACCACCATCACCACCGAGAGGCCCCCTATGTCACCTAGGGCCTAGCAGGGCACATCTACTCTGGAGAACAACATCTAGCTTGGAGTGGCTGTGGCTCATTCCCAAATGCTTTATGCCAGGCTTTGCCCAAGGTGAGGGTCAAATAATATGTCAAAACCTCGCTCAGCCTGTGAGGGGCTGAGCGTGCGCTCCAAATGCTGGGGTCCCACGTGGCCCTGATTCATTGCTTCTCTGATCTCAGAGAAGTCCAGACCCCCGGAGCCACCATTTACCTTCAAGATTTCTTGCCACCAATGGCATTTTTCTTCATATTCAAGGTGAGGGTGTCTGATTTGGTTCATGCTGCAGTGGCCGAGTGCACCTATGGGACACTGAGGCCCACCCTGAACCCCAGGCCTGTAAGGACAGAGTCTGTGCAGTGGAGGAGGGGACTGTGTAATGAAGGGTGTCCGCCTGGGGTGGAAGAGCTGCTCCCAGAGGCAGAGAACCCCCCAAACAAAAACAGTTTGTAATTTAATCCAGCAACTGGTTACTTATTAGCTCCATTGTTTTCAACATCACCCTTGGCCAGAACTCAAATGTGGCTTTATTTTGCAATGACTCTGTGTGGACACATCCGGGGTTGATAATGCTGCAGCCCAGGATATTTTGGTTCTTCCTTATTTAAAGGGACGATCTTGCTGCCACCCGTCCCCGCCTCACCCTTCAGATTGGAAACTATGTGACCCTCACGATGAGGTTTCATTTGGACATCTCGGGCCAGATTTCCGAGCTAAAAGAACACAGGGCTGTGCTGGGGCCAAGCACACACTCTGGACAGCTGGGTATGATGTTTTGTCCTGTCCCTTAAAAACAAAGCTTAAATTGAGCAAAGAATTACTTTCAAATCAAATATTTGTTGGCACATGAATGTTAGAAAACATGTTTTTTGTTTTAAAACTAGACTTCCCTGGAAAGAACAATGGCAGAATCAAAGGAGACAAGTGTTTGGTGGAGTAGAAAAGAACAAATTCTTTTGCCCAAAACATCTTGAAGTTTGGTGAGAAGCTGCTCACGGCGCCTGGCTCCCTGGCTTGGGTCAGACGACAAGGCTCACAGCTTGTCAAGAGCTGTGCGGTTGCCACCTGGGTCCCTTGGAGGCCCTGGTGCAAAGCATTCTTGGAGCAGTGTTCAGATGCGTCAGCCTCTGTTCATGCCCTCGTGGACTCCCTGAGGGTGCCCCCAGGCCTGGGACCGCTGGGTAATCCTGGATGTGAGGGGAATCGGAGAGCACACCGCACACACGCAGGCCTCCTGCCGCCCCAGTGCTGCCGCTGAGGGCCGAAGGCCGCCACCTCCATGTAGCCCATGGCTCTGGCCACAGCTGGGGAGAGAGACTTGGAGCCTTGACCCAGGGCAGCTGTCAGTAGCCTGGCTCGAGAGCCTGGCCCAGAGCCCAGTGTCTGTCCAGCCAAACTGATGCTCCCTCTTGGGGCCTTGGATGCAAAACACACAGAGAGGGATCCAGAGAGACTCGCTGACAGTGAACAGAGGCCATGGGGCAGCCATGGACAGGCGGGGCAGGGAGGGGCAGGGAGCGGAGGGTGCAGAGGGTAGGGAAGAAGGAAGAGCCGGGGGATACCCAGAACTGTGGCTGAGGCCCCAACACTCTGCTCAGTGTCCAGAGCTGCGGCTCCATGGAGAACCGCTCCTGCAGCCGTTCCCTTGGACAGGGCAAACCCATGTCCTGAGCTGCCTGCTCAGGTCTACATTTACTATGCTCGAGGGGACAATTTCAGGATTGGACTCTGAACAAGGGATGAGAGCAGAGCAGCAGACATGGACACAAAGGACAGCTCATTTCTTTCAGAGTTGTGGTCCCGTTCCTGCCTCTTCCAGGAAGCTTTCCCTAACCACCTCTCCACCTGCAGTCCTCAGCCCTCTCCCTTCTTGGAGTGTCGACAGAATTTGTCCCTGAGGGTTCCCAGCCTCCTCTGCAGGTAACTCTCCACCTTTGTGTCCCATCTCCCACCCTGGCCACAAGTCCCCCAAAGGTAGGGACTGCTCTGGGCCCTTGTGAGTACCCGCAGCACTTAGCGGGAGGCCTGGGGTGTGGCCAGGGCTCATTATAGACTGGCAGGTGGGCCAGAGGATTCACCAGCATAGCCCTGGGTGGGTCCTACCTGCAGACAGCCCTGCGTCTGCCCCCACATAGGGACCACCTCCTCAGTGGCCTCCCAGAACAGAGACGAGCACTCTCTGGAGCCTTTGCTCTAGGCAAAGCCGGGGTGGTGGTGCATTTAGCCCAGCCTTAGGACTGGGGGCAGGTAGCTGAGCCCAGCTGGTGAGTGTGCTGGTATTTTGAGAGCCAAATGCACAGGCCAGGGCTCTAAGCTCTAAGAACTTGAAAAGGTAGGGAACTTTCCCACTTTCCAGAGCTCAGTGTGTGCTTCCTGTGGCTCTCTGTCCCTTGGCCATTAGCTAGGACATTCTGTCAGAGAAAAGGCCCTTGGGGGAAGGGGAGCTGGAGACACCAGTTCAGAGTGGACAAGCTGCGAGCCTCCACCCGGCCTGGCCCCACCTCTCTCCACATTCTGGTTCACCCATCCTCACGGATGCAGCCGCCCTCACAGCCAGGCCTGGGACCAACCCCAGCACTTTCACAGGCACACCCCTCTCCTGGGCAGGACTGGAACACACAGAAGGCAAAGCTGGCCCCCTCTCACCCTCAGCACCTGCACACACAGGCACACACACATGCACACACACTCCCTGGGAGAGCCAATGGGGCTGAGAAGAACCTTTCTTAGGAGCCTCCCTGTGGGTGAGACAAGCCTGGGCAAAGGTGAGGAGCCACCATTATGCATCAGGTAAGAAGGGACAGTGAGGGCGGCCCGGACACCACAAAGGAAGTCACAGTGACCAAAGGCAGCTTAGCTTTTAAAGAGCCTGGTGTCAGCATGACTTTGAAAGATAAAGCTTTCAGAATTATAAGGTCTTTATTTTGAGTTCTGGGAACCAATGTCACTACCTGTCATCAACAAAGGATCTGGGAAAACCTGAGTGAGTGGCTGCCCACTCGAGAGCAGATGATGGGTTGTCCCGGTTCTGTGTGTGAGAGGGACAGGAGAGACTGACCAGTGTGCTCAGGGAGGGAACTAAGCTGCAGCACCCACAGGGCCAGGATCCCAGGCACTGCCAGGCTAAGAAGGGGTGGTGTCACAGTGAGGTGTGACCGGGTTGGAAAGTAGGACCCCACCATGGTGCCACAGCCTGGCTGAGGAGCTCTCACCACCTGGTGATGACCTTGTGTTGGCAGCAGAGTCGTAACTGGCCAGCAGGCCTGTCACCTGTGTGTGCCCGAGACTTCTCTTCACACCCATGTGTCCTGTCTACATGTATATCCAAATTCTCAATAGCCCAGGGCATCCATACCTCCCAAGACTAAAAGTCTGCTCTCAAAGATGGTGTTAGTTCGGGGACTCTGAAGTTCTGTAGCACATGAACCCCAAAATGTTACAGCTTAAACCCAGGAGAAATATGCCACTCTCTCGTGGAACAGTCTAGGGTGGAGGTCCTAGGTTGGCAGGCTTCACTCCACAAGGCCCTTTAAGGATCCAAGCTCACTGTAGCTCTGTGATCTTCAATACAGGGACCCAAGGGCCATCCTGGGTGTCAATAGTCTGGTCACTGGAAAGAAAAAGGAGTTCGGAGGGGTCTGCAGGGGAAGTGTTCAGGACTGGGGGTTGAAAGCAGTGCAGCTCACTTCTGCTCACATTCCGCTGCCTAGAACCCAGGCACATGGCCACGTCCAGCAGTAAGGGGGCTGGGAAATGGAAGCTGGCAGGCAGCCCTGTGCTGACAGCAGCTCTGGTCTTTTGGATGCACAAAGGAGGCCCCAGGACCCCCAAATACCACAGCTGTGGGAGAATAAGAGGGCTCTGGCTGCCTGGCTCATGGCAGTGCATCCCTGGGTGGGCCCCATGTCTCTCCCCAGCCAGGGCAGCTTCCTCCAAAAACTGAGTCCTGATCTCCCTTAAATGGGCTCTGGCCGAGCTTCATTCGGCTCAAAGATCTAGTCCACAGTGAGCACCTGCTTTGTCCCAAAGCCTGTGCAGCTCCATGGGGTGGTCACAGGGCTGCTGTGAGGAAGAGCAAAGGATCACAGGCAAGGAGGGTTTCCTGTGTTCAACTCTGGGCTCTGCACTGGGCTGGTGTGTGGAGTTGGGAGGAGACAGAAGATGCCTGAGAGAGATGAGCCTAACAGACGGAGAAGCGCGAAGGATGCTGTGATCGCTGAGGCCCAGAGGGTGGTCAGAGTGAGAGATCCCCGAGGGACAGGGGCCTGTGGAGGGACAGAGAGACCATGCTTGCATCTGAAAGGAGTGGCCACTACTCAGTGACAGCTGCCTGGCTGACCCCTGGAGGGAACTGGCACCTACGGTGGCCCAGTCTTTTGATGTCTGGAGAAGCCAGAAATGCAGGGTGTGTGTGTGTGTGTGTGTGTGTGTGTGTGTGTGTGTGTGAGTATGTGTGTGTGAGTACATATGTGTGTGTGTATGTGTGAGTACGTGTGTGTGTGCGTGTATGTGTGAGTACATGTGTGTGTGAGTGCGTATGTGTGAGACTGTGAATGTATGAGTGAATGTGTGTGTGCATGTGAGACTGTGTGTGTGTGTGAGAGTGTGTGACGGAGTGTGTGTGTGAGTGTATGTGAGATTGTGTATGTGAGTGAATATGTGTGTACGTGTGTGAATGTGTGTGCATGTGTATGTGAGTGTGTGAGTGTATGTGAGACGGAGTGTGTGTGTGTTTGAGTGTGAGTGTGAATGCTTGTGAGCGTGAGTGAATGTGAGAGTGTGAGTGGGGGATGGGGAGAGAGATCTTAATTTTTTAAATAGTGACTGGAGCTGAGGAAGGTGCGCTGCAGGCGGGACTGAGGGCTGGGCTTGCCCCGCACCCTCTGCCTAAGGGGTGCCCCAGGGATGGGGACGGGCCGATGCGATTGGAAGCGGAGGACTGGGCTGGGTGGAGGAGGGCAGGACCCGCTTGTGACCAGGGCGCTAACTGCACTGAGCGGGTCGGCCTCTCCATCCCAGGTGCCGGTCGCTGTTATCTCACTTCATTCTCACAAGAAGCCTCTGAAATCGCTGCTCTGATTTCCCCCTTTGATGGCTGAAAAACTGGGGGTCAGAGATGACAGTTTGCTGTGCAAGGTCACGCAGCTCATACCAGCCCTGAGAGGCTGTGCTGAGCTGCGGGGGGACAGAGAGCAAAGCCTTGCTCAGAGCAGGACAGCCACGGGCCTCAGGCTACCGGAGAGTGAGTGCAGGTGGGAACAGGCCTCCTCTCACTCGTGCTCCTTCCTGCTCAGCTGCCAGGGCTCCTGGAACAATAGTGACTCCAGGTGGCCTGCTGGGGAGCAGTAGCCTGGGGGACCCCTGTGTACAGGGAGACTTTCACAGAGCACATAAGCACCTGCTCATGTATCTCCTGGCTAAGCCTGAACTTCGGTCCACCCGGTGTCCAGCCCTGGGCCTACTTATGCTGCACATCTGGCAGGAATGCAGAGAACTGCAGGCTTGGAATTGGCCGGAGCACATGGGGTCTGTGGATAATTAATGATACATGTGGCCTGAATTCAGGCCGGTGCACATGTGTCCAGCGTGGCCCAGAAAGATCTTTGCATCAAGGCAAGGAGCTGGCCTCAGTGGCCTCAAGTAATCCTGCCCACTGGGGACAGTGGAGACTGGAGGAGCTCAGAGCCACTGCCTTGCACCTCCTGAGGGACGGACTCTGATGTCCCTGGTGGGTGGAGCAGCTGCCATGTCCGTTCTCCCATCAGCCCTCGCTGGGCTACCTGCAGCTTTGACCTCCCTAATCTCTTTGTCCAGCCCCACTCCCTCTCCTCCCCCTCCATTTAAACCATTTCTGGACCAGCTGCAAGTCTCATAAATTCATACCCACTGCGGTACAAATCACTGAACATGGGAGACAGGATGCTCCTCCCAGACTTGTTTGCATTTCAAAACCACCATGGTCACTTTAACCAAGAATGATATCTCAGCATCAGCAGTTAGGAATTTTGGAGGTGTCCTGGGACGTTTCCAAGTTCTGCTCTACTTTTTTGCAGTGTCTGTCCTGACAGCCCCCTTGTCAAAATAGTAGTTACACCTTCATCTCACCAGTTTCCAAAGCCTTTGAACCCACTTAAAAAACACCTACCTTAGAAACAACTTCGGATAAAGCTTTGCCTCGCTTTCATTTGTTAGGCCTTGGCATGTCCTGGGCATCACTGATTGGGCTTCTCAATGGCCAAACCCGGGGTAAAAGGGATGCCCCGTGTTGGCGATGAGCATCTGGCTGTGGGGAGAGTCTCCTGAGTCTGGCGGCTCTTTCAGGAGCAGGAGGTGAAGCAACCCTGTTTCCTAGCCAACAAGCCCTGGCACTGTCTGTGGGCACTCAGGGTGGCCTGCGGGCACCTGGACCATGTAGTTGCAAGCAAATGATGTTGATCAGATCTCAAGTCAGCCCATCAAAGCACTTTAAATCCAAAATGTGCTTGAAGCTTAAAACCATTAGTTCTACAATACAATATTTTGCTCATTCATTCATTCACTCAATCGATCAGCAAATATTTACTAAGTGCCCACCATGTACAGTAACAGACTAGTTAGGTTTGGGGTATGATTACACAGACCCAGAGTGACAGAGGCTCACACAGACAGAGGGTTACCTCTCTGTCATGGTTAATTTTATGTGTCAACTTGACTGAGCTAATGGAGACCCAGGTAACTAGACATCACTCCTGGGTGTGTCTGTGAGGGAGTTTCTGGAAGAGATGAGCATCTGAACCAGTAGATTGAGTAAAGTGGACCACTCCCACCCATGCAGGTGGGCATCGTTCAACCCATGAGGGTGGGGATGGAGAGGGAGGGACACCCATCTTCTCCTGTCAACACCGGAGGGCCTGGTTCTTGGTACTGCAGAGGTGGGTTGGGACTGGACACCATTGTCCTCCCAGCTCTCCCACGGCTGGAACCGCATGGCCAGCCTCCCCGTGCCCCCAGCGGGCAGACGGCAGGTGCTGGGACTTCTTGGCCTCCATCATGTGAGCCAATTCCTATCACAAATTTCCTCTTATATATGCATCTCCATCTATCCTGTTGGCTCTGTTTCTCCAGAGGACCCTAAGTACATTCTCTCGCCAAAGTCCCCGCCTGTGTTGTTGCTCAGGCCTCTCCTCTGTGTTGCTTGGCATTGCTGGGGTGAAGTTCCTGCTCACATGAGCCAAAGTGGCACCCGGTGTGCCACCTGTATTCCACCATGGGAGGGGGTGAAAGAGGAAGGGCACAGCCCACAGTTGTGCACTTCATGCCCCTTCACATCCCATTGGATAGGACTTGGGCTTATGGCCACATCCAGCTGCAAGGGAGGCTGGGAAATGTGGTTTTTCTTTTGGGTGAACATAGGTTGAGCTAAAAATCAGAAAGTCTGTCACTGTGAGAGAATGGGAGAATAAATAATGGGAGACAACTACTAGGCTCTAACAAAACTGGTGAATAAAACTGGGTACTTCTGCCCTAAGGGAATTCACTATCCAGGTGGGAGATGGCTATGAAATGGCAAATGACCCGAGTTAATGCTTCCACTGTGATGAGGGCTATTGCAGAAACTCACATGGGGGTCGGGACAGGCTTCTCAAGGAGGACCTACGAGCAGAGACCGAAGGTGGTCAGTAGTCGGGAGAAGTGGGAGCAGTGAGGAGGTTCCTGCAAGGCAGGGGGTGGCACGTGTGCAGGAAGGAAGGTGGCACTTAGGAGGACAGGCCTTGAGGCTACTGTGGCCGGAGCCAGTGAGACGGGAGAGGGTGGGCGACAAGGGGAGAGGGCTGATTGGACAGGCAGGGCCTTGTAGCTGAGCTGGTGTTTGCAGACGTCCCTCTCAGGGTGATGGGAAGCCACAGAGAATGTGACGGAGGGGATGACACAGCTGCACTGCAGTGGCAGAGCATCCTACTTTCTTGCCTGACTTCTCTGGAAAGGTTACAGGGGCTCAGTGGGAAGTGGTCCCCCTGGCACTGAGGACAGAGGGTGGACAGAGAGGCTTGCTGAGCTCTTCTACATGCCTGGCATCTCGTGCCGAATCAGCATCCCAGAACGTCGCATTTGAGAAGATGGAGAGAACATCCAGCATGCTACTTCAGGGCACAGATGAGGAGACTGAGCCCAAAGAGGGACAGGGGCTCAGCCAGGTCACCCAGCATGGTAGTGGCAGAGCTGGGGCCAGAGTGGACTCCTCCTGCCTCCCTGCATGCTGACAAGGCAGAGGAAGGCTGGTTGAGCTGGGGTCACTGGGTCAAATGGGTGGCACCTGGCTGCTGGTGGCTACCTATCTGAAGCGGCTCCAGAAACTTAAACCTGAGAATTAATTTCTAATTACAACCCTAAGACTTAAAATCAAACCACATACTGAGCTGCCCGCAGTTGCCTGGCAGCTGGTGGGTCTGATCCTGGCTGTCAGCTCACAAACTGGTATTAGCGGCACCAAAAGCAGATTAACATGGTGACCGAGCACCCACCAACTTGACGCCACTGGCTGTCAGTCTCCACCAGCCGCTAAGCTGCCCAGGCACCCGCATTTCCTCAACTGTGTTCTGGGCCCAGCAAGGAGCAGGTCCTCCCTTGGCCACCAAGAGATACCTCCGGTCCAGCCTAAGATACAGGGGAGAATGCAGGGAAGCATGGCTAGGAGGGCGGCACGTAAGATCTCAGGGTTAGCATTTAGCATCTAAGCAAAAATCCACACTGCATAGCCAGTGAACTGAGCCCAGAGAGGTAGGAGCTATGCCCAAGGGCACAGAGCACGGGGCTGGGGCTTGGATTTCCTCCTGTCAGTCTGTTTTTCCTGTTCCACCATATTGAGAGACTAATCTGAGTCTCTCTTTTATGGATTTGTTCACCTCGTCAGCTCCCATTTCCTAAGCACCTACCGAAGGCCAGTCACTGCGCCAGGCGCTGGGGTGCAGGAAGCAACCCTGTGGGAAGGACTAGAGATGGGAAGAGAACCACCCGCTGAGGTTAGTACCGTGCACATCAGTGAACGAGGGAGGGGGGTGGGGCAGGGGAGACACCTCTGAGGGATGAGCCATGATGTCATGTGGGCTGCATTAGACGGGGCTGCAAAACAGTGACAATGGCAGAAGCAAGGCATTTCTCTCTCCTAGTACGGTGTTATAATCTGCAAAGGCCTCAGGGATTCGGGGTCCCCGCATCCCCCGTGTTGCTATCCCTAGAGAAAAGCCCTGATCCTTGTGGGCCAAAATGATGACTCGGGCTCCAGCCACATCTGCTCTCCAGGCAGCAGGATGGAAAGACAAAGAGGAGGGAGGCAAACATATGTTCACAAAAAAGCCTGTAATGTTCAGTGTCAAGAACTTTGAAGGGCCTGAGGTTTTACCCAACATGAAAGCTACAAGCGAGCCTGCCACTGTTTTATAAAGGCTGGCAGAAGATGTGAGAGCCGTGGGTCAGAGACAAAGGGCTTTCTACTCACAGCGCAGCAAGTGGCATGAGCATCAGCGTATTTGTGCCAGTTCCTCTGGTCCCTGAGTCCAAGGGACAGCGTGGAAGGGCCCAGATGGATGCTACAAATGCAGTGAGTTGCATTACAGGAGGGGAACCCTGAGCTTAGGGAATCTGGACGGTTTATAATCAGGAATGAGCATACTGGGAGACACTGCATTTTCCACTACTATTCGCAATAGAAATATCCTTGGAAAGAGTCCAGAGCAAAAGGCAGGCAGTGCCTCACTCAAAAGATGTACAGAAATGCAGGAGACCCCCGGGAATTGCCTCCCAATACCTGGCAGCTTTATTTATGGTAGTCCCAAAGCAGCAGCCCAGGGTCCATCAACAGAAGAGCGGGTCTAGCCAAACAGTGGACTACTAGTCACCGATGAAAAGAAACTACTGATAGTTGCAAAAGAGTACATATTGTCTGATTCATTTAAATGAAATTCTAGAACAGGAAAAGCTAATAGATGGTGGGGGAAATCACACAGTAGTTGCTTAGCAGTGGGGAGAAGTCAAAGACTGACTGGGAAGGGGCGTGAGGGAACTTTTCTGAATTGATGATCCTTATATGGATGCATTTGCCAAGATTCTCCAAATGTACGCTTAAAGTTTGTTCATTTCATTACACATAAATTTTACATCAAAATATTGTAAACAAATATACACTGAAGTATTTTGAGGGACGTATACTGATGTTTGCAATTTACTTCTGAAATGAATCAAAAATAGGATTTTTAATGGATGGGTGGAAGGATGGATAGATGGGTAGATAACTGATAGATGGATAGATAGAAGATAAAACAAGTATCACAGAATCTAGAAGATGGGTATGTAAGTGTTCACTATATAATTCTTCCAACTTTTCTGTATATTTGAAAATTTCTATGATAAAATGTTGGGGGGAAAGTGAGGGCAGAAGTCATATGCTAGCTGTCTTTTAAGAAGGTTCCCAGAAGCTGCCAAATGGTACTTCTCCTTACATCCTATTGGCCTGAACCTGGTTCCATGGCCGGACACAGCTGCAAGGGAGGTTGGGCAACGTAGTCTTTGTTCTAGGTGACCTTGGTTCCAGCTAAAACTTCCAAAACTGAGGAGAGAACAGATCAGCCAGCAGCCCCTGCCAGGTGCAGAGCCACTCTTAGCCCACACAGTGCCTCTGTGTAAAGTATGAAAAGGCACCCCTTCCTCCAGGACCTGGGTGCAGCTTCATGGGGAGCATGGGCTGGCTACAGCTCTCACTGCCCCTAGGCCAGATGTCCTTGAGCAGCTGTGAATGCACAGAGCATACCCGTAGACATACAGCATAAAGTCTGGTAATTTTTTTTAAAAAGGGCTGGCCACTTAACAAAACCAGTTTAAATTTAATTTCGGAAACCTTGGAACAAAAATGGATTTGTTTCTGTGTTGGTTTGGTTACCAATAAGAAAACTGTATTAGAATTTAGAATTTCAGGAAGACTGTTTACTGGTTCCCATAACCCAAGCCTTTACCTTTGGAAACTTGAAATGTGTCATAAGAGCCAGAGACATCTGGTGAAATGATGTCTGTTTTCACTCAATGCTTTTTCTCACGAAGGCTTTGAGCTTGTCTAGTGGTGAGATGCTTCCTGTTGTCATGAAGCCATCTAGATGTGGATGCTGTCACCATGGAAGGAAGAGCTCTTCCCGAAGTCCCTCAATGAGCAAGCAAATACCTTAGACATGGAGTTGTCGTCCCACCAGGGAACGTCCCTTGACAGGGCGAAGAACCTGCTGCTCCACTTGGGTTCCCACTAGTTCATCAGAGTGTCAGATCCCACATCTTGTTTGAACTTGGAACTTGTTTGGAAGCCAAAGATGAGATTCTGAAAATGGAAACGGGTGATGAACATGGCACATACCCAGGGTAGACTGTCGGCGGTAGTGTTGTCCGTGTCTCCCCATATTGGGCATGTGGGATTTGGGTTTGGGCTGCCATGAAATCAAAGGTGCCAGGGATTTTGGTGGGAGGCGTGGGGTGACCCTATGCTTGGCTTGTTTGAGGCCAGAGAAGCAGACTTCCTTGCCCTTGCTAAGAAGCAGAGCAGGAAGCTCAGGAGCATAAGGGGGCAGGTGGTGTATGGGGGGAGAGTCCAGCAGCACTTGTACCCTGAAAATCCTCCTTCCTTCCCTTTGAGACCTGCTGCCCTAGAGGGAGGGACAAGCACACAGAACTCTCAGAGCGTTCCCCTTCTCAGCAAGGGTCCTTCCATTCACAGAGCCACTCAGGTCAGGAACATAAGTGTCATCCTTCACATCTTTCTTTCCAGGTCAATCCAGAAGCCGAGGCTTTCACCATGGAGCCAGAGGGACGGTCAGACCCATCTGTTGCTGAGTGATTGCCATGGTCTCCCAAGTTCTACCTTTGTCCCTCTACGGCCCCCACACTTGATCAGAGTCATGGCTAATAAGTTCTGTGTCAGGTAACATCATTCATCTGCAGAACCCTCCTCAGGCTCAGCACCTCCACAGAGCCAAGTTTAAACTTTCAAACTGGGCCTGCCAGGCCTTCTCAGTCCTGGCTGCCATTGGAACCACCTGGGAGCTTTACAATTCCTGACACCAGGGCTGTCCCCGGACTAAGCGACTTCAGTGAGTTGCCAGGCCTGGAGCCAGCACCCCAGCACCCACCCTGACCACTCCGCCTGTGCCCTTCACTCTCCCTTTGTTCCCACACACCAGCCTCACCCACGTCCTGTGTTGCCGCCTCAGGCCATTGCCTCTGCCCCAAGGGCTCACTGCCTTCAGGTCTCTGCTCAAGTGGTACCTCCACAGGGAGGCCAGCCCCTCACCCCCTTCCTCTGCACCCAGCTCCTTCCTCCTCAGGGGCTCTCACTAGTGTCCCACCGGCTGGAGTCTCCTGGTTTGTTCTAGAAGCCCCTGTCTTGGAGAATGCAGGCGCCCTCCCCCTGCTCCTCCGGTTCTCCCTCAGTCCCCCTGCAGATCGAGGCCTGGCAGGCCGTGGCTCCAAGTTTAAGCTTGGCGCTGCCGAGGTGGTAGGCACTAAGTCAGGTCTCCCCAGTGCAGGGGGAATGAGAAAGGGCTGTAGCTCTACCTAGGGTCCTAGGCCAACAGAACTTGGCCGCACTCTAGAGGCGACTGTCCCCTGCAGAAGGGTCTGGCCTCATTAAACAGCAAAGGCCAGGACCCATACCAGGTGGCCAAGTGCTTGGTCAGGGCCAGGCCTGGTTACCTGTCTTCACCTCTTTCTCAGTTTCTTCAGCTGTACAATGGGAATACTCGGACTTGCTTCTCAGTGTGATTCTGAGGCTGAAGTGCAGTCACGGAAGGGAGGCTTTCGCGTCATTCAAGGCTCGGGAGCAGGGTTATGGTCAGCAGCACGCAAGCTCCGGCCCGCAGCCCCCAGGGGCCCCACTCTCTGATCGCCTGGTCGACGCAACAACGGACTCGGTTATTACCAGCCAGGTACGGCGGCCCGAGGGGCGCGCGGCGCCCAGGACCCGGCGGGCTCCGGGGCCAGCGCGGGGTCGGCGGGAGCGCCGGCGGGGTGGGCGCGGGGCCGCGGGGCGCCGGCGGGGTGGGCGCGGGGCCGCGGGGCGCCGGCGGGGTGGGCGCGGGGCCGCGGGGCGCCGGCGGGGTGGGCGCGGGGCCGCGGGGCGCCGGCGGGGTGGGCGCGGGGCCGCGGGGCGCCGGCGGGGTGGGCGCGGGGCCGCGGGGCGCCGGCGGGGTGGGCGCGGGGCCGCGGGGCGCCTTTGTGCGCGGCCTGATTTCCATTTCCGCAGATAAACACGCGGCGGGGGCGCGACCTCGCCGCACAGCAAGTGCCGGGCTCCCGCCCCGCGTGGGGCCGGCGAATGAGCTGATTTACTCCTGTTTTGCATTTTAATTGATCTAAGCGCCACCCTTCCTGGGAACAATTAAGAGGCCCTCGGGCTCCGGGGCCGCGCAGCCCGGGCGCGGCGGCAGCGAAGTGGCGGCGCCCCCCTGGGGCCGGGCGAGCCGGGTGGGGGCGCGGGGCACCGCCCGGGGGCGGGGGGCGCCGGAGGAGCGAGCGGGGGGCTCAGGGGCGGCGGGGGGGAAGCCCCCAGCACTGGGCGCGGCGCAAAGTGGCCTTCGTGCGGGCGCCGGGCATTCGGTCGGGCGACCCCCCTTCCCCGCCGCACCCCAATCCCCAGCCACAAACGCGCCCCGAAGCTGCCCGGGGCGGGGGCGAGCTCGAGGCCCGCGCAGCACCGCGCCTTCGAAGAGGGCGGCTTTCTCGGCCTCCCGCCGCTGCCCGCTGCCCGCTGCCCGCTGCCCGCTGCCCGCTGCCCGCTGCCCGCAGCGGGGGCGCCGTTCCAGCCCCGCTGTCCCGTGAGGCCGGCTGATCAGGGTGGCAGGTGGAACCGGCCTCCTACCCGGGTCCCTAAAAAGGCCCCTTCCCCTGGGCGCCCGCAGCCAGGCAGGGGTTCCGCGCCTCGCTATGATCTTTCCAGAGCTCTCCGCCCCCTGGGGCTGAGAACGGGGTGCTGCCCCCTCGCAGCGCCCGGGCTGCTCCAGGTCCTCAGTGCGAGGGGCGGGAGGCCTGGGCGCAACAAGCTCCCGCCCCCCAAAACTCTCCCGGCGCCTTCTTCCTCCCTGGCGCCTCCACCTTCGTTCTCGGGCACTGCCACCCTCCCGTCTGCTGGGGTTTGAAACCAAGTAGTCCCCCTTGACTCTCTTGGGGGACCCCAGCTCTGCCCCCACACCCGTCTGCATTTTCACAGACCGCTTATGACTTCTCTGTAGCCACCAGCTCTGCCACCTTCCACCAAGAAAGCGCCCACCTCTCGTTGCTGCCACCCTGGCCCATGGGCTCCGTGCCACGGGGCGCTAGAGGCAGCCTCTCGAGGTGAATGAGATGCGGCTCCTGCGCGGCCCAGCCCCACCCCAGGCCCTGCAAACCTTTCCTTCCCTCTCAAAAATCTCCCTGTCTTTCCAGGTCCCCCAGACCCGGTGGGAATCAGTCTTCCCACCGGCCCTCAGCCTCTACAAGTACATCCCAAAATCCTTTTAGGAAAGAATATTTAAGAGGAAACCTGAGGATGAGGGGGAATTAGTCAACTAGAGCAGGAGGCAGTGTCTCAGGCAGAGGGAACAGTAAGTGTAAGGGCCCTGGGGCAGAAAGGCCGGGCTGCTTCTGGGACCGCCCAGGTCCTCTGTGGCTTGATGTGCAAGGTGAGCACAGCGAGAGGAGAGGACCAGAAACACAGGCAGTGGCCAGATGTCCCAGACAAGGACCCTGGGTGTTAAGCAGGAGCATGACCTCATTTGGTTTACATGTTCCTGAGCTTTTACCCACCTGAAGGAGAACCTTAGGGCCTTTCCTTAGTCCCTCCTCCAGTAGCTGGCCTGCCCACCCCATCATCTCTCCCCCCCCCCCTCTGTCTCATGCACACACACACCCCTCCCATCTGTCTCTGAGCCCTGTGGATTCAAGCCCCCAATTCTCTCTGGTGAATCACGCCTCTCCCTTCGGTTCCCTCTGCCATGACTTCTTGCCTGAATGACCACCGTAGCCTCAAAACTGCCCCACCTACCACCCCCAGCTGCAGCAGCATCTTCTCACCCCCACCCCAGGGCTCTGGGTTCCTGGGCCACCACTCTTTCACCTGCTCTGGTCACTGAGTCCTGTTAGCTTCTGAGAACCTGGCGCCCACATTGCCCCATCTCAGGGCCAAGGGCAGTAGTTCAATCGATTGTTCCATGCAGGAATGAGAGCCCAGACATTAAGACATTCCAGGGGAAGCCTGAAGTCCAGATTTTTACTTGAATCTTCCAGTTTCAAAATATTAGATCAAGCCCCAAAATGTTTAACACTGGTAGAACCAAACAAATTACGTGGAGTAAATCTAGTCCAGGCCTTCCTACTGGCAGCCACTAACGTGACATCTATTGAACCTGACAGTCAATCCATGATTCACTCAACAACCCACAGGTTGGGACTGCTCACTGTTGCCAAGCGTTACTAGAGTAGAGGTTCAGTAGATGATTGCTCCCATGTCCTCTGTGTTCTTCTGGTACTTTAAGGATTTCATAATTTCATTTAAGCCTTTGATTTATGTGGAATTTGTTTTGGTGTAACATGCAAAGTGAAGATCTAAATTAAATTATTTTACAGTTGGGTAGCCAACTGTCCCAACAACAAAAATGAATTAATCCTGTTTTTAAAATGCCATCTTGATCAGATAGTAACTTCCTGTATATATTGGGTGACTATAATTTTGAAATTATTTATCCAGGTACTTGGATCATAGTTTTAATTATTTGGCTGTATAATAGATTTAAAATATCTGTTGGGGTTATTGCTGCCCTTTACATTTCTTTTTCAAGCTTTTCCTGGATATCCTTGCTTGTGTATCTTTCCGTATCACCTGAGAATTAACTTGACTAGTGTAGTTCCATGAAAAACATTGTTGGTATTTTCATTATGATCGTGTTGATGTGTAGATTAATTTAGGGAGAACTGATATCCTTGTAAATGTTGAATCTTTTTTGCCAGGAATGTGGTATAAGTTCCCATTTGTATCCAAATGCAAACTGTTTTTGGATTCAAAACGCCTCCTTCACATAGATTTTGCACATTTTTAAAAAACGTTAGTTTTAGGTTGCTTTTACAAATGGAATCTTTCTTCTGTTGTATTTTAGTACTGATTGTTATCTGTATATTTGAAGGCTATTGATAATGGAACACTAATTTTGATTCAGTTACCTTATTCGATTATTGTAGTCATTTTAAATGAGTTTTTCAATTAAATATTGTGAGTTTTCCAGGTAGGTGGTCAAAGAATCTCAAAACAGTGATAGCCCCTTTCCAATCTGATGGCCCCTCTGTAGCATTGGCTGGGACTTCAGAGTGGTGTCATGATGGCAGTGTTTCTAGCACCTCTACCCTGGTTCTGGGTTAAAATACATAAATGTCAATATATGGCAATACCCACCTAGTCTAACTCATTAAAAGGTTTTTTTACCAGAATAAATACTGAATTTTATTAATGATTTTTAGACCTTGGAGATAAAGAGAAGGCATTAGAAACTTTCAGAGACTGGAAGGGTCACATAATGAGCATGAAGAACCAGAAGGGCGTTGGACTTCTTAACATCAACCCAGGACACTGCATGCCAGTGAGAACTGCCTTCAGCATTCAAGGGGAAGATGATTTCCAACCAAGATTTATGCACCCAGCCAAACTGTCAATCAATTATAAAAAAACTGAACTCCCATATGCAGTTTCCAAGGAAGCTACTGGCATGCATATTACAACAAACGAAGGGAGTAAACCAAGAAAGAAGATGGCTTAGGATCTAAGAAACAAGGACCCAACCCAGGAGAGCGATGCAGGGAATTCTCAGGATAACGATGAAGACAAATTCCAGGATTTCTCAACAGCCAAGTAGGAGCAGAAGGACAGAGGGCTTCAGAGAAAAACAGAACTGATAGGTACCTGGATGTTTGAATATATTGCTAGAAGTTTAGACATGTTTGTGGGAAGAAGTAGTGATGTTATGTCAAAAACTAATTAAATGGCCCGGCCAGCATGGCTCAGAGGTTGAGCATTGACCTAGGATCCAGGAAATCGAGGTTTGATTCCCAGTCTGGGCACATGCCCGAGTTTCCAGCTCGATCCCCAGTGGGGGGCGTGCAGGAGGCAGCCGATCAATGACTCATCATTGATGTTTCTGTCTCTCTCTCTCCCTCTCCCTTCCTCTCTCTGAAATCAATACAGATTTTTTTTTTAAAAAAAATTAAATAAAAAACCGAAGTAATTGCTAACTTCTGGAAAAATGAAAAACTGCAGAAGACAGCAATTAAAACCATAAAATGGTATTTGTTTATCTGTGTGTAATGTATATGTAGGTGTAATAATGTAAGCCTGAGTCTTGATTAGCAACTGTGACAGAAGCATAGTGAAAGGAGAAGTGTGGGCTTGTGTGTGGTCTCGTGGAGCATCCAAATCTTCTACAGGAGGAAGGCAATAAAAAATACCTAACAATAATAGTAAAGAAGGGTAATTAGAAACATGGAAGTAAATGTCAGAGGAATAGCTAGGGTTGGAAGTAGTTGCCTCTGAGGAGGGAGCCAGGTGCTAAGAGGAAGAGACAGGACCGCTGCTTTTCATTTCCTGGTACCATTTTTCTGTATAAATATTTTAATAAAAAAAGAAATTTAGTTTAAAAATCTTCACTGCCTCTGCTCTTAGCAAAATTTGGACAGACTAGGATACTAGTCTCAGTTCTGCAAATTCCCAGCTAAGGTGACGTTAGGCAAGTTTCTCAGTCCTCTGAGCCTCCTTTTTTCCTTCTATAAAGTTGAGATAATACAAGTACCTATATCATAGAATCACCAAGAAGATAAAATGAGATCCTACCTGGGCCTGCATGTAGAAGCATCCAATAAAAGGTGTCTACTATCATGATGATTGCTTCAAGTTCACTCCCTTCAATTCCTAGGTTATTAGCCATGGGAAACTCAGTTACCTTCTTCAAGCCTCATCTTTAAAACTAGAATGAAATACTTCAAGCCTCTGAGCAGAAAAATGGGGTAATGAGTGTGGAGCACCAGCTCCTATCCCTCCAAACCTCGGATTTCTCCTTTGTACAATAGGCAGATCCTTTTAGGGTTTTGTGAGAATGGAATGAAACGACACAGCTGAAGTCTCCAGCAGAGCGCCAAGGACACTTTGATTTACTTTAAAACTAGCTATGCTCGAGACTAACAACCTTCTTAAATCATGACAGTAAGTACTCCTCAAACTTACACAGTGCTGGAAGTCAGTTATATCTCAATAGAACTGAAAGAAAAAAATCATAAAAAGAAGACACGCTGACTGTAGAAAATTTGGAAAATGTAGAAAAGTTAAAAAACACACACACTCAGTAACCTCAATGTTTCCTGATGATATTATTTTTGCATCTATTTTATATATTTATTATATTAGTCAATATAGGATAGGTCATACTGCAGGCAAACCGTACCAAAATCCCAGTGGTTTAACAGCACAAAAGTTTATCTCTGCTCAGACCCAGATCATTAGAGTCTGGGTGATGATCAGGGGTGCTGTTCCCCATATGGTGGCTCCTGGGATCTTCTGGGCCCTCCATACCAACCCCACACTCCTAGGGCTGCTGGGCAGGAGAGCACCAGAAATTAAACACTGCCACCCCAAAGGGACAGTGACGAAGTGACAGGGTTACTTCCCTCTCACTTCACTGGCCAAAGCAAGTGACATGGCCACACCTAATTGCAGGGGGAGAGGAAGTGAAATTCTCCCAAGTGCCTGCGAGGGGAGGGGAATTAACACGGGAGAACAGCGGTGTCTACCCCACGCATCACGGAGCTGAGAGCTCGCGTGCGGAGGCTCTGCGCTGCTTTTGTCTCTTACCCTTACACCATGAAATATTATTTGAACTTGCTAACCATGCAGATTTAACAAGTCTTTAAATGGTATGGTGACATGATTTCCCTCTTTCTTTCTCCCTCCTATTCTGCTTTCCGGAGCCGTGTGTGGGCCCAGATCTTTGCATGCCATGGCTCCCAAATGCCTCCCTGCCCCTCCTGCTGATGCGGGACAGGCAGGCCCTGTCATTCCTTCCTGGGAGAGCTGTGTAGCCCCACGGTGTCATTCCCTCCAGAAGTGACACGTTTTGAGGTGAGGCCAAGAGAACCTGCTGAACAACTGCCGGATTAACAGCTCCACACGTGGGGTGCGGCTCCACGAGGCTCTGCTGGGCCTCCTTGCGCAGTCAACGGTGGTGTGAACGTGCAGTGTTAAAAGTGACACCAGAGTGGCGGAGGCGTCACTGTCAGCTGCTGTAGGAGATGACACCCGGGCCTGCAGGGCTGGTGAGAGCTCAGGAGCCGCAGCCCCTCCTTGCTTGGGTGGCAGGATCCCAGGGACCTGCGGGAAGGGGTCCAGGAGGAAGTGAGCTTGGCCAGCCCCCTGAAGGGGAGGATTCGTCCCCGGCATGGGAAGGATGGGAAACTGAAGCTGCGGGGATGAGGAACTTGTCAAGGTCAAGAGGCTGGAAGCAGGAAGGGCCGGGCTGCAAGTCGGGAAGCTTCCCTCTGCACAGGGCTGCTCCGTTCTGTTTCCTCCAACAAACTTGTGCTAGGTGCCCGCTCTGATCCTGGAGACAGAACGGCCGTGGTTTTCACAAAAGACCACCTCTCAACTTTGTAATCCGGCTGTGAAAACGTTACTGAAACACTCGAAACATTTAAAGAGGAGCACAAAGTGCGCTTTCGCCTGGGGTTGGGCTGTGTGGGGAGCCGGCCAGGGCTTCAGAGGACTTTGGAGGAGGGCACTGCTGAAGGGCACCTTCCTTCTCGGCTGGTACCGTCCAGGGAAGCCCAGGGCAGGAGGAGAGGGAAGGGGAAACAGGAGCAGGGAAGGCGAGCGAGCGGGCAGTGGGGGATTATGTAAGCCTCCAGCAGTATGTGAGTGGGGCAAGGTGATCGTGTCAGTCCATTTGCAGATGGAGAAACTGAGGCCCAGGCAGCCTAACCAGCTTTCCCTGAAGGCAAAGCTACAACTGGAGCTGAGATAGTTCAGGCCAGTGCACTCTGCAGAAAGACCAGGACGCATGTGCTCTCACAGGCTGCGGGTGTAGGTGTAAGATCTGACCCATGTCCAGCATCAGCTGGGGGCTGGCCACTGGTCCCCTGTAGAGTAAAACTTGAGGGTGAAACAAAATTCACCTCTAGTTTTATGGTTTATAAAACACTCTCGGTTATTTCATTTTCTCCTCACAAAAACCCTGTGACAGACATTATTATTACCATTTGACAATTTAGGAAACTGCACTCATTCTTAATGCTTGTTAAGGATGGATGGACCCAGGTGGGCTAACCCCGCTTCCAGGCACCCTTGCATCCCACAGGTCATGTAGGACAACCCAGCTGGTAGCTATTTGCTTGCCTTGTGCCACTTCTTCTTCCAGTGTGATGTGCCCTAGAGCTGACTGGGCCAGGAATAGGTTTAGAGGGAGCCACCCATTGCCCAGCCAGCAGCCAGCCTCGGGGGAGCGTGGTGCACTCTGGTCAGTGCTGAGACCTGCCGATGACATCTCCACCATAGTGTGCTGCCGGCCCAGCACCTGGCTCGAAGCCACATTGTCCCTGTATCCTCACTGTCTTCATGGGCTCAGGCTTGAGCTACTTGTTTTAACAAGTCTTGCAAGCTTCCTTCTATGCATTCGAGAAGTGTGCCGAGTGCCCGTGTGTGCCAGGCACTATGTTTTAGGTTCGCTTCCAGCTGTGGCCCTGGGATCTGTTTCCCTGTTAACCTGGGTCTCTTTCCCTGAAAACTCTTAGGTTGGAGTTTTCATTCCTTCCTCACGTGTACTTCACAGGTTCCTCGGGCTTTGCTGTCCTTGCAGCTCTGGGTCAAATGCCATCACTTCTGTTTAATTCCTGGAAAGCTGGGTTTTGGCTGGCTCTCTGTTGGGCTTTGGTTGTGTCCCAGCCCTGCAAGCATAACCTGGATTCTTAGATCAGCTCATACAAAAGATGACCACCCAAGAGAATGAGTCATGAGCCTGGCTTTGAGATGCTGCTGGGAGAGCAGGGCCCTTGGGAGCCAGAGGCCATTTCACAGCCTAGAAGTATTCTCAGCTCCCCCATCCTAACCACCCTCCCATCTGTACCCCATCCCTCCTTCAAGCTCTCTCCTTTCCTTCACCACCAAATAACCTTGAAAGTGTGGTCTCCAAGGGCAACTCCAATTTCACCCCTTCCCCTCAGCAGTCCCAGGCCTGCCCCCGAGGTATCCCAAGGACACATCTCCCACTCTCACATGTCCCTCCTCTTCCCCACAGTGACCCCTCCCTTCCTTCCCCAGTCTCCCTCTCTCAGCCTGGGTGTTACTTGGATCTTTCCCTCCCCTCCCCAGATCACACCTTAATCTTCGCTGGAAGCAGGGCATGACTTCTTTACATGGGAGAAAAACAGAGGCTCCAGGAATACAAGTAAGCCGCCTGCGGTCAGGCTATGGGAGGTGCAGAGCGGAGGTTGCTCTGAGTCTGATGGAAGACTCACCCCCGGGTCACCCCTGCTCTGCCCATGAACTCACCAACTGTGATCAGCCGCCCCCTGAAACCACACCTGGGCCTAGCCTTCCACTCTGGGGGGAGCCCAGCACAGCCCCTCACCACAGCCTTTTCTCCCAGGAGGCCACACATCTTGAAGATGTTGATCCTGTTTAAACATTGCCTCCACGTTTCTGTGGTGATAAGTAGGGCTGTGCATCTCCGGTCTCTTTAGAAGCCGATTGTGGCTCCTTCCCTCGGCCGCCTGTTGCTTTTGCTCGGTTTCCTGGGTTGTTGATTTCCCACTTACTCTAGGAGTGCTTTAGCATTTAAGAAAACTCACCCTTTGCCATATGTGTTGCAAATATTTTTTCCAGTTTTTTTCTAGTGGGATTTGAACATAATATGCAGTTGAATTTTCAATATTTATTTTTTGGCTTGACATTTACTGTCAAGCAGCCATCCTTCTGCAGTGTGCTTCTGGGCTTTGGGGACCTGAGGTTTCCTCTCACCCTGCCCTGAGCCACACAGGCTGATGCGTGTGGCCCACACTAGGCTCTGCCGGCCTCCTCTGTGTTACCTTCAGCGTCCTCAAAACCAGGGTGAAGGGTGGGTGTGGGCCCCGCTCCTGAGGATGCCTGGCGAGGAGCGGCAGATGCAGAGCAGCTGTCCTCGCTGCGCGCTGCCCTGGGCGGTGGGGCCAGGGCCCCTCTGGGCAGGACGCGGACGGGACTCTTGGGCGGGGGGCGGCGAGTGAAGGGGGGGGGGGGGCGTAGGAGGAATTTGAGGGGTCTGGAGGCAGGGGGGCCTGTGCCAGGAAGACAGCGAAGTACACTCCGAACAGAGCGACGTAAGAACGAAAGCCTGCGGGAAGGTGGCCTCTTTGGAGGACAGTGAGAGTCTGGCTTGGCCGCGAGGGAGGATGCCAGGGGGCAGGCTGGGGACGGAGGGGGGAAGGACCGGGCAGGGGGCGGGGGGCGCTGGCTGGCCCGGGAGCGGCGCTGGTGCTCAGGTCGCGGTGGGAAGTGCAGGGGCGGGGGTCCCGGGGCGGGGGCGGGGGCGCGGGGCTTCCTGGCTCAGCCCGCGGTGCCCTAATTAAGCTGCGGGTGCATTTCCCAGCCCAACTGTCACCCGCGCTGCGCCAGCCAGCAATGAGTATTCCCAGAGCGCCGACAGAAGGAAGTTCTTCGTAGGAACCCAGCCCGAGGGCGCGGGGGACACAAGCCCCGTTCACACGCGGGCGGCGCGGCCGCTGGTGCAGCCCGCGGGGGGCAACCGCCGCGACACCCTGGGCGCCCGAGCGGGGTGCGGGGCGTCCCGGGGCCAGGGGCTCTTTTCCTGCTGAGCCCGAGCCCCTCGCGTCCGCCGAGCGCCCTGCTCCCCTCGCCCGGGGCGCGGTTCCCCCTCCACCCAGGCGCGCCCAGAGGGGCCGCTGGCCACAGCCTCTCCCCTTCCCCAGGCGTCCTTGGCCTGTCCCTGGCCTCCGCGGGGTCAGGGAGCTCCCTGCCCTGGCCCCCCAATGCCCTTTCCCTGTGTCCCTGTGACTGCGTGGCTTTGGGCGAATGACTCCCCCCTCGGTGCTGCTCATTCCTCTCGGAACCGGGGTTGGTAACAGGCACTCCCGGCTGGTGTAAGGACTGAAGGAGACACATGCATACTGCTGGCTATAGTTGCGGCTCCAGAAATGAGAGGAGATTTGAGGAACGGAGAGCAGAAAAGATCTTTTTAAAGCGATTTCTTCTTTTCCTGCTCCAGGGGATTGTGTCTGTTCCTCCACGGGCTGAGGTTGCTGCAGGAGGCTCTTCCACAAGAGGTCATCCTGTGGCACCCTCTGTCTAACCTCCCCAGGGCTCCCTTCACTCACAAACAGCTGTCAAGCCTTCAACATCCCTGGCTCCAGCTCCTAGGGGCACCTAGGCCCCAACCAGGGCCAGATCTGGTGGCTGACCTGGCTTTGTTGCTTTCCCCCTTTCCCCTGCCTCCCTCCTTCCCACCGAAACGGCCCCTTTCCGGCCTACCGGCCTACCTTGTTACTCACTCTGCCCCCAACCTGCCCCCTGAGCTCAGTGTCACCTTTCTGTTTACCTGCCAGTCTCTGCTCTTGATTGGCAGTTCCTGGGATAGGTGCCTAACCTCCTTCATTGTGCTTCTCCAGCACCCAACACAGTACCTGGCACATAATAAGAGCCCAGTGAATGTAACGGGCAATGCAAATGCTGGCCTGGATGGTGTGGGTAAGCAGCACTCACAGAAACCTCTTTCCACAAATACACAACATCTTTTAAGTCTACAGCTTCACTATTGGTCAGTTCTTCGGGCAGGACAGGCTACATAATTAGCATAGCCTATTGCAAATGAAAATACAGTTTCTTTGTTAAAAAGTTAAAAATTGCAAGATAGCAACAACTGAGCATTAAACTAAGCCCTTCTGCACACAGAGCCCTTCTGAGTGTGGGTCCTGCACCATGGCACAGGCCACACACCTGTGAAGCAGCCCTGTGTTTGGGTCTTGGTGGTTAGATGCTTTGGGTGTCTCCTATTAAACTATTATCATCACCCTCCTCCCCCTTTCTGGGCAATTCCTGTAATGTGGTCATGCTCAGCTGAAGAGCAGCATTTCCCTTGTCAGGAAAGAGCTGAAAGTCCTGGAAACAGTGAGTGAGGATGTCTTCCAGACAGGCCAGTGAAGCTCTGACTAAAAACAAAAACAAGACCCTAAGTGGATTCTCTCTCAAGGTGACTATTAAGCTTCTTAGCCCCCACCCTGCCCTTTGTCCTGCTAATCAGGTCTTTCTTGGGTTCTGTGACTATTTATTGAGCACTCATTCATAGAGCAGGCAGTGCTTTAGGCCCCAGAGATATAGCAGGGACCAATATAGATGATACCCTTGCCCTCTTAGGGCTGACATTGTAATGGGGGGAGACAGGCAATTAATATAAATAAGGATGTACCAAAAAAAATTAAATACCTAGGAATAAATTTAATCAAGGAAGTAAAACACCTGTATTTGGAAAACAATAAGGCACTGAAGAAAGAAATCAAAGAAGATACAACCAAATGGAAGCATATACCATGTTCATGGATAGGAAGAATTAACATCATTAAAATGTTCGTACTACCCAAAGCAACCTATAGATTCAATACAATCCTTGTCAAAATACCAATGGTGTATTTCACAGAACTAGAACAAATATTCCAAAAATTTATATGGAACTAAAAAATACAGAGAAAGAAGAACAGAGGTGGGGTTATCACATTACCTAATATAAAACTATATTACAGGCCACAGTGATCAAAATGGCATGGTACTGGCATAAAAACAAACATACAGATTAATGGAACAGAATAGAGAGCCCAGAAATAAATCCATGTCTATATGAGCAGTTAATATTTGACAAAGGAGGCAAAACCATACAAAGGCAGGTTAAGGGAGCAGAGAGGGAGGTGGGTGTAATGGTTGACAGAGCTGTCAGGAAAGGTCTCCTTGAGGAGGTGTCTTTTGTGCAGAGACTTGGATGAGGTGAAGGGCAAGCCAGCCCCAGGTCCATTTGTACCAGCTGCAGGAATAACAAATGCAAAGGCCCTGGGGCAGGAATGTGACTGGCAAGAGCAGCAAGGGGGCAGACAGGAGTAGTGTGGGAGATGAGATCTGAGAGGTCCTGGGGACCCAGAGTGGATCTGATACTATTTGGCTAGAGGGCAAGAGCTCATTAGCGTAATTCACATCAGGCCCTTATTTCCGTTACCAGAGGTGACTACCAAACTACTTTTCTTTGGCATATGCATCTTCTATGTCTCAGCAGCACCTCTTGGCAAGACACAGGGGACACAGGAAATGAGGGGGTGCTGGGTTCAAATTTCTCTTCTCTGGTTACTGCTTTCGAACTTGGGTCCAATACTAAACTCTCTCAATCTTAGACTTCTTTATTGCATGCTGAAGCTTTGTTGGGAGGCACAGGATATAGAGCACCTAGAGGAAGTCTGGCACACAGTAGGCACTCATAGGTACTTGGCAAGCATTAGCTACAATTATCATCCCCTTCCCTTTCCCAGCGGGTTCACTGTTGGCTTTAATCACAGCATCACTAGAATCCCAGTGTCACCACCCTCTTGGGGAACAATGCTATTTTGTTATGTGCATTGTCTTCAAGTTTCCTTCCTGGGAGGGAAAGGAAAGAAACTTAATGTTAGGTTAATATCAACCCCCTGCCTGGCACCTGGCACAAATGATCACATCTCATCCCCTGGCAAGCGGGGTGTGGGTACTATTATCCCATATTATGGTAGGAAGTGAGGCTCAGTGGGGCTCAGGGATGCAGTGACACAGCTACTCAATGGCAGGCCTGCAGTCGTCCTGGTGACACTGGAGGCCAGCTGGCTGCTCTTTCTGGGGTTTTACCAGGAAGGAAACCCAAAAGCTAATGGCTATGGGCTCAGTTGGACTCTGGGCCCTAATGCCAGGGTCTGAATCCTGCCTATGTTTCTTCCAGGGACATTTACATACACTACTGTCTAACTGCTGTGTTGCCTCAGTTTCCCCATCTGTAAAATGAGAATAACAGTCTACCATATAGGGTTATTGTAAGAAAGAAATGAGGTATCTCATGTGTACTCCTAGAATAAACCCTGCCTGGCATACAGTGATTGCTCAAATAGTCTTAATTAAGTATCATATTATTGGAAAGTCACGGCCCCAGATTTTCTTAGTAACGCTTTCTCAATCAGATCTGTCAAGCCTACGCTTCCCTAGGCTGCCCCAAAGGCAACGGACTGGGGGGAAGCTTGGATGTGGGATCTCCCTGTGGTGGCCATAGAAGCCCACAGCAGTATATCCCACCCACATGCTGGTCTACACTGGGCCCTTGCACTCCTCCATCCCCCAAAAGATGAAGTTGAATTCCCCTCCCCCTCGAATTTGGAGCCAGAAGTAACACCACCTGAGATCTGAGCCTGTGTCAGAAAGGGCCACAGGTGTACCCCACTTCTCTTGGGCTGCTTCCCCTGGGGAAGCAGATACCACAGAAGTCCAAGGACCTGTCACCCCGGAGAGAGCCCAAACATGCCCCCAGACATGCCCCCAGACATGCCCACCCACAGTTGACATCACTCAGAGCCCTGCCCAGCTTTCTACCAGAGGCCTCCCTCAAGCCAACAGGGCCTTGCTGTCTCAGCAGAGTGCGGGCCTGGGCGCAGTGAGGCTGGCTGCTAGGCACGTCCGGGGGCGCCTTGACCTGTTCTGGGGGCTCCAGTGCACTTACACAGGGTCTGACCTGAACAGAGGGTGGCCCCATTCAGGGCTGCCTATGGGAACAACCCCACGACAGCTCCTTTGTGCATCTCTTTCCAGCTCCATGTTCAGTGACATTAGGGTGGCTTGAAAGTGACCATGGTGAGAGTGGCCTCACCATAGAAACTGGCAAACACTGCAAGTCAAGCTCCTCCTACCACCTCCCCAGAACTGGCTCACCTGCTGGGCATGGCCTCTCTCCCAAGGAGCTCCCCGTCTCCTTGAGGGACACACACCTAGTGGGACCGCATCACCTCCACAGACCTGGGTCTTCAAGACTCCCCAGTCTTGGCCCCAGTTTGCCAAGGAGCTGGGCCCTCTGTCTCTTGCTACTCTGACTTTAAATGTGCCTGAAGCTCTCCACTGTGTTCTCATAGTCCCAGGTGGGCAGAACTCCTCTCATTTCATAGTTGGGTAAACTGAAGTCAAAGGCCGTATTGAAGTCCATGCTGCTTTTTGGGGGCAGATACAAGTTAATCTCAAATCTTTTGGGTTGAAGGGGCCATAGAAATCCTATGCGCTGACCTCTCCTTGTCCAGGCTACAGAAGCCCAGGGTGGGAGGGAACTTATCAGAGTTTCCACAACAAGTTAGAGAAGAGCTGGGGTGGGAATTCAGGAACCCTGACCCCAGCCAGAGCTCCCTCCACCCCTCCCCTGCCCTGGGATCCCTTCAGTGGCCACTCCCACCTCTGACAGAGACCCTGGTTCTTCAAGTGCAGCCGACAAGCCCCTTGCTGGTGACTGTTGTATGCGGGTCAGTAAACCATCACCCTCGCGCTCTGTCCCTGACCCCAGGGCCCCAGTTGGCAACCTGCCTCCCACGCTCGCCTGGCCTGGAGTTTGCCTCTTTGCCTCAGTGCTTCTGCACTTTGTATTCTGCTTATCTCCTCACAGGGTCAATATTTGCTATTTAAATGAATGCTGTTTGTCTCTGCTGTTTTGTATTTTGCCCTGAATTTTGGGTCACAGAAGGAGGATCTGAGGTCAGTAAGGTGGCCTGGGGCTCCCAGCAGCCACTGGGACCACAGAGTGGCCTAGGACAGAGAAGAAATTTGCCTAGAATGCCCTACCCCTCCTGTTCTTACCATACTAGCTCTATGGATATTTATCCCCATTCTCTGCTCAAGTTCACAGCCATTCATTCAAAGAAACATTTGCTGTATGCCAACCTTCTGCCAGGCACTGCTGGGTCTGGGAAGCATACAGGTGAATCAGTACAGTGTGTGGCAAAGACGGCTACCCTCCTGCCAGAACTCACCTGTGCATCTGCAGGGTCTCCTGAGATTACAGCTCCCAGCATCCACTGTGATTAGAGGAGCTCAAGTGAATGGAACATCAGCAAAAGAAACAAGTGCTGCTTTCCAGACCTGTCTCAAAATGATCTCAAAACTTTCCCATTTTCAGCTGGAATGAGAAGGTCAGTGGAGACTTCCAAGGCTGCCCCAGACCACATGGCAGCCACTAGATACATGCGGCTATTTAAATTGAAATTAAGTAATATGAAAAACTCAGTTCCTCAGCTGTGCTAGACACATTTTAAATGTTTAACAGCCGCACGTGCACAGAAATCTCAGGGAGTTCTCATGGAGAACGCTGCTCCAGAGCACCAAGGTCCTGAACTATCATGTGGAAGGCCATCCACCAACCAGGAATATAATGTGGAGTCAAGTGTGAGGGAGAAATACACTTTCACCAAGTTCAGATTTGGAGGGAGGGGGTTTGCTACTTACTCTACTTTCTGCACAGCGCTTGGCCTAGAGGAACTGTCCACCTAGTGGAGAGAGCCCATCAAGAACAGCCAACCCTGTCCTGTGCAGGATCACAGAGGGGCAAGAGGCTGCGGGAACCTGAACCTGGCGATGAGGGAAGGTCAGGGGAGGGCCAGGAGGGAGAGAGGACGTTCGCCCAGTCCTGAAGGTCAAACGGGCGTGGGTTGAGCACAGGGAGAACGGTGAGGCATTTTGCTTGTTTCTCTCCCTTGCTTCCTAAAGCCTGCTTCTCTCTTCCTTTGGGCACCAAGGACCTCCTGCTCTTTTCCTTCTCTGGGACAGACACCACTACCCGATCCTCTCGGTGCCTCCCATTTAGGGTGCTGATTCCATTGGAAAGATGGGGACATGTCTGAGGTCAAATCATTTCCTGGCCATGGAGCTGTGGGAGTGACAGCTGAGGTGGCCAGTGAAAGCACAAGGACCTCTCTTTCCCCTGGCTTTCTCAGCAAGTAGGAAGCCAGCCCTGGGCTGGCAGTGGTCATTTTTCCCACCACCTGGGGGGAGCCTGCTGGTGACAGAAGGCAATGTGGAGGAGAACAGAACTAAGAAGTGAAGAGACGGATCCCCAAGACAGTGTATACCTAAGAGCAGATGGTGCTGGGCTTCTCGGTTACGTGAGCTCACAATGCCCCATCAAACTCAGCAAGTTTGGGGGAGTGTGACTAACACACTCGTCCTTGTATGGAGGTATTTTCTCAGGGAGAGCTCTGATACACTCATCTATACGGTGGGGCCACTTCATCCAACACGCCCCTCTGAATGCTAAGTGCACCACAGCCTTAGGCTCAGCCACGCAGCAAGAGTGGGCGGGAGCAGATGAGAGGGATGCTGGGGCTGTCCTCAGGGTGGGGCACTTACTCACACACAGGAGAGAGAGGAAAGGGCCAGAGGCATTCTGAGCCCTAGGCCAGCCCACTGACCATTAGCAGAAGGGAAAGTAGGAACGCACCCCGAAGATGGGGTGGAGTGGGCACAAAGCTCAAAGACAAAGTCAGGATTCCCTACAGAATCCTCTGAAGTCTGATGAAGACAGTGGTCCTTACAGGGTGGGGACAGCTGGCCTGTAGTGAGGGGTTACCCCCTTTATCCTCTCTTCTACTGGGCCCAGAGCCCCGCCCCTAGGTCTGGGGTCTTCTCCCTGAGATCAGACTGAGCTCCCTCTTCTCCCCAGTGAAGTCCCAGGATCTGGGGAATGAAGAAAGAGCGATGCAGGAGGCCGGAGGCCCAGGCCCAAGTGTCCACCAACTCACAGATAGATAGTCCTGCGCAGGCAGATGCCCGTCTCTGGGCCTCAAGCTCTGGTCCACTAAAGCAAGGGTTTTATTTGTTTCGTTTTGTATATTTTTAGCTACTGTACAGGTCAGGGTAGCAATAGGAGACAGACTGCACTCAAAGAAGAAGGACTTGAGAGTTTAATAAAGGAACAAAGTGAAGGCCAAAGTGTAGGTCACCACGAAGGACTGTTCCCACCTCTAGGCCCAAAGGAACAAGGGTACAGGGAGATAACAAACCCCAGCCAGAAAGCCGGGTGGACAGAGCCTCCTGAGAGCCAGAGTGTCCCATTAGCTCCTGAGAGCTCTTGGTCCAGTCCCTACAGATGCAATCAGACAGAGAAACTTGACCGTCTGAGTGACAGGCCAGGGCTCCCTAGCAATCATCCCAGGACTCCTTCATCCTCAGGAGAGCACATCTAATGGGGACTTGGGAAAAGCTCTGAAACCAGTACTAGGTTACTACTCAGTGCCCCTATTTTCTTCCCAGTAAAATGGGCGTAATAGCAAAATCTGCCTGACACGTCTGAATGAGTTAATCAATAGAAAGTTCTTAGAAAGTCTCGCATATGCTGCTTCAGCATGTCATTGGCCATGGGTGCTGGGCTAACTGGTACCCACACCACTCATTCAAGCCCCCAACAACTTTGGGTCGGCCTGGTCCCAAAGCCTGTGCTCAAAGCCTCGGCAGGAGCTGCACTCCTCCTGGGAGCCTACTCCACACTCAGGTCTGTGTGACACATTCATTCATTTTCCAGGCTGCTCTTTGCTGTAAAACTGTTGGCTGTTTTCCTTTGAGAGACAATCTGGTGCAGCGGAAGGAATGTCCATGGTCTCATCTGAAATTTTTGAGTGTAATGAAAAGAACTACATGGATGTGTGTGTTAATGCTCTGGATACCATGGGGAACCAAAAAGGCCCATAGTCTTCCCTTCCCTGTGGGACCGGCAGAATCCCTGGACAGCTGTGACTCCCTAAAGTACTTTACCTTCAGCCCTGTGCCTGTAGTGCTGGTTAAAATTTCCGATTTTAACCTGAGCCGGGCTATCTGGGGTGGGGCCCTGCAGTCGGCACTGTATTCCAGGTGTGTTGACCAAGGGGCTCTGGGAAGGACGCTGGTTGGGTCAGAAAGCAGTGTTGTCAGCACAGTGACAAAGCCCAGTTTGGGTTCGCCCAGCCCTGTCCAAGCGCTGGCCGGATGACCTTGAACAAGTTCCTTCATCTTGAACGATGTGCAGTGTCTGGCACGGAGTCACCTCGGCACCTCAGCACCTTTGGATCCTGCCGTGGCGAAGAAAGGGGTGCCCAGAAAGCCATTTTCCCAAAGGTGGGCTCGGAGCAGGTGCCAGCCGGCTGGCAGAGGAGGGGTTAACGACTACTGTGTCCCAGGAACAATAAGTGGCCATGGTGGAGACGCTGAACTGTGATGCTGGGGCTGACAGGGGCTATTTTGGGAGCCCAACCACACGGAGTAATAGGATTGGAGTGGAGGCCAGCGTGACCAGAGGCGTTGTCCTCAGCTACCGAGGCAACGAGGCAGCAGCCAGTGGCCGCACCAAACAAAGCACTCGGTGCTTCCCCCCCCCCACCCCAACAGGTTTTATCTTGACCTTCATGCCAGCCACCTTCGCAAGCAGCAAGATTGCTTTTGATTTCTTGCTTGGTACACTTCAGAGACTCTGCTCCCTCCCTCTCGGTCTCCAGCATTATGCCCAAGGCATAGTGGGGAAGTTGAGGCAGGGGTGGTCTGGGTGGGAAGTGAGCTCAGATGTCCGACTCCAGCCTTAAGCCAGAGAGCCTTCATCCTTCTATCAAAAACCCCTGCTTGGGAGAGGATTCCTTTCTGCTCTTCCTACCTGGGGACAGTGTGCCTCTGTCCCTGCATTACCACCCCCACCAATGTTGCTATGAAGGGGAAAGCAGGGTCACTCCTGCTCTTAGTACCCAGATGGGCGTTAGGACCTGCTCTAGAGGAAGCAAGGCAAAGGGCATCTTGACATGTGGTAAGGGCTAGGGGACACCGGAGTTTAATCTTCGAGTCCTCACATCTTTGTGACACAGGCCTTCTTGGTCCCACGTCTCAGGTGTTGGCTACTCCATAGGAAGTGGCAGGGATCCTTTCCCGTCTATTCCAGGTGCCAGGAGGCTCTCGGGCTCAGCTGGGGCCACTTTCACTCACCCCTGACCAACCAGGACCTCGCCCAAGGCAGGTTTGTATCTGTTATGGATAACACATTCGGAAAAAGTGGAAATGCACCTGGTTGTCTTCTTTTCCTCATATGTGACCTTCCCGCAAGTCTGCCAGAGGAACCCAGTGCCTCAGGGAGGATTAAGGTTGTGACAAGACAGAAAGAGAGAGTGAGCTCCAGGCCAGACTAGGATCTCCAGGCCAGCAGCACGAGAGGTTTGAAAGCCAGGCTTCAGGAGAAAAGGTTTCCTAGATTCTGCACACTGTCTCCTTTATCTCCCGTGCCATGCCTTGAGGTCAAGCTGGGAAGTTTACTTTAAGCTGGTGTGGGGTGGAGAGGGCACAGAATATAACAAGAAGGTGGGTGACAGCCAGATAAGAGCGACATCAGGGGCTGAGAATGTTGTTGGTTCCATAGTACCCAGTGCCGTTGGCAGCCCAGGCTGGATCCCAGGAAGGGGGGAAGAAAGAAACCCCATAGGTCAAAGGGGCTGCTAATGTTCCCCCTGCCCCTTTCCTGTCTCCTGTGCTTCTGGAACCCAGGGCCCAGCTTCCACAACATGAGCAGGGTAGAAATGGCAGGGAGGAGGGCTCAGGAAGCATGAGGGGCCTGGACTAGCAGCTGCAGGCTCATAGACTCCTAGATGTGTGGAAGGGAAGCAGAGGGGAGCTAAGAGTGGCTGGTGAACTTACCAAGAAGTCAGCTTTATAGACAAGATCTGCAGGATGACTGCCATGGGGGGTGGGGGAGGGGGCATAGCCAGGCCTCCAGGCAGTGAACCCTGAGTGAAGAATGAGCCTCAGGGCCTGGAGCAAGCCCTCAGCGTGGATTAGGTGCAAAGAACAGACCACGGGACCCCTGGCCATAGAACTGTAAGGCTTTTGCCAGCACAATGGCCCGTCACCCGAACCCCAGGGACCAGGAGACTCCTAAGGCCCAGCCATAAGTACCTTGTAGTCTATCTAGCAAAGAGGGAGAGGGAGCCCCAGTATCCTCTTGAGGGCTGGGGACAGCCCTGCAGTGGCTGCAACCTTTGAAAGCCAGGTAGGTATGTAGCTAAAAAGAAACTAGATGACCTTGGACTAGGAAGTTTAACCCTCACTTGTCCAGCAAGGGGAGGTCAGGCGGGGTGTTATTTTTGTGTTGTGTGTATCCACCTGAGCGTTGTGGGCATTTGGAGCCCCTGCCCCAGCTTGTGCAGGCCCAGAGTGGACCTGCGGGTGGGACTGGTCTACTGGCAGGTGGTGGGGCAATTTCCATTGGCGTTCACCCCAAAGCTATTGCTGAGGGTCAGGTTTGCTGAACAAATGGAGAGTGTAAACAGGATCGAAGGGGGGTTGTTTAAACGCTTTGTGCAAACAAAGTTCCCTGGCCCCTGGGGCTCCCCTGGAAGCACCTATTGACTGGTGAACAAAGGATGCGCTAATTTACCCATTCATGGGCCCGCCCCTCGGATCCCTCCCTCCCCCACGTCCTCCGCAGAGTTCACTAGTTAACCTTGATAATGCTGCGGAGCTGAGAGTTCAGCCCTCAGTTTCTGACCCTCCCACCCCCCATGGTGAGTGGAAATTAATGAGGTGTCCATGTGACCCGCCTGCCTCTTGTTTAATATGCGGCAGAGGTCAGCGTCGCAGAAGAGCGCTCCTGTCGTCCAGGCTTGTCCAGAGGGGAAGAAATGGCTGATCCTGGGTTTTATGTTTCTATTAATACCCCAGCACAAACGCACCGTGACTCAGCTTCCTCCCCAAGCCCAGGAGCCGATCCCTCCCGCCCCAGCCTGGACCTGGCCTCAGGGCTTCCCGCTCGCTCAGCTTCCAGGAGCAGGTGCCAGTCACCCATGGAGGCAGAACCTCAGGAGTGGTCCCCAAACCAGCCTTTAATAAGCATTCCTGGGGGTGTTTCTGCCCGCTGCCAGAGTTCAGGGATCCCAGGCTGGATGGCACTGGTCATCTGGAATCCCTGGCATGCTGACAACAAATGGAAGAAGAAACGAACCGGCCTGCAGTCCTGCTAAGTGGGTTCTGGAGCCATCTCCGCCACAGCACTGGGTGACCTTGAACCAGGCCCTACACCTTCCCTCACATGTGGAAAAGGTTTTGGGAAGGGTTTAATGAGATAATCCACTTAAAAAACTTGCAGCGAGCCTGACACCAGTGTTAAAGTAGGAGTGAGAGAAAAGAATGTAAAAACAGCTTTATTGAGGTGTAATTCACATACAATAACATTCACCTGTTTGAAATGTACAATTCACTGATTGCAATATATTTTATGACATGCCGTTTTATTAGTCATAATAGTGTGTTAATACTGATTTCCCTTCCCTCTTAGCAGGTTGTCCTCGGTGGGCACCCCATGGAAGCCAGGCTCCTGCTTGCAGATTTGAGCACTTCTTAGCTCAAAAGGAGTGCTGGCCTCTCAGGATCACAGCAGGGAGCCAGGCACCATGCTGAGTAGGAGTCTGAGCCCATGCCCTGAGGTCCTTGGAGGGCTTTAAGGCTAATGGGTGATAGCAGGGACAGGAATGTAGGGAGCCCTCCACCCCCAGCTCTCCAGCCATCTTGCCCTCACCCTGACCCTGAGGGTGAGCAGGGAGTGTCCTGCCCTTTCACTGTGGCTCCTTCATGTGGCATCTGGCTGCACGTGTGAGTCCTCGGAAGACCTTGATTCAGAGGCAGGAGAGGTGGAGGAGTGTCGGAGCGTCATGGCCACCAAGCTGCCCTGCACCTCTCCTGGCGGGCCTGAGCTGGGCTATTTTTACTTCAAGATGTCCTTCAGCAGCCAAAAGAGTCTGCTCATCCCTCCTTTCCTTGGGCCTAATCTCTGAGCTCACCATGCTCTCTGGCCTGGCTCTGGGGTATATCAGCCTGCTCCTCTTATCAGCATGTGTGCCCGAGGAATGGGACCCTTGTGTGTGTGTGTGTGTGTGCGCGCGCGCACACATGTGTGCATATGGCATGTGTCTGTAGGACTACATACATGCATGCACCATGCATGCAGGATGTGTGCATGTGCATATAGGTACATGTGGCTACAGGACTCTGTGAGTGTAACATGCATGAAATATGTCTGCACATGCATGTGTCTGAGTATGCAAGAGTGCGCATCTGCAGACACTTCTCTAAACGAGTGTGATCTCCAGTGTGTATGTAGGCATGTGCCTGAATACATGAGCTTATTATGCATATGAACATGAAAGGGTGTATGTGCAAGAGCATTCCGTTTATACAAATTCTTACACCATGCCAGCTGTCAGGCCAGTGTTCAAAAATGCAGACTGCCAGGTGGAACAGGCAGCTCCACCTATAGGGCTGCTCTGTGCCCTCTGTTTCCGCTCTGCTCTTCATCAATATTAATAAATCTATTGAGTACTGATCAGACTAAGTGCTTCTCTACACTATCTCATCTACTCATAACCTCAGGATGCATTGTCACCTCATTTTACAGATGAGAAGTCGAAGGCTGAGGCAGTAATAACTTGAAGAAGCAGTACCAGATCCAACTGGCTCCCAAGTCTTTGCTTTGTGTTCTCCATGTTGTCTGCCCATGATGATTGCAAATGCTCACACACACACACACTGCACATTTTCATAGCTCGTATTCAGTGCCAGTGGGTTGCTATTGCTTTCTGTGACCATTGGGAGATCCTTGAAGGGTCAGCCTTGAGTGCAAATGCTCAACTCAGAATCCTTGTCTAAAAAGGTAGGCAGGTAGGTGGGCACTGGGGCTTTGGAAGCATTTTGCGGAGGTGACCGAAGATGAGAATGGGCTGATGATCTCAGATCTCTGTTCATCCACCAGACAAGCTAGTCCTCTGCTTGAAAGACCCAATCTAGCCCTGGGCCCTTGGCAAGAGAGCAGCCCCATGTGGCAGCCAAGATGTCCTTGCCTGCTCTCCACCAGCCTTGGAAAGACTCAACTGTGCCCATCATACCTCTGTCATCTAGACCCAAGCAGCTGCAGGGGGGAGGGAAGGAGGGAGGAGCAAGGACCTGAAGGACTTGCCAGGGAGCCCCTTGAAAAATAAATAGCTGTGCTTTGTGCCTGTTGAACCAAAGAGACTTGTCAAGCCATTAAACCACCCATTCCTCCTGTTGGACACAAAATGGATTAGCCCTGGAAATAGTGGGGGCTATAAGCTGCCTTCCAGAGCCCCTTTGGACAGGTCGCAGGTCATCTCAATCATAAATCAGTGTGTGCATTCAGTTCAGCGTGCACCAGGGAGGGATTCTCCAGCTGGGGCCGGGGTCGGCACACCACCTGTTAGGAGACTCCCAGTTCCCCTTCAAGAAGAGGGCTTTTTGCCCACTTTAGATGAGGAGTGGTGCCTTATTTGGCAAAGTCAATGCAGGGTGGAGGGAGAGCCCTAAGCCCCTGTCACTCCCCACCTCTTGCTGGTTCCCTGTCCTGCTGTTGGGAGACAGCTTCTTCCCCCTCCTCCTCCCTCCTAGACACACCTCGGGCTGCAGCTCTGGGTGAGTTGGCTGGGCAGGAGGTCCAGTTTGTGCATGAGCTGAGACGGGGCTCAGGAACCCGGGTCTCTGGTCTCTGCTCTGTCACCAGGCAGCTGGTGATCTTGAGCAATGTCTTTGCCGCTCCCTGTCGACCAGGCCCTGGGCACCTTGGCCGCACAGCCATCAGTCTAGGTGAAAATGACCGTCAGCTGTGCACCTCCGGCTCGTAGAGCTCCTCTCCGCCTCTTGTCCTGGAAGCCTCTGGCCTTTGCCTTCGGGACTGAGCAGTGGTTGGAGAGGTTGTGATGGGTCCCTTGGGGGTAAACATGGTTCTATCCTGGTGTGCCCTCCCCAGCAGTGCCTGTTTGGTCTCTGGGCAGTAGACATTGGGAGTTGGGAGCAGGAGAGGTTTATTGGGGGTAACACCTGTGAAAATGAGGAGGGACCAGGAATGGGCAGGGGAGCTTCAGAGCAACATGCGAACATGGCAAAATCTCAGCCAAGTGGCATTTGGAGCAGAGAGAAATAGATAGATCCTAGTGCAGCCCTCCTCAGTCCCTGGCAGGGGGCTGCCCCCAAAGTGCATGGCCTTGACTGGAAGTGGAGGTGCATCCTGAAGGTGCTGCACCCAGGCTGTAGGCTCCTGCCTCCCACGCTGAATGGCAGGTTCTCTCCTGAAAGGAGATGGGGAGGCGCCTCCATCGTTGCCACGCCAGCTGTGTGAGTGTGGGCCAGTGATTGCCAGTTGTGGCCTCAGCCTCCTGGTCATGGGTGATGAACAGGCCTTCCCACAGCATTTACAAGGCCTTGAGCACAATGCCTGCTACCTGGAGGTGATGAATAGTAGTCACTATGGCTATTGCCATCTTTTTAAATCATTATTGGTGAGTTTTCACCCCAGTGGTTGAGATTTAAGTCCTGGAGAGGAGCTTTCACTCCTGTCTTCTGTCACCCTGGGCTGCTGGCTGAGTCATACGGGGGTCTCACTAACAATCCCTAGTTGTGTGTGTGTGTGTGCACACATGTATGCACACAAGTATGTGTCTTTCAGTGCCAAGGGAGAAGGGCTGGAGCAGGCACAGTTTCCATGGCCTGGTCTCTGCTTCCATCCCCAGGAGCCAGCCTTGTGTGATAAAAATAATTCTGGATCTATAGTGTTATGAGATGAATTGTTTACCCTCATATATTGGAACCCTAACCTTCAGTACCTCAGAATGTAACTGTATCTGGAGATAGGGTCTTTAAAGAGGTAATTAAATTGAAATGAGGTCATTAGAGTGAGCCCTAACCCAATATGACCGGTATCCTTATAAGAAGAGAAAATTTGGACAAAGACAAGCATGGAGGGTGTGATCACACAGGGAACAGACAGACAGCCACAAGCCAAGGAGAGAGGCCTGGAATAGTCCCTTCCCTCATGCGGCTCTCAGAAGAACCAACTCTGCTGTCACCTTAATCTTGGACTTCCAGCCTCCGGAACTGTGAATCTTTGTTGTTGAAGCCCCCAGACTGTGGTTCTTTGTTATGGCAGCCTGAGCTAATACACATGGTGCAAAATGCATCAGCTGGAGCACTTTCAATTGCAAGTAAGATATGTGACTAAGCATGGCTTGGCCCATAGAGGTATTTAATTCTATCAGATGGCAAGAAGCATGGAGGCAGATGATCCTACAGTGTTGTCAAGGATGTGGCCCCTCTGCAACGCTGTACGCTGTCTCCCAAGTTGGGCTTTTGGTCTTTGGGCTACTTTTGAAGGGTGGTCTGGGAGAGCCTCTCTGAGGAGATGACACTTGGCCGAGACTTGCAGGTTGAGAAGATGCTGGCCCTGGGCAGGGCTGGAGAAGGACCTGCTTTTATTGTTGGGGAGCCAGCAACTGTGTCCCCCTTGGGGCTTGGGCTGGAGAATTATTGGCCACTTCCTTTGACTGCCAGCCCAAGGCCACCTTGTCCGGTGCTTGCCTCCAGGCGGTGCCGGGCATCCATCCAGCACAGATACTCTTACATTTAACTGTGTTTAATTCCTGGCAACATCAGTTGAAGGATATGCAAATAAGAAAGTCAACTGAATTTGTTTCACAAAGAATGACATTTAATCAGCACAATAAATACTTACACATATAGAGTAGTTGGCTGCATAAGATGACAGTTAATGGAGAAAAGAAAGGGTAGAAGGAAAAGTCTGAAGGGCAGAGAAATAGAAAAGAAGAACACGAAGAGCCCTCATAATAGGATGAACAAAGGGCCAAGGGGTCCGGAGACCTGAGGTTGGTTGTTCACTTGCTCATTCATTCATTCATTCAGTCAGTCAACAAATATTTTTTGAAGTCCTAGTAGGGTGCAGGGACAATGCTAGATGCTGAACACATGGGAGCCATCAAAACATACTGCTCCTGCCTACAGGGACTTCTCATGCACGGGGGGTTGGGGGGGGCGGGGGGGCGGTGTTTGGGGGGGTTGAGAGTCACGAAACAGCCTCAGGGATAAATACATAGTCAGTTGCAGACTATAATAAATGCCGTGAAGAGCGCAGGAGGGGAAGAAAGGTTTTTCCGGAGAAACTGAGGAAGCAATGGGCTCAGCAGGATGAGCAGGAGTTAAGGCAAAGAGGCTGGGCTGAGGGCTGGGGTTTCCCAAATGGGGAGCAGCCTCTGCCAAGGTCCCGAGGGAGGAGGCGGCGTGGCCCCCTCCAGGCACGGAAGGAAGGCCGGTGAGCCCGGGGCCCAGGGGTGGAGCAAGAGGGCATAGGAGAGGTGGGCAGGCTCGGTCACACGGAGCCCACGGGCACGGCGGAGAGCTGGGATCGGCACGGATGACAGAATTAGAATTTAGTGCCTAAGATTACTTTGGTTTTGGGTAGAGAATGGACTGCAGGGGCTAGATGGAGGCAGGAATGGTCAAGAGGTCCTGGAGCCTGTCTGGGCAAGAGATGATGGTGGCCTGGACTAGGGATGGGCTCCTCAGCCTCAGCACCGTGGACATCCTGGGCTAGGCGGAGGCCCACTGCTGTGAGGGGCCGCCTCGTGCATCGCAGGATGTTTAGCAGCAGCCTTGGCCTCTACCCGCTAGATGTCAGTAACACACCCCACCCCCAAGTTGTATCAACCAAGAATATCTCTAGACATTGCCCAAATCCCCTGGGGAGCACCCCTGCTGAGAACCTTGGAGAAAGGGAGAAATATGAATGGCTCAAAAGAAAGTTAAGGAGGAAATGAACAGGACGTGCAATTGAAGGTGCAGGGAGTGGGGGACAAAGGTGCTGAGGGTCCCTCCCAAGCAGCTGTATGGGTGTTGCTGCCGCTCACTGACATGGGAATAGTAAAAGAAAGTCCCTTTGGGGTGGGCATAGGGCATGGAGGCACGTCTGGGTTCTACCATGAACTGGCAATGAGACCTCGGTCACGGTGTTTTCTCTAGCTTGGTTCGTTTTCTCACCCTCAAAATGCAATGTTTGTGCTACACCCGAGCAGCAAATGTGTAAAGGTGCCACTTGTCCTTCTGAGGCAGACAAAACTGGTCGGTCACGGTTCCCTGAGCCTGGGGACTTCTTTACACAGAGCTCTAGACAACTGCTGGCGGAGGCATGGCCCGAGGGAGAGAACGCCATCCCAGAACTTGAAACTTACTTCAGCCCTTTCCAATTTGCCCAATGTTGACACTTTCTCGTATGTACCAAGTATGTTGATAGATTCTGAGCAGTGGTGTCTGGAGCAGGAGTGGGGATTCCCCAACCTTCAGGCCAAATCCCATTCTCACTCTGCCATCTACCCAGAGGATACAGCAACACTATGGGAGTTTCCCATTTCGTGCCATTTGTGAAAATGCAACGGGACTTTGGAAGGCTCTCGTGGCAGGTCCCCAGATCGTTGCACCTTCTAGTACCCCCGTCAGATCACAAGACAGAATGAAAGTAGATACGGTTTTTTTCATTTTTATTCAAAAGCATTTATGTTTCCTGTTAATGCTTTCAAAAGCAGCTGCATGAAATGTGAGTTTTAAAATATTTGTCTTCCTTCCAATTCTAATGATGTGGCAAGCCCACTGTTAGAATAACCTCACACTCCCGTTGTGGGGAGAACTGTTTCCCCCAAGGATCTGGCCAAGTCCTAACCCTCTGTGAATGTGACTATTTGGCAATAGGGTCTTTGCAGATTAGTGTAACTAAGATGAGGCCACCAAATTAGGGTGGGCTCCAGTCCAGTGACTAGTATCCTTATAAGAAGAGGGAAATGTGGACACAGACACAGGTGGAGAGCACCTGGCGATGATGGCAGAGACCAGAGTGATGCGTCTGTGAGCCAAGGATCTTCAGGGCTTGTCAGTAGCCCCAGAAGCGAGGCAAGAGCCACGGAACAGATTCCCCTTCTTAGTTCCCGGAAGGAACCAACCTGCTTAGGCCTTGGTTTTGGACTTCTAAGTCCCCCGTTTGGGGGTACCGTGTTACAGTGGCCCTGGAAAACTAATCTGATCCCCAACCCCAGTTCCCTGGAAAGAAGTTGCCATTCATACCTGAGTTGTGTGTAGATTTTTTTCCTCTCTGGTTCAGTGACTCTCAGTGGAGAAACAGGTCTCCCCACCACTCACCACCTCACCCTTGGTCCCGGGCTGCACACTTGCTTTGAGACTCCAGGATCCTGGGCCAGGAACTGGGGGAGCAGGATGTGCCTCGAGGGCCCAGATCCTGTGGCAGACAGTTTCCAGGATGGCCTGCAACCATCTTGGCCTCCAGGAATTTACTCCCTTGCGCAGAATCCAACCCAGCTCACCTCATTCACCTCACCCTATTCCTAGCTCCATTAGATCCTGTCTTTGTTTAAAAGGTTGATATTTTGTTCATCACGAATGGGCCAGGTAGAGACTATGGCCAACTGGGAGAGGAGCCCTTGCCAGCTCCTGGCTCAAAGGTCTCCTCAAGAAGGTGCTCATGGACTCAGACTCCATCAGTATCCCTGCTAGAGACCACTTAGCACCTAGCACTTCTCCCTTGAAGCTCTTATGGTCGTTGTAATTAGCTGATTTACTGTATGATTTGTTTATCAGAGTCAGTCTCCCAGGTGGAGGGAGCATTCCTCTGGGCAGGGCTGCATGTGTCCCCTGCACCCACCAGTGCCTAGCACCTCAAGGTTGCTCTGTTCCCATTCATTGAGGGTAAGTAATGCTACAGCCTGACCTGCAGAGCTGTCTGATGGGAGAAGTGAGGTAATTGTGTGTGAGAACGAGGGGGTGTTAGGCATGTTATACAGCAAGACCACTGAATGGAGATTCAGCCAGTGAATGAACCGACAGGGCAGTGGTGTCAGCTGCACGCGTGGGTGAGCTTAAGTCCTCTCGGGAGGGGAGTCGCCAAGGGGTTTGCATCTCAGGCCCCGAGAGCTCAGGGCTGGCCCATGCATGAGCTTGTTTTCTATTTCTCTAGCCCTGCCCCCCCGGAGGAGAGCAGAAGCCCCCTTGCAGGCTGTCCAGAACCTACCATGTACCAATTTCTGTATCTGAACATCACTTCACTCTGCTTCACTTACGGGATAAGGTGGGATACCTGTCCCAGCTGCCTCTCACCTAGGAGTGAGTATGTCTGATCCCTGGCAGCCTCCCCCTCCCCAGCCCATCACCCACCACCCACCAGCAAGGGCAGCAGGTCCAGGAGAGGGAAGGGCCTCCTGGTCCCCCCCAGTGGCCCCCACATGGAAGGGACTGTTCATGACCGGGGACGGAGGTCAGACTCTGGCCAAAGGCACAGCGTTTCTGGCCCCATGTTGCCCGAGGAAGCCAACTGTGCAAAAGGTCAGGAGGCCGGTGGGGTCAGAGTGGGAGAGTTAACATTCCCAGGGGACTTGAAGCAACAGGATTTCCTGACGTGGGACTATTGCGTTTCTCACATTACGTGGCCAGATTTGCTTCCTGCTATTATTAACCGTGTGAGCAAGACAAAGGCGTTTATTAATGGGAACAAGTGAGGACGTTTGCCATGGAATTGACTAGAGTCGAGGGCTGGGCGCTAGTGAGGCTCCACCTGTCTGTGCCATCAGCTGGAGCAGCAAGTTCACACCTCTGAGCCTCAGTTGCCTTTTCTGTAACAGGCGGGGAAGGTGGGTGGTAAAAAATGTTGAATCAGAGCTCACAGAGTTGCTGGGTGGGTGAAGTGAGGTAGTTCACATAGGGAGCTGTTTCGCAAACTGGAAAAGTGCCATTCGAGTTTCCATCATCACTTTCAATCTACTCCAAATTCTAGTACCAAGGCCCGCCTTTCTCAGCGGAGTCCTCAGGGATCCCAGGAGATTCCCCTTCCCTGGCTGCAAGGGGCTGACGGCAGGCTGGCCACCAGACTCCACACTCACCTCCTGCTGGCTCTGGTCCCCGGGGACTCTGGCCCCCACGGCCCCTCCACTCTTTTGTTTCTGTGCTTCTTTGCACTGGAAGTTCTCCCTCTGCTCTCTGACCAATGAAGTCCTCTCCTAGTCTAAGCCCCCTGTTTGGCCTTTCCCAGTAGCCTCCCTGAGGCCTGCAGTGGCCTGGTCCGCCTCAGTGTCCATTCATAGCTGCTGCAGGAACCTTGCAGATCCCACTCTGGGCTTACCACCTGGCCACACCCTTAGTGAGGCTGCCCTTAAACGCAGGGTCCCTGCTGCACGCATCCTTCACACACTACTTTGCCACAACCCAGATCATGATAACAGGATCCCTGGGCTGTCAGGGCCCAGTTTCTGCAGCCATACTGTGGGTGTGCGGACAAGGCCCTGCCAGGCCATGCTGGCCTCTGTCCAGCCCACACCGTTTTAGGGATTGTTTTACTCTACTACAGCCCACGTGTCCCCATCCCCCAATCCTACTCTTGAGCCCCTGAATGGGAGCCAGCCTCCTGGAGCTGCTTGGGTGTGAATCCTGGCTCTGCTGCCTAGCATGAGTTACTTAAGCATTCTGTGCCTCAGTCTCCTCACCTGTAAAGTGGGCCTGAGTATAATACTTCGCTCTGAACTTTGTTGTACAGACAAAATCCGAGAGAATTTACTAAGGGAACAGAATAGAGCTCCCACAGAGGAACCCCAAAGCACCTGGTCATGAGCTGGGGCTCCACCTCCTTGGGCCAGCTTGGTAGGGGAGGAAGGGAGCTGAGTGGCAGCAGGGCAGCTTGGGGACAGGCTTCCTCCCCAGCCCCCCATCTCCCACTCCGCATCCGCACAACTGACTCTAGGTGGTTTTGGGACCAGCATTTCTAACTTGTTTTACCGCAAGTATGAGAGCCCTTATTTAGTGCTAAACTTCTGCTTCTCCTTTTTCTCTCTGTGAGAGAAAACGACTTCAATAGCGTCTTAGAATTTGTATTCCATTCATTACTACAGCATCTGTATACATTTGAAGACTATTGGGACATATATGGGTGAGATACATCGGTTCTGCCTGTAGACAATGCTTTGTGCCCTGGGCTCTCTGGCAGGCCCTTTAGCTGGGTGCCTGGTGGCTGGGACCAGTGTGGTCTCCAACAATTACATTTTACTATAATCCTGGTGCTCTTAGGTCAGGGGCTCCCTAACACTCCTTGCCAGGCATTAGTATGATAACCCCATTTTGCAGATCAGAACACAGAGGTATCAAGAGCTGTATTAACTGCCAGTGATTAATAAAACATGAGTTAGGTGTGGGTGACCCCAAAACCCATGTTTTTTCCCCATTCCACCCTTCCTTGTGACAGCTAATCCCTCTTAATCTTGTTTCTGTGTCTGGGGACTGGGAACTCCTGAACAGCAGAGAAGTACCAACTGTCAGCGAGTTAACGTTCCCAGAGGAGCCAATGTATCTCGCTGTTTTGCATCTGTTACCTTGTTTAATCCCTCAAGAATTCAATTAATTGTCCTAGAGTGTTACAGAGGAGAAAATCAATTCTCAGAGAGGTGAAGTAACCTGCCCAAGGTCACCCACATGGGAAGCAGCAAGGCTGGGGCCAGAATCCAGGTCTGTTGCTGGGTCCCTGTTGGCCCCTTTGTACTGTGTGAGCCTCCCGGGACCCATGACTGGGAGGGTACAAATATTGGACTGAGCCATCAAACTCCTTCCAGGACATGGTGGGGTTAGAGAGCAAATTTAAAAAAAAATTGAAATTGTTTGCCCAGGATCTGGCTCTACATTGGGATGAATAATCTGTCTCCTCATAAACTAACCGTAAGGTCTCTGGATTGAAAGAGAGTGTGGGTTGAAAAGTGTTGTTTTTTTTAAGTCTCAACTGAAAAGAAATTTTTAATGTGCCAAATATTGCAAACTCAATCCAGCACACAGGTTCGTCGTGCAGAAGCCAAATCACCCGTCACTCATCGGTAGCTTGCACCAGGAAGGCGAGGGGCACGCCCGGCAAGCATTCCTCCTAGGAGCCAAGGCTGTGACTGTCTTCGTGACTTGTAATCGTGGGGGTTCTCGCCTCCGCTGCTTCAGCCCACCACCGGCCCCTCCCGTCTCTAGGGGACAGTCATCCTGAGGAGCTGTGCGGGACAGAAGGGTTCATACTCAGAGAGTGAGTTTTGTTGCACGAAAGCATTTCTGCTGTTCCGGAGAACAAGCTGGAACTATCCTGCCTCTTATCGGTCCCTGATTCCAGAGTCGTCTGAACGTCTCTGAACCCAGTGCTTTGGCCTGGGAGCAAGTGGAGGCAGATGCAGAGAGAGCTCTGTGCTGGGCAGATATCATCCACCCTTTCTGTTTGGTGACTCTGAGCAAGTCACTCAGCCACTCTCAACCTGGGCCCCCTCTTCTGGAATATGTGGAGAGTGAGGGTTTGTTCTGGCAGCTTTGGGCCTGGGGCTCCCAGCACTGCGCCTGGCGCACGACAGATACTGGGAGCTCCTGTTCTTGAGAAACCGCTGGACTGAAGAATGGCCGGGAGAAGGTGTCGTGCATGTACCCAGGCACCCTCAGAAGGCAGCTCTATTAAGCGTTCCTTACTGAGTATCCTTTTGATCAAACCACTTCCCTTCTCAAAAGTGTTCACTGGCTTCCTGGCTCCCCTGAATGTAACCCTGATTCTTTAACCTGGCCATTCAAGGCCCTCATTTCCCAAAACGCCCTTTCAGTCAACTTTTCCACTCAAGAAACCACTTAATAATTATTTAAAGGAAGAGTGGGTACAATGGGTCTAGCATTATGTGGCTAAAAGTCTTGGCCCTGTTCCCAAAAAACTCATACGCTAATTGAGAGCAAGACTTAAGCTACCAGAAAAAAGGAAAAATAACCGCTTATTTTATATTTTAATTAGGGGCCAACTCAGATCTCATTGCTAGTCCTGATTGTGCACCACAGTCGCGAAGGCTTGCTCCATATCACATTCAGGGGTGCCACGCAGGTTACCCAGAAGGTAGGCACTACGGTCACTCACTAATGACAATCAGCAGGAAGGAGGGTGCTGACAGTCTGCTAAGGAGGCCCCACCCTAAACTAGTTAAGCTTCTCTGCCGTCTCAGTCTGTACCCCACACTTCGCCAGCAAGCACAAAGGAGATCAGAAATGGTGTGCTTTGGGTTCTTTGTGGGGGGTGCAGTGAAAACAAGTTGCCTGTTAACCAGCATGATCAAGTAAGAAATAAGCTTTCATTGCTGAAAATAAAGGTGTTCAAGATTTGCAGCTTGGCTGTGTTATTTGGAATCATTCCCCAGACGGCCAGGCCTAAAGTGTGACCCCAGCAGTGGGGAGGGTTTCCAGTTGCCTGATTGGAAGGACTCTGAAGACAACGGGATCTTACCCAGAAATACTGTGGTTGTTGCAGGTGAGCTCACGCAGGTGGCAGTGGGAGCTCCGCCGAGGGCAGAGTTGAGATTGACCTAATGTATAGACCATTTGGGTTCTTGAGAATAAACGCTTGTTTTATAAATAACTCTGTGTGGCAGAATTTGGGCTGAGACTTGCTTCCATTATAACCTGGTCATGAGGTTTTAGGGAAGGAGCTGACCAGCACTGATCCCAAACTTCTAAAGGGGCTACCCTTATCCTCAACAGTTTTACATGGCTGAAGGGTCTTAGGCCAGTCCATTTTCTTTTTTAAAAATTTATTTTATTTTATTTTAAAAATACATTGATTTCAGAGAGAGGAAGCGAGAGGGAGAGAGAGATAGAAACATCAATGATAAGAAAGTCCCCATTGATCGGCTGCCTCCTGCACGCCCCCAGCTGGAGATTAAAGCTGCAACCAGGGCATGTGCCCTGACTGGAAACTGAACCTCGATCTCCTGGATCAATGCTCAACAGCTGAGCTATGCCCTGCTGGCCAATTTATTTTAAAGAGAGGAAGGGACAGAGAAAGAGAGAAACATTGATATGGGAGAAAGACATTGATCGGCTGCTGCCCTCACAAGCCCTGACCAAGGGTATGTGCCCTATCCGGTAATCAAACTCACCACCTTTTGGTGCACGGGACGATGCTTGGACCAACTGAGCCATGCAGCAGGGCAGGCCAGTCTATTTTCAACAGGCCCTTTATCAAGAGTCATTGTCAGTCATGTATCACAGGCCAGTCTGTCCAAGACTCCATGTTCACTCTTTGTGTGGGTGGCAGATGTGAAGACCTCCATGACACTTGAACACAAGAAATGCCACATTCATGTATCTAAATAGAATTACATCAATCTCAAGACACTTACTCACAAAACTGGGCAGAAATTGCAATATCAATCATTTGTTGGTCCCCCCCACCTCAAACCCTATATTGAGATGCTTTGGAGGTCCCCTAAGAAGCAACAGTTAGTGGGTGCTGCTGTGCTGCTTAGTGGTCAGTGGTCCGCCCATCCCCTACCTCCTCTCTGCACCTTTAGGATACCAGCCAGGTTCGCCCACCTGGCTTCCTCCCCAGGTCAGCATTGCCCCCTATGGGGGGCTTCTGCTGACGGCCACCCTTTCTCCAGCCAGCCAGCCAGCCAGCCAGGGGGACCTCATGTAGCCTATGGGACTTCCATGCTTGTGCCCAGAAGTTCCAGGCCCCAGGGCAGCCATTTCCATAACAGGTTGGGCCACCTGAGCATTTCCACATCTGTGAGGCCTGGGTCCCATGGCCCCCTCTGTTTGTGTACCTTCTGCCTTTCTCGTTGGCCACCTGACACAGGGCCACACCCTGCTCCCTTAGTCAGTGTACCAAAGCCTCCACTCCTTTTCCGTTTGGGACTTTAGGATTGAATTCTCTTTGTTGAGGTCAGAGTTTGGAGCTCAGGTGCTTGAGCCCCAGAGAGCAATTTATTAGCAGTAAAAAGGCTATGACAGCAACACATTTTCAGAAATCCCCCGTTCCATGGGGATTTTTATTTAAACACACAGCAAAGCCTGGGGAAGGCGATGCCACTGCCATCGCTCCTGTTTATCAGACAGGGACATGGACTTGGAAGGATTAAGGAACAGTCAGGTGGTTAGTGAGGGTGAGCGCCAGGTTTGGTTCCAGGGTCAAAGTCCACACTCCTGAACCCATTCCGTGGTCCTTCTTAAAGTAAGAACTTCTAGGCCTCGGTTTCCTCGCCCGCAAGGTGGCAGATCTTGCTTCCCCCAAAGGTAGGCTGAACCCGGCGAAGCCGAGGCCTGGCTGGTCTGCATCCCACGGGCTGGGCCTGGGTGGTCAGGCCTGGCCGGCAGAGAAGCCTGTCCTGCAGGTGTTTGACACATTTATGCTCAGCCTCACGCTCCTTGTCATGAGGAAGTGACCCTGATCTGGGGGGCATCTTATCTTGGGGCTCTACAGTCTTAAATGAGCTGACAGTTCCCCAGCCTTGGTCTCAAAGGTGGCAACCCGAATACTCTACCTCTGCAATATCAAAGCCGCCAATGATCCAGAGGCTCACTGATCCAGAACAGCTCCAGCCAGCAGGGCAGCAAAGGAGCTCCTCCCCGGCAGGGGCGCATTTTCCAAGTCCCGCTTGCCTTTGAGTGTTGCCTTTAACACCATATATCATTTTTAGTGGCTTCTGTGCCACCCCCCCACCCCCGCCCCCAGCAGTGAGGGACCTTGGCGAAGGGATGCCTTGAGCTCTACCTGGTCTGTGTTCTGAGTGGAGGAGGCAAGGAAGGGAGCTTCCTCCGGCCTCCAACACAACTGTCTTTGTTTCGTTTAATCTCCAGCCTGGTTTTTCCGTTGTTTAATCTCAGAGTGAAAACCACCAAAAGCAACTCTTTTTTTTCTCCTCTGACTGCTAGGCTGGCCGGTAACACGTGGGCGGCATGAGTCAATTTCCATCTTGCCCTTGGACAGTGATGCATCCACCACTTGTCAGTTTCCCGTCCCGGCAGCACTGTCCCCCAGAGGGGACATCTGGAGCGAGGGCTTGACAAGTGGATTCCACAGACAGGCCCTGCCTCTCGAGTCTCCTGCCAGCTTGGCCCACAGCCGCCAACGAGGACACACAGTGTCTCCCTGCACATTCCCACGTACACACACCCTCCTTGCCCGTCTCAGCTCCTGACCGCGTTTCTGGTGGTATGAACTCTGACAGCTCTGCTGGTGCCGGCCTCGCTGGTACATTCTTCATTACACCATGCTGCCTAAAGGCCCTACTGTTCTGGCAGTTCCAGAGCCTTCCTGAGAGCTCCCCACCCCCACCCCCCATGCTGGAGGTGGCTGCATCTGTCTCAGGGAGGGCTGGCAACGTGGCACACCCTCCACGCCCTCTCGCCTAATTTACTGGACTTTTAAACGCATTTATTTACTGTGCTATCTACACTACACCAAACATCCTGAGGGAACCTGCGGGGAAATCTACCAAGAACTTAAATGTTTATTTTGCATTGTAACTTTGAAAACCAAATCAGGGCCAATCTGCAGCCAATTTCTTCATCGTGTATACACTTAAGCTAACATATGATCCAATACAGGTTGTCCTTCCTTGCCCTCTCTCTCACCATTGCTCATTCTCTGAGTGCCTTGTGAACACTTCTTTCCCCTCAGAGATATCTAGGGCCAACCTGAGCCAATGTCTCCATCGCTCTACCAGCTGCACTGGAGCTGCCCTCTGACCTGAGAATCAAGGCACTGAAGAGCTCCGAGGACCTCGGGGCTGGCAGGTCTTCTCCGGGCCTAAAGTTTACCTCTGTATTCACCGTCTGCTTTATAACACATTAAGTCGCGTCTTTCGCCCTCTCCAGATCTCATCCAGCGTGATCACTATCAGTCACGGTCACTAGGCCTAGTACCAGTGATACTGAAGCTTTCAGGAGGAAGCCTTTCTCCTGACCCGTCAGGCTCACCAGCCAGCATGAAGCCCTACCTCTAATTAGGTCCTTCTCACTCTGTCATTCTGCCAGGGACATTCCTACCTTAGATCCTTGCTGAGGCCCACCCTTCTGCCCAGGATGCCCTTCTCCATTCCTCTGCCTGCATGAGTCCTTTGTCCTCCACACAGGGCCAGCCTCAAGGGCATCTGACCTGTGACTACACAAGCCCCCTCACAACTTGGTTTAATGCTCTGCTGCTGCAGTCTAGAAATTCTTCATTTTATAGTCCACCTTGTGTTTTGTACATGAAGGCCAGTGGGACGGCGGAGCGAGTACGAGCAGAGGAGAGACGCACAACACGCGGCTGCGATGGCACGCAGTGTCCGTGGTGCTCCCAGACCGCAGGACTCGGGGGCCCGAGGCGAATGGGAGTTTGGATTCGGTGGTACACAGTGTGAGCACAAGATAAGTGCATTATGCCTAGGACCGAGTCAGTGGGGGCTCTGACAGCGCTGAAAGGCTGTGCTCTCAGGGGTAGCTTTCGAGAACTTGGAGCCAGAACTTGCTTCCAGTGCAGAAAGGCCGCCAGTGTTCAAGGGAATTCGGAGAGCTGAGGAGCCCTATCATGTTCCTTCTGACTCTGCTACTTTCCTGTCCCTGCCCGCCATGTATCCTGGGAATGGCGCCCAAGACAAAGGGAAAGGTAAGGCAGCCTGTTCCTTTTCCTCTCAGTCCCTCTCAGCAGCAGGTTGAAGGTACAGCATGTTGGTAAATGTGTGCACAACAGAAGTGAAATGAAGCAGCTGAGTTAGCGCTGCACTGTGTTCCCACTGCTCCAGGAGTAATGAAACACACATGCGTGCGCCAGCTATGAAACAAACTGCACGATTTGGGTAATTCTGCAGATGAGTTGAATTTCATATATTTACATTTAAAACTGGCATTGCACAGTGTCAAGATGAACAGTAAAATACTTGTTAATAATTTAACATTTTTACTTTGTTTACAAACACTAAGACAAGTTGAGAGAAAGCACAGAAGAAAAGAAAAAGCTTTAACTTTTAATACCTTTAGTGACACTTTCTCCTGCCTTTTAGCAGGGGTCCCCATTCTCACTTGGTGTGGTGCCTTGTGAAGTATGTCAGCAGTTCTGCCTTCAAAGCACATTCAAGTGATCAATTCATCCCACAGCCTCTGCCTTGGCCCCTGCACCAGGAGCCTTCACCGCAGTGCCCGCTGATACCATGTCCATTCAATGGCTTGTTCCTGCCCCTCCCTTGGTTATCTTTTTCTAATGACATCTGTCCACCTCACGGGGTTTTCAGGAGGCATACAGGGGCTTTGTAACTGGAAAGCTCACAACTGGAAGATGTCATTGCTGTATTTAATTCACCTTGTGCATAGCAGGTGTTCAATAAATGCTTGCTGAATGCCACTGATTAAGCCATAAGCCCTGAAGTGGGGGGTGGGTTTATACCTCTGAGCATTTTCACAGTGGCACCGGAGGCCTTGGGCAGAACATGAATATAACAATGTTTGCTGGTGAAGATCTGGCTTCAGCATTCTGCTTAGGAAACGCTTTCTCTAGCTGCTAGCACTTGCTCTGGTCTCAGTGATTCCACTTGGAAGACTAGCATAGCTGACAGCTTCAGAATAATAGTGTTAGAAGGGACTTAAGGCAAAATCTCTTGTTTTCTAAATGGAGGAGTAGAAAAAGGAGGGCTACGTGACTTGTCCAAACCACAAATGAAGTGAATAGTTGTTGCCTTCTCTCCACCCATTCCCTCCTCTCCCTTGCAAGCTTCCTCCTGTGGTCTGTGAAATAGTCCACCCTGGTTTGGGGGTTGGAGGGTGGCTTGTGACCCAGGATGAGCTAATAGGCATGTTCCATCCTTCTGGTCAAGGCGACTGATTTGAGGGCCAGCCCAAGATCTAAGTTAGTCTAATTAGTGTGAAAACAAGGCTTTTGCAGGGAGTAAAGGGAGGCAGACCCTCTCTTTTTCTGAACGAGGGTGTGAGGTCATGAGGCACGGAGCGGTTGCAGCCATCTGATATCCTGGCGGGCTGAGCCTGGGGAGCCAGCCAGTGCACTAAGGAGGAAGGGCGATGGGAATGGCAGAGAACGGCACCAGAACTTGAAACCATTGTGAGCCATGGATCAACCCATACCTGAAGTTGACATGGCTATGGAGTTTCATTTATGTGAGCAACAGATTCTCTTTTTCAAATGTGTTATTGCTGAAGCCCGTTTGATTGGGCATTTCTATTCTTTGCAACATAAATGGTACTGACAAACACAACAGAAAGGTGGGGAGACTAATTCAGGACACACTGGCACCCAGCTCTCCTGGCTCCCCATCCAAGGTTGCTATTGTAGTAATGCTGCCATAATCCCTCGATGGGCATTTTTTAAAATCACCCAGTTTCAAATCACCTGATAACAGGCACAGTGGTAACTCAGTGGGAAGCAACAGCCAACATAATGCAGACTATGCATTATTACCACATTGTGAGTGAATCAAGAATTCCAATCACTCTCCTGTGAGGGCCAGAGAAGGCAAGTCTTCCGCGTGACACTGTAGTAATTCCCACTTAGAATCATGACAGTAGGCAGCATCCACCCAGGCGGAGTATCTGCAGACCACAGCACCGCTGGGAGACTTCCGGAGGCCGTCAGGAGGGAGCACGGGCGTCATGGCACTGTGCTTAGCTCAGGACAGTCCGCACTCAATCGACTCCAGGTGATGGGCTATACTGGCCGCAACCAGCTCTCTCCTGCCTCAGTGAACGTGGGGCAGTGGAGAGCACTGGCCCTCGGTCTCCCAGAGGATGGAATTGGAACTAGGTGAGCCCACTCACCTTATGTTTGGCACAGCAGTCTGCACAGCCACAAGATGCAGGCCCTTGGCCGCATCATCTCTGCTCCCTCCAGGCCACTGGGTCCCCATGGCTGACAACCTTCTTTAGTTGCCACATGTCCTGCAGTCTCCCTTCCAGGCTGGGTGCTTTGGGCAAGTGCCAGGAGGAGAGGAAGAGCCCATGACACCTATATGATCTCTTACGGTGCCCTGGAGGGGTCTCTTCCTGAAGACCTCCTGACCCAGCGACCAGACAAGGGAGCTTAGTGAGCATGACAAACTGCATGGAAATCCTGCGGGGGCCCAAGGGTGGGCTTGGCAGGTTGAAGGGCCCCTGGTGAGGCTGATGGAGTCTCTCATCAGCTGGAAACAGGAAGCTTGTGTAGCTGGGGAGCCCTCTGAAGAGGGGTTGGATTCTGATGATAGGCAGCTGCAGGGCTGGAGGCCGTAGTCTGGAGGCCTTGGGGCCTGGCCCTGGAGGCTGGAGGAGATGCTAGGGTCCTAGGAGGCTCTTCTCTGCAGTCAGCAAAAAGTTCCTAAGTTCTTTTGATGAGTCCCTTGGTCAGATCACTAACCTCCTGGAGCCTCTGTTTTGCCATCTGTAAAATGGGTGTGTCACCTGATAGGGGTGTTTCGGGTGGTCATTGAGCTCATGGGCCTGGCTCAGAGAAGTGGGCTTCAATGCAAGTTTCCTGCCCTCTGGCTTCCTGTGCATCCCTCTGGTTTCGTCTAGCCCCCCCACCCCAACGCACCCCCACTGTCTGCCTTGGGCTAAAAGGAGCAGTGCAGGAAAATCAAACCCACATGTCTATCACCAGGCCCTAAATCTCCCCAGAGGACATTCCTTACTGCAGTAGTAATGCTGCCAGCTCCAGGGAACAGGATTGCACCACAGGGCAGGCTCCCCACCAGGAGACTAAAACAGACAGCTCACAGACTCCTGATTCCAGCTGCGGAGGTCCTTGGGTCCAGCCAACTGCAGTGACAGCAGGCCTGGCCTTATGTGGGCACGGGCATGTTAGCAACAGCAGCGGTGGCCGCAGAAACAAGCAAGCAGCAATCCCACATGGAGAACGGACGATGGCGATTAGGAGGTCAGGGCCCAGGCTCTTTAGTGAGACTGATTTCTCTCAATTCCCAACCTGGTTGCCTGGCTATGTGGCCTTGGGCAGTTGGTTCCTTTCCTGTCCACGTCAGTCTCCTCAAGACAGAATGTGTGGCCTGGCCTGGCATGGCTCAGCGGTTGAACGTCGACTTAGGATCCAGGCGATCGGGGTTCGATTCCCGGTCAGGGCACATGCCTGGGTTGAGGGCTCGATTCCCAGTCGGGGGGCGTGCAGGGGGCAGTCGATCAATGACTCTCTCATCATTGATGTTTCTCTCTCTCTCCCTCTCCTTTCCTCTCTCTGAAATCAATAAACATATATTAAAAAAAAGAATGTGTGTGGGAACCCCATTTGCCTCCCAGGTCTGTGGGGGGGCACTCCGTTGATAACACCATCATTATTTATCAAGTGCCACACACGTGTATACTGTCATTTGCTCCTCCCCAGTTTCTTGAGAAAGGGACTGTTATTACCTGCATCTCTAATTCCCAGAGAAGGAATCCTACTGTCTCTCTGGCTTGTTTCAGTTGCTTTATCAATGGTCACTGAAGGACAGTGGTCGTTTGCCCTGCTCACTATACAGGGCAGGGTATGGTCTGGGGCCTGGGCATCAGAGGTCCAGACGAAGAGCCTGCCACTCCCTCCCACCAGCCATCCTCTCAGGCTGGTTCCCACGGCAGACAGCAGTCAGGCCTGCTCTCCCCAGCGTGGTTTTGTCACAAGCATAGGACTGCATTTGGGCTGATCTTTGTTGAGCCCCACTGGCTAAGGAAGGTCCCTTTATCCCCAGTCCTCTCACCAGCTCTCCCAGGATCTTGCTTTGGAGAAGAGGAACCTGAGGATCAGAGAGGCCCTGTGCCTGCCCCAGGCCACACTGCGGGTGGGCATGGGAGCCAGGAGGCAAGCCTGGCTGGCTTTGAAGCTGGCATTCTCTCCTCTCCAGCCCGCATGTATGGCTCAGTCTAAAGCATCCCTCATCTCTACAAAAAGAACAAAAGAATTCAACACATGGCCCGTCCTCGGGGCAGCAAAGGATGTCACTTTTATTTATGACAACCGGCTGGCCAATATCAAAACGAGCAGAAGAAGAAGCCGGTCTCTTCTGGATCAATTTGTCACTAGATCTCTCAAGAGAAGAGAGTGTTTACCTGTCAGAGGGAGAGAGGCTCCTTCTTCCTCCTGCCTTTTAAAGTTATTAGGGGAATTTAAAACAGTAAAAGACTAATTGTTTTCATCATGAAAATAATATGCTGTTAGAGAAAATGTAGGAAATAGAGAAGTGGGCACGGGGGAGCCCCTAACCTGCACCCAGAGATTCTTAGTAACCTGTCTGCTTCTTTCTCTGCATAAACGTCATGCCTGTGCAGCTCACATGCGCTGAGATCTTCCCTATGAGGCTGCGGGAGCTGATTAAGGTCAGGTCTGCGCCCTGGAGGAACTCGGGGTGAGCGTGGGTGTGACTTTTTATTGTAAAATAAAATGTTTCACACACTTACTCCACTTGAAGTCTCCTCACCGCTGCAATCAAGAATGCACACCGGCTCCGGGGGGGCTCCAGCAGCTTCCCGCAGGACACGTGCCCGGGCTGGACCTCGCCGCTTCTCCAGCGCCACGCGGCTGGCCTTCACGCATGCGCAGCTCGGAAGTGCAGCGCGCCCCGCCCGCGGGCCCGCTTTGACCAATGGGGACGCGCGCCGCTGGCGAGCTCCCCCGCGCCCCGCCCCGGGGTGGAGCGTTCCTGCGCCCTGCGGCTCCAGGGGCGGCCGCAGATGCCCACGGAGGTGACCGCGTCGGGAGCGCGCGCTGGACGGGCTTTCCCTCCTCCCTGCCCCACGCCTGTTCCTGGTAACAGGTCCCAGGTAAACCACCTGCCTGCCAGCCCTTGGCCCTGCTCCAGGGAGCCCAGTAAGGCAGCGAGCGGTCGTGCTGTAGATGCAACTTTTTTTGAAAGACAGATTTTAAAATGTATTGGTATATTTACATCCCATAGCTTTAGCTCATGTATTAGCTTTAGCACTGACTAAATACCATCCACAGTGGCAGTAGAACTAGGTTGTTATCACCTTCGACTCCTCTTTATCAGTAAAGCATAAAGGAAATGGTGAGGGGAAGACGTTACCATCATCGTAAAGTGTATTTGCCTTTCACTGATTTATTGTAAACATTGTAGGAGAATGGTTTCAGACTTTAACTCTATGTGGAAATAAGTTTAGGTTTATAGGAGAGTTGCAAAGGTAATATAGAGAGTTCCTGTTATACAGAGTTTTTTTTTGCATTGCTTTGACCACTGTCACATGATTTCCCCCGTGAGGCAGGAGGTCATGGCCACAGCCACCCCAGGGAATGGCTGCACCCAGCCTTGGTCAGCCCCAGACCCCTGCCGTCTACTAGTCAGTGAATGTGCGCACACCCACGTGTAGGCGAGAGAGCAAGGGTTTTCTCGATCCTGAAAGACAAAGTCCCTGTTCTTCTTCTGAGCATGGTTGTGTCAAGATGTGATTCCCAGACCAGCTGCTGCAACTTGCAACCCAGGACCAGCTGCAGGAAGAGCCCATCTGAGTGCAGACCTGGAAGGCACAGGCCTGCGCTGCCCTGCCTCTGGCTCTGTCAGATAACGCAATTTTCTGCTATATTCCAACCACCCCTACTGTACACCATATTGTTAGAAATTCTTTATAAGCATTGTCTTCATGGCTGCCTGATAGTCTATCTAATTAATGTCTTAATTTGTTTAACTAAGCCCCTCTTATAAGACTTGCAGTTTGTTTCTTGTGTTTCACTATTATAAGTGATCCACCTCTGTGTATAAAGCTTTTTTTTTTTTTTTTGTATTTCAGATACCCTCCATGAAACTATTGGATTACAGGACAAGAACCTCTTTAAGCCTCTTGATACATAGGGTCAAACTGTCAGGAGAAGATCACCCGCCAGCCAGTTATAAGAGTGTAACCTTATTACATCAATAGCAGCACTGGGTTTTCTCTCTCTTTCTCTTTTTTTTTTTTTTAAATTGCTGCTTCTTTGATAATTAAGAAACAGAAGAGTGCTGATTGCATTTCCCTAATTACTAAAGACATGGCCTCTGCCCTCAGTGCTTGCTCGTGGGTCTTCTGCCTCTTGTTATTGTTTCTTAGACTCGGTTGGGAGGAATCTTGGTCCCTATTAGATGCTGGTCCCCAAAAGGAGGCCAGCCCATGTTTGTCCCCCTCCTTTTCTCCTCCACATGACTCCACACTGCTCCTCAACTTTACTCTTCTCCCAGGCGCTGCCTGAGCCCCACAACAGAGGTGCGACTGGAAGTGGCTCACCTTCCTGCCCACTCCTGGCTAAGGTACTGCCTGAGGCACTGCATAGAGGAGGCTTCTCAGATCTTGTCTCTGTTCCTCAGAAAAGCTATGACTGTTTAGTGGTGATGTGGGTACAGAAGAGGAATGCCCACATATATGCCACGTATTTGTCTTCCCACTACAGAGTCCTGCTTACAGCTCAGCGTCACACCTGCCAAGCTAACCCCTGGGCAGTATTGCAGATCAGGGCCTGTCAGAGCTGGAAGAGACATGTTGAGAATGAACAACTCCTAGCAGTGTTTCCTGAGCTCTCCCTAGGCGCAGCCTCCATGCCACGGGATGCCAGAACCCGCTCGTGACTATGGCATTCAAGATGACTTCCCGCAATGAAGGCACAAGCCGGCTCTAAGGTGAGCATGGAAGGTGGCGGCCTCCGTGATGTGGCAATGGTGGCACAAGCTCATGGTCTTCCGCTGGCACTTTGCAAAACTCTTTGAAAGAGCAGGCTCTGCAAGCAGGCAGCCTGGGTTTGACCCCAGCTCTGTCGCTGCCAGGTGGTGGCCCTGGGCCAGAGACTCACTCCCTTGGCCTTTCCCATCTGTGATAGCTCTTGTGTCAGTCTTACTCCGTACTTCTCTTTGAGAAACCCTACTGTATTTGTAAACCCCAAGACCATGGCCATCTCGTGCAGTCTTAAAGGGGATGCATGGTGGGCATCCCCTGTGATGGGGAAGGGTCTCAGCCTTGGAAAATCCCAGGGTCCATTGGGATGCTTCAGGCTTCAGGATGACTCACCTCTAGTCAGTGACACAATCAAAACCTACCACTGCCCTTCTCACGGGGCAGAGGAAAAGGCAAACTGTGAGCCAAATAGGAGGGACAGCAGCTACCGTGTGATTTCTGCAAGGCCCCATTATGGTGGATGAGCCTTGCCCCTCCCCAGCCCCACAATACCTTCATCTTGTCATCATCATCATCATCACCATAACCATCACCATTATAATCTGCCGGGCCAAACAGCTTCCACAAGCCCATGCCCAGAAACCTCCCTCTTCTTGGGGTTCAGTGGGACCCCTACCCCTCACATGGACCTCTCCTCCCTTGCCCCCCAAAGTGAGGCCCAAGGACTTAAAGCATGAACACTATCTGGAACATCCGAGAAATGCAAATGTTCGGGCCCCACCCAGACCAGGTGAATCAGAAGCTGCGTTTAACACCGTCCGTGCCCATTAAGGAAACTTTTATGTCAGAACAGCTTTAGATTTACAAAGAAGTTCAAGCGAGTGTAGAGTTCCCATGTACTCCACACCTTATCCACCTGCCTGATTCTGAGCACTTCAGAGTTTGAGGAACCCTGCTCTTCTCCCTGCTTCCTGTCCCTCCCATTCCTGATCCAACGCCCTCCCCACCCCAAGGTTTAGGCCAACAATAGCTTATCAGCGCTCCTTCCCACTCCCGGGAACTCTGTGATGTCTGGGTGCTCTGAGAGGCTCAGACCACCGTTCATGGAATGTCTGCTCTGTCCCTGACACGGTCATACACTTCACATACACTGCTTTGTAATTCTCAAGATATCGTTACAAGGCGGGCACTGTTAACCCATTTATCCCTGGGTGGCTGCAGGCCTGATTCCAGAGTCTGGCCCGGCTAGATGTGAGTTTCTTGATCAGCCCTCCCATGGGATTTTCTGATCTCTGGGGTTTTGAGGGAGAAGTCAGCCCCGGGACACTTAGGGTCAAGGATTGGTCTCAGTTGCACACGGTCCAGGGTGGCTCCCCAAACTCACATGCCCACAAACACCAGACGCCCATCTGTCCTGGCTGGGAAGGTCTCCCTCAGCTCAGGTGGACTGAATGTTCTGAAAGAGGCAGACTTCACTACCACCCAGCAACCAAGACGTGTCTCCCTGTGAGGCAAAGTAGGGGAAAGGCTGGGAGCAGTGAGACTGAGTGGCCCAAAGGAGAGCTGGGCCCTCTGAAGAAAACTACTGGCCATTCAAGGATTTTACCAAGCTCACCTCTTCCAGGAAGCCTTTCTGAATAGAGGTCCACCCACACTGCTCATGGATTCATTTGTTCACCCAATGGTGACTGTACATTCTGAGACTTCCCACCTGAAGGACAAGGAGGCATCTGGTGAAAGCATGTGGACTCAAACGTGGTGCCACCTCTCACTAGGTCTGCAACCCTGAACACATCACTTCACCTTGCTGACTCAGTTTCTGCACCTGCAAGATGGGGTTACAGTATCTACTAACTTGCCGTGGCTCAAACATACCCAAGCTTTGTGATTCTTCTCACCATAAACAAGACCACAACAGTAGCCACTAAAGCTCATGTTCATAAATTCTTTAAAAACTGATAAGGACATGTGGAGTGGGGAGATCTAAAACCTTGAACTTCTGACAACATGCAGACTGAATTAATGTGGACCCCCCTTCTGATACAAACATGGACAAATGCTGCATACAAGCTAATATTCCATTAAAAAATGTCTTAATGCCAGGAGATCAAGGTTCGTTTCCCAGACATGGCACATGCCCGGGTTGAGGGCTGGATCCCAGTAGGAGGTGTGCAGGAGGCAGCCAATCAATGACCCTCTCTCATCATTGATGTTTCTATCTCTCTCTCCCTCTCCCTTCTTCTCTCTGAAATCAATTTTAAAAAACCAAAACATTTAAAAAAAAGTCTTAAATGCAGAGCTGACTTTTGTGGAAAGGGAACTCCCAATGCCAGCAACAGACAGAACACAAGGACATTGCTCAGCTGGGGCTGATGCTGCAGCTAGTCATGCCTGTTCCCAGCCTGGTTAGAGGTTGGTGGGGTGGGGAGCTGGGATTTAGTGCCCAGGTGGAAGCAGGAGATATGACCTCTGGGCTGTGCAGATGGGAAGCTGGAGAGGAGGCTCTTGCAGAAAGCTAAGACTCTTAAAAAGCAGCCACAGTCTCTGAAAATGGAGCTAGAGAGCTCCACCCACTAGTCCAGTAAAGGAGGTATGTCTCCTCTGCTCAGGGCTCTGAGTGAGATTAAAATGCCTTCTGTGAGAATTTGAAAGCTCAAGCCTGTGCCAGGTGCAGGTGTGGGGCTTAAAGGCATATGGGCAGGCAGCTTCAAGCAGCAACCCCAAGGTGAGAAATTAACACAAGGCCCAGGTGACAGACCAGGGAACCCCTGGAGACCTGGAATGGAAAGCCCAACCGCTTTACGGAGCTCGTTCCACCACCTGGAGCACAGGGGACCCCAGAATAAACAACCATGAGCTTACAACACAGAACCAGATGCCAAAGCAAACCTGAGGGAGGAGTCAGAAGACATGGCACAGAGGACTGTTTGCACCCTGAGAGTAGGAACAAGAGAACAGCATAAAGGAGACTACAGAAGAAGTACATTTAAATAGCCACAGCTCAAAGGACAAGAAAATTAATAAAGGCCTGGACACTGTAAAAGCTGCCAATGTGCAAGAGAATCACAGTCATTGCCTTTAAAAACAGTTCAACGGCCACAGCTAAAAAGAGAATTAGTGAACTGGAAGGAAGAAAGTGTAGTAGGTGGAAAAGATTTTTTTGCATGGAAGCCTGATCAGATGCAGGGAATCCATGTCTCTGAATTATAGGCTAAGCAAGAAAAATGTGGCCGTGTGTGTGTGCGCGCGCATGTGTGTGTTGGGGGCGAGCACAGGTAACATGGATATGGTGGGGTGGGTCTGTTAAGAGGGGACTGCCATGACCTTGCTATAGGATTATTTCTTATCTGGTAGAACATTTTCAGCATGTTTCACAATTTAGGCGGCCCACTTCATGTATTTTTGACAATTGTATCAAATCTTCAGCAATTACACTTCCCCCCTTCTGGGATGACAGGACCAGATGTGGGGACATTGGGGGTACACAGGATCCCTGTTAATGGCTTGTCCGTGTTCTCACATCTGAGGGAGAGAGCCTGGACGAGAGGGCACGGCTGGCTGATACGAAAGGAAGAGCATCAGACAGGCACCCCTGTGGCTTCGGCTCCACGTGCTCCCTGTGCTTTACCCTCTCCACCTTTCATCTTCCTGTCATCACCCAACAACCATGGAAAAGGACCATTTTGAAAGGTTGCTGGGAGAGGAATAGCAACTGTACCCCGTCTCCTAGCTCATTCTCTGTCCCACCCGGACCATCCCTCAAAAGGAAAACCTCCACTAGTTTTTCTGAACTAAGCAAAGTCATTGTGTCTTTTAAAGATGTTTAAGAACAAGTTTTGTAAGACATCAAAGAAAAACATTTTCCCTATGAGCGAGATGCATCCCTTTCAGGAGCAGGCCCCCCGGCCTCTGCAGCAGCAGCGGCGGCGGTCAGCGGTCAGTGGTCAGTGGCGCGCCTGGGCTTGCTGCCTGAGAGCCTGCGTGACCCCGGGAAATACGGAGCTTCCCTGAGCCTCGGCCTCGTGCCTGACATCGGAGCTCCTGCCTCATGGGGGATTAAGTGAGATAATGCCCACGAAACACTGCTGGGAACCAGAAGTTGTCTTCTTGTGGTGCTTGAGGTGTTAGTGTCAGCATGGCTGGCCCTTTCTCCAGCATGTGGCTGCCGGCGGCAGGAGGACATCGGCCTCACCACCACTCTGCAGGGCTGTGTCCAGGATTTGAGATGGTGTATGCACTGTGCCCACTCAATAGCTGCCCAGGCGGCACTGCCACAGCCCCCTACTACCGCCTCCTTCCTCTCTTAGACCTGCGTCTGCCAGAGCACTCTTTAAACTCGTGAATCATGTCACTGCCCTTTCCCCACCCCAAACCTTCACAGGCTCCCAGCCCGCTTCAAATGGAACCCAGTCTACTTACTGTGCCTAAAGCACTGAGCCCGCCTCTCTTCCCTCATTCACCACATTCCAGCCACACTCAACCTCAGGGCCTTAGCATATGCTATTTCTCACCCGAGAACCCTCCTTCTCTAGCTTTCTGCAAGACTGATCCTCCTCTTTCTGGCTTCTCCTTGGAAAGGTCTTCACTGACCACTCTATATAAACCCTTCTCCACCCGGCCTGTGCTATCACCTCAACAGCCTGCTCCTTTCCTTTAAGCCCTGGTCACAGTTATGCATGAGGTGTCACTTTATGTGCTTGCTGTCCTCCCTCCCATGGGACTGTGCATTTTACAAGGTGAGGGACCATGTCTGCTTTATTGTCAAGGTGTCCCCAGCACTTAATGCAATGCCTGGCACAAAATGGGGATCAGCAATCTGGGCTTAGAGGAGTCTTAGAAACAAAACAAAATTTTGTGTATGAACTAATTGGGAGATGAGAATTCTGGCAGATAGAGATAAAAATGCCAGTTCTGATAAAAAGAGGTACACTGGAGGTTGTAGTTAAGCGTATGGCCACAAGGGGATGAGCCCCAATTTGGACTCAGCCCCAGTCACTGGCAGCTCTGTAAAGTTCAGCCACATGCTAAGTTTGTGTTGCCTGGGGGTGGGCTGCCCCTTCCTTCCACCAAGCTCACCAGGCAGGCGGCCACTCCCGCTCTGGGATGAGAAGGGGTGGGGCAGGGGGCCAGGTGCTCAGAGAACATCCCTCCTGATGGGACCTGAGGAGGGGAAGGTGCATTCTCAGTGGATGAAATAACTGAAGGCTCAGGAGACTTCAGTCTGCACACGTGAAAAACTGAGCAAACGGAGCCTTGGATTGATTCGGGGCAGCACAAAGGAGGTCAGGGGGACTTCCTGGAGGAGGCACCAGGTACGTCCTGAGAGAAACAACGTAGTTTTGGAGAGGTGGAGAAGGTGACCCCAGCCAGAAGCACATGGAAACCCAGGACCAAGAGCAAGTCTCAGTGTCCCTGATCCAGGCTCAGTCACCACCTGGGGAGCCCCCAAGGTTTCCAACAGGAGCAGGGTGGAGAGGGAGCAGCAGTGTTTGGGAATGAGTCTCCTCCCTGCTCCCGACAGCCGTGGGACCGGCCACATCCCCTCTCCTTTCCAAGCGGATATTCCGGAGAGATCAGGCTCCCTGATTAGGGGATTGAATGGTGGGAGGGTTAGAAGAGCTAAAGGTGCAGCGGCTAAGCTGGGACAGAGGGACGGCGCCGGGCTGCTTACAAACACCAAAAGGAGGAAGCTTGCTGAGGAGGGCTGCCAGGAGGTGACAGCTGACTCAGAGAGGCGGAGATGGCACATCAGCGTCCACACGTCCATGTCTCCGTATGCACATGCCCACACGTAGTGTTTGTTTGTGGACGACTTTAGAGTAAACGTCCGGCATACTTAGGAGGGACAGGCACGAACACGCACAGCGTGTGCACACTCGTGGCTCCCCACCCCATGTTTACTGACTAATCTCATCTACAGTGCGTAGGACTACAGGCTATGTACATGTGGGTGTGCATGAAGTACATACGGTACAAGTTTCCAAAGATAACATGTCTGTTACACACATGGCATTAGCCATTGTGAGCATATGTGTATAACCAGATCCACAACTGGTGTGTACACATGCATGTGGTGCTTACATACAAACCTCATAGTAGTGCACATATTACAACACACCCATGTAACATATACCTAGATATCAGGTGTGTATGTGGACCCACTCCAGTGTGTCATGTGTGTCCCCATATATCTGTGACCTAAAAATCAACCCAGAAAGGAAGGTAAGCAGGAATAGACTGTCCCTGAGAAGTGTCACAGGAGTGCGGTCCCCTCCCTCCTGCTGGGAGCACACGCTATTTCTGTGAACAGCTGTAAACAATGGCTCTCCTCTCTCCAGCAGCTGCCAGCATGAACGGGCAGGTTCCCTTCTAGAAGCAGGGGATGGCGTCACAGCCAGAGGGAACAATACGTCCCAAATGGGACCTGGATGAGACGGAAGCCCCCGTCTATAGGAGGAAGCAGCCCTTGGTCCAGACAGGGACTTTCTGAGGCTGCTGGTGGCGTAACCGAGCTCGCCCTGGTGCTGTAGTCTCATCCAGCAGGGAGGCCGGGCACCACCACGGGGCCTTGGCCACCGAGGCTGGGGAATCCCTGTCCTCCCTCCTTCTCCACGGCCCCCTGGCCTCCAGGACTCTTAGTCAGCAGCGGGTTGAGCTGTTCCACATGGACTCTCATAGGATAGAAGTGCAAGCAGCAGGCGGTGCAGTCCACAGGCAGGGCCCCAGGCAGCAGCCAGCTTCTCTAGAGAGGGGTGGCCATCATCCGTCTCACCCAGACTTCAGGGCTGTTGGGAAAATGGGCCACAGCCCTGGTTCTTTCTAAGACAGTAACTAGAGCCACATTGTCCAGGAAGGGACTCTCAGCCTGTGCCAGCCCTGCTCACTGACAGGGGCCCAAGGGTCAAGCTCAGAGGGAAGATGTGGCCAGATGGACTTGGAGCACTGTCCGGCCTGAGTGCTGCTTCCTTCACCACTTCTTAGCTGTCGCTTTAGCTTTTCCTAATCCTACTCCTGTAATGACACCCGTCTCAGGGGCTGGTGAAGAAATTAAGCAGCATGGTTATGATCAGGAAGGAAAGTGATTCCTTCCTGGATTGGAGAGTCCTCCATAAACGCTATGTGACGGCAGAGACCAAGACAGCAGGGCTGCCTGAGCTCCTACGTGTGCTTTCCTGCACATGCAAATGTTCATTTGGGACACACAGGATGTGGCGATCATTACACAAATGCTTCCATCAACCCCACATGCCCCTGGGGTCCCCTCCCACTTTGACTCTGGACTCGGCCCTGTGACTTGCCTGGGAGTGAGACATCAGCCAGCACCATGCCGCAGAGGACTGTAAGTGCTTGCACAGCGGGGCTGGCCCTTTGGGAGCACTACCGCCACCGTGTAGGAAAGCAGGGCCATCCTGTGGAGAGCCCGTGTGGAGGGCCAGGTGCTCCAGCGACAGCCTTAGCTACAGGCCAGACAGGTGAGTAAGGCCATCGTGGGCCGTGAGCCCAGCTGAGCCTCTACATGACTAAAGCTGCGTGAATGAACCTGACAAGACCTGCCCCACCTGCGGAATTATGAGCAAACCCATGCTTTCAGTCACTAGGTTTAGGGCAGTCTGTTACTTGGCAATAGGTCACCGATACACAGGCTGTTAGAGGCACCAGAAATTCTGCCCAGTTATAGAGAAAGTTCATGGCAGAGTGGAGGGGAGGTCTGAAGCCCCCAGGGCTCTTCCTGCCTCCCAGGCCCCACATCTGTTCATCCTGTAGAGCTGGAAGTTTCAAGGGCCCAGAAGGCAACGCTGCTTTGGCAGGGGTCTCAGAATGGCACCTACGCGGAATAGTAAACGGAACTGGTACTCCGGAATAGTGGACGCGGAAGGGCTTGTGGGGTAGGTGACAGGATTCAGAAGAGACAAAAGGGGAAACTACCCCCTTAAAAAGAGCAATGGAGCCCGGCTGGACATGGCTCAGTGGTCGAACGTGGACCTAGGATCCAGGAGATCTCAGTTTGATTCCTGGTCAGGGCACATTCCCCGGTTTCGGGCTTGATCCCCAGTCGGGGGCATGCAGGAGGCAGCCGATCAATGACATCTCCCTCATCATTGATGTTTCCATCTCTCTCTCCCCTTCTCCCTTCCTTTCTCTGAAATCAATAAGATATTAAAAAAAGAGAGAGAATTGGATACTGAGGGCTTGAGCCTTGGGGTCAGAGGGAACTGGGGTCAAAACTAACTGCCCTCTGCCTAGTGCGTTCCTTTGGGCAAGTTATTTAATCTGGTGAGCTCAGTTTCCACATCTCTAAGAGGCGGAGGTGTGCCCTCCTAGCAGAGACACCCTGGGCAAAATGCCCCCCTCCAAACCCGGGAAGCACGCAGGTAATTCTCCTTCTGTCCAGGCATCTGCTCCTCCCTCGAAGGGCTTCTAGGACAGGCAGCTGGGCAGCCGCTTCTCCAGGGTTCTTGCAAAGATCTGAGCTGTTGCACCAAGCTGGTGTGGCAGGGACACAGGGTCTCCTGCAAGGGTGAACCTGGAAGGGGAGGAGGGAGACCAGATGGGAAGAGGAGGCCCTGCAAGGGCCTGTTTTCTGTCTGTCTGTCCAGAGTGCCTGGTTCAAAGGCAGCTGCAGCCCCTCAGAGGTGCTGATTCCAGGACCCTTGACTCTGTCAGCAAGACCCCTGGCCGCACCCTCTTCACCTTTGATGGCTGACCTGTGGCCAAGAGGTCAGACACGCACATCAAATAGCCATGCTGCCCCCAGACTAGCGAGCGCCGGGGTCCCCATCCGCCAGGCCTGGAAGAGGGGCGCCGATGCCGGCTCCTCCTCGTGCTCACATGTCTGCGTGGGGATCAGCCACTTCTAAGTGAACACCTGGGGATCCCTCCTGGTCCCCAGTCATTCATTTCGTTATTCCATCAGTCTCCCAGGATCTGCAATGAAGTGCCACCAACGGGGTGGCTTAAAACCACAGCGGTTTTTCTCACACCGCTGGGGGTCATGGGTCCAGATCACGCAGCAGGGCCACGCTTTCTCCGAGACCGGGCAGATCCTCCCCCTCTTCCTCACCTCTAGAGCCCATCACTGCCTGGAGCACCGCTCCAGTCTCTGCCTCTGTTCTCATGTGGCCTTCTCTTTGTGGACCTGCCTCTGTGACACTCTCCTCTTCTTATAAGGACAACAATCCTATTGAACTCGGCCACCCTACTCCAGTAGGACTTCTCTTAATTATATCTGCAAAGACCTTATTTCCAAAAACAAGGTCGCATTCACAGTTATTGGAAGTTAGGACTTCAACACACCTTTTCAGAGGACACTATAGTAAGAAATGTATTTAGCACCTCTCTGTGACAAGCATAACAAAAAAATAGCAATATCATCATCATCATCATCATCAAGATCTTCCTTGTCCTAGAGGCCATCCCCAGCATTTTACATATATCGATGACCCAAATCCCCATGACAGCCCCGTGAGTAAGTATGGTTGTCATCTCTGCTTTACAGTAGAAGAAACTGAGGAGCACAGAAATCGTCAGTGGTCCAAGGTCACGTAGCCGAGCGGTGCAGCCGAGTCAACCAGGCTGACCGCGACCTCTGCGGCCGCCTCCGCCCGCAGCGCTGGGAGCTGGTGTGTGGGCGCCGGCACGGGCGTAGGAGCCGCACCCCTCTCCCCGTCGTTCATCTTGGGATCTGGCCGCAGGTTTTTAATTTTGAATGACACAGGCTGGCCTTCGCTTTTGTGCTGCTTCCTTAAAGTTTTCCTCCATGGACTGAATAACCATCAGAGTGACAGGTTCCCTGAAAACATACTATCAGGTGGACCTGAGCCTCTCTGAAGAAGGAACGGAGTGGGGTGCTGCCCTGTTCCCCCAGCCATGATTCTCACATTTCCTACAGCTGGGTACAGGTGATGTGAGGCACAGACCCTGCGCCTGACCCCGCGTCTCACCCCACACCTGACCTCAAAGTCCGTTGATGGTTAAATCGGAGAGAAACTGAGGTCACAGAGTTTGGGACTCGTCCAGAGTCGCAGAGCACGTTGACCCAGGGTGAGGATGGGTCCCAGCTTTGCCTCCAGGGCCAGGTTCTTCCCAGTGCCACCCACCACCCCACCCATACTACTTGCTCCTGGGGGGGATAGTCACCAACAGTAGACATGTATCATTTTTGAGAAATCCCTTGAACAGAGACAGGAGGAGGCAGCTTGGGGACAGCTCACTCCGGAGGTTAAGGCCACATTTGGGGGTACAGTTGCCTGGCTCTCCCCAGCTCTAGCTGTGCCCGCCCCCACTGCCATGCCAGATGTCTCCTGGAGACAGCCCTGCGGTCAGCCTTCAGGCCAGGGCAGGACTGATCTGCTGCCCGCGCCCTCGGACAGGGATTTCACACCCAGGAAAATAATTTCCTGGTAAGGAGATTAGAAGGCCTTGCTGCCCTCTGGAACAGGATGGGGCCAGGGTGAGGCAGGAGAGGAACAGCGGGAGAGGCCGGGGGGCAGGAGGGGGCGCGGGAGGAAGTGTCACTGTCAATCAGGGCGCTGACCCATCTAATCCAGCCTCCTGGCTCTCCTGATCCCAGGGACAGATGCCGGGTAAAAAGGTGCAAACTCCGCGGGGCCCGGCCCTCCCTGCAGACCTGCAATACGGGCCCCTCTGTGGAGAGTGGCTTAATCTTGCCAAGAGCTAAGCCTTCCAAAAGGCACTTTCAGAGGCCCCGGGCATTTCCGCCCTCCGTGCCTCACGTGCAGGGCGAATTTCCTTCAGGCCGGTGACTCATGCACTGGCGGGGGCTGCGATGGGAGTGGGGGCGAGAACCCGGGTCTCGCCCAGGCCCTGTTCAGGCCTCTGGCCTCACTCACTCATCCATCAGCAAGCACGCACTGATCTAACGTGTGCCAGGATCAGATGGGCTCTTGATCCTGAAAAGGCTTGGTAGGTATCTGCACAGGATTACACCTTCGCCATTCATTTATCTGTCCATCCATCCATCTGTCCAACTGTTGTCCATCTGTCTATGTGTCCATTATAGACTGGGCTCCCAGGTTGACCGGACTCTGATGCAAAGAGCAGTGGCAGCAAGCCTCACCCACGTCCTGCCCGGCGGACCAGGGTGAAAAGGTCACCTGACGAGCCCTTCACTCAGCCCCCTTCAAGGCAACTTGCCCTGCCTGTGGGACTAACTCACCTATCCCAAGACACTGCTGGGCCCTGAGGCGTAGTGTCCAAACTGGCTTTGACCACTAGGCACCTGTCCAGAAGAGGCCACAGAGAGGACCAGCAAAATGTTGAGGATAGCAAGGAAGCTGCAAGGAGCAGGTGGAGGAGGGATAGATGCCCGAGCAACCGGGGCACAGCCCTCCTTTCAGTGTTCATTTGGATTTTCCAGGACATTCACTGGCGGTGCCAGTGGATAAAAGGACATTGCAAGGCCCTGGTTGGTATGGCTCAGTTGATTGGAGCCCTGTCCCATGCACAGAGAGGTTGCTGGTTTGATTCCTGGTCAGGGTACATGCCTGGGTTGTGGGTTCGGCCCCTGTCGAGGCATGTACCGAAGGCAACCAATAGATGTTTCTTTTTTACATCAATGTTTCTCTCTCTTTCTCTCTCTCTCCTCCCCTCTCCCTTCCTCTCTCTAAACATGTTCTCAGGTGAGGATTTTTTTTTTTTTTTTTTTTAATTAGGGGAAAAAAGGGACATCACAAGGGCCATGGAGTAGAGTGTTCTGGGTCAAGAAGGGAGAGGTTTCTGAGGACTGTGGGGTACTTGTGGGAACAGAGGGGTTTGACTTGAATTTGGGACTGTCTGGGAAAACTCCAGATGCCTAAGTGCTACAGATATCAGTGACTGACCTGCAGCAAAACTATGAAGTTGGTGCCTTGTCTCTGATCTAGATTCAAGCTAACAAATCACATGCTTTCTGGGTTGCTCTGGGTGACAGCGTATCTCCATGGGGGAGGTGGGGAGAGATTGAGGGAAGTGACAGCGATGCTATCCCAATGTGCTCAGAGCCCATTGAAAGTGACCTGGGGTTCCCCTAGGACAGTATTAGACAGTGCTGGACGACTGCCCTGCTAACATCGCTACGGAGTGGCGGTTAGGGTCACAAATGCTGCCACTAGTCTTCCTGGGTTCAAATTCTGTCTCCACGAGTTGAGTGACCTTAGGCAAATTTTCTTAACTTCTCTTTGCCTCGGTTTATCTATCTTTAAACTGGGGATAAGATTATGTGGGTCTAGCCCAGTCTGCATGGCTCAGTGGTTGAACGTTGACCTATGAACCAGGAGGTCAGGGTTAGATTCCAGGACAGAGCATGTGCCTGGTTGCGGGCTCCATTCCCAGTAGGGGGTGTGCAGGAGGCAGCCAATCAATGATTCTCTCTTATCATTGATGTTTCCATCTCTCTCTACCTCTCCCTTCCCTTCTCTGAAATCAATAAAAAAAATAATAAAAAATAAAACATTTAAAAAAAAGATTATGTAGGGTTAGTTCCCTTTCTGGACACATAGTAAGATTGCACTTCTCTATCAACCCCTTTGCATAGACAACCTACACTTTTAAACAGGCTTGGATGTTCCAAAACGTAGTCTTCTTTCCCTACCCACTTTGAACGTAGGTGTAGCCTTGTGACTCATTTTGGCCAATGAAATGTAAGTGATTTGCCACATCCCCCCCACTCCCACTGCTCCCAAGGACAGCACGAAATGACCAAGAAAAGCAGATCTACAGCACATGCAAGAAATACACGTTTGCTGTTTTATGTCACTGAGATTTCGAAACTGTTTGTCACCATGGCATAATTCAGCCTGAAGGGACAGATACATTTAGCACTTCCATGAACTGAATTACGTCCCTTCAAAATCCATATGTTGAAGCCCTAACCCCCAATCGGGTGGCATTGGCAGGTGGAGCCTTTGGGAAGTAATTGGGTTTAGATGAGGTCACCAGAGCGGGGCCCTCATGATGGGATTAGTGCCCTTCTAAGAAGAGACAGCAGAGTGCTGGCTATCCACCTCCCTCTGCGTGCACAAAGAGGAGGTCACATGAATACACAGCAAGGTGGCAGCTGTCTGCAAGCCAGGAAAAGAGTCCTCATCAGAACCCAACCATGCCTGCCCCCTGATCATGGACTTCCAACTTCCAGAACTGTGAGAATGCAAATCTCTGTTATTTAAGCCGCTCAGTTATTTTGTTATGGCTCAAGCAGATTAATACAAGTACCTTGCTCAAGGTTGTGCAGATTAAATGGATCTCATATAAAGTGCTTAGAGAGGTGCCGAGTACATGGTAAGTAATATATAAGCATCCGCTATTATTTTCATTTGCTTCAGAAAAAGGAATGGTCCTGAATAAAACTGGACTAAAGAAAGGTGAGGTTTGTGTCTTTACCTCTTCTGCACGTTTCCCACTCTCATTCTCCCGAAACTTCATTCATTCAGACAATCACCCACTTAGCCACGCCCTGAAAGAAGTGGCACTTGTTCTAAGCTACAAGGACAAGCAGGACTTCTGTGGACAGGAGCAATCACAAAGGGCACTCCAGGCAGAGGGAAAGGAGTGAGCAGAGGCAAGGCGAGGAAGAGGGCCACGCAGCACTGCAATGCTTCCAGAGTCCCCAAGCCCACAGAGGACTCCCCAGGGGAGTCCTGGCAGACAGAAGTGCCTCCTCGGGCACCCCCACCCCTCCAGCCCAGGGTCAGGGAAAATGACTACTCCTGTTCCACCTCATGCAGGCATCATTTACATGACATCAAGGCTTTGGGACTCTCTCATCTCAAAGCACACGCCATCAGGCTCACATACAGCCAGGGAGAGCTATTTGAGGGCAGGCCTTTGAGGGTGTTGCTGGGTCATCAGCTGGCTCTGCTGGACAGCCTGAACCTCCAAGCAACTGTCTGCCAGTATGGGGGGTTCTCAAGGCTGCCAGGATGGATTCCCCTCAGGATGGGCAGTGTTGGTACAGGGGGTGCTCTGAAAGGGGGGCTGGATGCAGGGAAGAAACCAGTGGGGAAGCAAGCCCATAAAGACAGCCCCAGGCCTGTCTCTAGGGCACAGCAGACCCCTCTGCACCAGAGACAGGGGAGGGCAGAAAGCCCCAGCGACCATCAGCCTAGGTGGACCCGAGTAGATGAGAATGAGAGGGTATGGGCATTTATGGGGGACATTTCTGCTTACCTGATGTGGCCTCATTTGCTCTCCCCAAGTCCTGCAAGGTGAGTACAACTGTGCCTGACCTCCAGCTGCAGACACTGAGCGTGGCGCCTGGAATGTTCAGGGCTCATCAAGTGTCCCTTGGCTGGCTGAACAGAGGGTAAGCAGGGGTCTCCACACGATCCTGTCTGGCCAAACACAAGAAGAGTCAGTCTGGGTGTGTGGGGTGTGGGGCAGAAGGGACTCAGAGAGGAGAGCCCTGGGCCTGAAGGCACACGACCAGCGCTGGACACCATTACTCCATGTGAGAAGCTGTGAGGCACAGGAGCCAGGGTGGCTTTGGGGTGACATAGCAGCTTCCAGGTATAGCAGACAGATGAAATGGACCTGAGTACACCTCCCACCCCGCTCTGCCACTTAACAACGATGACTTTAGGCAAGTGGCTTAGCCTCTCCAAGACTCAGTTTCCTCATCTGTAATCAACGGCGCTCATCTCCTTATAGGTTGTTGAGTTTAAGTAAGACAATGTATAAAATGTCCAGCCTGGTGTGTGGTCTCCGGCCGGTTCTTAGGGATGTCTCTTCCCGTTTCTCACAGCCACGTGCCCTTCTTCTGCCTGCCTCCCTTCTCCATCACCGGGAGGCTGCAGCCAGCAGCAGGACACAAGAGTACTTGAGCATGTAGAGCAGAGCTCTCGGTTGGGAGTGTGGAGATCCAGGACACTCTCAGCGTTGCCGTGGCTGATTACATGGCACCTGTGAGGATCACTTCCCCTTTCCTGGCCTAGTTTTGTTGATTATAAAAGGGTGGAAGTGGGCAGACCCTGGGGTCTCTTCTGGCTGTAAGAGAAATTAATACCACTTGTGGGTCCTGGGGACACAGCTTTTCAACAGGCCATAAAAGAGACCTTATTCCATAGGACAGGACCCTTATTTATCCAAACATATCCATTCTTTCCTCTCCCAGAGCAATGAGTCACATGGATTGAAAATTACATTTCCCAGGGGACCTTGCTGCAAACTGTGGCCATATAACTAACTTCAGGCTAATGGAAGTGTCATATGACAGTGTCTGGGGACACACCTTGAGACATCTGTGTTCTCTTACTCCCTCCTCCTTCCCCTTCATTTCTTCCTTCTTCCGTTTCTCTCAGTGAGCTGGAATTGAGGGTGGTGGTTGGCACAGCCGTTTGGGCATGAAGTGTCCTTAGGAATGGCCTGACAAAGAAAGAAGCTAGAAGGAGCCTGGGTCCCTGAGGACTTCAAGAAGAGAGCCGCTAAGCCAGCTGGGACCACCTACCTGTGGACTTTCATATGGCAGAGAAATCAAATTCTATCTCTAAAATTACCCAACAGAATATGTGCATAGTCTACACATAAAGCACATGACAAGTGCAAACAGGAGGCCGTGAGCACTGCAGCCTTCTAATTACTCCGCACAATCTATGAGATCCTTTGGAAAATCCAAGTGGGCCTCAGCAGGTGTGTGTGCGTGTGTGTTGGTCACCTGAGGACCCATCTGCTCTGAACTAAACAGAGAATGCCTTCTCCCAGGGTGTGAGCACGGGCCAGATTTCCTGATCGCTGCTCTTCTGAGCAACCCAGTAAGTCGACTCGTCACCGTCACCGTGTAGCATGGGGCTGGGGGCTGGGGGCTGAGGGAACGCCGGCTCCTCTTCTCTGACTTGCATTGTAGTTGGCCCTGAGCGCTAGCCGCCCTCTCCCAGCTGATGCTGCTCATTTACTTCTCCTGAGCATCAGCCATGACCACGGGTGCACAGCAAAGGCGGGGTGTCTATTAATAGAGACAATGCTTAGTGATTTATGTATCAAGGTCATGTTTATTCTTCCATTGTCAGTGGTGGTCATTATTTATTTGAAATGGGGCCTTTCCCATTTACTGGGCAGCACTGCTATAAGTAAGAGCATGTTGAAGGCTTAATAATTTTCATATGGTCGGGACCAAAATCAGAGGGCTGAGCCTCCCTGTGTCAGCAAGGAGAAGGGTCTTCCCACAGGGCTGCTGGCCCCACATCACAGAGAGGGAAGTGCAGCCACAAGACAGGAGAGGGGATGGTCAGAGAGCACCCGGTGGCTTCAAATTAGGCTTCAGCTTCTTGTCCCAGACAAATGATCTTCCAGAATCCCAGGGGGATTTGCAGATGTGAACTCAAATCCCCCTCAGGAACCTCAGAGAAATCAGAGAGAGCTGGAGGTGAGGTACATGACCAAATCTGTCATCCCCCCAATGGGAAGCAAATACATTTTATTGTCTATAAGTAGTGCGAGGCAGTGCGGTGTTGGGGGAAGAGAACAGGGTTACAGTATTTGGAATAAGAAAGAGCTGGGATCAAATATCTACTGGTTTGTGTGACTTTGAGCAAGTCCTTAAGCCTGACTTTCCTCGTCTGTGAAATGGGGATAGTAACTGTACCCCACAGGCTGATGCTGAGAGTAGCATGAGATGACACATGTGACTTTTCAGGAGGGCCAAAAATATATCCCTTTGCTTCTCCTTCCCCTATAAGCCAGCTAAAGTCTCTTCTGAAATGTGGAAGAGGGTTTGGAAAGAATTTGAAAGGAATGCGTTTCCCTGAGAGAAGGTTGCGACAGACTTCAGGAGTCCGCGGAAGTGGCCAACAGAAAGTATGTTTGTTTTAAGAAGTTTATTTACAGGAGTGTCTCATGTTAGAGGCTCTGGAATCAGTGACACTGTCCCCCTGGATCGCTCGCAGTCGCCACTGGGCTCAGGGAGAAGGGGGAAAGCGCAGAGGGTGTGTTGAAGCAGGTCACTGGAGTTTCAACTGGCTAAACGACTGCATCCAAGGAGTAAGACTGCGCGCCTCGCATCCAGCAGGTGGAGGTCCCCAGCGGGCGACAGTGCTCTAGTCTGCTCTGGTCTTGGGACATTGTTATCAAGCAGTCAGTAAAGACCTAGAAGATGTGCTTATCAAGTATTCGGGTGACAGAAAGAGCTACTGAGTAGAAGCAAAAGTTATCAGGCCTTCTGTAAACATATTTTTGCCTGATCCGCACAACAGCTCAATGGTTCTCATTTCACATTTGAGGAAGCTGGGGCTTGGATGGGTTAAGTGACTTGCCCAAGGCCATGTGGCTAGAAGTAGAGGAACCTAAAATGGAATGGAGGCCCTTCAGAGCTTGTCTTTAAGTCACATGTGAAACCAGCTCCTTTGGGTGCATCCAAAATGCTCAGGACCCTGGAGGAGAAGGCAAAGGAGTGGCCACTGTCAGACTTTGCTCACCCTTCCATCCAACCAATATCCAGTGAAACCCTGGTACGCGCCAGGCACCAGGTCCTGTTGATAGAGAGGAGACAGAGTGTGCAGGAAAATTGTGCCCTTGGGGTCCAGGGAGAAGAAGGGCCCTGGGGGGAAGAACGTTACACCATTCTCGAGAAGATGAGTTGGGCAATTTTAGAAGATGGTGAGATAGCCAGACTTTTACTGAGTACTAAGCATTGTTCTAAACTCAGCAGTCCTGTGAAGGAAGTGCCATCACTGCCGGTGCTCACAGGTGAGAGGACCTGCGCACGGAGGCTGAGTAGCCCCGCGGGGCCCAGGCCAACTGGTGGCCCTTTACCGTGGGAGCCTGCGTAGCGCACTGCAGGCGCAATGGGGCTGAGAGGGGGCCCGCCAGGGCCACGCAGGGCGGCCACCGAACTCTGAGCAGGGTGGTCAGGGCAGACCACCGCGTGGGGGTGGCGTCTGCGCTGCGAAGCCCGGAGGGAGCAGCGGGCAGACCTGGGGTGGGATTGGCTGTGCAGGCTGAGGAGCAGAAAGATGCCAGAGTGGGCAGGAGTCAGGTGGACGGGGGGCGGGTGGTGGCAGACTGTGCAGGGGATGCAAAGAGCCTGAACTGTCTTCCTCACCGTGAAAAGTCCAAGTGGGCGCTCATGCAGGAGAGTACTGGTCGGGGTCCATTTTCCACTGAGTACGGGTGCTCCTTGGGGAGCCCCAAGACCCGAGACACACCCCTTCTAAATGGGGCCACAGGACTTGATGACCTCTGCGCAGCCCTGAGCCCAGCCCACGGCTTGGTGTTGCTGCCTCTCCCTGAACTTATTTCCTTTCCCTGCTTGTTTTCAAAAGCTCAAACCCTGACAGGTCTGCTGGGGTCCAAGACCTGAGCTGGTGCCCAGGTGAGCACAACCCAGGGCCTAGCCTGGTCCACTCAGAGCTCAGTGTACATGGGGGAGTTTCCCGATTCTGAGGGGGGGCCTGGAGGACGCATGGAGGCCTCAGTCCACAAAGTCAGGGCACGAGTCGAGAGCCAAAGGCCTTGCTAGGCCCATTGGCACAGGAGTGGAACCCACCAGGATGGGAATGTGGGAGAGTAAGGAGGGACGACCAGGGAGAGATGCGAGCTAAGAAAGGCAGGTGGGGGAAGGGGAGCTGGAGAGGGGGTGAAGCCAGAGTCAAGGGAGGGAAGAGGGAAGATGAACTGGGAAGGAGAGCCAGTGAGGAGGGGGAGTGAGGAGCAGGGGGAGCGAAGGGGGGCAGTGAGGAGGAGGGGGAGTGAGGAGGAGGGGGAGCAAGGAGGAGGGGGAGCCAGGGAGGAGGGGAGTGAGCAGGAGGGGGAGTGAGGAGGAGGGGGAGCGAGGAGGAGGAGGAGCACAGAGGGGGGAGCTGGCTCAACAAAGGCAGTGCAAGGACACTGCCCAGGAATTAGGAGGGCATCTGCATGCTTTGGGTGTCCTGATAATGAGGGGTGACAGGCCACCAGGGCAAGCTCCTGCTTATCCATGGGTTTACTTGTTCCCCTTTGCCCCCAACGCATGGGGACTCCTGGGAAGCGGGCTCCGCTGGCCTTGTCACTGCCTGGCCTAGAGAGGCCCCAGAATGGAGAGGGTGCAGGTGCACACTTGGCGCCCTGGCTGGTGCAGCTCGGTTGGAGCGTCCTCCCAAACACGGAAAGGTCTCGGGTTGATCCGGCACTTACCTAGGTTGTGGGTTCGGTTCCTCAACCATTGGGGCACATACAGAGGCAGCCGGTTGATGTTTCTCTCACACATCGATCTTTCTCTCTCTCTTACTGATGTTTCTCTCTCTTTCTCTCTCTGAGGGAAAAAAAATTGCTGATGGGGCAGCCTGAGGGAGGTGATGGTTCCCATTTTGTGCGATGTGCTATCAGGCACATAGCCATCACCGCTGCTCGAAGCTTGCTGACAGGAGACAGGACTTCTCCCTACTATTTTTGCAACTTTTTGAGTCTATAATTATTTTGAAATAAAAACTTAAAAGACAAACAAAACCCCTCTTGCTGTGGGTCCCATGCAACCACCTCCAGTATTAAACCTGATATAAAAACAAGTTCTGTTATGAGAGTAGCAGTTTCTCAATTAATTCTTAAAAGAATGCTTTTGGGAGCTTACTTAAATTTATTTATTTAGTACACTTCATTATATGTTTTTTTTCCTTAGCATAATTTTATAAAATAGGGAAAAAATGTAATTTTTTTCTTTCTTCTTCTTTTTTTTGTGTGTGTGTTCCATCTTGTATCCTTAATGTCTCCTCTCAACTTCAAAGTGCCCAAGAACTGTTAATTTTTTGTGTGGGCTCCAACTTGGAAAAAGCTGGCAACTGCTGTTGGAGGTGGGACATTACCTGTGGGGGACCCAGCCCAGTCAGGGACAGGACCTCTGAGAGAGGGGATGTCCCTGAGGCTGGGCTGAAAGCGAAAGGTGGGTGGTGTTGGGCGACGCTGAGAGGGGTCGAGTGGGTGAACTCAGGTCAGAGTAGAGTAGGGGCTGCCAGGAGGGAACATTTGTAGCCAGGAGCTGCGGGAGGAAGCTGGGGCCAGAGGACTGTGACCTCAGGAGCGCCAGGGTGCTCTGTGACCAGCAGAGTGCCTGTCCAAGCAGGTTCTCTGGCCCAGAAGAGACGTCCTGTCTTCCCTGGAAGAGGTTGCTGTACCTCCCTCTCACTCCCAGCATTTCAGGGAGGGAGCTGAGGGCCTGGGGCCCAGGATAGCACCCAGCACCCACCTCCTTCTTCTGACACCCACACTGAGCAGCTGCCACCGCCCAGGCTGTGAACAGTATCGATCTGAAGGGGTGGGGGGCCCTGGGGGGCACTGCCTGCTCCTCCCGCCAGCTGTCAGCTCTCCCTGCCCGCGGGCCTTGAACTGGCGGTCGGCTGCCTGGGGAGGCTCGGATGCCCGGTGGCCCTTGGCAGGGGCTCTGGTCAGGTTGGCTGTGTGGTCAGTGGCCAGAGGGAACATGTCTGTCTGACAGGTCCCCAACCTTCACCCAAGCCCGGTCTGAATGGAAACATTATCACAATTTAATTACCTTTCACAAACGCAGCCTGAGAAACCCCACTCCTTGGCCGCCTCGCCAGCCTCGAATGGAGCCAGGGGTGAGCGGAAATGGTGCTCCCCCAGGGCCAGGGGGTGCCCCCGGGAGCTGCACACACGCTAATGAAGTTTAAAAAGTGACCCGGGGGCCCTGGGCCCACACGGGGCCCAGCGGGCTCCCCCCAGCAGGACCGCGGACTCCAGGGCCAGGCGCAGGCTGTGTTTGGACGGCCCCAAGGGGTGTTCGCCCCCCTCCTTTCTTCTCTCCTCTTTCCTTTTCTTCCTTTCTTTTCTTTTCTTTCTTTTCTTCTTCTTTTTTTTTTTTAATAAAACGGGAGATAAAGGGTCCTGCCAGGAACCATTGTCTTCCAGAGTCTAAAGTGTTTGAAATTAATTTATCCGCTTAGGATGGTGTATAAATTTCTCATTACGAGTGTCAGCGATGAACAAGAACCCGCTCGGAGCGCTGTCTCGGGCCCTTGCCAAGCCGCGGGCCCGGGTCCCTGGCGGAGCCAGGGCGGCGACAAAGGGCTTCCCACAGGCGGAGCGTTAGCTATGCATGCTTTCGCGTTGCCCGGGCTCAGCCAAAGGCCCTGTGAGAACGCCACGTCCACACCGGTTTTGTTATTCCGCACAGATGCCGGCTCGCTGTGTATTTCCAGCTTTGTGGAGCGTAATGTAGGGTGCTGGGGGCTCTGCTGTTGTCAGGCATGTGCTTTTTTCCTTCACCCTCCCCACCCCTTCTTTCTGCCATCCACCCCCAAATAGCTGGGGCAAGGGGAAGTGGGGGGCAGCAGGGGACGTTCTTGGAAGGGCTGGGGAAAGGTGGGGGAGGGGATCAAATGAATCGAGTCTCTTTGAGGTGTGTGTGTTGGGAGGGAGGGTGTGAAAACTAAAGAGAGGAGAGGGGAGGGGAGGGGGAGGTTAAGCCCTGGGAAAAAAATGGCACCCCCTTGGCCCTTGTTGGGCCCGACTGCCAGCTACCCAGGGGCCGGTGGCAGGCAGAAAGAGCCGAGGCCCAGCCAGGCTGCCAGCCCTGCTCGTGGCTGTCCTACACCCCTCCCCCAAGATCCCGTTCAGAGGGAGGGGTCTTCAGGGCGCTCCTGCCATGTGTCACCTAATAATTCCTAAATGCAAATGTCAACCCAAGACTGCAAGGGCTGCCAGAGGTAGCAGGGCTGGGACAAAAACCTCGGCCCCTGATGGTCAGGTATGCTCGCCTCCTGCTCCTGGCACCTGGCAGCATCCTCCCCTCCCTCCAAAGTCCAAGCGCCTCTGTCCGCTCTGGTCTGCCCTGTCTGTGGGCTTATGCCCTGGCTTCTGCTCAGGAGCCCCAGCCAGGTCTTCTCCCTCTAGGAGAAGGCAGCAGGGAGGCAGCCCCAGGAGCTCAACCAGGGTCCTGGGTGTGGCTCAGTAAAGCATGGTTTTTCCAGGGGTGACCAAGGTAGGGACAAAGCTGAGAACTCATGGGGCCAGGCGGGAGGACTGGCCTGGGAATCAGGAGATCCAGTTGGAATCCTGCTTTCCTCACCATCTCCCTGAGTGACCCAGGCCCAGTCCCACTCCTCTCTGACCAATATGCTCTCTTGAGTACATAAAGGACTGGGTCCTGGGGTTTACCACATAGCCTGTGGTTATGAGCTCCAAGAGGATGGAGAAAGGAGGCAGGCCATGCTGGCCATAGATGCCATTGACACTGACTGGAGTCCCCATGGCCCGAGAAGGTTGGGGGTCTCCCTCTTGGGGCCTTGTGGGTGACACTGCCTGCAGAGTCTACCCCAGCCCCTGAGATATGTGTGCCCTCTTCTGCCACAGGGTCCTCTTCCTTGAGGATCCCAGCTAGAGGGCTGAACATGCTTAGACCCAGGGGCCATCTCCAAGAATCACCAGTCTCATTTGATGAGCTTGCTCACAGCCTCCTTGTGCCCAGCCACCGAGGGCAGGGCCTCTTGGAATGGCTGTTTGGGATGCCTGGCAAGTCACCGACCCTGGGCATTGGGCCAGCTTCCAGCCCCTGAGGAGGTGGCCTCATTAAAGGCCTCATGGTCCAGTGGTCAGGGCATTAGACTGGACATCTGGAGGCTTGGGGCCTGGTCCAGCTTGCTGCTGCTTTGCTGGGTGACCCTAAGCAGATTACTTGGCCTCTCAGTGCCCCATCTGCCCCTTGCCTCCTCCCTGTCTGGCAAGGCTTCCTGGAGGGAGTATCAAAGGGGGAGGGGGCTCACAGAAGCCCAGATTCTGCAGCACCTCCGTTTAGCCTTTCCATTAATGCCAGGGTTCAGCAGGGACACACAGGAACCCTTCCTCGGGCTGCCACAGGCCTGCCTCAAAGGGGAGAGCTGTGGGGGGTTCCACAGCATCTCAGAAAGGAAGGATAATCTCTCCTTTTGCAGATGGGGAAACTGAGGCCAGGGCACACAGCTAAGTTCTTTGCCACTCTAAGAACTCAAGCATCTATCCTCTGGCCTTTCTATTTCTCCCCTGAGCTGTTCCTTCTGGTCTCTCCTTCCCAACAAGGTCCCCAGGGTGACACTTTCATCACAAAGGTCTAATCCTGTCAATCCCTGCGTCAGCCCCACCCGTGACCTCTTGTCTGCCGGGTGATCAAGCACCTCGGCAGGCATCCGGGCCCCCTTTCTCTGCAGCCTCCCCCATTGCCTTCCTCTAGCCATGCACAGCCCAGGTTCCATGTCACCAAGGCAAGGTTCAGGCCCACCATGCACAGACCCCAGGCCCTGCACTTGCAGTTCCTCCCCCCTGGGGGGCCTCCTCCACTCTCTCCTGAGTGAACTGATGGCCCTTCACTACTGCAGTGAAACATCCATTCTGCCTGACACCTGCTCCCAGCTGTCCCCGAGGATGCAGTCTGCACTTTCCTCTTGCAGCATGAGACCATCTCCACCAGTGCACTGCCCATCTGGGACACGGCTTCCCGAGGAAGACCTGCCTCCCAGCCATATTGGGGCCACAGGCTAGGCCCAGGGCTTGGCGCGTAGTAAATGCCAGTATCCTAACTCCACAAGCCCCCTGCCTACTTTCTGTCCAAGGAGCTGTGGCACACCAGGCCCTCCTTATTGCTCAGTGGCCGCACCACTCCCCATGCCCCAGCCCACAGGGTCAGACAGGCCTGTCCACCCTAACCCATGCTTTCTGGTGTCTGGGTCCCAGCCCAACATAATATGCTTCCTGCTTACTGTGCCTTACTAGTGTCAAGTAACACACATATATGTATATGTGTATAATTTATAATACCTGTGCATACTCTTGAAAACATTGCTACTCGGTTTCTAGCTGAGGAAACCAAAGCTCAGAGAGATTAAGTGGCTTGCCTGGGGTCACACAGCTGGAAGAGGCAGAGCTGGGATCTGAGCCCAGACCTGCAGGCTTTGAAGCTCATGCTCCGGCCCCCACCAACACCTGCTCTCCTCCCTCCCTGCCAAGGGGGCTGCTTAGAGGCATGGAGTCAGCTGAGTTGCTCAAGGCAATAAGGAATTTCCTGGGTGATCCTATCCCCTTAGGATTGGCGTTTTAACCAGTCTTCAGAGCTTGCCTCATAGTGGAATTTCAGACATCATTATTGTCTAATGTTAGCAAAACTTCTCTCTATCTCAGCAATATACACAATGAACTTGTGAGGGTTAACCCTCTTCTCATCTTTCTCCCCTATCACTCTAATTATTATTATTATTATTATTTGTATTTTTAAACTAAGCATTTCAAGAACCATGGCTTGGGGGCAAGAGCCAGAAATGAAATTGTAATTAAAATCCCTAAGGCTTTAAAATATCAGCTCTTCTCTGAGTGCTCTCTAGATTCAATACAATCCCAAAGTCTTAGCAAGATTTAAAAAAAATAAAAATTGACAAGTTGGTTCAAAAATTTTTATGGGAAAATGAGGCACTGGAAAAGCCATGACAAGTTTGAAAAAGATCAAAGTTGAAGGATTCATGCTCCCTGATTTCAAGACTTACTCTAAAGCTACCTTAGTAGACAGTGTGTTAGTGACTAGAAGATAGACACAGATCAATGGATGGGAACAAATAATACAGAAATAGTAACACATAGATGTCAATTGCTTTTCCACAAGGATGTAGGCAATTCAATCTTTTCAACAAGTGCTGTTGGGGCAATTGGAAGTCCATATTCAAAGAGACAAATCTGGATTCCTACTCATATCTAAAACAGAAATAAACCCCAAATAGACCAGAGACCTACATGTAAAACCTAAACTCATAAAACTTCTAGATGAAAGCATAAGAGAAGGTCTTTGTGACCCTGGGTTAGACAGAGAATTCTTGGATGTGACACAAAAGAATAATCCATAAAACAAAAACATAATTAATACACTGGATTTCTTCAGAATTAAAAACCTCTGCTTTGGGGAAATCCCCAGGGCTCAGTGGGCCAGCAGGAGCCGAGCCTCTGCCTTGGTCCATGGCGGGATGAGGCAGGGGGCCCAGTGAGTCACATGGGTCAAGAGCAGCAGCAGAGGGCCAGAGACGGTGGGCACGGTGGGCTGGGACAGGCTGGGACAGCCTGGGAAACCTTTCCAACGATGTACAGGCTAATTAACCTTTAGTATGACACTAAACTTCCCTAACCTTCAACTTTCTCATCTGCAAGCTAGCTGCCCCTGGAAAAGTCACTTTGAGGAACAAATGAGACATGAAAGTACACGCTCAGAAGTTTTGCCTCCTTTTACTTTTCTTTCCTCCCCTCAGAGAGGATATAGACCACGTAGGGAGGCAGAAAGCATGGACGCGAAAGCCCTAGAAAAGTTTCTGCCGAGTAAATCGCCAAGAGGGCAGAGCGGGAAAGTCGGCCTGCGACCTCGCCCTTAGCCACTGGCTGTCCTTCTCAGGAAGCCCGGATGCAGCTCATGGTTAAGCGGTACATAAGGAATTCACCCTCTCTCCAGGGTTATTGATGGCTCTAGAAGCCAAGAGTGAAAAGTGTGCAAAGAAGTAGGAGAGAGGGGATGGAGGGAGAAGAGGGAAGGAAGCAAAACCTATGGCAAACGCAGGGGGTGGGGGCTGGAGATGACAATTACAGATGTGAGGTGACTGCAAAGGAGCTCAAAGGTAATAACTTGACTACTGACTGGCTCATCTCAAGCCTCAGCACCCACCCGTCAGCGCCACGCTTCTGCCGATTCGGAGCAGGAGCCCTGTAGCTACAAGGGGTTCCTTCAGTTCAGGTGCAAACAGCCCTCCTGAATCTCAGCAACAAAGTCTTCGTTTAGTTCAAAAACTGATAGTAGAGTGACACATCAATTCTCATTTAATTACTGCCAGGCCAGGGGATTTTGTATTTTAGAAAGTGTTTGATGAAAAACAGATACAAGAAAAACTTTTGGCTTTGAAGGGTTATGGGTTACATATAACGTCAGTTACATGGGACTCTTCGCTCCCCTAGGCATGCTCCCCCAGGAAGATGGGTGCCACAGTTCGCTGAGTGAGGGACTCGGGAGCTTCATGAAGGGTCTCAGGGGTAGAGTCTAGCAGTTTCTACAGTGGCCAGGAGCATGGATTAGTGGAGAGGAGCGGAGGGTTCGCACAATCACCAGATATATTTACTTGCATTATGCATTTAAAAGGCAGGGGTCTCCTAGACACTTTCCATCAACTCAAAAAGCATGGAATGAGCCTGTTCTGTTTGAGTTCCAAGCCAGACCCTGGGAATAATCAAGGCTTGGGGAGTCCCGTCCTGGAAGAGCTCCCCAAAATAGGCCTGTAGAAGGGAGCTTCCCACCTGTTAGCCCATCCTGGTCTCATCAGCTCAGCATCTCTAAAAGCACCAAGGGCCTGGTCATGTCATTCCCCTGATAAGGCCTGTCAGTGATTTTCCAGCATCACTTTATTATTGGAACAAAATCCAAGTGCTTATCCCAGCTGACAAGGCCCGAGGAATTGGCCACTGCCCACATCCTCATTTCCCACCCAACCTCCCCTTCAATTTTAGCTCCAGTCAAGCTGGGCTCATCCCAGCTCCTCAGCACTCCAACCTCTTTCCCACTTTAGCCCCCTGCCCTGGTCTCCTGCACATCCCCAGCACATCCTCCAGTCCCCACATCACTGCTGCTGTCCTGGGGAGGCTTCCTGTGAGCCCCTCCCCCAGGGCACACATAGTATTTCAACTTCTTAGCATTTAGCACAATTATGATTAGATATGTAGTTGTGTAATCATGTGTTTAATTTCTATCTCCTCTCCCAAACTGAAGGCTCCATCAAACTGGGGACCAGCCTACCTCCTACCCAGTGACAGACTCAAGCTGATGCTGAGAAGGGACACATGTTTGTGCAGTGAGTGGACAAGTAAATAAATAAAGACTCCATGGGGGCCACAGATGGGTGGGCTGGGTGGGGCTGGCCCTCCACTGCAAAGTGGGCTGGAGTGGCCCGCAGAGCTGGCTCCACCTGGCTGCGTGCCACAAAGAGCCATCGAGTCTGCTGTGGACGTGTCCAGATTCTTCTTGTTCAAGAATGATGGAGCCCTCAGCCCCGAGGCTCTGAGCGGGCCCAGGTCTCCCCACATCACTGGTCAGTTTCCTCATCTCGCTCACCTTGTGGCCAGAAGCTCACGTCTTCCCCATGTTAAAGCCGTGATTGCTATTTGCAGAGTCTCTGTCCCTCAGGTTGTTCTCATTTCTTTTTGGGGGGTTTTCATCTTGATAGCTTTGCTTCCCAGTGTCTGCTGCTTAGCCCTACACCCATGTGGCTTCTGTCTGCTCACCAGACCCACCCTTTACTTCAGAGGCTTTGGCTGAGGGCAGGGGATCAACCCCCTGACTGGGGTCTGTGTGGGAGGCTCTGATTGCTGTGTCCTGTTAGCTCCCTCCGATGCCCACCCTGTGCTTCCCCACAACACCCACTCCCCAGGGCTCAGCCTCAAATGCAGCATGCTGCAATGGAAAGAGGGGTTGCAGATTGAACCCTCACTGAGCGCTCTCAGGCTGGTCACTTAACTCAGGCTCAGTCGCTGTATCTGTTGATAGGGAGTTAACAGCAGCCACCTCATAGGAGATGGAAGACCTAAAGGAAACACCTAGCCACCCCTTGCACAGTGCCTGGCACACAGCTGGTACTTCCTGAGTAGTAGTCCTTGCCCTTTACGCACCCTGGAGGGGTAGGCATTATGGTCTCAGGTGACAGGCCCAGGGGTTAAAGCACACCCCCACGGCCACCTGCTTCCCAGCAGTGAGTTCTTTCGGGATGGCACACCCCTGTGGACGGGCGTAAAGCGGGGTTGGGAGGCTGCTGAGGTGCAGTCCTCAGGCCTCTTCAGAACCCAGCAGCTACAGGAGACTGTATTGCAGGAGACAATCTTGCTGAACAGGAACACTTCTGCCAACAGGCCGGAAGCATTGATGTTACCATGAAGATGGATCCTGGTGCAAACAGAGCCACTTTCCCGGATTGCCCCACCTGGGCACGGCGCTGCTCTGACCAGAGATGCCCACAGGCTTAGACAGCCAGCAATCTGTGTCCCTGCACTGCGCCTGGGCACAACAGTGGGCACATCAAGTCACAGCACGTCCACCTTATTTGCCAATCTGTTGACTGTGCCCCCTGGCCCTCAAATCCCTATTCATTGTGTGGTAAACATGTTACCTAGCAACTGAGTGTCAATATCAACAAAGGCTGCGATGAAGTTGTTAATCTGGGCAAGACTGACAGAGGGCCGAGGTGCTCGCTGCTGGCTCCTCACTCATTGTCTGACACTTAGACGGCCCACGAGGATATCGAGGCTCAAAGGACTGCACATCTCCCTCCACTATGGAAATTAAATGAAGTGTGCGTCTCAGGCAGCGAAAAGGCCCTGGCACTGGCCCGCCTGGTGATGCTGGTTTTCGTTTTTCTTTCTTCCCCACAGTGCCTTAGCCCACAGGGTAGAGTGTTTCCTCTGAAGGCAGTGATCGCTGCTAATTTTGGAAGACTCGCCTGTCATTTGTTCTGTTCGTGGGGCTCCAGGTTGGGTGAGGAGGGCACAGCTGGCTGTGGACCCAGCCCTGTGCCAGCGCAGGCCTCCGTCGGCCATCCGCAGTGGGATGCGGCTGAGCACGTGGCAGGCAGGGCGAGGGGCAGCTCGTTCCTCCTCCCTGGAGCTCATACTTCCCCGGAAACAGGCTATAAACAAATAAAGAAATAAGGCCGAATCTAATGCTATGCAGGTATCTGGCGAGGAGCGTTTCAGCAGGGGAGGGGCAAGTCAAGTCCGAAGGAATGTTTTGCTTTTTGTATCTTCAAAGAGCTGCCAGAAGCCAGAGTATCTGCATGGCTGAGTGCGCAGGGCCTGGGGGGCCGTGGCGAGGAGTCAGAGTTCATCTAAGGGGATGGGAAGCCAGTGGAGGGTTTCCACCGTGTGGTGACTTGATCTGATTTCCACCGTGGCTGCTGGGTGGAGAAATGAGTGCAGGGGCCTGGTGGAAGCAGGGAAGCCATGTAGAAGGCTCTAGGAGAGACCAGGTGAGAGGTGCTGATGGTGGCATTCCTTCATATTTCCAGAAGGCACACCTGAGGCTGTAGGTGGAGGAGTGGAATGGGCCTCGGAGGACTGAGCCTTGAGAGGTAGAAGTGGGGTTGAGGGCTGAGCTCCAGGCTAAGCCTCGGTTCTTCCTCCCTGTGTCCTTGGAGGACACCTCACCTCTCAGGGCCTCGGTTCCTCATCTGCTAACTGAACTCCTCTTTGTCCTGTCTACTCTCCAGAATGCTGAGAGAAGGGATGGGGGGACTATGAATTTGGAGTAGGGCAGAATTGTGTTCTAAGCCTGACTGGGTGTTCTACTGGCTGTGTGACCTTGGTCAAGCTGTTTAACCTCCCTAGACTCAACTTTTCTCTTCCTTAAAATGAGCTAATGGCATCTACCACAAAAGGTGCTCAGTCAGTGTTTGTTTGTTCAGCATACATTTGTGTGTGTGTGCTGGGCATCGTGCTGGGCATCAAGATGAGTAAGACCTGGCCCTATTTCTCTGGAGGCAAGAAGACTGGCTCCTCAAGAACAATCACAGTCCCAGGTCTGGCCCTCATGAAGCCCGGGCACCGTGCTCTTGCCTGGGGCAGCAGCAGTGTGGGGTCCGGTGGAGGAGTGTTAGGGTGGAGCAGTGGGGGCTGGGCTCAGGTTCAGAAACCCAGGTGCTAGCAGGCTCCTGCCCTGATTTCAGTCCTTCCTCCTCTGGGTCTTGGTTTCTGCACCTGGAAAATGAAGAGATTGGATTGGATGGCCTTTGACTTCCTTCCAGCCTCGGGCCCAGGGCAGGAGCTAGGCAAGGATAAGCCTGAGCTCGTCGACATAAGATGCCAAGCAGGGGAGGGACCAGAGATGAGGCTGGGGAGCAGAGGCACCAGGAGGTAGGAGTGCACCCCAAAGGATGTTTTCCTTACAATTATGGGGCACATGTAGCACTCTGGGACTCTAGCTACCAGCCTACATGACTCGCTCTAACCTGCCCACAAGTGGCAAAGATGGTACCAGTCTCAGTACAATTGGTGACAACTGTACCCAAAGGTCTGATGCCTTCTTCAGCATGCACTGAAAAAGGGTCCACTGTCCCTGCCCTCTCTCCCCAGGGCCTCTGATCAGGCTTGATGGGGGTAGTGAAACCAGCAAGAGTTCAATGACATTTGATGGTGAGGCACACTAGGGCTGCAGGTGACAGACTTGGTGACTAAGATTCTTCAGTGGGCCACAGCAGTGGGCCAGTCTTACAAGGTGGGCACCAAAGGATAAATGTAAACTTGGGCTGGAGATGCCAGGGAGAGGAGAAATCAGGTCGGAGATTATGACAAAGGTGGAGGTTGTGAGCTGGTTGATTCCCACCCAAGTCAAAGGTTTCTCCTTTTGATGTGAGTTATACCCCCTCCCAAGGATGGAAGACAGGAAGGTGACCCCTGTACACACCACGGGAAACACAGACAGAGCATTTAAAGCCAGGACCTCCTAGTATGGTTCAGAGGCGAGGCCCGGGTGTGGGGGGAGAAGATGCCTGGAGAGGGAAATGGGAAACCGCAGGCCCTGCGCCTTGGGCTGCAGCCACAGTGCATGGCAAATTGGGCTCTGTTGGTCTAGCAACCAAGGGGGAAGGAAAGCAGGAGAGACCACGGTTATCCTCTGGAGCTGCAGGTGCAGCCTAGTTTTCCTGTGCATCCAGTGGGGCTGATATTACTGATTGTGGGCATGACTGTGAAGGGTCCAGAGGCCAGGAATTAAGTTCTCCTCATTCTCTCCCAGGCCCTGGGGTAAAGCAGGTGGCTGCCCATGGTTGAGGGAAAGCAGAGGGATCTGGGAGGGCAAAGCTTACAAGAGTTGCTGTGTGGAGGTGCCCCAGGGCACCCAAGGTCTGGGCAGGCCTGCCTGACTAGCCCTGGGCTCCTGTCCTGCTCGGAGGGGCAGGCTGGGCTGTGCAGGTCCTGAAGCGAGAGGAGAGGACAGCAGGTCCGAGATGGCAGCCCTCCCATCCTGATGCTGCTGTTTTACTTATTGAGTCCCAGGGAGAGAAGGGCAGGCAAGAAGGGGGTGCTGGCTAGACGGACAGGAGGAGGGTAGACAAAGGGAGAGAGGGACACCAGGATGGGGAGCTCAGAGGTGGCTCAGAAAGGAAGGGGGAGTCAGGTGGAGGGAGCAGGACACAATGGGGAGGGCCGCGGGTGGCTGCATTAACAGTTCCCTGTCCATAATGCAGGGTGAGGGCTGTCACTCCTTCCTTCCTCCCCACCATATCCAGCATGGGCTGGGAGAGCCTTGAAGGGGGCCACTGCAGGGACCTGGAGCCACACCCCAACTTTGCCCCATCTGTTCGAGCAAAGAGGGCCTGCAGCCACCACTCGTTCTGGCTCAGGCCTAGGTCTCCCTCAGCCTGACTCCCCGAGCAAGCCCGGCCCCTGCACAGCCCCAGTTATGGCCCCACTATCGCCAGTCTTGGCCTTGGAGCCCAGGTTTCCTCTTTGTTTAGTCTGTTTGGGCCCCTATCTGGGGCCTTGCCCCTGTCTGCCTGGATCAGAAGCTCCAAAGGGACCCATCCCAGCCATCACTGACCTGCCCCTTGGCTGCCCCCACTCATTACACTCTGTCTACTCCCCATTCTGTCCCCAGCTGGCTGCCAAGTTTGGGAGCCTACTGACTGTGCCCCCAGATATATAGATGATTAAATATATACCCATGCATTACTTTCCCTAGAGTGTGGGTTAGTGCCCAACAAATGTTAGCTACTGGCTGCATTTTAGTCCAGTTTCTTGACTCTGCAGCCCACTCTCCTCTAAATGAGATCCACGCAGCTTCAGGTACCTGCTGATATGCTGCACCCAGCAGGCGCAGCCTCCCTCTGGGGCTTTCTTGCCAAAAATCCACAATCTAAGCATGAGGAAACATAAGACAAACCCACATAGAGAGACACTGCTACAAAATAACTGAGCAGAACTCCTCAAAAGTGTCAAGGTCACGGAAGACAAGGAGAGACAGGAGCCTGTCCCAAATCAGAGGGTCCTGAGGAAACATGACTGCAAGATGCTAAATGGGATCCTGATTAGATCCTGGGACAGAAACAGGATGTTGTGAGGTAACTTGCAGGGTTAGAATAAAGCTTGCAGACCAGTTAGCGTCATCTCTGCCATGTCCTGGTTCGCCCCTCGTCGGGGTTCGCAGGGCGTTAGCGCTAGGGAAGACAGGGTGAAGGGTGTGTGGGAACTCCTGGGACTATTTTTTGCAACACTTTTTCAAGTATGAAATTAGTTCAATATAAAAAGTTTAACCGGTAGGACTAATGCTAGTATCTATCTCACAGGTCACTGAGGATAAATGCAAAGCACTCAGAGCAGCACAGGGCACCAGCAGACTGTCATCGCTGCCACCTGGCAGACCAAGGCCACAGCTGTCAGAGCCGGGAGAACACTGGGCCAGCTCCCTCCTTCTAAAGAGTCATTCATCTGTCTTCCTACCAAGCAAACTTCTAGAAAGCACAGAGGATATGGCCAGGGCAGGACCCGGCCCCACCCCGGCCACCTGGCTCCAGGGGGCACAGGTAGGTGTCAGTGACTCCCACAAGGACCACGAAGGTGCACAGGGCACTGAGGACTGAAAGGAGGTCCGCGGGGACTGGAATATGTGTGATGGCCCTGTAAGCCTTGTCCTGGGGTTGTCAGGCTTCCTTGGGCAGCGACTCTGCCATCTGAAGTATGGTGGAGAGTTAGGCTGGGAAAACAGCACTGCGAAGGCCCAAGGCCAGAAACAGCCAGGAGTGAGGGGAGCCCGTGTGGCATGAGCAAGGAGCTCCGAGAACCAGGCCTGGGAGGAGACTAGTCCTGTCCGTGGCACGGGGCGGCCTAGGAGCGATGCCGAGGCTGCTTCCAGGCTGGCCCCAGCGCCCCGCCCTGCGTGTGCAGTCCCTCACACCACGGGGGCAGCCACACATCCCCAAACACAGCTACATTTCAACTGTAAAGAGAGGCCCATCTTGCAAATTCGTAAGCACCTGGGCTTTGTGCCAGCATGAAGGATTTTTTTTAATGGAGAAAAGGTATAAGTTCTAACTCTATCAGGTAGGACTTGGTGATCTTAAGAACAGAGTGGATCTGCCAGCTTTAAGAAGAAAAGGCGCCTTGGGGTTGTCACCATGAAAAGCAGGGCATGTCGCAGGCAGATGGCAACAGCGCCTTCTGTCCACTGGCACTGGCCCGGGAGCCCAGCACGTTTTCACAACATCTTTGCACCTAGCCTGGGGGGTGGGCTCCAGCAGATGCCCAGCCCCTGCTTCACAGGCTAAGCAATAGGGAACTGAGAGCCAAAGCAGACCAGGGCCTCTTCATGCCCAAGACAGGGCTCGCCCACCAAGATGAGCTGGGGGGCTCGGTGCCCTTCACCCCCAGGGAGAGGGTGGAGAGGAAGGCGCACCAGTGTGCTGGCCAGACAGTGCTGGTCCATCGGTTCATCATCTACAAACCTCACTCTACTCGTTAGGAAAATGGGCTACAAAGATCCCCCTCCTGGGCAGTGATGAGTATCGGCCGTTATATTTGTGACGTCTCGATGTCAGGCACACAGAAGGCTCTCACTAAATGGAAGTCCTCCTTCCTCACCCGTCTGTCTATAGGAGGCCCTGTAAATGTAGCCAAGGAGCAGACTCCGGAGTCTGACCCCATCCATTCATTACTTCCTTCGTGCTGACACCGCATAGCCCGCCTGGACTGTAACCTGTGGCAGTGCCAGTGCTATCTACTCACACTTACATGCACTTACTACTCTCCAGACACTGGACCAAGGGTTCTACACACGGGAAACCCCTGATTCTTCATAAAGACTCTAAGAAGTGGGTAAGATAGTAAATGGTAAGGGTGCAAGTCGAACCCAGGAGGTATGACTCCAAGTGCCTGTCCTCAGCTGCTGCACTGCCCCCTGTTGCCAGCGAGGACAGCAATGTCACCACTGTAGGCTTGAGTTGTGACTCCCAGAAAGATACAGAGAAGTCCTAACCCCCAGTGCGCCAGAATGTGGCACTTGACTAGAAAAGAGCCTTCTTGTAGGTGTAGTCAGTGAGGTCGCAGGTGGAGCCCAATTCTCTGTGACTGGCATCCACATAGAAAGGGGAAATTTGGGCACAGGAACAAGCACTCAGGGAGGAGGCCCTGTGAAGGAGAAAGCAGAGATCCAGAGGATGCTCCTACGGCCACGGGACATCGGGTACCGTGAGTGAGCCACGAAGCTAGGAGAGAGGCACAGGACAGATCCCCCTTGGAGCCACCAGCCGGAACCAGCCCTGCCCACACCTTGATCCCGGACTCTGGCCCCCAGAATGGTGAAGACGGTCCATCTCTGTTGTGAGGCACCACTTGGTGCCCCAGCAAACTAAAACAGCTGCTATAGTCTTTCCATGGCACTTTCCAGAACACTTCCCCATTTCTCCAGAAATGCCACGGAATTCCTGTTAGACAGACTCATAATCTTTTTGGTGTCCTAGACTAGTGATTCTTAAATGGAGGCAACTTTGGCAATGTCTGGAGACATTTTTGATTGTCACACCGGGAGGGTGCTACTGGCATCTAGGGGTAGAAGCCGGATGCTATTCGCCACCACACAGCGCACAGGGCAGCCCCGCCACAGGGGATGATCACTGACAGTGCAGAGGCTGGAGCCCTTTTGACAGCCTGCTGAGTTACTGTGGATCCTCTCCTCGGGAAAATATCCAGCTGCTAACGTGCATTTGCTCAGTTCTCACACACACACATATATACACTCACAGAGACATACATATACACTCATTCACACACACTCGCACACCCTTCTGCGTCAAGCCCCAGGGGAATACAGAGTCCCAAGCACCCTAGGTTAAGAACCCTTGTTGCTCTGTAGATAAGGAATGATGTTAACATAGTTAGAAGCCAAGATTTTCAGCATAATACAAAAAAAAAAAATTAAAAAAAATACAACTTTAATATAATACAGGCAAGGTTAAAAAATCCTGTAATCTTCAACTTGAATTGAATATTGATATCAACTTATGATATGTTTTCCCTTTCCTGAGGAAAACACGGACCACCCAGATCTGTCCACTGGAAAGTTCTGAGTAGCACCAGCCCAGAAGCAATGAGCCCACAGCCCCAGGCCTGGGTCTCCAAGGAACTGGGAGCCTTAGAGAAATGGGTTATTCTGGGTCTGTGGTAAGGAAAACATAAGATAAGCTAACCATCATGTCATACAAAAAGCAAAGAATTTGTCCCAAATTTCTATAGTTATAATAGAAGGAACTAACTCAAAATGGTTCTTATTGGCCAACAATGGAAAAAATTTATCATCAAAAATAAAAATGGCTAAGATGGATTGAAATAAACCAAATATTGAGCTCATATTGATAGCTTTAAAAACTCATTTGTCACCTTTGGAAGATGATAGAAAACCAACATATTATATTGAAAACCTTTTTCAAACTGTTACTTTAAAAAGGAAAGGCTCCAACATTTACTCTGCCTTTTTTATACACACTTGAGTCCAGGGAAATCATTAATGAAGGACAGAGTTGTTATGGAATAACTAATTTCACCTAGAAAATGCAAAGGAAATAATAGGATATCACCACTTTGCGCATCCTAATAAACAAGGGGCTGGCGTGGCTGTTAGGACCATGAACTGAAGGGCTGACGGGAAGTTTGTGGTGGGCAGGGCCAGGCAGCACCTGAGCCAGCAGATGGGCTGTGACTTTACAGAAAGAGGCTCAGGCCTGTGCCTCATGATGCGATCTAACAGGAAGCACGTGGCACTTCTGAGAGGTTATGGCGAAAATCTGAATCCAAATCTGGATCTAACTATACATATAGGAAATACAGGCAATGGGAGACTTGTTAACCAACAACATGGTGATGTAATTAGCAATTGGCCAGACCCAGAACATGGGAAGCTCTAAGGACAAATGACCTGAGTTTTACTTTTTTCCAACAAATAAGTGGCATTTAAAAAAGAGGGTGGGAGCCCGGCCTGGCATGGCTCAGCGGTTGAGCGTCGACCTAGGATCCAGGAGATCATGGTTTGTATTCCCGGTCAGGGCACATGCCCGGGTTGCAGCTCGATTCTCAGTCGGGGGCGTGCAGGAGGCAGCTGATCAGTGACTCATGATTGATGTTTCTCTCTCTCTCCCTCTCCCTTCCTCTCTCTGAAATCAATAAAAGGTATATTTAAAATAAATTTTTTAAAAAAGAGGGTGGGGGAAACTGTAATAGATTAAATAGATTTAAGGAGACATGTTACCTAAGACTATGTGCAGACCCTGTCTGGGTTCCGATTGAATAAATGGTGGTAAAAGGCATGTGTGGGGCAACTGGGGAAATGTCACTGAATGGATATGGGATGAGTTAAGGACTTCTTGTTACGTTTTTAGATTTGATAATAATGGCACTGTGGATATTTAAAGAGAGCCCCTATCTTTCAGAGATTCATGCTGAGGCATGTGTGGATGAAATGACCCAGCAGGGGATGGAAGTTGGGGTTGGACACAATAGATAATTGTTAAAGCTGTGTGGCTGGTGCAGGGTTCTTATACTCTCTCTACCCTTGTATATGTCTGAAAATTTTATAATAACCCATCTTTAGCAAGGACACTGGGCTGGCCATCCTCCTGAGCGTGGGCTGCAGCTCCGCCAGCGCCTGCACTATTCTTGCTGGTGACTCAGTGGCTCACACAGGACTGCCTGGGACACCACATCCTCAGCCCAGGACTGGTGGTGTCTGTCAGGAAGTCTTTCTGGAAGAGCTGGTAATGACCTGAGCCCTAAAGTGAGTGTTCTCATGGGGGGGGGGGTGATGGGAGGGCCTCAGGCAGCGGGCCCCAGCAGACCCCAGGGGTGAAGGAGGTGAGCACAAGGGATGCTCAGAGAGGTGGGGACACACTGCACACACTGGAAAGGTGCAGTCACCGCAGCCTGGGGAGGGACCGGGAGTGGCTGCGGAAGAACAGGAGTTGGGGGAGGCCCCTGAGGTGCTGGGGAGGAAGATGGATGCAGGAGGTGCTCACTGTTGGAGGTGGGGTGCATGCGGGGAGAACACAGCCAAGGTCATAGTAGGTAACCTGGAAGTTGGTGCGGAGAGGTGGGGCTGGAGCCTAGCCTCCCAGCAACTTGCCTGGGCCTCCCACCACCCTCGGTCTCTCGTGGTACAAAGCGCAGGCTGTTTATATGCACTGAAGAGTCGTCTTTCCCTCCTGAAGATGCCAAACAAAAAGTGAGGCACCCTGCTGAGCTTTCTGCAGGAAGCAGGGAGCTCACAGTGGGCGGAGCAAGGCGATTGGTGTCTCCAGGTTAGGTTAGAGGCAGCCAGGGTCTCCGGTGGAGCAGATGTTTAAACATAAAACAGAGCCACCTGAAGAAAGGGCTGTTCTCACAGGAGTATAGTGGTGTCCTGAGGTTTAACTGTGCACTTCCTTAATGGCCAATGAAATTGAGCATCTCTTCATGTGCTGATTTGCCGCTCATATATCTTCTTTGGTGAAATGTTTGTTCACATTTTGCCCAGTTGGGGGCTGACATTTGTTTCCGTATTTCTGATCGTAGGGGAACAGCACTTAGTCTTTCCCTAGTTTGATGAGTTTTTAACACGAATGGGTGTTGGATATCATCACCTGTTTTCCGCTTCTACTGAGATGATCATATAATTTTCAGTCAGTTGATGTTCATTTTTTTAAAAAATATATCTTTATTGATTTCAGAGAGAGGAAAGGAGAGGGAGAGAGAGAGAGGCAGAAACATCAATGATGAGAGAGTCATTGATCGAGCCCGCATCCAGGGCATGTGCCCTGACCGGGAATTGAACCCCGATCGCCTGGATCCCAGGTCAACGCTCAACCGCTGAGCCACACCCGCCCGGGCAGTTGATGTTAATTTTACGGATGGAATTTTCTAATGCTAAATCACATTGCATTCCTGTGATAAACCCCATTTTTACATATTGTTGGATTCAATTTCATTTAAAAATTTAAAGACTTTTTGCATTTATGTTCATGAGGGATAGCTCTGCAGTCTTCTTATAAGGTTTCTGTCTCCTTTTGATATCAATGATCTCATAGAATGAATTGAAAAACTGAAAAATATTCTTCTTTAATTTTCTGGAAGAGTTTGTGTAGATTGGTACTGTATTCCTTAAACTCCAGTCATTACTCACTTACTAATCACTATCACCTCCACCATGATTTTTGCCATGTCAACATTCTCTATCCATATCCACATGTTTACCTTTAAATAGACCCACTTTTAAAAATTCCAGTAAAGGTGTTTCATAAGAAAACTTTATATCCCCACCACAAATAGAAGCCAGTGGCATTTGCTCCTCTAGTTAGTTGCCTTACCCTGGACCCAGGAGCCCTGGGATGGGCCCACAGAGGAGGCCCCTTTCCAGCTGTCCAAGTCCTAATTCACATGTGCCACAGGGTGGCCACATAATGGAGAGATGTGGCCCAGAAACAGCTCCCATCTACTCATGGTGGTGGCACTTACTCAGGGGGGGCTGGCTATTGAGACAAAAGCTGTGTGCTGCTGAAATTACCCTGTGAACACCAGCAGTAAGCATAGTGAGCTCTGAGAAACGCTGACCTAGTCCCACGTCTCCATTCCCCAGAGGAGGAAGCGGAGACTGAGCATGGCAAAGCTACCTGCTGAAAACCACATGAAGAAATAGTGGCCGAGCTGGGTTAGAACACTGTGACCTAACTCTGTCCAGAGCTTTCTGCACCGATGATCAGTTGGTCCCTCCGATCCCTTCTTGCCCTGCTCTGTACCCTAGCAGGGCGCTCTCTGTGAGCACATCCCCTGGGCCCCTTGTGTCTGGCTCCCAGCTGGATCCCTAACAGGGTGTCCTCGCAGGAGACTGGACAGTGGGCGAGAAAGGGGCCAGGAGATACTGCTGGCCCTTTTTTGTCTTGTTCTGGGACTGGCTCCGCCCCTGTGAGCTCTGGCTCACCCCATATCCCCAGCTTTGAACCTGGTTCCTGTAGCTCTGCTTCCTCCCCAGGCTCTTTGGGTCCTAGGGTGGCAATAGCTCCCGTGGTGGCCAGTCCCTGGGTGCCTCACATCCCTCTTAGTTCTCTAACTGATAGCATGGCTGCAGGTAGTCTCTTCACTTAAAGTCTCTTCACAAATGCCAGCCAAGTGTTTCTTGCTTGACATATATGGGAGTGCCGGCCGGCCCCTCCCCTACCAACTGTCCCCATCCTTGAAGCCTCAGACCCCAGACAAACCCCTGAACCCCTACTCACAAATGGTGGGCTTGAATGCACGCAGCACCTCCTGTTGGTGCCATCGCCTCCTAATTGAGGTGTGGCTCATTCGCACATGGCGACCTAGAGATGCTTGTTGGATGGGCACCTTGCCTCTGGATCCCCGAGGAGCCCACTCCACCCAGACTGGCTGACTTTACAGTGCAGGAGGTCGTGTGGCATCAAGGGCAATGTGGCTCTAGTGGCTTCAGCTGAGGGAAAAGCAACCTTGCCTTCAAGGCGACTCCTTCGTGTTAGAAGCAAAGTCAATGACAATTCTAAATCCAGTCCTCTGGGACTTCCACAAACAACTGGGTTCCAAGAATAGAAGATGTGTGCTGGCCACAGCACACACCCATCCAAATCAAACAGCCAGCAGTCCACTGTGCCCACGTGTGAACTTCCATCTTAGTAAGACTCCTTGATCTTGATAAGAGAAACAGACACACACAGACACACACACACACCCCCCACAGCCAGAGCCTAGATTCCAATTTAGCCCATGGTTAGTATAATACTTGCATGAAGAATCAGAGAAAGCAGACAGAGGGTTTGCAGGTGTGTACTTATTTGTTTTGGGACCCAGGATCTGCCCCCTGGGATGGCACTGTGTCAGCAGATATGCCACACTGGAGGACCCAGAGGCAGAGCATGGTGACCGGCACTCACCTCCTGACTGGGCCTGGGCTGGGAAGCTGCGTGGAAATCGCCCTGGCAGCCCGCTCCCCTGCAGATCACCCCCGCTGTACACACCTGGCTGACAGGTAGGAATGTTTCTGGGAGTCCAGCTGGATGGGTGAGCCCCGGAACAGTGTGTTACATATGGACTCCTCCTGCGGGCAGTCATCAGGCAGGCATCTGTTATCCACCAGCTTAAGGAGATTCTGAACAAATAAGAAGGGAGGAGAACCCATATTTACTGAACTTGGGGGAGAAGGGGCTTGGCCCTGCACCAGGGGCTTACCATCTCCGTTAACTTCACTCCAGGTCCTCAGTTTCTGGCCATGGATGCTGTGAACACTGATGATGACGGCGGGATCTCTCAGTGTACGTTTTAAGGGCTTTCATGTAGCATATTTGTGTCTTATTTGGCATTTACAAGAATCCCCGCTGTGGGAATGGAAGCTACTGTGGCCACCCCTTCTCCTGATGAGAAAATAGAGGCCCAGGGGATAAAGAGGTTTGCTCACAGACTGAAATGTTCGATGCCAGAGCCAGAGCCAGAGCTCTGATGCTTGACTCCACGTCTGTGGCTCTTTTCATTACACCAAGGATTTAAAGGATCACGGGCTCCCAGTGCTAAAAAAGGCTCATAGCTTTGGTGGAATGACTCGAAGTTTGGCTGATCTTAAGGAGCAGGACAGAGCATCTAGAGATAAAAGAGGGAGAGGACTGGTTTTCACTGAGAACCATAGGTGCTGGGCACTGAGCTTGGGCATCACAGCCCGTCGCCTGCAGGCTGGCAGCTGGGGGTAGGGGAAGGGAAGGTTACTACTCCCCCTACCCCCACCCCCACCCCCAGGCTCTTCCAGCTGGGGCACCCGGGAAAGCTGCACCTTAGTGATGTGAGGGCCCCTGGTGACACAGTGTGGCCCTGAGCCTTCACTTCCTGGGCTTTCACTCTCCTGTTTTCACATGAGATGATCCACTTTCATGTGAGATCCCAGCACTAGGAGCACAAACCCAGGCTGGGGGTTGGGAACTATCATGTCCTCGGCATGGGACTGCTGATGTCCCACTTCCTGTGGTGAGAATCAGATGTCACAGTCTCTGTGATGTGTTAGCTCAATGCCTAGTGCATGGGCATTGCAGAGAAATATCAGCTCCTTCTCCAGCCCATTCCCGGGCTCCCAGAGGGTGGTCTTGGAGAGGAGCCCCTCCCTTCCTGGTACAAGGCAGCCTTCTCAACCCACATCTCAGGCAGTGGTATTGGGGGTGGGCGGCCCAGGCCAAGACCAGGGAATGCGAGAGGACAGTTCCCAAGTCCTCAGGGTTCCTGGCCACCGTGGCTCCTTGCCCAAGCCAGGCCCGAGCAGGAGGCCTAGGGGAAGGCATGGAGAGGGCGAGGCTCCGGAAGAAGCAGTGGGCCGGGGCCTCATCCTGGGCCCCATCTGGGCTGGCTCAGCTCCTGGCCCTGTGAAAGCCACCTGGCCAGGAAGAAAACCTGCCCTGTGGGGTGAGAGGGCCTGAGGAGGAAGGAAGCCCACAGAACAAGGAAGTCATTGAGAACTGAAGCCAAACCCCGAAATAAAGTGGTCAGCCAGGAGGAAAGCAGGTCACGGGCTGAGCAGCAGGGGCCTGCCCGCGCCTTGCCACACACGCTCACACACTGCACACTCACCCTCTGCCCCGCCATCCCTCGGCCTTTGGCCACAGTGAGGGTCAGGTGGGGGACATTGATGTCAGAAGGACTCTTCAGAGCTGATCACCAGGGCTTGGCTTGAAGGGTGTGTGGGGCAGAGGCAGGTACAGAGGAGGGAGGGGTGCACTGGGCTGAGGGAATGGCTGGGGGGCATGGGGATATGGGGTACCCACAGCCTAAAACCTGCAATGAAGCAGGAGAGGGAAGGCCATAGGGAAGGACGACAGCCAATTTGGGCTTTCTAAAGACCGCCCAGAGAGCAAGGTCAACTACCTCCTCTTAGGCGACGAGTGTGAGGGCTCAGTGTGTCAAAGGCCATGGAAGTGGCTCTCAGTTCCTGGCAGCCAGCGGGTGCAGAGCCTTCAGGCTTATCCCATCAATGAGACACAGTGCTCGCATTCTGCAGCCCCCCCCCCCCCCGCCCCCAGGCACACAGAGTTGGGGCGGCTCCCATGCAGAATAAACAACTGGGCTGGGATTTGATCCCAGAACTTCCTTCAGGGACCTGTCTCCCTTACCATCCTTGTCTTGGGAATTTCTACATAGCTCAGGAAACCTGATGTCAATGGACCAGGTGACACTGTACAAACACCATGGACCCAAAGGACAAGTGTTTATTGAGCAGCTCCTATGAATGAGGTTGGTGCTGGGGCTGCAGGAAGAGGTCAGGAAAAGAACGCCTCGGGCCGGGGTTCATGTGCTGAGAGCTGGAGAAACACGGCAGGTCACGCACAGGAGGTGGGGATGGCAGCATGTAATCCATCAGTGGTCACAAGAGCTCAGTGTGGCCCAAAGGGACTGGGGCACTGAGAACTGCAGGGGAGATGGGCAGGTAATGGGTTTGGTCCTTTGTGACTCTAACTGCAGAAACCTGGACTCCTTTCAAGCTGGTGCCCGCCTGCCTCACCTGACCGTGGCTGCTGAGACCTCTGAGACCTACCTCCTGTCCGTCCGAGGCCAAGTATCGGCCGCTAGTCAGTGGCCCACAACCAGGGGTTTTCTAAATTCTGTGGCCACTTCCTGATTCCAGAGCTTGGCTCTACTCTGCCTCTACCCCACCTTCTGGAACTTTAAACCCCAGAATGCAAATGGGGGTGAGGTGCCAGCCCCAACCCCCATTGCCTAACTTCCTTCAAATCCCAGCCACCCACCTGGCTACTGCCATGTTGAGAGAAAGAGCAATGGCTTGGGGTCAGTCCTGGGTCAATTATAGGCTCTGTCACCCTCAGCTAGTCACTTAACCTCTCCAAGCCTCAGTTTCCTCCCCTAAAAAGCAAGGACAGAAGTTCCTGCCTTTGGGGGTTGTTGGAAGAAGACTAAGATGATAACAAGATGGGGACCTGGAGATGTCAACAGTATTCTTTAGTGAACAGGGCCATTGCTTTCACAGCAAGGCCACCCCCACCATGGGGACAAAGAGAGGGTGCATGCCTGCATTTACCAAGTGCCCACAGCATGCGTGGTTCAATGTGCCATAATAACTACGTAATTATGCATCACAGATTTTATACAGCATGATCAATATGCTGCCTTTTGCTGTTTTTTGATACAATGAAGTGGAAGGAATAAAGTTTACCCTTAGCCGAAGTGGACCTTCAAGCTTGGGAGGGTAGCCAGGGCAGTCCCACCGCTCTCCCTCCAGCAGAACTGCTCACTGCTGTGTCTCCATGGAGCAGCCGGTGCAGAAGCAACTTGTGGTTAGAGGCTGGGGTGCGTGAAGAGCTGCGCCTCAAACCCTGCAACACAGCCCGGAGATTGCCACCCAGAGGAGCCCATGAGGCCAACAGACAGACAGTGGGAACAGCAAGTCGCCCACCCTGGGGCTGGCTGAACCTCCTGCCCCACATACGACACTTTTCTCTCCATCCAGTAGAGTTCAATTTCCTGTGTTCAAAGCACGTTCGATGCTACTTCTCTGAATAAGAATTCTGGACTCAGAGAACAGAGTTCAACTCATCCAGTGGTTTCCACACACTTTTTTCCCAACAAAATTAAACATAATGTCCCAATAAAGGAAACACACTGTTGATCAACCTGGTTGAAGAATGAAGCCCTGGAGGCTCTTGGGTCCCTGCCCATGGCCCTTCCTTTTTCCAGAGGCCCACAAGACCAAAGCCCCAGGGTTCTGGGAGGCCAGCCATGAAAACCTCTGAACTACTCCAGCTCTTTAAAGTTGAGTAACTGAGACCTGTGCGTGTCCCCTCAAACGCACACGGAGCTGATGGAGCATTGTCTTGTTCTCTAATTGCTTCCTATGGGCTAAGCTGATCCCTCTCAACACTGTAAAGCAGGAGGGAGACTGTTCGCTCCTCCTCTGGGCTCCTCTGAGCCCTGGTAAAACATACCTGAGAGTTCTTCTTTACGCAGGCGTGAATGGGACCAGAGTGCTAGGGTCAGTATCTGCTCTGAACTGGTGAACCCTGGTGTCCTTGCCCAGTGGGTAGAGCATGGTGGGGTGGACATGCTCAGATGGCACCAGGCCTTCTCCGAAGCCCCAGGAATCTCAGGTGTCCTAGCCCCAGCATTTCCAGGGAAAGGCAGGCAGTGGGGTGTGGTGACCATGTCTGGTTCAGGCTGTTTGCCGAGCTAGAATAGGGGCCTTTGAGTGTGGGGACAGAGCCACGTGGCCCAGTGGGTATTCTGGTCTGACAGCAGGGCTTCAGCACGGTACAAGGAAGGGGGCGAAACTCCCCCTCAGGGCTGCCAGGGGAGAAAGCATCCCCTCAGCCACACCGGGCAAGGGCAGGGAACCGGCATTGCTGGAGGGAGCACCTGTGGAGTCCAGACCAAATGCTGGGAGGGGCGCTCACGTGTCTTACCTCAGCCGGTTCCCTTCACAGCCCACAGGCTGGCCAATGTCATTACTCCCATTTACAAACACAGAAAATATTTATAAAGATTTTCTTGCCCAATCACAAATTAGTAAGTGAGAGAATCTCCATTTGAACCCAGTTCCCAGGACCCCAAGGTTCACACGTCCCCGCTGTATCTGCCACACTGCCTACAGATGACCCGAGACACAGGCAGAGCAGCGGCTGGGGCAGTGGCAGTGGGAATCCACCCAGAGAGCATGGCTGACCTCACAAGGTCTTAGACACTGCCCGTAGAACCAGCCCTGGCAGCCACTGAGCCAATCTGGTCGGCTTGGAAAGCTGGCCGCATTCTGTCAGCTGCAAAGGGAAGACGGTGCAGAGGCGTAACAAGAAACGCTTAATGCTCTTCCCCAGGCAGCTTCTGTGGACCCCCCCGGCGGAACAATGCGCCAGTTCCTCATTTGGAGACCTATTTACCCTGCTGCTCTTAGGGTCAATCGCTTGTTGCTAAAACTAGGTTTACTTGCTTTCATTACTCATTAGAGGCTGTCAGAAGCTGGTAATTCACTCAACTGCTCAGTCAACACCAGCTCACGGGGACACCCAGGGCCCTGGAGTTAAACACTTGTGGAGCCTGAATACACAGCTCAGCCTGATAGCTCTGCACTTAGTGACTCCTCAGGCGATTTTTGCATGAGGGACTTTAATGTTGCTTGTCCTGAGGCCTCCTGTGTGGTGCACGTGTGTCCATTTGTGTTCCCATGTGTGTCATGCGGGGGTGTGGAGATTCAGCCCTCCCCACTCCCCAGCCAGTTCCCAGGAGGCCAAGTCAGAGGTGACTCAAGACAGCAGGTGGTCTATGGTCATTCTGTCTGTCCTGCACACACTGGCCTCCAAGCTGGTCAGGTGAGTAGTTCTCGGCCTCCATCCCCGTGTGTCTGTAGTGTCTCCCAGGGTGCCTGCATTTCCTGAGTCCCCACAGCCTTCTCACACTCCAACCTCTCCTTGCTGCCAGCTTAGCCTCTGGACAGCCACCCTACTAAGACCATGTTGGTGCTTGGGGAGCACTGAGCTCCCTGTCTTTGGGGGTATTAAAGTATGGATTGTTCCAGGGCAGAAATGAGGGAGAAAGCACTCTAGTGGCAATGGAGCAGGGGGAAAGGTGAGCCTGAACTGGGAGACAAAGTCCCTCACAGCTGCGACATTCTCTGAGAAGGGCTGGTTGGTTTAATCTACCCTTTGCCCAAGAGATTGGCAGAAATTTAGGGAGAAAGGAAGATTGAGAAATCAGTTCTCTTTTTGCCATTATTCCAGTGCCTGGTGCCTGTGCACAGTGGAAGGGCCTCAGGGTAGCTTCTGGCCTCTGCTTTCGGCCTTTGCCACCAGAGCTTCCACAGGCAGGGCTCAAGCCTGTCAGTTCTGTGGGCAGGGGCATCCAGGGAGGGGGGGACGTGTGGGAAGTTCCTCTGGCAGTGCGGAGACCCACCTCCAGCCCTCCCCCAGGCTCGGCTCCCCTTGCAGACATGCGCCGATTCCTTTCTGCCACCACATCACTTTCTCTAAGCCTTACAACAACCCTCTCGGACAAGACCTGGCATCTGGCTAGAACTCAATAAATATTTGTTGAATGAATGGAACTGCTCACCCGAAGCAGCCTGGGCAGTCAAATGGGGCTACATTCCCACAGCGGCCTCAACTCTGCTCCGAGTTTCTGCTTGACTTATAGGAAGTCCTGGCTTCTCAGGCTCTTCCCATGCACATCAGAGCTCCAGGATGCCTGTGGCCCAAACTCCATTCAGGCACTGCTCGCTGCCCACCAGCCTGTGAAGCAGGATTGGGTCCCACCTGCCCGGGGCTGATCCTAGGGGCGGGGGCGCATCACCACTCAGGACCTTGTGGTCATGGGGCCTCAGGGCCTCTGCTGCTAAGAGTTACACCAGAATCCACAAGCTGCCATGCTGTCCCAGCCCTGTGGGGAAGACAGAAAGCAGCCCACGCTGTCAATGAACAAATATTTATTGTGCCTACTCTGTGGCAGGCGCTCTAGAGCTGGCGCTGCTACCAGCTGGGCTAGGCCTCCAGAACCTAGGCACCTGGGCTGTGTGCAGTGGGGTGGGGGTCCCTCGGCAGCATCTCCTTTGCCCCAGAGTGTGAAACTCTTAGTGGTTCAGCACTTGTAATGTACACACACACACACACACACACACACACCCTGTGCCCCTTTTTCCTTAAGCAGGCTCCTTTTCCAGGGGAGCCAGCTCTGAATGTGTTTCTCTTTCATCCACGTGCTAGGCAACCAGCCCGCTCCTGACTGTGCACCTGGGGTTGACCCCAGCTCCCTGCCCTATTCCCCTGTGCTGAGCCTCCCTTGAGTGCCTGCTGCCCTTCCCTGACATGTGCCCAGCCCTTTCTGCCACCACATCACGTGAAGCCTGGCCTCAGTTGGGGCCACTGCAGAATATTGGACTTGTGCACAATTACACTTCCTTTCTTCAAGGTAAACCCAGGTCCTACAACCTGGAATGTGGGTGAGGAACATCAGCCCAGGTATAGATCAGGGACCAGCTCAGACAAGCCTTAGGGCCTGGGCGCCTGCTCGGCCAGACACCTGGGGCCTTCATGTGGGTCAAGCACAGAGTTTCAGGGTAGAAAAGGGCAGGAAGACCTCACCTCTCCCTTGGCAAGAGGAGAAATGGCTTCACCAAAGGAAGCCAGGTTCCTCCAAAAGCAGGTATCAACGATCTCAGCTGGGGCTCAGAAGAGCAGCTTCCTGGTAATGTCTAGGGCTGCTCAGTTTACCAGCGGAAAGCTGAGAACAAAGGGCCTGGTCCAGCCCCAGCTTGTCACAGGCCCCCTCTGGCCCCTAGTTCTCTTGCAATCAGAAACCGCATCTGTTCTCTGAGTGCCTGGCACAGGGCTGGCACACGGCGGGCCCTCATGGAGCGAGCGCTCTAGCACAGTTGAGAGGGACTAGCTCACACTCACCAGGCCATCTTTTTATTAACTTCTTTGTTTTGTAATTCAACTCAGTAAAAATTGTTTTTTTGTCACTGGGCTGATTTCTTTCTCCTGCAGGGTCCGGTTTCCATCCTGGAGCTGGGCAGGCCTGTCAATCTGCGGACAGACAGGTATCGGTGGTGATCCCACCACATGACATTTCAACACGTGGCCTCACTTCTGCCTCCCTCTCTGGACTTTCTATTGCGGGTACATGAAGAGGAAGCTGGACAGTAGGAATTTTAATAGAGGAAAAGTGATGGCTCATTGTTGCCTCCAGAAGCCCATGGGGACAGAAAGGGGAGGGGGCCTAGCTCGTGAACTGGAAGGGCAGAGGCTCACAGAGGGCTGCAGTTGCAGAAGCAGCAGCCAGGGAAGGGACAGTGATGGGAGGGACGTGGTGAGCTGCACTTCCACCCTCTCACCCAGAGGGCCAGGCCCCGTCCACAGCAACGCCTTCAGCCCACATTTCTGCCCGGAGTCATCTTCGAGCCACGTCTCTGGTACCATGGAGGAGCAGTGACGCCCCTGAAGGGCGAGGGCTTGGCCTGTCCATGTGACAGAAAAGAGGCTGAAGGCTGCAGCCCAGTGAGCACCCAGGAGGGGAGGGGATGAGTTTGGCAGGGAGCTGGGGACAGAGAGGCAGGCCCTGGAAGTCAGGCAAGGAACTCCGTTTTCCTCCTAAGTTCTACGTCTGGTTAACTCCTCTCACAGTGCCCAGCCCTGTGCCTGCCATGGGCAGGCATTGCATCAAACCTTGTCGGGTTGTAACCATCTCAGCACATTCCCAGGTGAGTCAGCTACACCAGCCAGGGAATTCCAGAGGCAGGAGCAGGGAGCCTCACGGTGAGATCTGGGTCCTTAAAAAACCACTCTGGCCCAGCCGGGCGTGGCTCAGCGGTTGAGCGTCGACCTAGGATCCAGGCCATCGGAGTTCGATTCCTGGTCAGGGCACATGCCAGGGTTGCGGGCTGCAGCCAATCAATGACTCTCTCATCATTGATGTTTCTGTCTCTCCCGTTTCCTCTCTCTGAAATCAATAAAGATATATTTAAAATAAAAAACAAAACAAAAAAAACCCACTCTGGCTGCTGAGCAGAGAAAACTAAGAGCGGGTTCGAGTGGGACTGTCAGAGGCGACTGCACCAGTCCTGGCAGATGATGGGCAGCATTGGCAGAATCTCAAATAGAGTTCAGGGAGGCTGGCAGGAGGTCAGGACTGAGCCCAGACAGCCTCTGTGAAAACCTCCCGAGATGCACAGGAAATGAGCTGCCACCATGGGCCCTGAGCCCTTGGGGAGCGTTACCTAGAACTGCTGACAAGTCGGTGGCCGGTGTTTTGCAAAGCCCGTGTGAGATGCACATTTCATAGGTTCTGGCCCCAGCTCTGTAACCTCAGGTAAGTGACTTTGCCTCTCTGAGACTCAGTTTTCTCACCTTTAAACAGGCCAGAGGTGTGGCAGAGGGCGCCACACCTGCCCACCAAGAAAAGCTGGAGTCGTCAGCGTGGGGCTGCATGCTAGACCCTCTGAACAGCCTTCTCTCCACTGCCCAGTGGCCCTGGGCTTCGCCATTCTGCTCAGAGCAGGGGAGTCACAATGACGGTTCTTCCCAGCAGCTTACCAAAGTGTCCCCAACTCCCATCCCCGCCCCACTAACCTCACAATTCCACTGTGACTGCTGCCTCGGGGAAATAACCTGAAATACACTTTTGTACCCAAAGCAGTTCATCATAGTGTGTTTCCAATAGTGAGAACTTAGGAATCACTAAGCTACCCAGCACCCGCAGAGGACTGCGTAAGTTTGGTGCACAGCCGTTGGGTGGAACCGAGTATAGACGTTGCCCTGATGTTTGCAGTGAACTTCTCCCTGATGGGCTGTTAGGTACAAAAGCTGGAAGCGGAGCAGTGTATTGTGTTCAGCGCTAGCTAAGAACGCGGGCTCCGCAGTCAGAGCTGGGGTTGACTCTCTACTCTGCCTTTTTCTTACCTCGTGCGAGCCTTCGTGGACCTCTGATGCTTCAGTTGGTACATCTATGAAACACAGTGGTACTGCCTCCTCCAGAGGCCAGAACAGGCGAACAAATGGTGCAGGGAAGCACGGGGATGGGGGGAGCTCAGAACTCAGTAAGGTGACGCCACAGCAACCCCACAAAACCATCAGCTGCACGTGTATGAGGAATGGAAAATACATCCAGTGGTGTCTCTTGGTAAATTATTTCTCCCTATTTCACTGTTTATCTAAGTTTTCTCTAAAAAGCATAATTTACTTTTAAAGTAGATCCAAATAACTTTATTCATGTTTAATGTACATTTTTGGCAGCGGCACCTCAGCTCCGCCTGACTCCCAGTGAGAGCCTGTGACTCAGTGCTGCCCACCTGCTGCATCTTCAACAGACACGTGGCCCCAGTGTGGCAGGAGATAGCATCCCCTCCCACAGAGGTGACGGGTCCAGGGAAGGAAGTGAGTAGTGCACAAGGCTCGGGACTGAGGTTGCTTCCTCTCTGAAGTGCTGAGGGTGGAAGCCAACCTCTGGTGGGCACTTGCATGCTGAGCACTTGGATGGCTAACCAAGCTGAAGCCCCTCTAGGCCTCTGGTCATATACCAGGTGGGAGGCAGGAGCCCTGACTCACCGACTGACAGCTCCTCTCTGAATCTCCCTTAGACCCAGGCCGGCTAGCTCTGCCTAAAGACAAGTCACTTTCCAAGACCACATGCCCTGGCAAAACTAGGAAGCTGTCACAGGCCTGCACGAAACCCTGCCTGCCCCTGCCGTGTTAGCTGTGTGGCCTTGGGCAAGTCACCTAACCCCTCTGAGCTGCATTTCCTCTCCTGTGAAATGAAGAGCAAAGCAGGCCTCCCACGCAGCTTGCTGAGAGTGGAATGAGTCAGTACCCATGGAGAGGGTGCCTGCTGTAGTAGGAGCTCGGTATCGGTCCTCGCTCTCCACTCCTCTCTGCAGCCTTCCCTCCTTTGACCAGGAACCCAGTCCCGGTGTGGCCTCTCCTGGATCCAGCATGCAGCTGCTCTCCCCCCGTTGGAATGTCCCTGGCTCAGGCCCCTTCCTCAGATACCAGGTGCTGGTGTCCCTGTTGATGGCTGTGCCCTGTCTCCAGGATGCCAGGGGTCCTCCCGCACACCATGGAATCACAGCAGCATAAGGGCCGGTAGGGATTTAGGACATATGAAGACAAGGGGGTCTGACAGGGGACCCTAAGGCACCCCTGAGCTCTCTCCACATCGACAGCTGCCTCTCCTGCTCGGCCCCAGACCCAGGAGGGCCAGACAAGCTCGAGGGCTGGAGTCAGCAAGAGGGGCGGGGGCAAGAGGCAGAAAAGACAAAGCACAGGGCACGGTTTAACCCTAGCTCTGCCACCTGTCATCACGGTGTCCTTTGGCCACTGCTTCAGTTCACTGAGTCCTCACCTCTGCAAAGGTGGTAAACAATAGCAACACACAGGTGAGCTGTGGAATGCGGTACGCACAAGTCAGCAAACAGTGCAACGAGAGCACGAGCGCTGTCGAAGGCGACCGCTGGCCTGAAGTCCTCCTGCGGTGACATAAGGACCTGCTCAAGCTGCCTCGCAGACCTATCGCTTCAGTTAAACCTCACAAGCCAGGCGTCGCCATCACACTTGTTCTGCTCAGGCCACCTCAAGGTCTCAGAGATGGGAGGCTGGGAGTTAGGATTTGACCCTGGTTTTCCGACTCCTGAGCCAGGAAACCCCTCCCCATACACCCCTCGTTACCCCCAACGCCCTCCCAGCCTTCCGCAGCCGTCCGTCAGGTGACTCCCTAATGCAGCAGAGGCCAGTTCCCCCGTGTCCTCGGGACCACCTGTGGGCACCCAGGACAACCTCCTGAGGAGCCCTGAGGGCCAGGAACCCAGGGGAAGGAGGTGTGAGAAAAGTATAGCTTATAGTGACAGCACCCTGTCACTCACTCAGTCCCATTCCTTTATTCCGCCAATCAAGTAGGATTTCAACTGGAGACACGGTGGGAGGAAATTGCGAGTGGCAGGCACAGCCCAGGCAAAGGCAGGGAGGCTGGGCAGGGCAAGGTCCGTTCCAGGCAAAGTGGGGAGCCCAGTCTGGCCAGAGCGGAGAATCCAGGAGCAGACATTCAGCAGCGGGGAGGGTAGACTCGGGCCAGGTGAAGGGGGGGGAAGGCTTTATCTCTCTCTTGTCTGCTCCTTCAACCTTGCCCCCTCCAGCCCTCAGCTGCCCTGCCAGGGCGGCGTGCCCCTCGGGGGCAGGAATGGTTTCTGTGGAACCAAAACCATTTCTCTTGGGCACATACGACATTTCACCTGGCCCCTGGCAGGACAGGCCGCATGATAAGAAATGCAGGAAGTTAACAAACTTGGAGCCCTTGGACATCCCCGTGGCTGGTGCCAGAGTAAACAGAGCCTGGCGCAGGGCTGCGAGGTCCTGTCCCAGGGCAAACACTGCCCTTTGCCAAATAGGGAATTGTTTTTGCAGAGGCAGAGTGTGCACTTGGTGGCAAGGGAAGAGCAGTCCACGGCCCCTTGAGCACGCACCCCACCCGGCCCTGACATCAGTTCTTACTAACTGCACCAAGGGAGCCGGGGGCGGGGGAATGGAGTGGGACTTTCAGGGCCATTAATAAAAGATACAAAAGTTATTGCAAAAAATAATAACACTAATGAGTAATCTTCCCACAGCCTCCCGGCACTGCCAACACATCATCTCGCTGGAGAGGGGAGGAGCAGCCAGCCTCCGGCCTGGGAACCGAGGGGCAGCATGCGCAAGGCATGTGCAAGGAGAGTGAGAGCCGGGCTTTGGAGCAGGTCTGGCTGGATTTGCCGTGAGCCTCGGCAGGTCCTCTGGGCTCTGCGAGCCTCCATTCCCACATAGGCACAATACAACTGCTGCCCTACCCGGGCCCTGCTTTCACTGAGATGAGATCCCTTAGAGTCCTTAGCCTTGCGCCTGGCCTGTCGCAGTCTCAGTAATAATAGCAGGTTCCTGTCTCGGGTCCAGGCAGTACACCAGTTAGGGGTGCAGCAGCCCCCCACAGAGAGGCCAAGCTGACCAGAGAGCACCTTAAGGGGCTGCTGTAATCATACAGGAAAACACACTGGCCTCTGAGTCCACACTCACACTGCACGGTGTCCGCACATGTGGAGGCCTGGCTGCAGCTCTGCGCCAGACTTCACAGGCAGCTCCTTTGTAAACAGCAATAAAGTAATTTAACGTGAATGATGAAATCTATGCCCTGCAGTGCTCGTTATTAATAGGAATTAAATGTATTTTAGGTAACAAAACAGTGAGTAATGTGGGCAATGAACACATCATGTAAACCAGGCCCGGAGGGACTGGGTGATAGGGTGTCTTGTGGCTCACACTGGCCCCTCGAGAAAAAGCCATTCTGGGACAACATTTGTCCTTCCAGAGGGGCCACAGGTTAGTGAATCATTGTGGGCTCCAAAGGCTGGCACCGGGAGTCAGGCCTCACCCTACCAGCTACCCCTGTGCCCCACAGCTGACAATTTTTAAAGTCTCTCTATTCACACTGCTACACTCTCACATGTGATCCTCCTTAAATCCAGTGGGAGCCTGTAGCCTGACACCTTAGCTTGTTGCTGACCCCTAGAGCTAGAGCTCGACTCAGGGGAAAACACGCAGCCACATGTGCATGTGTACCTGTGCACATACAGGTCTCTCAACCACACATGTGTGTGCACACATGAGCCCTGCATGCACACAGATACACACTGAGCAGCACTGCTGGGAAAGGGTGGCACAGTCAGGGGGAAATAATACAGCCAGAGAGAACTGACAGTTCCCTGTTCCCCATTTGCCACAGCCCTTGAAGCCAACTTCCATTCCCACCACTGCTCTCGTGTACCCTGGCCAGCCAAACAGACTCGAACCCCTGCAGGCCTTTGCTCACAGTATTGCCCTTGCCTGGAGTGCCTGTCTGTCTTCTCAAGGTGTAATCCTCACGTTCTCTGTGAAGCAAGAGCTAATCGGAGCTCCCATGGTCTGGAGAGGCTGGGTAGTTGCTGCAATGATAAGCCCCACATTCTAACAGGTTTTGACAGTCAGCTGGGCCTCTGCTCCACACAGGCACACAGGGACCCAGGCTGGCAGCAGCATCACCATCTTGTATCTTCACCAGCTGCAGTATTCTCATTGGTTGGCGGGGAGGAAGGATGCCCAGAGGGTCAAGTCTCAGGCTAGAGGAAGATGTGTCACCTGCATTCACGTTGCGTTGACCAGGATCAGTCACATGTTGTCACCTAACTGCTGGGAGACACGGAAGCATCGTCCTCTACGTTTGTATTCATCTCCTATTGCTGCTGTAGCAAATTAGCACGAACATAATGGCTTAAAACAAGACACATTTATTCTTTTACAGGTCTAGAAGTCAGAAGTCCAAAACGAATCTCAGGGGCTAAAATCAAGCTGTCAGAAGGGCTGGTTCCATTTTTTAAAAAATATATTTTTATTGATTTTAGAGAGAGGGGATGGGAGAGGGAGAGAAGCATTGATTGGCTGTCTCCTACTGGGGACTGAGCCCGCAATTCTGGCATGTGCCTAGACTGGGACTTGAACTGGTGACCCCTTGGTGCAAGGGACAATGCCCAGCCAACTGAGTCACACCAGCCAGGGCATGGGCTGGTTCCTTTCGAAAGCTCAGAGATAACCAGCATTCCTTGGCTCATGGCCTCTTCCCTCTATCTTCAATGCCAGCAGAATAATCTCTTCTCTCCTCTCTGACCTCCTCCCTCTCACGTAGAAGGATCTTTGTGTCCACCTGGAAATTCAGGATAATTTCTTCATCTTAAAATCCTTCACTTAACGACACCATGTAAGGTAACAGTCGCAGATTTGGGGGATCGGGCATGACCATTTTCCTACCTACCACTGTATTCCAGAAAAAAGAGCTAGGACATAGGATTTTGTGGACATACAGCATGGCCTGTCTTTCCTTATGTGGTCACTGCCCACATGGCCTCTCTAGAACAATGGGTGGAACACAGGAGGGGCCTGGCAAAGTTTGCAGGAAGGGAGGGAGAAAGGAAAATATGAATGAATTTGGCAAGATCAAGAGGTGCGTGAGGAGAGAAAAAGTAGGCGGATACTAATGAACCTAGAGCAATGACATCAGGCACAGCCAGTCGGGGAAGTAAATGAATTTTCCTGCAGTGGGGGGTTCAGCATGAAGCCTGGGCCCTTCATGCCCAGGCACGGAGGAATGGTGAGAAATGGTGAGTGGGAGAAGTTAGGAAAGAAAGGGCAGGAGGAGGCAGGAGACGGACCCCCCACCCTGAGCCAGGCACTGCGCTAGGCACTGCACAGGGTGCCTGGCGGTGGGTCTCCACAGCGGCCCGCATGCAGTGCACTGTAGATGAGGGCCCCGCAGCTCAGGAAAGACAGGTAGGTCCCTTATCCAAACTCACACACTGGACAGTGGCTGTGCAAGAATGTACAGGCCTGTTTGACTGGTTCTGAAACCAGGTGCCATCCCAGGACACCTAGCTCCATGCCAAGTTTTGCCACACTTCCAGTGGGCTGTGTCCCCACCTCTTAACGCCTCAGGGGACTGGGACTCAGGAAGGGGTTGAAATGAAGGGGCAGAATGTCTCCAGGCTCCCTTGCAGCCCCACCTCCTGGTGTCCTTGGGCAGCTCCAGTTAATCAGGACAGGCTTCCTAGAGGGGTTGGGGGTCTCCAGTTCTTCCCACTGACAACAGACACATAGTTCCTTTTACGTTGCCAAGAGACGATCCAGCAAGGAGGGAGAGGCCCAGGCAGAGATGACTCCATGCCCCAAAAATGAGCATCACAGCAGCCGCAGGATTGTGCAAGCTGCCCGCAAGCTGCCAGTCGGCCCTGGCCTGGAGCAGGGCTGTTTACTCTCCCTGAGGGTGTGCTTCCAGTTAACTCCACTGTGTGCACAGCCCTTAGGGCTGCCAGGAACATCGGTGTGGGGGTGACAGGCCGGCCTCACCAAGTCCTTTATCTCAGGTACATTGACGCACTCACTCACTCACTCACTCACTCACTCACTCACTCATTCATTCATGTACTTATTTATTCCCTCATTCATCCCAGAGTGTTTGCCAGGCATTGTGCAAGGCAGTGGGGACATGGAGATAAACAAGACACTGTCCTGATGAGTCTCCAGGATCAAGAACCTCGAAGGACAGTGAGGCACTAAATATAGATAGTAATCCTCCCAGCAGCGTTGGTGCAACCGTAAAGGCATGTGCCTGGAGTTCAGGCAACACAGGGCAGGGGACTTTGGTATCTCTCTATGAAATATTGAACTTTTAGTTTAAAAAATCAAAACAAGATAACTCTATACTTAATTACCTTAATTTTTTTCATAAATGTAGATATATGAGAATGTCTTGTTTAAAATTTTTATTAAATTCCACTTAAGGCCTGGCCAGGAAAATCAACTTCGGTCATTTTCAGAACTTCCCACTTCTTAGGAGTGTGCACAGCCTGCCAGGCGCCACGGAAAGCTGCCCAGCCCTGCCCCTTCTGCCAGTGGGCAAGCCCCTCATCATTTGGTGGCTGCTGATTGCCAGGTTGGGGCTCAGGACACTGGGGTGTGCCTCTGCTCTGACTCCAGTTTCCCTGGATGGTGTGACCTTTGGGAAACCATGCCATGTCCTGGGTTGCTGCTGTGGAGAGGGCCCAATCCCACTGCTAGGACTTGGGACCACTTCCAAGATGCCAGGAACCTTCCCCCTCCCTTTTTGGGGGACTGCTTGTGTATTTTCTTTCTTAATACTCCTTTTTCACAAAGGACAAGTGCCTGTAAGTAGCTTAGGCTGGGTATTTGTATTTCTACAAATACCCCTTGGACTAGGGAGTGACAAGGGTATGCCTACAAATTTGGGACCTTGGGAGTGAAAACGCTAGGGAGAAAACACAAATTCATATTTCAATACATTATCTGTCCTGCACAGTTCCTTTTATCATTTCTTTAGGATACATATCTAGAAGAGAAGCTAAAAGGTCAGCACATTTTATTTATTTTTTATCTTATTTTATTTATTTATTACTTTATTTTTCAATTTCAGTTTACATTCAATATTAGTTTGTATTGGTTTCAGGTGTACAGTGTAGGGGTTAAACAATCATATACTTTACAAAGGGTTCCCCTAGATATTTCCAGTACCCACCTGGCCCCATTCATAGTTATTACAATATTATTGACCATATTCCCTGTGCTGTGCTTTCCATCCCTGTGACTATTCTGTAACTGCCAGTGTGTACTTCTTAATCCCTTCATGTTTTCATCCATCACCCAACTCCTCTCTCCTTTGGAACCCATCAGTCTGTTCTCTGTATCTATGAGTCTGTTTCTGTTCTGTTTGTTAGTTTATACTGTCCACTAGATTCCACATATAATGAAGTCCTATGGTACTTGTCTTTCTCTGACTGACTTATTTCACTTAGCGTAATACCCTCTAGGTTCATCCTGCTGTAGCAGAAGGTAAGATTTTACTCTTTTTTATGGCTGAGTAATATTCCATCATGTATATAGAGTCCCCCAAAATGTATACACACATTTTGAATAATTTTCAAGGCAGTGTTAATTAAAGTACATTTCACTTTCAAAATTGAGCTGAGCTGTTACAGTATGCACACACGTTTTGGGACGCCCTGTACGTACCGCAGCTTTTTTATTCACTGTGTTGAAAAGTCGGGAATGCTTCCCCAACTGGCGTGCCATCCCTGCGCCGGGGCCAGGATAATCTCTGCACCATTCCTCAGTACACCACGTACTGCTGAAGCAAGCACGAATCAGCACATTTTAAAAACTATTCCAGGTTGCCTTCCTACAGGCTTCCACCGATTTACTCTCTCACAGCACTGCGTGAGCATTGTCTGTTTCACCACTGTCACCAGCATCAAGTGTTAATATGCTTTATGTTTTAATCTCTGACAATTTTATAAACTAGGAAATTTTATTTTCAATGTTTTTGCCTTTCTTTGGTTATTCATGCTGCTCATTTACTTGAGAAGGATAATGTTATTTTCAATGCTCCTTTTATGTACAGAAATTCCTGGGAAAGTGTGGGTGGACAGGCCCTAGGGGTGCCTCAGATTTTGATGAAGTCACTTCTAATGTCCTTGCAGATATCTCTCCTCACCTAGGCCACCGTCCTCACCTTGTCTGACTGGAATTTTCCAGTTGGTGCTCCTAGACCCTACATACATCTTCCCACCTCCAAAAACCTTCCGCGCCCTCCCCAGGGAGTGTGGCACTCTGTTCCCAAGATCTGCCCGAGAGCCTGATTCATACTTGGCCTCCTACGTGAGCCACCTCCCGCAGCGTGGTGGGGCAGGCCTGTGTCGTGGGCCTCCCTGAGCCCGGCTTCTTCCGTGGCAGATAGAATCATGCCTGTCGTTCGGGGTTGAGTGGGCATGAGATGAGATCAAGTTTGGAAAGTGCCCAGCAAGCTCCTGGCATTCGGTACATGCTCAGTGCATTTTAGCTATTATATTGTTATTATTACTATTATTATTCTCCTCCTCTCTCTGGAAGGCAAGGGGGTGGCTTTTATCTCTGCATCTCTGGTTGCCGGCCCAGAATGTCAAAGCGGATCAATCAAACTGCTTACTGAGTCAGTCCTTCTCTGCCCTTGGCACCAGTCTCCCTTCTGTAAGACTGGGATGTGAGTAACACCAGCTCCTCTGGCAGCAGCTACTGGGATGACTCCACACCTGTTCCCTTGCCCCACGGTCCCCACCCACCCTATCTGCCCCTTGCCCAGGTTGGAGAAGTACATCCAGGTATCTGCACTCCCAGATCCCTTGCTGCCAAGAGTGGCCACATGACCCACATCTGGCCGATGAGGCTCCAACAGGGAGCTCCTGGGAGACCCTTACTTTCCTGAGGAAGCTGAGGCAGCCACCTTGCCACCATGAGGTGACAAGTAGGCCCAGGTGCTAAGGGCAAAGAGCAAAGCTGGAAAGAGCCCAATCCTTGTTGGCATCACCAGCAGCTGGCCCAGACCAGCAACCACCCATTTTCCAGGATTCTTATTAATGTAGAAATATAAATCTTCATTTTTTTAAGCTATAGTGAGCTGCGTTTGCTGTTAAGCGAAGCCAAATGCATTCCTGATACCTATGAGTTGCTTTCAGATGCTCATCAAAGCCCTGGTTGGTGTGCTCAGTGGTTAGAGCAACAGCCGGGGCACTGAAGGGTCACAGGTTTGATTCCAGGTTAAGGGCATGTATCTGGGTTGCAGGTTCCATCCTGACCCTAGTCCAGGCTTGTGCAGGAGGCAGCCAATCAATGCACCTCCATCGATGTTTCTCTCTCTCTCTTCCTCTTTCCCCCTCCCTCCACTCTCTCTAAAAATCAGTGGAAAATATATCCTTGGGTGAGAATTAATGAAACAACAGCAACAAAGATGCTCATCAAAGGTTTCATCCCCTCCTTGCCTTCCCTCTGCTTGTTCTTTCTCTCCCTTGGAAGGGGAAAGCAGGGGACCTGGAAGCACAGCGTGTGAGACGTGGACCCGGCGCTACAGGAGCTGCTGGCCTCGCAGTCACACTTTCCTCCCCTTCTTTTCCCCATTGAGGGGTGGGAGCTGTAGATACCCCGGATGCCAAGACAAGAGGAGCCAGCCCAGGGGGCCGAAGTAAAGACCCAAGGTGCCGCCAAGGAGAGGGGGTCAGGAGGGCTCACAGGGTCAGGACCTTGGGACTGCTCAGGGCTCACCACTCAGGGAGTGAGGGCCCACCCTGCTCCCTGCACCGGAGGAAGGGGCTGCCAGGTGTCAGTGACCCAGTCAGGCATGATGGCACATCTCTGACTCATCCCGACTCCCCCAGCTCCTCTCAGATAAGAAGAACCTGCCCTTCCTACCCCCCAGGAGCTGAGTGATGCTGAGTGAGCGTCGACTGTGTGTCAGGCTCTCTTCTTCATGAGAGCCCCTGATACAGGACTTCTCATCCCCCCTCATAAAGGAGGGAACTGAAGGGCGGAGAGGCCAACTAGCGCTCCAAGGTCACACTGCTAGGAAGGGGGAATCCGGCTTCCCTCCCAGAGATAACAGCCCCATAATGTAATACGTTGTTTCAGAGGCTACTTCGCTGGCTCCCATACAGGCCCTATTCATTCCCAACTGAGCGTCTTTGTCGAGCTCCGCCTGCCCCCTCCCTGGGATACCCTCCCTCTCTGTTGGCAGCTGGTTGTGGACTTAGCCTCCCTCCCTCAGCCTAGTCACTACTGCTGTTGAGAGCGCACCTCAATATTTTGCAACAGCCCTAACAGAGACGTGTCTTCATCCCTGCTCTCCAGAAGAGTAAACTGAGGCTCAGAGAGGCACCTTGCTGGCCTCCGTCACCCAGCTAGTAAGGGAGCAGCCGGGCCACAAAGCCAGCTCTGCCTGAGGCAGTGTCCCCAGGAGGCCGAGCAGAGGCCAGGGGGTTGTAGTCAGGTGAAGGTCAGGCCTCCGAAACTCTTGGTCTGTGGCCCTCTCTCCTCCCCCAGGCTGGGCCCTGCAAATTGACTTTGACCTTTCATACCCTTGCCTTTGAGCTTCCCCCCATTCAGTGTGAAACACAAAGGGAGAGAGAGGGCTGGGAGGGGGAAAGCCCCACCCCTCCAGGCCGGGCCACGCCTCCTGCGGGCTCGAGAGGCCCGCGGGGTCTGTTTGCACAGTTGGGGTGCTTGCTGGCACCCCACCTCCAGGAGAAAGGCACCGCGAGGTCATCTGTTTACTCTGGGATTAGCGGCTCCCAGCGGGAGCTCTTTTCCTCTGAGATGAAAAGAAAGCGGACAATCTGTCAGGTAAACAGGCGACACTGTTCTCAAGGACGTCAGGGCCCCTTTGTGGGCTGGCCTTTGAGGTCGGTGGCTCCAGCGCAGGGAGAGCGCTTACTCAGGGGAGAGGAGAGGAGAGGCAGTGGCTGGAACCAGGTCGGCTCCATTAAATCAGGGATGAAGGGGGGGATTCCTGACTCTCCTTCCCCCAGCCTCTTTGCACTCAGAGCCCCGCCTCTCCAGGAGTCCAGCAAGCAGGATATGGAGCCAGGCATCACAGGTGGAGAAACTGAGGCTGGCATAGACGGGAGCTCCTGGGAATCCAGGAGGCGGTGGCTGGAAGGAAACCAGCTGCTCTTCTATGGGAACACTGGGGAGGGGAGAACTGGCGGAGCCTGACTTCTGCACTCGAGGCTTCTCAGCGGCCTCTCTAGTGGGGGCACTCAGGAACCATCACCATGCCCACCAACAAACTGTTCAGTTTTAGGGATTCTCATGATATTTAAACAGCTGAACAGTCAGGGCTGGTTATGGCTGTGCCTGGTCCCCTCTACATTTATGTGACAAGTGTCATCTTTGAAGAAAGGGGCAGAGTGTGGAGCTGGCCTTCTGGAGCAGGTGTCCACCACGCACAAAGCTGCCTCCTTACTGAGCCCAGCACTGCTCGGGTGTCAGCTTGGTGATTCAAGGGCCACAATGTACCAGGCAGGTGTCCCACCCACCGCTCCTAGCCAGGCCCCAGCCCTCAAGCTACTTAGAGCTCAGTATTCGTGAGCCTAATATTTATCACCACGAAAGAGAGTGGAGGCCAGAATGTCTGAACCACTGTGGGCCAGAGCCTAAGGACCTGGCTGGAGAGGGGGTGACAGCACCCAGCTCAGCCCCTCCTCTGAGACTTCCCAGGACTGAACGAGGGCAAGCTGCTCACCTCATCTCACCTTATAGAAGACAGAGAAAAAGGCCGCATGCTGTGGGTGTTTGGGAAGGGTAAATACCGTATATCCAAGTGCAGTGTCCCATCCTCCTTGCTGCTTTTTGTTGTTGTTTTTAATCCTCACCTGAGGATATGTTTATTGATTTTAGAGAGAGAGGAAGGGAGAGGGAGAGGGAGAAACATGAAAGTGAGGGCGAAACATCAACCGGTTACTCTGTACACGCCCCTACCAAGGATTGAGCCTGCAGCCTGGGTATGTCCTGATCTGGAATTGAACCCCTAACTTTTTGGTGTATGGAATGATGCTCCAGCCAACTAAGCCACCCGGCCAGGGCCTCCTGTTTTCACAGCCACGTTTCTTGCTCTTCCCCTTTTCCTATAAAGCTTCCCAAACTTCCAAGGAGGCGCCATTGTTGTTGGGGGAAAAACTAATGAGAATAGTGATGCCAGTAGTAACCATTCATTGAGGACTTCCTCTGAGGCAGGCCCTGTGCTAAGAGCTATTTTATCCCCACTTTAGGGGAGGTGCCAAGAGGTTAGACCACAGGCCTAGACCTCTTTAGGAAGTGTTGGGTCAGTATTTGAACCCAGGCCAGGTGTCCTCAGCTGTGTTCTCTAAGGTGATAGTCACGCCCACTTATGGAGCATTACTGCATGCCAGGCCCATTATATCCTGAGTGCTGCGTGCTGGACAGCTCTGCCCCTCTGCAGGTAGGACAAAATGGGCTCAAAAAGATCCAGTGTCCAGTCGGCACCCTGGGCTCAGTCACATGAGAAGGTCGGGGTGGTAACAGGCCCAGAGGCTGGCAGGGAGGAGACCCACACTGCCACATGCTACTGGCTATCCTTCGCTGACCACTGCCATCCTCGCGTCCCATGAAGGTGTCACTCCCCCTGCCCCCGCTGGCAGTACCAGGCTGATAGCCCTCACCCAGTGATACATCCTTGACAGCCCCTTTCCATCTCTGGGCCCCCACAGACTGCCCACACAGGGTGCGGGATGCCTGCAATGAGGGAAGAGAGCCAGCTGGGCTCAGGGCAGCCTGGCTGTGGGGATGGGAAGGGAGGGTGGGGAGTTCCCTCAAGCACAGGACAACAGGGTGGGCAGATGCGGTGGGGCAGGCCTGGGCGCATTCCCTCAGACGCCCATCAGCCCTTCTCCCCGTCTTAGCTCCCGGCAACTCGTTCCTGGAAACAGGGTCAAAACCACATCCCCAATATCCCAGTTTTTTAGGGAGTCTTGGTATTTGGGGAAACACTCAGATTTGCAGGCACCAAAGGAGTTTTCATCTGAATTGAAACACATACTTGGAGATACGCTGAAAATACCACTTGTTCCTCGCTCTCCTTTTCATTTTGAGGTTGCACTGGCTCCTGTTCACTGGATTCCACTGGCTACATGTGGTCTCAAGGCCTGTCCATGGCGCGGGTCTTCCTGGCCCATCTTGCCACTTCAGTGCTCACCACGCTGCCAGGCAGCTGATTCCACTGCCCAGCATTGCTAACTCCTAAGGAGTGCTTCAGTTAACCGGACACCTGGCTGTCTTCCTGTAGCTTCTGCCTGTCACCAGGTGCTGGTCATGCCAAGCAGCATCTCTCCTCCCACGTGCATGGCAAGTGAGAGTGGGCTCCAGTCAGACTTGCTGGGGTTAGCGTGCTGGTGCTCCACTTATGAGCTGAATGACAGTGCATGTGTGATTTGACCTCCTTGGGCCTCAGTTTCCTAATCTGTAAAGTGGGGATAATAGCACAGAGGGTTGTTATGGGATTTGAATGAAGTGATACAAGATACGCATTTAGCTCAGTCATGAGTCCCTGTTATTGTTGCTATTCCTGCATTTGTACCTGAAGTGCCTAAAAAGAAGTGAGGGTTCCAATCACACCCCTCACCCTGCTACCAGCTTACCCTCTCAGACTGGATGAACATACAGGCCCTTCCTCCCATTATCACCCTGTGGCTGGGTCTCAGACTCTCAACACCTGGCCAGCCTTCCCGCACGGCCCCACATGGGAGAACTCGAGGAAAAGCAGCAGCCCTCTTCAGATTCTTAAGCACAAACTGTAGAAACAGGAGAACCTTGAGCATAGCAATAGGTAAAAGCAGAACCAGTTGTTACCCAGTGTGGAGAGGCAGAGCTCAGATCAGAATAATAAACTATCGTCTTTTCTCCTGACTAGGGCTGTCCAAAGGCTGGAAGAGCTGCCTCTGGAAGGAGTGTGCTCCCCATCCCTGGAGGAAATCAAGGTATATAGCCACCTACCAGGGAGGTGGTAGAAGGAATTCCTTCACTGAGTGGGAAGCTGAACTAAATGGCATCAGAGATGTCAGCTCATCACAGTGAAGAAGGAAGAAGCCCCTCCCTCAAGTTCTTGACCGATACTTATTACCGAATGCCGGCTCTGACGGCTCCATGCTGATCACTCTCCTGGGTGCACCTGAATTCTGGAAGCATTTCATGGAAACAGGGCTCCTGAAGTTGCTCTTTGCCTCTGCTGTGGCATCTGTAGAATGGGTGGAACACTGACATGCCTACTTCACAGACCAGCAGACAGGCGCCCGAGTGCCTGGTCTCTGTAAACGGCTTGCGCAGAAGCTGCCATCGGGCCCAGCTAAAAGCCTCGCTGGGGCAGCCAGGACCAGTGGGGACTGGAACCGGGACCAATGGCACAGTTTTCGGACCACATCCAAAGCCAGCCAGATGTCAGAGACGGGAAGTTTCCTGGATGCACATTGTCAGCCACTATCATGTCTCAGGAATTGTATCCAAGAGCCAAACAAAACCATTTTTCTCTGAAGCAGTTTCACCGCTTTGTAGAGGAAATGGTGGCTGTGCCCAACTGGACTTTTCAAACCGGGAGGAAATGGAAACCCACAGCCCCTCAGAAAAGCTAATGTCAGTGGCTTCTGCCCCTCCTCCTGGTATTCAGGTCGTGGGAACTACCTGTTACCTGAACTGGCGGGAGCCAGGGTTACAGCCAAGAGGGCCTGGGTCAGGTGCGGCTCTGCGCTTGCTCCCTGGGTCTGATAAATGGTCCCTGGAGTGACGACCAGACTCCCCGTGAGGCTGTGGACCACTAATACGAGAACGTGACTGGGCACCCTGTGTGTGGAAGAGCTTGGGCTCCAAGGCGAGGCCACCTGGCTCCTGGTCCCAGTCCTGCCACTTGCTGGCTGTGCGACCTTGGGCAGAAGACTAAAGTCTCGGAGCCTCCATTTCCTCCTCTGTGAACTGACACTAATGAGTCCTATCTCTGAAGGCTGAGAGGATCCAATGAGACTGTGCTCAGTACAGGCCTAGGAGACAGGAGAGCCACAGAGCTGCCACTGCCACAGAGCGTCCTCAGAGGCTGAGCCCGGGGCGTGAGCCCTCACAAGCTGGGCCCCACGACCTGTCTTCAGGAAATGCGAGGACTGGGAACAGCATCGAGAGGCCAGATGCCTGCGCACAGAGGGCCGGAGGCTGGGTTGGGCGGGGGAAGAAAGGGCGTCACTGCTGTGCATCCCACTCGGAGCTTCCGAGCAGCTTTCTGAGGTGCCCGGGAGTCTGCACTCGTCCTTGAGGGAAACACGAGGAAGCTCAGGACGAGTGGCCAGAGGAGTGAGCCGTGAGCCAGTGAGCTCACGCGGCACTGAGGCCGGCAGGAGCTGCCTGGGACACCCGCCGGGGCCGGGGCTGGGGCAGCTATGTGGGGACTGGCCAGGACCAGCTGGGCTCAGCTGAGGGATTCACTGTGAACAGGAAGGTCTAGCCCTTGCCCTTGGGAACTTGGGACTCCGATGTTAACTCAGTCCTTGGTGGGCACCGGCATTACCCGGGAGAACTAGTCAAGACACAGCTGGCCAACACTTCCCCTGGTCCACCCGCTAATACAGGGACAACCCTGGGCCCTGTACACAACACACACCTGGAGGGCGCCACGGGTGGCGAGGGAAGGCTAGTGGGACCTCGGGACCTGGGTTTGCTTTGACCTCAGCCCAGATTTGGAGCAAAAGAGTCAACAATCCACAAACACCAATGGACACAGGCCAAAAAACAAAACAGAACAAAATAAAATAAAATAAAAGCCTGCTCTCTCTAACCAAGAGTCCAGGAAAGGGACAGCCTAACAAGACAGGAAACTTTTTTTAAATTGTAGTGAAATATACATTAACATAAAAATTACCATTCCAACCGTTTGTACCGCCCAGTGACATCAAGTCCACTCTCACTGCTGTGCAGCATCGCCACCATCCATCTCCAGGACTCTTTTCGTCCTGCAAAGCCGAAACTTCCCATTAACCCACCGCTCCCCCCCCCACTCCCACAGCCCCTGGCAACCATCCTTCCACTTTGTCTATGAATTTCACTCTAAGTACCTCCTATCAGTGGAATCACACAGTGCTTGCCTTTTTGTTTCTGGCTTATTTTACTTACGTCCTCAAGGGTTATCCATGTGTAGCATGTGTCAGAATTTCCTTCCTTTTTAAGGATGAATAATATTTCATTATATACAGGGTGGGCAAAAGTAGGTTTATAGTTGTGAGTGACATTTTATTGAATTAATAAAACTAATGTAATAATCATAATCTGCATGTCTTTTTCCATACGAACAACTGTAAACCTACTTTTGCCCACCCTGTATGTGTCACATTTAGTCTAAATATTCACTAATGGACACTTGAATTGCTTCTACCTTTTGGCTGCTGTGACTAATGCTATGAACATGTATGTACAAAAATCTCTTCAAGACCCTGCTTTCAATTCTTTTGGATATATGTCCAGAAGTGGAATTGCTAAATCAAATGGTAATTCTATTTTGAATTGTTTGAGGAACCATCGTACTATTTTCCATAGTGACTGCACCATTTTACATTCCACCAGCAAAACACCAGGGTTCCAGTTTCTGCACAACCTCACCAAAGCTTGCTACTTTCTGGGGGGTTTTCTTTTCCTTTCTCTCTCTCTCTCTCTTTTTTTTTTGGATAGCAGTTGTTCTAATAAGTGTGAGGAGATATCTCATTGTGGTTTTGAGCGCATTTCCCTAATGATTAGTAATATTGGGCATATCCTTATTGGACAATTGTATATCTTCTTTGGAAAAATGTCTTTTCAAATTTTTTGCCCGTTTTAAAATCAGGTTGTTAGAGGTTATTTTGTTGTTGTTTTAATACTCACCCAAATATATGTTTTTATTGATTTTTAGAGAGAGAGAAACATTAACGTGAAAGAAAAATATTGGTCAGTTGCCTCCTGTACGTACCCCAACTGGGGATCAAACCTGCAACCTAGGTATGTGCCCTGACTGGGGATTGAACCCACAACCTTTCTGGTGTACAGGCGAAGCTCCAACTGACCAGGGCCATGTTGTCAGAGTTTTTGTTGTTGAGTTGTAGGAGATATTTATGTATTATAAATGTTAATTCTTTATCAGATATGTGATTTCAATTTTTTTCTCCCTTCCATGGGTTGCCTTTTTACTCTGTTATGTCCTTTGATGAACAGATGTTTTTCATTTCAATGAGTCTAATTTATCTATTTTCTCTCTTTTGTTTTTTGGGTTTTCAGTGTCATATGCAAGAAATCACTGATAAATTCAATGTCATGATGCTTTCTCCCTGTTTTCTTTTAAGAGTTTTATAGTTTTAGTTCTCATGTTCAGGTCTTTGGTCCATTTGGAATTAATTTTTGTGTATGATGTTAGGTTCCAACTCCACCCTTTTGCATATGGATATCCAATTTTCCCTGCATCATTTGTTGAAGATGGTTCTTTCCCCATTGAATGGTCTTGGCTTCCTTATAGAAAATCATCTGACCATATATTTGAGGGTTTATTAAGACAGAAAACATTTAGTCAATAACCACCCTACTGCAGTAAAACATCACATTAACATAAGGTGGCCCGACCCCCACCCCTGGCAGCAGAAGCAATGCGGGAGCCTGGATTTCCACAGAGGCTGTAATGAGGAGTCCCAGTACCCTGCTGGGTGGTGTCAGAGAAGGCTCTCCTTGCAATCTCCCCTTTGATTCATGAAGTCTTTATTGATTTCTAGTTTGATTCCGTTGTGGTCAGAGGAAACATTCTGTATGATTTTAACTCTTTTAAATTTGTTGAGAATGGTCCAGAATATGATCTATCTTGATAAGTGAGGGTCAATTAGATCCTAGTGGTTGATGATGTTGGGCTATTCTGTGTCCTTGTGATTTGATGCCTAGTTGTCAATGGTTGGAAAAGAAGTGTTGAAATCTCTATCATTATAAATTTGTCATTTCTCCTTTCAGTTCTGTTAGTTTTTGTTTCACATATATTAGCACTGTTGTTTGGGATAGTCACATTTAGTTTTGCTATGTCTGCTTGGTGGATTGATCCTTTGATCATTATATAACATCCCTCTGTGTCTCTGTTTTTTTCTCTGAAATCTATTTTACCTGATATTAATATAGCCACTCCTGCTTTCATTGGTACTGCTTTCATGATTTATCTTTTTCCGTCTTTTTACTTACAATTTACTTATATCATTATCTTTGAAGGGAGTTTCTTATAGACAGCATGTAGTTAGGTTGTGTTTTATAATCAACTATGATAATCTCTGTCAATTGGTATATTTAGATCTTTTATATTTAATGTAATTATTGCTACTTAGGGCTTAAGTCTAACCATTTATTTTTTGTTTTCTATTTGTACTCTTTCTCATTTCTCTGCTTTCTTTATCCATCCTTCCTGTGGGTTACTTGAACGTTTTTTAGAATTCCATTTTGATTTATCTAGAGTGTTTTTTAGTCTATCTTGTTGTATAGCATTTTTAGTGGTTGCTCTGGATGTTACATTGTATATACATAACTTATCACAGTCTCTTGGAACTGACATTTCACCAGCTTGAGAAACTTACACAAACACTTTACATCATATTTATATTATAATTTTATATTATATTATATTATATTATATAATTGTCTACAATTATATTATAATTGTCTACAATTATTTATATTATAATCCTCTACATACATTTAGAATCACATCAGACAGTGTTATAGTTTTTGCTTCATCTGTCAAGCATAACTTAGAAACTCAAGAGGAGAAGGAAAGTCTATTGTATTTACCCATATTTTTACTTACTACATTCTTTCTTTCTTCTTGACATTCTAAGGTCCTTTATCTGTCATTTCCTTTCTTTTTGGAGATATTTCCATTCTGTTCAGAGAAGGTAGCCATCCATTTAGTGTAGATGTGCTGGTGACATATTGTCTGACTTTTCCTTTGTCTGGAAATGCCTTGATTTCCATTTCATTGATAAAGGGTATTTTTGTTGAGTGTAGGATTTGGGGTAACAGTTCTTCCTTTCAGCACCTGAAATATACTGTGCCATTCCATGCTGTTACCACGTTTCTGATGAGAAACCCACTGTCCATCTGAATTGCTTTTGCCCTTTGGGTAATGTGTTGTTTTTCTGGGGTTGCCCTCAAGATTTTTTCTGTCTTTAGTTTTCAGAAGTTTGATTATGATATGTCTTGGAATTGATTTCTTTGGGGGTTTTTTTCTGTTTGGGATTCACTGAGCTTCTTGATTCTGTAGGTTTGTGTCTCTTGCTAAATTTGCCACTTCTAGCCCATTATTCCTTTGAGTATTTTTGCAGCTCTACTTCTTTCTCCTTTTCTGGGACTCCAGTGACATGAATGTTAGATCTTTTGTACAGACCCACATTTGGTTCTTTTTATACCTTTATTTATTTGCTGAGTTTTTCTATTTCTTTACTGAGGCTTGCTATTTTTTCATTTGTTTCAGGTGTGTTTATAATTGCTTATTGAAGCATTTTTATCACGGTTGCTTTAAAATTTTCATCAGATAATTCTAACATCACTGTCATCTCAGTGGTGGGATCTATGGATTGTCTTTTTCATTCATTTGAGATCTTCCTGGTTCTTGGAATGATAAGTGATTTTTTTTATTGAAACTGGACAATTTTGGTATTATGTACGATCTGAGACTCTCAATTTTATTTAAACCTGCTTTAGTTGGCTCTCTCTGACACCACTTCAGAGAGGCATTAGAGGGCATTGCTAGGTAAAGGTAGAAGTCCAGGTTCCCCACTCGGCCTCCAATGACACCTGAGAGAGGCTCCTCTGGACAGGGGTGGGAGTTCTGGTTCCCATGTGGTCTCTGTTAACACTGGGGTGTCTAGTTGTCAATTGTAGAGAGAGGAGTGGTATCATTATTGATGGGTGTTGTTGAAAGTCCTGACATTTCACTAGGCCTCTTCTGACACCACCCCAGTGCATGGGGGAGGGGATATAGGAAAGAGGAGCACCTCATTACTTCTGGAAGGGCATGAAAGTCCCAGCTCCCCACCTGACCTTCTCTAACACCAGTCCAGCATGGTTGTTGGCCCATCTTGTTGCAGCATCATAAGAGTGGTAGACTAGGTCACTAGGTCTTTGCTGATAAGGATGGGGATGGGGTCAAAGTTTTTTCCATGGTGTTTGGCTGGAGTAGGGTGGTTACTGTTAAGAAGTTTTGGACTTGCTGGTCTATCCCTTTCCTGGTCCTTTGGCTAGAGAAAGTGAGTTCTGTTGGGGCATTTTTTGGACTTTGCCTATTGGTGTTTCTGAGTTGACAGCCTTTTTTTTTTAGCTCCAAGTCTGGGATATGTGAGGCAAAGAGTAACTCAGGGAACTTACCCACCATGATGTTCCCTGGTTCTGAGGCCCCTAGGCATTCTTCCTTCTTTTCTCCACCTTTCAGGATCTTCTTATGTTTGTTTTATATATAATGCAAAAGTTCTAGTTGTATTTAGTGGAAGGAATTGGGAAAGCACATTTACTCCATCTTCTTGGAACTGGAAATCTCCTCCTGTGTTCTGTGTCCTTTTGATATGCACTGTTTTTAGCATTATATTTTCCCTGCCCCAGGCCTTAAATCAACCACTTCTCCAAGGAACCCTGGTTCCTTCCTTTGGAGAATGATATTTAGAAACCAAGATTATTCATGTGCTAGATGTGCTCATTGCTACCGATACTTCACTGCTCCTGGGCCCTTTCAGTGGTCAGAGCTAGCATGCATCTATATTTATTTCTGTGTCTATTTAGTTGTGTGTATATTTGTGTGTCTGTGTGTGAGTGTGTACACACATGAGTACACACATGAGTCCATACTGATACCTCCAACTCTAACCCAATACCACAGGGTTCATTCTAGCATTTTCCTTTTGCTTATTTGTGAACTCTTTCTCTGGAGTGAGAAACCTTGCTGTCATTATCTACAATGGATTATTTATTTGTTCAGCCCTAGTATACATGCACACTAGTTTCAGAATGCTAACCTGTACCCTTGTGAGAAACAAATTTACCAACCAGAGTACAGTGTTTGTGAACAGTCCTTTTAGATTTAGCCTTTCAGTACCCAAACAAAACACTGTTTTCCAAAATTACATGGGTAGCTACTTCTGCCCTCACCTCCTTCAGTGTGATTATGTCACTCATTTAGAAGAATATTTGATTCATTGGTCTGAATTACATGTTGGGTTCTCCACATCCCAGTTGATTTTTTAAAGTTTGTATCAGTAATATTCACTCTTTGTGGTGTAAAATCCTATGGGTTTTGACAAATATGTAGAGTTATGTATCCAATTACCACAGTACCAAACAGGATAGTTCCATTACCCCCAAACTTCCCTTGAGCTAATCCTTTGTATTCAACCCCTCCTCCCCAACCCTGGCAACCACTGATTTGTTTTCTGTCCCAATAGTTTTATCTTTTGTAGAACGTCATATAAATAGAATCATGCAATGTGTTGTCTTTTATTTGTCGTTATTTATTTAGTAAAATGCATTTAAGAATCATCCATGGTTTTTTGTGAGTCAGTACTTCCTTGTTTTCTATTGCCAAATAGTGTGCCATTGTATAGATGTAACAGAGCTTGCTTATCTGTTCATCTGGGTTGTTCCCAGTTTTTACTGACTGTGAATGATGCTGCTATAAATATTCACATACAGATTTTTATGTGGACATAAGTTTCCATTTCACTTTTGTAAATATCTAGAAGTGAAATGTCTGGATCATATTGTAGGGCTCTGTTTAACTTTTTAAGAAACTGCCAAGCTATTTTCTAAAATGATTTTACCTTTCTGCAGTACCAGTATGAGAGATCTAATTGTTCCACACCTTTGTCAGTTGTTAGTATGGTCAGGTTTGTTTATTTGTCTGTCTGTCTATTTAGCCATCCTAATAGGTATGTAGTGGGATCTCATTGTGGCTCAATTTGCAAGTCCCTGACAACTAATTATGCTGACCATCTTTTCTTGTGTTTATTTGCCATTTGTATGTCTTGTTTGTACGTTTTAAATGGAGTTATCTCTTTTTAAATCATTGACTTTTAAGAGTTCTTTATATATTGTGAACATAAGTCTCCTACTTTCATTTGCTTAACAGTGTCTTTTGAAGAACAGATGTTCTAAATTTTTATAAAAATTTTATATATCAAATTTCCATGTTATAAATTGTCCATTTGCCTAACCTAAGTCACAAATATTGTCTCCTAAAAATTCTATAGTTCTAGATTTATATCTACAATCTGTTTTGGGTCAAATTTTACGTATGTTATGAGCTATGGACCAAAGTTTATTTATTTATTTTTTGCATCTGTGTATTAAGTTGTTCTAGCACCATTTTTTTAAAAAAAAACATTCTTTTGTCACTGAATTGCCTTTGCACCTTTGTTGAAAATCAATTGGCCAAGAATCCAAGATGGTGGTGGACTAGGTGAAAGCCACACTTGCCTCCTCCCAGGACCAAATTGAAATTACAACTAAATTATATAACAATCATCTCAAATAACCAACTGAACAGAAGTCTTAAACCAAGGGTTTACAGAAGAAGTCACACTGAGACTGGTAGGAAGGGCAAAGACATGAAATATTCCTGAGGGATATCTCAGCTGAGGGAAGTTTCCCCTGAGATGTATGGACTCTCAACCCCAAGCCCTGTTCCTCAGCCCAGAACACCAGAGCCAGGAAGAGGCACCCACATAATATTTGGCTGTGGAAAACAGTAGGGTATCTGTCCATCAGGGAGAGATGAGAGTCCACTAGAGACACAGGCACAAAATTTCATTTGCAGCCACTTACCCCAGGCTCTGGCAGAAGGAGGGCAGAGCAGACTCAAGTCGCATGAGAAAGTCTGGGGTTTGTGGCTTTGGAGAGAGAACTGAAGGGACAGTCCCCAGATCCCTGTGCTGAGTCATTCTCCCATACTGCAAACTCCATCTTTCTTGGGTGGAGCACTCTTTTCCATGCTGCATCAGCCAAAAAGAATCAATAGCCCCACCCTCTGGACTCCCTCTCTCAGCACCCTGCAGAGCTTATGCCCTGTTGAGGGGTCAGCTGCCTTGGCCAAAGTGTAGAGGTCTGGGTAGACTCACAGGGTGTCAGTGACTGAGTTGTGTGGCTTTGGGGTGGGTGCCATTCTTCCAATATTCCTGTGAACCTCACTGGTACTTCCCCCTCATGGGCGATCCACTAGAACCACCCCTTGGGCTTCTGGCTGCCCCACACTCCGGGTTCCTGGGGCCCCACCCACCAGACTCTTAGTGGATCTTCCCTGTCAAGGTCTGAGGCAAAATCCAGGACGTATATCTTTCCCTCATGAAGATCCACTAGCCCCATTCTCCCAGCACCCAGTGGGCTCCACCCTGCCAAGCTCCATTTCCTCCTGACAGAATCTGGGACAGACTGAGTTTTGTGGCTTTAGGACAGGGACCATTTTTCCCTCCCACTCCTCACTGGAGCAGTGTCCTATCTTCACACAGCCAAATCCTTGTCTGTTTGGGCCTGATAAACTCTGATTCCCTCACCCTGATTATTCCCTGATACCCTGCTCCAACACAAAGGTATGTGAGCACCCAGCAGGTGGCAGCTAGACTTTGGTATACCTGGGGATATTTGCCGAGTGACCTCAGATCCAGCACTGGCACTGGGCTTGAACCTGTATCAGTCTGGTGAACACCACTTGCCCCTATCTGGTGATTCACTGAGAACCTACCTAGCGCAACTCAAGTACCGCCAGAAGCTCTTTTAGTGGCTGAGCCTAACAGGTAGTTGGCAGGTGGTGGCAGGTGGAGGCAGATCTCAGGGTATCTTGGGACATTTGCTGGCCTTTCCCTGGGCTCCGTGCTAATAAAAACTGGCCTTGGTGTGCAGCTTAGTCCTTCTCACATGTACCCAGGCCCCAGCACAGGCAGCCGCAAACTTTGGGTCACTTATAGCTCCAAACAGGTTGCTTAGGGCCAGTCACAGGCAGTGCCTGACATTGGCTTGCACCAGAGTCCCTCCCAAGAGGCCCACACAAACACACCCAGTGGCCAGTGGCCAACAACATCAGAGCAGGATCCAATTAGTTTCACAAGCAACATATCCAAGGGGAGATCTCAGCAAGCACCAAACTCTGCTAAGGCAAATTTCACTTCCTGTGGTGGGCACCTGCACAGAAGATCACACTCTGTGCTCAGAGTTGAGCCTCATAGTCAGCCAGTCTGATGGCTGATCCCATGTACAAACTAGCCAATAGCAATCAAGACTCAATTGCAACAGGAGGGCACTGACATAACCCATACAAGGGACATTCCTGGAACACTCAGCTCAGGTGATCAAGGAGACTGAACCACTGGGCCCCACAGGACACCTACCACATAAGGTCACCTCACCAAGACTGGAAGTCATAGCAGATCTATCTAATACATAAAAACAAGCACAAAGAGACAGCCAAAATGAGGAGACACAGAAACATGCTCCAAATGAAAAGACAGGAGAAATCTCCAGAAAAAAGCTAGATGAAATGGAGGCAAACAATTTATCAGATATAGAGTTCAAAACAATGATTATAAGGATGGTCAACAGCATGAAAATAAACATAGAAACCATAAAAAAGGACCAGTTAGAAATGAAGAATATAATATCTGAAATAAAGAATACACTGGAAGGAATAAACAATAGGTTAGATCAAGCACAGGACTGAATCAGCGATTTGGAAGACAAGGTAGAAAAAAACACCTAATCGGAGCAGCAAAAAGAAAATAGAATTCTAAAACATGAGCATAGTTTAAGGGACCTTTGGGTAACATAAAGCGTAACAGCATCCACATCATAGGTGTACTAGAAGGAGAAGAGAGAGAGCAAGGGATTGAGACCCTATATGAAGAAATAATGACCCAAAATTTCCCTATCTTGGTGAAGGAAAAAGACACACGAGTTCAGGAAGTGCAGAGTCCCAAACAAGATGAACCCAAAGAGGCCCATCCCAAGACACATCATAATTAAAATGGCAAAGGTTAAATAAAAAGAGAGACTATTAAAAGCAGCAAGAGAAAAACAGTTAGTTACCGACAAGGGAGCTCCCATAAGACTGTCAGCTGATTTCTCAACAGAAACATGTCAGGCCAAAAGGGACTGGAATGAAATATTCAAAGTGATGAAAAGCAAGGGCCTACAACCAAGATTACTTTACCCAGCAAGGCTCTCATTTAAAATCAAAGGAGAAATAAAGAGTCCCAGGCTAGAAATAACTAAAAGTTTGTTACAACCAAACCAGAATTATAAGAAATGTTAAAGGCCCTGCTGGAAGAAGTGAGAGACGAAGAAAGAGGAGGAGGAGAAAGATAAGAAGAAGGAGGAGGAGAAGTAGGAAGAGGAGGAGGAGGAAGAGGAAGAGGAGGGGAAGGAGAAGAAGAAGAAGAAGAAGAAGAAGAAGAAGAAGAAGAAGAAGGAGGAGGAGGAGGAGGAGGAGGAGGAGGAGGAGGAGGAGGAGGAGGAGGAGGAGGAGGAGGAGGAGGAGGAGGAGGAGGAGGAGGAGGAGGAGAAGAAGAAGAAGAAGAAGAAGAAGAAGAAGAAGAAGAAGAAGAAGAAGAAGAAGAAGAAGAAGAAGAGGAACTACCACCAGAGGAACATAGTTAAAAAAGTAAAATGCCAATAAACACATACCTATCAATATTCACTTTAAATGTAAATGGCTTAAATGCTCTAATCAAAAGACATAGGGTAACTGAATGGATAAGAAAACAAAATCCATATATATGCTGTCTACCAGAGACCCACCTCAGAACGAAAGATACACACGGACTAAAAGTAAAGGGATGGGAAAAGATATTTCGTGCAAATGGAAGTGAAAAAAAAAAAAAAAAGAATCTGAGGTAGCAATACTTATATCTGACAAAATAGGCTTTAAAACAAAGGCTATAGTAAGAATCAAAGAAAGACACTACATAGTGATAAAGGGAGCAATCGAATAAGAGGATACAGCCCATATAAACATTTATGCATCCAACACAAGAACACCTAAATATGTAAAGCAAATTTTGATGGACATAAAGGAAGAGTAATACAGTAATACAGTCATAGTAGGGGATTTTAACTCACACTGACATCAATGGATAGATCTTCCAGACAGAAAATCAACAAGGAAAAAACAGCCTTAAATGACACACCAGACCAGATGATTTAATTGATATCTTCAGAGCATTTCACACCAAAGCAGCAGAATGTACCTTCTTTTCAAGTGTACGTAAAACATTTTTAGGATAGACAACATGATAGGACACAAAACAAATCTCAATAAATTTAAGAAGATTATAATCACATCAAGCATCTTCTCTGACAATAATGGCATAAAACTATAAACCAATCACAAGAAAAAAAACTGAAAAACACACACATGGAGGCTAAGTAACGTTACTTAATAATGAAGGCGTTAATAATGAGATCAAAGAAGAAATCAAAAGATACCTTGAAACAAATGACAATGAAAACACAACATCTAAAAATCTATGGGACACAGCAAAAGCAGTCCTAAGAGGAAAATTCATAACATTATAGGCCTACCTCAGGAAACAAGAAAATTTTTAAATAAACAATGTAACTTTACACTTGAAAAAACTACAAAAAGAACAACAAGCATAGCCCCAAAGTAAGTAGAAGAAAGGAAGTAATCAAGATCAGAGAAAAAATAAACAAAATAGAGTCTAAAAAGAACAATACAAAAAATCAGTGAAACCAAGAGCTTGTCCTTTGAAAAGATATAAAAGATTGACAAACCTTTAATGAGATTCATCAAGAAAAAGGGAGGACTCAAATAAATAAAATCAGAAATGGAAGAGGCGAAGTAACAACTGACATCAAAGAAATACAAAGGATTGTAAGAAAATATTACAAACAGCTGTATTCCTACAAGCTGGACAATCTTGTCAAACTGGATAAATTCCTAGAAACATACAAGTTTTCAAAACTGAATCAGGAAGAAACAGAGACTCTAGATAGATTACAATTAGTAAAATTGAAGCAATAATAAAAAATAAAAAAACACTCCCAACAAACAAAGATACTGGAATGAATGGTTTCACAGGTGATTTTTACCAAACACTCAAAGAAGAATTAAAATTGGTGCTTCTCAAACTATTCCAAAAAATTCAAGAGGAGGGAAGACTCCCAAACTCATTTTATGAAACCAGCATTACCCTAATTCCAAAACTATATAAAGACACTACAAAGAAATAAAATTATAGGCCAGTATCCTTAATGAACATAGATGCTAAAATTGTAAAGAAAATATTAGCAAGGTATTTTCCAGCAATACATTAAAAAGATCATACACTATGATCAAGTGTGATTTATTCTGGGATGCAAGGTTGGTAAAATATTCACAAATCAATAAACATGATATGCCACATAAACAAAATGAAGGATTAAAAACCACATGATCATATCAATAAATGCATAAAAAGGATTTGATCAAATCCAGCACCCATTTATGATAAAAACTCTCAACAAAGTGGGAATAGAGGGAACATATCTCAATGTAATACAGACCATATATGACAAACCTACAGCCAGCATCATACTCAATGGGCAAAAACTATAAATATTTATCTTAAGATTGGTAACAAGACAGAGATGTCTGCTTTCACTACTCTTATTCAATATAGTACTTGAAGTCCTAACCCCAGTGATCACATAAGAAGAAGAAATAAAAAGCATCCAAACTGGAAAGGAGGAAGTAAAACTGTCATCATTTGCAGATGACATGATACTGTATATAGAGAACCTTAAAAATTCCACCAAAACACTAGTAGAACTGATAAGTGAATTCAGTAATATAACAGGATACAAAATACATATCCAGGAACCAGTTACCTTTTTATATACCAATAATGAACTATCAGAAAGGGAAACTAAGAAAACAATCCCAATTGCATCACAAAAATAAAACACCTAGGAATACATTTAACCAAGGATGTAAAAGACCCATACTCAGAAAATTATAAGACACTGAAGATAGAAACTGAAGATGATACAAATAAGTGGAAGCATATACCATGTTCATGGATAGGAAGAATTAGCATCATTAAAATGCCCATACTACCCAAAGCAATCTATAGATTCAACACAATTTTTTCAAGATACCAATGGTGTATTTCACAGAGCTAGAACAAATATTTCAAAAATTTAAATGGAACCACAAAAGACTCCAAACAGCCATAGCAATCTTGAGAAAGAAGAACAAAGTTGGAGGTATCACGTTATCTGATATTAAACTATATATACTACAGGCCATAGTAATCAAAACAGCTTGGGACTGGCATAAAAACAAACATATAGATCAATGGAACAATATAGATCCCAGAAATAAACCCACAACTTTATGGTCAGTTAATATTTGACAAAGAGGCAAAAACATATAATGAGATAAAGATAGTCTATTCAATAAATGGTGTTGGTAAAATTGAACAGATTTGTGCAAAAAAAACAAAATGAAACTAGACTACCTTCTTACACCATACACAAGAATAGACTCAAAATGTATTAAAGGCTTAGATGTTAGACTCTTCTTTAAATTTATCTTTATTGTTGAAAGTATTACAGATGTCCCTCCTTTTTCCCCCTCTTGACTCCTTCCTACTTTGCTTCTCCCCTCAGAACTTCAACCATAAAAATCCTAGAAGAAAACATAGGCAGTAAAAAACATAGACATTTCTCATAGCAGTATTTTTTTCTTATATATCTCCTCTGACAAGGGAAACAAAAGAAAAAATAAACAAATGGTACAACATCAAACTAAAAAGTTTTTGCACAGCAAAGGAAACCATCAACAAAATGAAAAGATAATCCACTGAATAAGAGAACATATTCACCAATGATATAGCCCATAAGGGGTTAATATCCAAATTTCATAGAGAACTTATAAAACTCAACACCAAAAACAACAAATAATGCAATTAAAAAATGGCCAAAGGACGTAAATGGACAGTTCTCCAAAGAGGACGCACAGATGGCCAATAGACACGTGAAAAGATGTTCAGCGTCACTAATCATCAGAGAGATGCAAATTAAAACCACAATGAGATATCACCTCACACCTGTCAGAATGGCTCCATCAACAAATCAACAGACAACAAGGAGAGGGTGTGGAGAAAGGGGAGCCCTCATACGCTGTTGGTAGGAGTGCAGATTGGTGCAGCCACTTGGAAAGCAGTATGGAGTCATCTCAAAAAATTAAAGTTGCAAATGCCTTATGACGAGGGTTACTTCTTGGAATTTATCTGAAGAAACCCAAAACACTATTTTGAAAGAATATACGCACCCCTATGTTCATTGCAGCATTATTTACAACAGCCAAAATTTGGAAGCAGCCCAAGTGCCCATTAGTCAATGAGTGGATAAAAAAACTGTGGTATAGCCGGGCTGGCGTGGCTCAGCAGCTGAGCATCGACCTAGGATCCAGGAGATCTCTGGTTGAATTCCCAGGCAGGGCACATGCCCGGGTATCAGGCTCCATCCCCAGTGTAGGGCGTGCAGGAGGCAGCCGATCAATGACTCTCCCATCATTGGTGTTTCTATTTCTCTCTCTCCGTCTCTCTCTTCATCTCTCTGAAATCAATAAAGACATGTTTTTTTTTAAAGCTGGGGTACATTTACACAGTGGAATTCTACTTGGCCATAAAAAAGAAGGAAATCTTACATTTCGTGACAGCATAGATGGACCCGGAGAGCATTATGCTAAGTGAAATAAGCCAGAGAAAGACAAGTACCATATGATTTCACTTGCATGTGGAATCTAATAAATGAAACAAACTAACAAACAAAATAGAAAAAGACTCATAAATAGAGAACAGATTTACAGCTATTAGAGGGTAGCAGGGTTGTAGGGCTGGGTGAAAAGGTGAATGGATTAAGCAAAAAATAATAATAACCTCACAGAGCAGACAACAGTGTGGTGATTACCAGAGGGAAGGGGGAGGTCAGGGAGGTTAGGCAGGGGGAAGTAGAAGAGGGTCTAGGGGGGATAAATGGTGATGGAAGGAACCTTGACTTAGGATGGTAAACACACAATGCAATATACAGATGATGTGTTATAAAATTGTACACCTGAAACCTACAAAATTTTATTAACCAATGTCACCCCAATAAAAAACTAATAAATCAATTGGCCATATATATGAGTCTATTTCTGGAATCTCTAGTCTGTTCATTGATCTATGTGTCTACCCCTTTGCCAATACCACCCTGTTTGGGTTGCTGCAGCTTTAAAGAAACCAGGGCATCTAAGCTCTCCAGCTTTGTTCTTTCGGTATTGCATCAGTATTCTAGCTCCTGGGCCCAGCCTCCTGCCTGTGGGCCACAGGCCCCCCCACCCTGCCTGCCTGATGAAAAGCTCTGTCTTTCCCCATCCTACCCTTGCCCTTGGATGTGAACTGTCGGGTTATTTTACTCTCCTCTGTCCCTCCTTCCCCGCGGCTGAGCGGTTGGCATCGGTGTCTCCATTCTTCCTTGGTTCTCTCATACACTCCCACTCCTCCGGCCCCACCACTGACTTCCCCCAGGTTAAGCCTTGATGATCTCAGGCCGCCTAACCTCCCTGACCTCCCTTGAATGAGGCAGGTGGCCTTTCCACTTACAGGCCTGGGCCGACCATGTGGTTTCCTGGCACCCAAGCCCTCGGACCCTCCACACTGTCATCCAGTTGAAACTCTGCCTGCCTGGAGAGAACACAGACTAGGAGTCAGAGAGACTGGGTTCGACCCTGGTCACGTCCCCTCTGACAGCCAAACCACAGTGTCCTGTGGCCAAAGTGGAACGGCCAAAGTGACCCATAGGCGTGGAATACAAAGGGATGGGAAGGTCTCCGCGAGCGCTCTGCCTCTCCCACCACCATCTGGCTGTCCTCCAAGCTGGCCAAGTGCAAGTTCTGCGGCAGACACTGCTGGCTGTTTTCAGGTCTCCTGCTATTGTTCAGTGGGGTTGAAAAGTTTGTTCTCGAGCAGGGCTCCAGAGTGGCCTGTCGTCTGCTTCTTGGCCTGGCCTGAGGAGGCCACACCTTGTCAGAGTCCCATCAAGGCCACCCTCCTTGCACTGTGGGCCAGACATGGGTGAGCCACACTGAAAAGCATTCAGGTGAACAGTGTGACTGACTCTTGAGTTGAGAGAACACGGCCGACCACCTGACCTTCTGAATTGCTGCCCCTCTCATGACATGGGGGGAAGCTTCGTCATTAACAGACACAGTCTGTGCACAGGGACATGGCAGCCACTTGCTCAATCACCTGTAAATGCCAGCCAGTGACTTGACCCTGTTCTCCATTCACTTGCCCTGCATTTACTCATTGGTTCATTGATTCCAAAGAGCTGCTCTGGGTCAGGCCCGTGGGTGTGGGCTGGGGACCCCCGGGAAGCCCACTGTCCAGTGCAGATCTTTCCCATCTTTCAGGGTCCACCCAAAGATCACCGTGGTTGTGGGCACTAAACACTCATGTAGAGAAGGGAACACCAGCTGAGCGTGGAGATGGGAGTGGAGTGTGAAGGAGTCTCCACAGAAAGACCACAAGCTCACCTTCCTCACAGTGACTTACTGTCTCCCCCTCCCAGTCCTGCAGCCAAGACAAGGACAGATCTCCCCACCTAACAGCTCCCAGCCCCACCCCCAGCAGGCAGCCCTTGTCCATGCTCCCATGCTCTTTCAAATGTCCATTGGAAAGCTTAGGGGAACCAGGCCCCAGCCTCACTTGCTGTGCCACCTTGTTTATGTCACTGTGTCTCTGGGTCTTCTAGAAACCGAGGAGGGCTGAATTAGATACTCCTGAGGCTAGAGCTTGGTGCAAAACCAATTCCCACTGAAATGTGATGAGCTTAAGATCACATCTGGTAGGGAGGGAAGGGGATGCTATCTTTGTAGAGACGCCTTCCCTAATGAATGTAAGGTCAGTGCTTAACCCAGATAAACTGGAAACCCAGCTGCAAACCTAGTTGTCCACAGCTAGCTCGGGATTGGCCTCCATTCATTCATGCTACCCGCAGAGCACTGTTTTGTGTCAGGAATACAGCAGTGAACATAACCGAAAATGCAGTGTAGCACGGAGTCTATTTACACACACGTTTCTGTAATGAGGGGAGGTACAATGGGGAAGCGCGACACAGGAGGATTCAACTGGCGTTGCAGTCGGGGCAGCCTCCCTGAGGAGGTGTCATGTCAACAGAGAACTGAAGGAAGACCAAGAGTTAGCTGGGCAACGTCAGAAGGGCACAGAAAGTTCACTCCGGGGAGAGGAGACGGCATGTGTGGGGGTGCCTGGAGCCAGGATGGCTCACAGCGGGGGAGGCCTGCTGCCCTACTGTGAGGACAGCAGCCCTGTGGCAACGCCCCGGTGGAGAGGAACGAAAGCCCCTACACTGTCCCTCGCAACCCTCCAGAGCCACCTCATGACAAAGTAGCTACACTCCAACCTTCGCTCACTCCTCCAACCACTGGGTCAGGTTTCTTCCCACTCCCACACCCATCCACCAAAAGGGCCCTGGCCAAGGACCCTGTGACTTCTGGTAATGCCCATGCACTTGCCCCCGCAGCAGCCTCTAGCAGGGTGCCCTCACCCTCACCCACTTCGAGACCCCTCCCCTGGCTCCACGAGGCCCCCAGCGCCTGGGTCCCTGGGCCCCTCAGCACCAGCCCCTCGGCCCTGCTCTCCTCTCCCCCGAGTCTGTCTGGGGCACACTCACCCACCCCGCCTCACCCCGATGCCGAGCGCCTGAGGCGTGGCCAGCTCTGTCCTCACCCCTCAGCTCCAGGCGAACACACAGCGCCAGTCTCCCCACGGCCCGCGGCAGCCCCCTCAGACGCGCCGACCTTGGCAGCAGCTCTGCTCGGGGCCGGCGTGCTCAGCGCCAGGCCCGGCCACGCCGCCGCTCGAGGCAGAAATGGGCAAATCGGCGTTGGCTCGTCTCCCCCTTCACTCCTCACATCTAGTCACCAAGTTCTGCCGCTTTTACCCCTAAATTCTCCCTGAGCCCCCAGTCAGGCCTCCAGCTCTCCCACCTGGATACTGCAGGGACCTCTTGGCTGCCCCTCTGCCCGCCCCTGTGCCCCACACCCCGACCCATCCACAGGGTTTCCCCTGCGAAACCTCACTGTGCCACGCCTCTGCCAGCCCCGACCCAGGGCTCCCCAGGGCTCCCCAGGACTCCCCAGGGCTCCCCAGGGCTCTGAGGTCGAAACCCCCTGCCCAGCCCACAGGGCCTGCCTGGTCGCGGCCGTCCACCTCGCCGGCCTCACCGGGGCCACACTCCCTCTCTGTTCACTTGGCCATAGTGCTCTTCTAGCATTTTCTCTGTTGTTGTCAAACAAATTCCCACAAAACTTGGTAGCTGCAACAACAGTAAGCATTCATCGTGTCACGTGGTCCCTGAGGTACAGGATTCAGGAACTGCTAGGCCAGGCCCTTCTGGCCCCGCCTCTCAGCATCCTCCGGCCAAGGTGTCAGCGGGACTCCGTCACCCAAAGGTGTGACAGGGCTGGCGGTCCCGCACCCCTCTCGCGGGAGTCAGGAGCAAGAGGGTAGGGGCTCCTCTTCTCCCTCCTCAGACTTGAGGGGCCTGGAGAGGCAGCCACACGCCAGAGCGGGGACGTGGAGGTGGGATGATTAGTAAGACAACGGATTTGCACAGAGGGGCACTGAGATCAACATGGAGAGACCTGATGGCGTAAACTGCTACTCTGCCATGTGACTGCAGTGCCGTTCCCCTTCATGTTGGGGGTCCAGCAGTGCCCTCTGCGTGAGGCCCCTCGGCTTTGGGGTAATCCCTGACCTCCTCCTGCCCTAGCAGTGCCCCTGCAGCTCAGCACTGGGCACAGGGCTGGCGGGGCTGGCATCCAGCAAAGGCTGGGCTCAGCACCCTGAAGACCAACGGCTGTTTCAGGAAAGGCTCTGGAACCTTCCTGGGAGGTAGGGGTGGGAGAGGGGTCCCTCCTCTCCCTGGTGTGGAGGCTCCCGGGCCACTCTCCACGCAGTCTCTTTTCTGACCACACTGACAGGTCCACAGCCTTTTGGTGCTGCTATCAGGAGGCCACCAGGGGACAGAAGACAATTCCCTGCCAGGCTGCAGCCACCATGGCCCAGACCTCCATCTTCCCCATCTGCCTCTGGGGCCTTGGGCCAGCCCCCTGCCCTTCCTGGGCACTGAATCCCTCAAGGATTGGGCTAATGATCTCAGTATTCCCATTAGCTCTGAAAGGTAATGACTGCACAGAACCTTCCCTTCCTTACCCTTCTGCCAGGGCCAGGCCCATCCTAGCCCTGGGGAACAGCCCTGTTTTCCTAAAATGCCAGGAGCCCTCCATCCCATTCTTCACCCCTACCTTCCTGTTTCCCTCCAGGCTCCTTCTTCCAGAGACCAGGAACCTATGCCATTTGGGTCCTTGCTGCCAACAGTCAGGTGGGCCACTCTCATGATCGCTCCTGGTTTGGGCCCAGCACAGTCCAAAGACGCTGCTCTGAGGCCTGGAGTAATTTCCAGGCTGGCCCCAGACTTCCCACTTTCCAGAACAGGGCAGACCTTAGGAAATGGGAGCAGCCCTCTGCTGGCGCATCACCTCGGAGCTCTCCTGCCCAGCCTCAGTGGTGACACCACGTTGGCATCGATGGCCAAGGCAGGGTGGCTCCGAGCTCCCTTCACGTGCCTGTGGGACTTCAATCTGCCCCACCAGCCCAGGTCCTCAGAGGGCTCCCAGCCTTCAGCAACATGCCAGCCCACTCTTCCCCTGAGAGGTGGGTTTGCAGGGTCCATGCCAGGTGCTGCCCCACCCACTCCACAGCCTGTCACCAAGACCCGCAGCCTCTGTCAGGCTCACACCTTCTGCATCCGTCCTCAGATGCGGGCACCAGAGCCTCTTCCTCCCCTTCCAGCCTCCTACTCAGCGTCCTCACGGACACCCACTTACGCACGGTGTCTCCAAGGCGCTTACCAGGTGGCAAACTGCTGCCAGTCCCTGTCTGGGCCCCTGACAGCGGAGTTAAGTATGAGTATCCTCATTTTACAATAAGAAAACTGAGACAAACTTAAAAGCTGGAAATCCGGTACCAAGGCGCCGGCTGTGGCTTACACACCTGCACACGCGGAATCGCAAGAGAAGAGGGGCCTGCCCGGGCTCGGTGGCTGCGTGGAGCCACCGGCCAGGTGGGCCGCCTAGGGAGTGAGGGAAGGAGGCCCCGGGCTCTCTCCCGGCTGAGGGCGGCATCCAGACCGACAGCCAGCCACAGGGGACTGGGGCGGTGGAGGGGCCACTCCTGCCCCTGCGCAGGTTCCCTCTGAATGGGGAGAAAGGGAGGGAAAGAAGACAGGAGGGAAGGGGACAGGGCCTCAGGACTAGCGCTCCTGGACTCGTCTGAATGACAGTGTCAGGGTCTGCTGTCACTTACAGGATTCACATCTGAGAGGTGATAAGCTGATCCCGGATCGCACTGACTCATTGACAAAACTCATTCATCTCCCTCTGAGCAATGACTTCAGGTACTACTCGGTGCTTACTCATAGGTCTTGGGGGCCAGTTCCAGACTCCTCAGCCCAACATTTTGCAGGGCGAAGGCCCTCTACGGGCCACACATGTCAGGGGCTTTCTCCAGATTGCTGCCTCACTTGGCAGATGAGGGAAACTGTGGCTCAGAGATGCTCAGAAACTTGGCCAAGGTCACAGCGTTGATAATGAACAGAGCTGGGATAGGGATGGGGTCCACTTGACCCTGAAGCCCTGGCCCTGCTCAGAGCAGCTGTGGCCTCACTTGGTAGGCCCTTCAGCCTCCTGGCCTCACACACGATGGCTACCAACCTGCGTCTCTTGCCAAGCCTCCCCTGCCTTTCCCAATGATCCCATTCCTCAAGCCTCCCTCCCTCAGAAAGCCCTCCCTGTCTATCATTACAGGTATTACATACTGACCCTGATGCACATGTAATCTTCCCCTAGGTTATGCACAGTCTTACAATATTTTCCAAGAGTTTCTCTGATTGACCTATTTCCCTGAACTCCGTCCATTACCTGCAACAATGCCCAGATAGCAGATATTCAGTAAATATTCTTTTGACTTGAATTAAAGTCTTGCCCCTTTCTTCTGCTATCTTCTTTTACCAGAGACTTTAGGCTGAAGCCAGGGCAGACATAGGAAGGAGTCAGTTTAGGGCTGCTGTCCCTCACCTGACAGGTAGACACGGCAGGCCAGCCAGGACCTTCTTCTCCAGGCAGGAGGCCCAGGAAGCTAGGGATGGGTGCCAGGGGGCTGAGGCCGGGGAAGGAAGTCACACTAGGCCCTACACGTAGGCAGCATTCTAGAAAGCCCATCCTAGTCCCGCTATCCACCAAACTTTCTCTGTACCCATCAGACAGAGTACCTGCAATTCCCCCATTGCTGCATTCTGAGAGCATGGCAGCTTTGAGTTTCAGGAGTCCTGCAAGCTCTAAACGTCCCCTCCTCTGAAAGCCTACCCTCTCCCAGGGCAGGCTTTCCCCCCTCCCCTGGCTCCCTTGGCCTCTGAAAATGCTGCACTGAGTTGAGATTCTCTTTCTTTTACTGGTCTGCATCATATCCTCTCCCACCCGCATTCCCCAGCATGACGCCTGGACCTCAACAAACACAAACTATGGTGACATCATCGTCACCTCTTAAAGACACCATCTGAGGATCCAGAACGAGGGTCGGTGGCCTGTGGAGAATGGCGGCTGGTGCTCCCAGCTTTGCCAGGCCCTCCATGAGGCCTCGGGCTGACCACTTGCTTCCTGCCTCCACCTCCCCACCCTGACTCCCTATCCTCCAGCGCTCAGCCTGGGCATCCAGGACCCTCCGGGAGCCTCCCTGGGCCCCGCTCTGCCAGGGGTGCAGGTGGGTGGACCGGGGCTGCGGGTGGGCCTGGCATGGCGCCCAGAGCTCCCCTGGGCAGGTAAACAGCGGGAAGCAGGTGTTGAATCCTGGCAGCTGGGCCTGCAGCCTGTGTGTTTGTCTTCACAACCAATGTGGGCAGTTTCTGGTTTGTGTTGTTTCCTTCATGTTCCCTGGGCAGGCACTCACAGCTCAAAGGCCCACCCCCTTCCCCAGGGCTGTTCAAAGAAAGAGTCTGGGAAGTTCTGTTTCCAGGGCTGGAGGCCTCTGCCTGGCCCCACTCCACCAGTCTGGGTGTTCCTGGAGGTCAGCCCCCCGCGCCCAGCTCCCAGGAGCAGCCCCAGGGAAGGCAGCAAAGGCTGGGCAGATGCTGTACACGAACCACTGGAGTTGTTAATTGATTACTGAAGCTTTATATATTCATTATGGGTAATTTGGAAAACACAGAAATGCTAAAATAAAATTTAAAAAAATAAAATAAAATAACATCCCCTGTAACTCTGCTAGTTACAGATGTACAATTCTTACATTCTAGAATACCTTCAGACTTCTATGCCTCCATACTTAAAAACCACAGTGGGTTATACTGAGCACTGTTTTGATACCTGCTGAGCTGCTGTGGCTCTGTGGGGTGCTGCGTCCCCAAGCCATTCAACACCCTCGTGTTTTCTAACAACATGCAGAGCACCGTCTGGCCTCATCTTCTGAGTAGGTAGTCAATCCCCCATTGCTGGGCATTGAGGTTGTGTCTAACTTTTCTTATTTTATACAATATTTTCCACCACTCTTGTAGTCGTATCTTCATGAGCCTCCTCAGGGCAGTGTAAGGCCTTAGAGACCTCCTAACACTGGAAGCATTTGGTGCTCCCAGCCCCTTTCGCACGAGATGTTATTAAATACAAGTGTAAGGACATCTGGCAAAGTTCTGGCTTCCGCTGATGCACTGTGCTTTGTTTGAAGCATTGATTAATTTTTAAGTTTATTTTTTGCTTATTTGAGGGGAGGGAATGCCCCCTCCCCCCCAGGTGCACCCCCCCCCCCCCCCCCCAGTCCACACCGGGTCTTTCTGATGCCAGGGCACAGCTCTGCCTCCTACCTGGGGCTCATTTTCAGGAAGGAGAATCTCAGGGTTAAGGGCTCTCCACATGTGAGGCTTTTCGGTCCATGTGTATCCTCGCTCACCAGGGAATCTGTCACCTGCCACACACCTGCACTGCGTAACTCTCTGTTGAGTGAGTGATCCTTGCCAAACGCCCCCACCTCCCTTCCCCCCACAGAGGCTGTGCCAGCGTAGCTGGGATGCGATTGGATAGCGAATAGACTCGGGGTAGGACCATCTTGACAGCAGATGTCTGGGCCCCTGCGATGAGCACGAGCCCAGAGCATGCAGGGCAAGGGCAAAATGTCCTTGTCCTGTGGCTGGAGGGTGCCACTCAGAAAGGCCGCAGGGCTCAGAGCACCCAGCCCATGGGGCCGAGGACATGGGGCCACCGCACCTGACCTGGCTATGCAACCTGAAGCGCCCTCCTTCTCCCCGCTGGGCCCCACTGTCCTCATTTATAACATGGGCATGGCAAAATGCCCAGTCCTCTACTGGGCCCTCCCATTGCCCCCGGGCATGACCCCAACTGCCCCTGAGACCTCTCAGGTGCTTTAAGATGTGTTTAAGGAACACAGTGAGGCACCTTAGTGTGGCGGCCATGCCCATGAGGACCTGGCACTGCTCTCCCCCAATCTCATCTCCTGCCCTGCCTTTCAGGAGCCCTCCCCAGGCTCCCACCCTGAGGCTCTCTCCCTCCTCAACCCCTGTCCAGCAGCTGAAGGCTGGCTCCCTAAGGCACCCACGCGTGCCTGCCTATTGGAATCCCATCCCTCCTCCCACACCCCCCACTCCATGGAGCCTTCCAGAAGGCTCTCCTTCCCAGCACCTGGTTGGGTCTCTGCCGTGGCTCCCGTGACATCACCCCTGGGAAGTAGGCAGCTGTGTCCCTCATTGGACTGTGTCTTCTTGAGAGCAGCAGCCTGGGCTGAGCCCCTGTGAGACTGAATGACCAAGAGTGATGAAGGGGGAGAGGTGCTGGTGTTTGGTTTTTCCTCTGTTCTTTTCCCAAACCCATCTCACTGACCCCACAAAACCAGCGCATAGAACTGCACCCAGAGCCGGAGACACAAGGTTAGAGGGCTCGTAGCCATGAAGCACTTACCAGCGGTGGAAATGCGGAGAATTCCCAGCAAGCAAAGCTGTCACCAGCCCCTCCCAGCACTTCGTCCTCACTGTCCTGTGCTGCAGGAAGGCCCCCTTTCCCAATGAGCACTAGGCCTGCTTCCCCCAGAACAGCCCCTTCCTTCAGCTGAGCCCTCATCCCCGTAGCAGTGTCTCTGCCCATTCGGGCACCCCATGTGGCACACTACCCACTCAGTGCCTGCCCTCCCAGTCTCCAGCTCCGCATCTGCACACCACAGCATTCGACAGTTAACTCACTAGGGATTCTATAAAGGCAGCTCCCATGCCACCTCCTCCAGGAAGTCATCTTTGACTGCTTCAGCCTTCAGGATTTTCTTCCTCCTCTGCCCCCTCAGAGCAGCTATTCTTTGTATCAAACTCATGTGACATTACAAGTTTGGTTTTTTTTAAATTTCTCTCCAAAGAATGCATATATGATGACAAAAGCAGGATTGGCCAGACCGTGGATGTGGAGAATGGACGTTGGCTGTGGTGCTGGCCCATCCAAGGCTGGACCAACCAGTGAGGAGCTCCAGGCCAAAATGCCAGGCCTCTAGGTACACACCTGCACTCTGTTGCTGGCTGTCCCCACCAGGGCATGGCCTCAGGATGCTCTCTACAGGAGAAGCCACCCTGAGGACACTGCCCCTGGGGCTGCCTACTGGCCACATTCTTGCAGCTGGGCAGCAAGTCCTTTGTCCCAGGAGGACCGGGGGTCTTCTCCATGGCCACCACAGACAAGACATAAAAATTTAGAAACAAACATGGAATGATGTTAGCACTCGGTTCGGGGACTGACAAACTATGGCTCACAGGCCAAACCCGGCCTGCTGCCTGTTTTAGAAACCAAGCTTTATTGGGACACAGTCTCACTCATTCTTTTTGGTCTATGTCTATTGCCTATGGCTGCCTTGGCACCATAACAACAGAGTTGAGTCGCTGCGACAGAGATCGTATGGCCCATAAAGACTAAAATATTCACAATCTGGCCCCGTGCAGACAAAGTGTGCTACCCTGCTCTGGCTGACACTTTTTGGGATAGAAGCCTAACTCATGGTGATTTCTTTGAAAATTCATACGCCCCCCGCCCCCACACACACACATAGAGTAATGCATACACACGTACATGCACATAGTCACACACACAAGCAAGAGAGCACACACATATGCACATACACACAATGGCACCCCAGGGCTGCATTAAATGTTCTTCTGGCCATAGCTGATTGATCTGGGAGAATGCACCTGACCCAAGCTGGACCAGTCAGATTCTTACAGGGTTTGAAAGTAAGTATCAGGTACATTTATGGCCTTGCTTAAAGAGACAGACCACGACGCCTCCTGCCCAGGCCTCCAGAGCTGCCCTGATTCTAACCCTACCTGACATTGCCCAGCACTGCCCTTTCGTACCAGAGCTGCAGACTCTTCCTGTCCAGCTTCTCCTAAAGATCCTGTTAGGCTGGTATCAGCACCCATATCTTTAAATGGGGCTCACAGCTGAACTGAGACACAAAATCTAGAATCCAAACTCTCTTGCTGGCTGCACAGGGCACCTCCATTGGCTGATTATTGCTCAGGAGAGAGACACTGAGGCTGCCTGCCCAGGTGGGGGCAGGGGAGCAGCCTCTGCTGCAAAATTCAGGCAGTGGATCAGGGGACAAATGATCTGGCTCAGTGTGCATAGAAACAACCCCCAGAACCTCCCTAGACTCACCAGCTTTAGAGGAAGGTCTCAGGTGGGGAGAACTTCAGGAGGCCTGGCACCATCTGGGAATACCCCTGAAGCAGAAATAACAGGCCAGCTTTTGAGGCCTGCAGGTACCAGTTTGAGCCCTCATGGGGGAACCTTGGGCCCCCAACCCTAAACACATCCTTGGTGTACCTGCGTCTGAGAAGAGAACACCAACAGTGGGGTTCCAACACCCTGCAGTGATGTCCAAGCTGTTGGAGAGTCTGTCCAGCCTGGACTGAAGTGACTTGAAGGTGGTTAAGGAGAGAGCTGGATGTTCTGATGCCAGCTCTGCCCTTCTCATTGTATGAACTTGAGCCAGAAGGGCAGAGATGAGCCTCAGTTCCGTTATTTAACAAGTGGCATCCTAAACCCACCTCATAGGGTTGCTATGAGGATACAAAGTGCCCGGAGTGGCCCCTGGCACACATGAGGTGCTAAAAAGGGGAGTAACATTAGAAGTAGCAGCAACTGCAATAATAGTAGTAGCTATAATAGTCATGATGATATTGTTTTAGGCATTGCTAATGGCCTGCTGATCTTCCCTGTCTGGGTTCCCCTCCAGCACCTCAAAGTCTATATGTCAAAAACTGACCCCATTAACCCACCATCTGTGGTGGGCAGCCTCCAAGATGACCCCCAAGATCCTAGCCTCCTGGATTCCTGCTCTGCCTGGCCTCCTTTCATGTCGAATCAGAGCCAGTCTGCCACACCAATGAATATGGGGGAGCTCTTCTAGATCTCCTGAAGGAAGCTGGCTACCCTGCTATGAGGACACTTACACAGCCCTGTGGAGAGGCCCATGTGGGAAAAACTGAGGCCTCCTGCCAACAGGCAGCACTGCCTTGTTAGCTGTGTGAGTGGTAAGTGGGCCACCTTGGAGCCAATCTCCCAGCCTCATTCAAACTGTCAGGTGACCATAGCCCCAACCATCATCCTGATTTAACCTCACGAGAGACCACAAGCCCGGACTACACTGTTCAGCTGCTCCCAAATTTCTAACCCACAGAAACTGTGAGCAATATTAAATGTTGATTGTTGCTTTAAGCCACTATATTTTGGAGTCATTTGTCACAGCAGACTAACACAGTATACAAATCTGTCCTTGAGTGCCTTTGTTTCCGAGAATGCCACTCCCTTCCTCCCCATCCTGAGATCTCGATCATCAGAGTCTGCTTTTTCCTTTGCTGAATTCAATCTACTGTACCTATTTCCACCAGCCTGGAAGCAAAAATGGTTCTTCACTGAGCACTTACTATGTGACAAAGTACCTACTGTGTGCCCTGCTCTTGGTGCAGAGTTTCAGTATTCATGGGATTGTCACAACTGAGTAAAATTTTCATTGTTCCCATTTATAGGTGATGGGCCTAAGACTCTGAGAAGCTCAGTAACTTGTCTGAGTCCCCTCTGCAGGTTAATTAGGGAATCAAATCAGAAGGCAGTGCTCTCCCAAAGCCCATGCTCTCTCTGCAGTGCAGCAGGGCCCCAGCTCAGCCCATGCCTCTGTATGATGACCCGGAGTTCTGGAAGCAGCCCCTGCTGCCAGCTTCTACCTTGATAGATTCATCTCTCACATCATTGCAAGTAACTGCTTAAAACACAGGTCCAGCTGTCTCCACTGCCCTGCTCAAAGGCCGCCAAGAGCCCCCCACCCCAGGGTCCCCATCCTGTCCATCCTTCAAAGTTCAGCTCAGCTGCTCCCTCCTCATGAAGCCGTCTGATCCCTCTCCTTGAACACCTGGAACTCTTCTCTCCTGGCAGTTACCTATTTGCTCTTGGTTTAGAAAAAGTGGTGCACACACTCACCCACAGTAAACCATAGACTCCTCAAAAGAGAGAGCCCCCAGACCCACCTGGTGTGCTCATTCCATGTGAGTGGAGTGACTGTAGCATAATTAACAACCAAGCCTATGAGTGACTATGCGCGGATATCAATGCTTTGATGAATCAATAATAATAGCTCTCTAAATGAGTGATTTGTCATGAATTAATGAATGGTTGATTGAATAGGATATTGCCTAGATTCAGTGTCCCAATATTATTATATGTCTTTGTCAACAGTAAAATATTTTATAACATAATATTCAAAATATTCAAAATCTTTAAAAACCAGTACAACATGGGCACCAACCAACAAGGAAGGCCATCCTCGCAGGGCTGGGTCAGGTCGGAGGCCCCCTGTTGGGCCCTTTAGTGCTCCATCCTGGAAAGGTTGGGGACGTGTTCCCGGGAAGGACCAAAATGGCCAGGGAGACAAGCGACACCTAAGAAGCTTGGACACAGCTCTTTAATAACCCCGCAGAAGCCTCTCAGTGTGGCCTCGCGCCGGGGCCTGCGGGCTGCCGAACCCTGTGCACGGTTCCTGAGCACACCCGTGGCCAGCCCTGGCTGAGCTTGCCGCTCAAGGGGAGCTCATTCGTCCTCAAAGAGCATCGTGAGGCGGGAGGGCCAACCACTGCCCATGTCACAGCGAGGACACTCAGACACAGGGGGCTGAGCTGCGAGTTCAAGGTCACACAGCGACCCAGGAGCCCACCCAGGCCCTGGCCCAGGCCCGCCCCTGAGTCCTCTGACTTGGAAGCGCGCCTCCCACAGGAGTGATGGGTCTGCAGCGCCTGCTGGGCGGGGCCAGCAGGACGGCCTGACTGTCAGGGCCCGGGATTGGTTGAGGCGCAGCCCAGGAGGCGTGGCCTGGGACAAGGCCCTCCCCCGTCCTCCCTCCGAGCTGGGATGCTCGCCCCACCCTAAGCCCCGGGCAGAGGGGAGAAGGTAACTGCCTCCACCCGGCCACAGCCACGTCCACCGGAGCGAGAGCCTTTGGAAGGACAGAGCCCACGCCACTCTCCACGCCCCACGACCTGCTGTGGGACCCCGGGCCGCAAGCCGCCTCTCTGAGCTCATTTCCTCAGCTGCAAACGGGGTGACAGCAGCAGGCGTGCCTTTCGGGCTTGGTGCAAGGACAGGGCTCCAAGCAGGGCCCGGACGGTCGCCGTCGCTGCTTTAAACGTGTATCGGTGCTGGGCAGCGAGTGAAAGGGCACAGCGGACCCCCAGTCGGAGGTGGGCTGGGTCCAGCCACCCCGAGCTCACCCCCTGCCCCAGAGCCCCCCACTACCTCCCTTATCCCTCCAAGCTCTTCAGAAGGAGGAATCATTTCTCCTTAGTTTTCACTTTTAAACACAAAATAATTTCGGTGCCCAGAAGCCTTCCTCTCGGAGGAACATTTGTGTGGGATGATATCAGCCTAATTAAGCGCTTCAGCTTTGGGCTTGATTTTCTCCCCAGACCCCTGCGCTCCCTGCCAAGCAGCCTGGCCGCCCGGCTACCTGCGCAGGCGGCCGCCGAGCCCCCGCGCCGCCCGGCCCGCGCGCTGATTGATGTCTTGATCGGGCGCCAGGAGGCGGCGGACCAGGTGCTGCGCGGCGCGGGCTGGAGGCGGGCGCTCCGCGGGCCCGGCCTGAAAGCGCGGGCCTGCTCGGCGGCAGCAATGAGCCTTTGTTTGCCTTGGCAGCGCCGCGGCCTCCCTGGGGCCGGCCCCATAAAGGGTTTCTGTTCGGGCTGGAGGACTCATTGTCGAAAAATTGTCCCTCGAAAAATTAGCATGGTACAGTGGAGAAAGCGGAACGCCCGGCAAATGACAGCTGCTGGCCCCAGACAAGGGCCAGAAAGCGGAGTTTTGCAGGGTGCCGGCTCCCGGAGGCACCCCTCGCCCCAGGCCTGGAGTGGGCCCCCAAGGGTGACTCGTGACAGCAGAGCCCAGGGCAGGCAGGGTCCAGATGAGGAGAGCAGTTGGGTTTGGGGCTGGTGGTTTATCTCTCCTAAGAGTTGGGGCATTTCTCCAGGTGCCAGGAGCCCGGGATTTTGGTGTGGGGTATTTGAGGGCCCCTGAGCCGGCCTCAGGCTCAGAGGGGCAGCTGGCTGGGAAAAGGGGGTGGGGTGCAGGGAGCGGGTGAGAGAGAGCAAAAAGGAGAGAGCCTAAAGGTTGTGTGGTTAATTGAACATCAACAGCCACAGATACGATTATGGCCCTTTGTATCTTTCTCCCAGTGTGTTGATGGAGAAGTAACTAGATTAAAAGCGCCGGGAGCTGGGGTTGGAGGGGCTGGCAGTGGGGCGAGATCCCTCCTGAATGCCGACCCGGGGCTCTCGCAGTCCCAGCAAGGAGGCAAAACAGTCCATTGGAGAGGAGAGAAAAGATGGAGTGAGCTGTGGTTTGGCATTTGTGTAAAGACTGGGGCCCAAGGCTGCCACCCCTAGTGAGAGCGGCAAGGGCTTCCAGCGCAGAGGCTGGGGGTGTCACGGGGTGAAGCACGTGGTAACCAGTGAAAGTCTCAGCCCAAAGCCTGTGGCACACACTGTACGTGAGGCGGGGTGAGGGTGACAAGGACTCTGTATGGGACACGTGTGTGTATGTGTATGTATATTCTTGTTCCGGCTGCTTACATCTGTGAAGTTATGGGTATCTTCCCATGTCCACGTTTCAAGCAGGTTGCACTTGTGTGGCTTGTACTGTCCTAAATCTTCCATGTTGTGATCACATCTCTTGTGGGCTCCCGGGAATGTCAGGATCAGGGGCACATGGATCTGTCAACTTGACCCCTCCAGCATGGGAAGGTGCAGCCTCAAGTTCCCTGTGACTCAGGGATCGCAGATCTGGAACTGGCCCCTAATTTCACTCTGCATTCCAGCTTCCTGGAAAACCGTTCCTGATTCTTCCTGCCCACCATTCCCAAGAAAACCCCTGACCCTCCCAGCCCAGCCCCTCCCCCACCCCTCCCCCCATTCATCCCACCCCAAGCAAAGTCTTCTCTGAACAAGCAGATTTTAGGCTGAGAGAAAGGAAGTCAAGCAAATCTGGAATCAGAATGGCCTGAGGTCAAATGCCAGCTCTAGTTTTGTGACTTTGAGCAAGTGACTTACCTCTCAGAACCACTGTTCGGTCACAAGTAGATAATCAGATCCAATTATAAGATTGTTTTAGCCATTGAGTGAGATTCTATACATAAGTAGCAGGGAGCCCATGCACCCCAGATTTCCTGGGACAGTCCCGAGTTACACCTGAGGCCCCAGCATAGTCATTAATAGTGCCCTTTACTGTAAATATGTCCCAGTTTGGCTTATAAATTATATAGCTACCCAAATATAAGTGGTGCCACAACAATAAGTAATTCCCTTCTCTTCCCCTTGCCTCTGCTCTCTGCTTATTTAATGCGTCGCTCCGTTGCATCTTAGCCTGAACTCCTGAAGGCAGGAGCCTCTATCCCTGCTCGCCACACTTTGGGACTAGCTAAGTGCAACTGATACTCGTCGGTTTGACCGCTGCCAGGAAGGGAGCTGGTCAGGGGCTCTGCGTGCAGGGGCCTGCCCTCTGCCTGCTGGGACCACAGCAGGGCAATGCATGAGACAGCAAGATCCTGCTCAGCGCTATGAACATGGACTACAACAAGGGGGTTCACATTCGTGCAGCCACTGTCCCCCTGAATCAATCTCTTGTTGCAGACCTGACCCCTGCACCTCCAGGCTGATGCTGTCAGTCCTTCCCTGACTACCCAGAATGCATCGTGGGTCAGTATTTCACCATAAGGACCACTCTTCTCAGTGTTGTTGAGGGCCTCACCTAAGCAAATGTGTCACAATAGACGCACAAACAGGCCCTAATTAATTTTCTAACTGCTGCTCCTAGTTTCCGGCATTCACCCATATAGATGAAAACCTTACATGAATGACCCAGGAGGGCAGCCTAGGAGCTGGGGAGCAGCACGTCAGCCCTCTGTAGTTAACATACACCCTGCTTGACAAATTCAATAAGTTTAAAGCTATAATAATAGAGCCATATCTCTTCCCAAAGTCAGAGACCTACTTTGTCCCCAGGTCCAAAAAGTGGGGCTCTTCTTGGCTGGTCAGGCCTGGAGTCCTGTGGATCCAGACCTCTGCTGGCTTTCTCAGTCAGTGAGGACTGAATGTCTCTGAGGTCTTGGTCCTAAATCCCACACTTCTCTGGAAAGGTCAGTAGGACTGGGTCATGGAGTGGCTGGAAAATCACAGTGAAGCACTTGGACTTCACCCTGAGAACAGCAGGGGCCACAAGAAAGTCTGGTTTGCACACTAAGTGCTTGCTTTGCCCACAGTGTGGAGCACAAATTCCAGGGGGACAAGACTGAAGACAAAAGGCCAGCCGGGGAGGTGACTACAGTAATCCAGGCAGATGTGGCCTGGACTACAATATAGGACGAATGAGCACAAAGAGGAGGGGGAGGGCAGGTGAGAGCTACCTCGGAGGTAGATTCTCTGGCCCTTGGTAACAGTTGGATGTGTGGATCATGCTGGAAACACAGGGGCCAGGATGGCTCCCAGGCTTCCAGCTGTGAGAGGGACCCAGAAAGAGGAGCATGGAGGAAGGGGTGGTGATAAGCTCAGGAGGAGACTGCCCTTCCTCCACACCTCCTTTATGATCCCCCCTCCCCTCCAGCTGGACTGTGACAAGGCCAGGCCTGTGTCCTCATGCCATGCTGTCCTAATGCCATTCACCTTGCTATGTTTCTTCCCACCTACCCACCCTGGGGCTCAGGCCTTCTCTCTTCCCAATGGACTCTAGGTGCCCTTTCTGACCAGCTGGGGAGGCGACTGTAGTAATCCAGGCAGAGGTAGCCTGTCCAGAGGCAGTGACAGCTGTCACCCCTGACTCAGGTGTACAGGACCAGGTTTCTGATCTTCAGCCCAAAGTGCTGAGAATGGAGTTGCAGAGCCCTGGCTGGCTGGCTGGCTCTGGATCTTTCCCCATACACCGAGGCCCAGGCCCTCGCAGCTCTGAGAAGCAGAGTGGGGTAGAGAGGGGAGCTCAGTCACACTTGGATTTACTCCATCAAGGACCATGCAGCAAGGTCACACTGAGACCATGTGGGTTGCCCAGTGACGGAGGTGGAGACAGCGGAGCTGCCTTACCACTGCCCACCCCACCCCACCACTCTTGCTTTGCTTGGCTGGATGCAGAGCAGGGCTGGGTAGTCATCAGGGCATCAAGCTGCCACCTTAGAGCCCCTGGGGTGCACACCACCTAGGCTACATCCATGAACTTGGGGCTGGGACCCTGGGTGAAGCTTTATAGGGGCAAGGACACCTTTACATATAGCTCCTAGACCAAGAAGGGCTCCCCTCAACTCAGCTCCCACTGGCAACTTTTCAGCATCATCCGGGCCACCCTACTGCTGAGATTCTACCTTTAACAAGTTGTGGAACAAGTTGTTTGAAAATGAAATTGGGGGACAGCAGCCCTGGCTCCCACTCCCTGTCCCAGGCACAGCATGCTGAAGAGGACTGGATCTGGAGCTCCAGCACTTACAGACAGGACATAATCTCAGAGAAATGACTTCCCTCTTTGCACCTCCATGTCTTCATCTATAAAATGAGATTTACAACAGCACCGCCCCCGTGGGCTTGTTGTGAGCATTAAATGAATCTGAACACACAAGCGCTTTAGAATAGAGCCTGGACCCAGGAAGTCACTGCTGATGTTATAGCTGTGAATATGACTGTTGAGCCAGGACAGACGACAGAGTCCAGAGGAGACACTCAAAGAGAGAGTAGCAGCAGCCAACTTTGAGGGCAGCTGAGTCACAAAGAGGAGAGACAGGAGGGTCCGCGTGGCATGGACCCTCTTGCCTGTCAGGGTCTCACTCTTCTCCTCTGGCTTAGATGGGTGGATCTCTGTCCCCAGGGCCTGTCCATCAGCCAGACCAGGCTTGGTGCTGGCTGGAAGGAGTCCCCATGCACACTCTCGGGGGTTGTGGACAGCCGCCTGGCTGGTCCAGGCAGCCTGACTCCCTATCTTTTCTGCCCTGGTTGGGGAGACCCTGCCCCACACTGGGGTGCCTGACTTCCTGCTGCCTTTGAGTGTCAGGTAAGGGGCAGCTCTTCACATAAGATCCACCCAGTTGGGCCAGAGGTGTCCAGGCCACCCTGAATCCCATTCAAGTCACAGGACCTTGGGCCTAGTGTCCAGCAGATCTGGAGGTGGGGACTGAGTGGTGATAACTTCAGCAGTGTGGAAAGATACCTGGGCCAGACAGACTTATCAGGGCTGTGCTGGAGCCTGTGAATATATATGGCCTCACAAGGACAAGAGCAGGGAGGGCCATGGGGTCTCTGAAGCCTAGCTTCTCAGCACTAGGTCTGGTGTGGGTGACTCTCCATGCTCAAAGGTATTTCATCTGAGGACTTAGTAATTTGGGTATGTGGCCACCAGGTGGCTCCCCCTTAAAGTCCCTCCCTCCCCTACCTCTGAGCAGGCCATGAATTCAGTGGGGCGACCCTCCAACCACCACTCCTGCCTAGAAGAGAGTGAGTGGGGTTTCTGTCTTTGCTCAGGCCAGCCTCTCACGTGCACCTCAGCTCCAGGCCTCCTCTGCCCAAGTGTCCTCTGGCCCCTTCTCCTGCCCATTTGTCTCTCTCTGCGGCCCCACCTACCCTAGTCCTAAATAACCCAAACTTCATTCTGCTCCTCCTGGGTTCCCAACTCCTCAGGGCTCTCTCTGATCTTGCTGCTCAACCAAACCTTCCTCAGGAGGCCCAAGCACCTTCCTCCATTCTTGGCGAACATCTTAAGTCATCTCCTGCCCCACCCTCCCCTGAGTCCGGAACCCCTGCTTCTATCTTCTCTGCCTCTTTTGTAGGCTTCCTCTGCCAAGATTCAGTCCTAAAAACCCTCTGAGAGGTCAGGAGGGAGGCTCGATGAAGGTTTGCTGAGTGAAAGTTTGGGTGAGGGAGAAATGAGTACATAAGTGAGCTCATCAGTCAACACATTTTTACAGGCACCTACTGTGTGCCAGGCCTGTGCTGAGCAGAGGAGTGACTCAATAAATGAATGGCTATATGGGAAATGGGGGCCCAACGCACTGAACACAAAGATGAAGAGAGAAATGAGGAAAGGAGACTGGGTGGGTGGTGGGTGGTGGGTGGTGGGTGGTAAATGACCTCCGTTATCTTCTGGGAGAAGTCAGGTCACTTGACCAGGGTAACAGAGGTGGTGCTCCCCACAGCCCCGAAAGGAAGCCAGATGACTCACTTATGCATGGCCTTGGTGAGCCAGCTGCTGTGTGGGGCTGGGCAGGGGGGCTCTGGAGACCTGAGCTGAAATCATGCTGGTGGGGGCACCCTAGGGAGCCAGACAAGGTCAAAATAGTTTCCTCCCAGATTAAGCCAGTGCCAATCAAGGAGAAAAGCCTAAGGACTTGTCCAAGAAAATGGCTGTGACTCATTTACTGAGCACCTACTAGGAGGAGCCAAGGATGCTGCTAAATCTGGCCTGATCACCAACAACCCTGGGAAGGAAGTGAACCTCACTTCGAAAGAAAGGAAATTTGGAATAGAGGCCAAGTGGCTGGCCCAAGGTTACCCAGCTTCAAAAGACAGAGTCGATACTGACTAGGGTCCCCTTTTGTCTGGGACCTTCATCTCCAAGTCGGCTAGATGTGCATCCTTAGGGAGAGCACGGGGAAACATCAGCGAAAGTGGCAGGCGGATGGTCTTTGGCACCTGCCATGGGGAGCCAGCAGGGAGTGGCCAGTTCACTCCAGTGGGAGGGAGGCCTGGCATCTGGGGGCACCAGGCTTTGGTCACAGCTATCACTCCCTCTGGGGACTCACAGGGTCTTCCCCTCTGAACATGAGCTTCCTGGTGTTTAAGAGGAAGAGCACAGCCCGGCCGGGCGTGGCTCAGCGGTTGAGCTTAGACCTAGGATCCAGGCGATCGGGGTTTGATTGCCGGTCAGGGCACATGCCCGGGTTGCAGGCTCGATCCCTAGTCAGGGGCGTGCAGGAGGCAGCCGATCAATGACTCTCTCATCATTGATGTTTCTATCTCTCTCTCTCTCTCTCTCTCCTTTCCTCTCTCCGAAGTCAATAAAGATATATTTTTAAAAAGAGAGAGAAAGAACACCTACTCCCAGAATGTCCTCCTGACACCAGAGAAGGATGCCCTCAGCAGAAAGATGCCCCTTGTCCCTGTGCCGGGCTCTCCGTGGGGACATCTGTGTTGCCCATCAGCTTGGCCGGCTGCAGACACAAGCCCAAGCCTGATAGCTCGGTGGGCTGATAATAATGCTGATGCTCACCTATAAGTGACCAGTACTCTGTCATCATGAGGTATGTTCCTATCCACAATCTACTTGAGATAGATAGGGCAGGCAGGGCAAATATTGTTATCTCCACATTACAGATAAGAAAAGGGGGGTAGGAGAGAACCAGTTCTCCCTGAGCCAAGCTCAGTTCTGGGAGCCTCCTGTGGGTGATTCCCCTTAATACTCCCACCAGCTCTAACGGGGCAGTATTACATCCCCGTTTTACAGATCAAGACACTAAGGTTCAGAGAGGTGAAGTGCCTCGTCCAGGTCACAGGTCCCATAAGAGGCTCAAGCACAGACCCTCTGAATTGAGAGGAAAACTAGGAGTAATGTGTTCTGTGCTCTAGCAGGAGTCCACACACATAACCCAGGCCTCAGTTTCCTCATCACGAGGAGTGTGGTGGACAGGTGAATCTATCTTTAAGGCCCCCTTGGCTCTGACCCTCACATGGTGAGAAAACTGGACACTGAGTTCTCAAAGCCAGGCTAACGTGGGACAAGACTGGCCCCCTTTCTTGGGTGTCAGTGTCCTCTCTGCAAGGTGGGGGATGGCTTTGGCTTAGAAGGTGTGGCCAGGACAGATACAGATGAGATCCAGGGGGCACAGCCCATCCAGGGACCTGCTGGCATTACCTGAGAGCACCAGGTGTCGAGGCCTGGGGACTTTGAACAGGCCTGAGCCAGGAAATCCAAGAACTGGTTCCTGGGGTCTGGGGGCTCTCAGAGGCTCTGGGGCTCTCCCGCCCGGGCTAATTTATTATGATGCAAAAATCAGGCTCCAGAGTGGCGGGAAGCAGAGCTGAGCGCCAAGCACGCTCCCCTCCTGTTCTGTTCCACATATTTTCAGATTTTCAGTATTTATTGTCCCCATATGTGATGCTGAACATTAAAAAACATGTTGCTGAGGTTCCTCCAGAAAGGGCTGACATTTCACAATATTCCTCTGACGCCGGGGATTACTGCTCAAGATGGTGAAAACGTGGTTTATTCCAAACAGATTGGGGCGGAAGAAAACACAGGCAAGGCCCGGGAGGCCCACGTGCTCTGCCCCTGTCCTGGGAGAGGCGAGCAGAGCGCACGGTTGGGAGCCCCCTCCCCACAGCACCAGGTCAGGTCGGGCCTGGAGTCACGGAGGGAACTGGCTCAAAGACAGCAGCCACCCGGCCTGGCTGGCTCTCAGGAGGAATAGTGGCCATTGTCCGCGGGCACGTCTGAGTTCCAGGCAGAACTTGCAGGGCTGAGGCCCCAGCATCACCCTGCAGCGTGATCGCTTCCCCGTTTTAAAAGGAAGAGAGTGAGTTTACGCTGCTTGCCCAAGTTCTCGGCGCAGAGTCAGGATTAAGAACTTGGGCACTTTGACTTTACCCGTAGCCACAAGGCAGAGAGTCCCAGGCACAGAGGCAGCTGACTTGCTGTGTGACTCTGGATAAGCAGCTTACCTCTCTGGGCCGTGGTTTCCTTACGTGTAAGGTGAGGGTGACAACCGTGTGGGCTCTGACTGCCTCAAAGAAATGTCTTGGGTCCAGTGGGGGGAAACAAGGGGCAAAGGGAGGTGTCTAAGCTCCTGTCCCAGTGATGTCACCAAGACAGGGAGCTGAGGAGGCCAGGCTGGCTGGGCTCTCCCTAGCAGGGGGCCTAAACAGGTGACTTGGGCCTCCGTTTCATGCTCTGTAGAGGGAGGGGTGTGGGCTTGGTCAGCTTGGAGGAGGCCCAGGAGGGTCCCTGATGAAGCTTGGGCTCAGGCAGACCCAGCCTGTTCCCCCTGCCCCTGTGACCTCTGGTTCTTTCTTTCTCCCAGCTTCAGTCCACCCATTTGAGGTACCTGATCATACCTGCTGCTCAGAGAGCCATGAGCACTGGTGACACCATGGAGGTCACACTTCTGGCACAGAGTCCTGGCCAAGGGGGAGTCCAGATGAGGTTGGCCCTTCAGGCCCCTCCACCTTGAGGCTGGGCCTCACTGTCCCATCCCAGGGACACCCACACAATCTCTCTCACCCTCAGGCCTGGAAAGTGGGCCCCTCCCCTGGGAGCATGTGCTTGTGCCCTCACCTGGGGCCCAAGGCACAGGTGTCATCTCAGACCCCTTCTTCCCAAGCCTGCACATTCCAGACCACAGTGAGCACGCGAATCTCCCAGGCTCCTGGTTTCTGAGCCGCTTTTGTGTCTCCACAAAACCTTGAATGTGCTGTTCCTGCCTCTGCCCCATTTTATGTAATCTTTGAGCCGGAGCTGGGGTGAAGGGAAGCCCAAGGCTCTCAGCCACGTGGGACAGTCGGGTTGTGGGGTCTGGGTTACAGTGACCACAGAAGGCGGTGCCCTTGGGCAGCAGTGCCCAGGCCCTTTGGCCCTGTGAACAGTTGTGCCTGAAGGTGATGGTGCAGCAGGCCAGATGGCCTTGGACAGGGCAGCCTGCAGAGCCAGTGGAGGCGCCTGTCCCATGCTCTGCCCAGCCTGGCCTCCCCACTGCAGGCCCACGGTCCCCACCGTCTGTGGGCCCCACAGGTCCCTGGCCAGCCTGGCTCTCCCCAGCAGGGACTAGGGTAGATGCTGCTATGGAGTCACCAGGTGCCAGTGTTGAATCCCCGAGAACTCAAGGACAGGAAGGCTAGGGCCGTTAATGCTCTCTGCATGAGGGGATTCTGCCCTCCGAGCTGGCTCTGGGGCCACAGGTGGCATGCAGAGTCCCCATCTTTGGCTTGTTGCATGTGGCAGTGGGTCCAAGGTCTCTAGAGCCACAGCCTCCTCCACCCTTCCTTCCAGAGCCCTCAGCCTAAAGCACCAGCGTCCTCACCAGGCCTCTCCCTGGGCTGTGGGGCGCTTAGGCTGCCCTCTGCGACCCCCCTGAGTCTACTTCCTCCGCTGGGCAAGCCTGACTCTCACTCAACTGAGTGCTCACTTGAGAGAAGCGGCTCGGGGCCCCCAGCACACATTCCAGGGGGGACAGCAAGCACATGGACACGTTTGCTACTGGTAAGTGCTTCAGAGGGAACTAAAGCACGGTAAAGGGCAAGGGCATGGGTGGGGCATTTTGAAGGGGGAGGGCAGAGAAAGCCTCTCTGAGGAGGGGCATGTGGGTAGAGGCTTGAAATAGGTGAGGAGACAGGGAGGCCTGAGAGGTAGGAGTTCCGGGCAGAGGGAACAGCTGGGGCAAAGGATCTGAGACAGGTGGGCCTGGTCGATTTGAGAACCAGCAAGAAGGTGGCTGGTGTGGCTGCAACAGAGCAAGTGAGGGGCAACCTGTGAGGAAAGGGGAGGGGAGAGGGAGAGGGCAGATGAGACCACGTGGGCCACAGCAGAACCTGAGACTCTATCATAAGTAGGGTGGGAGTCATGGGAAGGGACCCCACTTATTTACAAGGAGTTCCTGGTCTGTGCAGGGTTTAAGCTCCAGTCCCCAAAACCATCCTCAGAGAGAAGTCAGTTCTATTATTCTGGGATCCATCTCATTACAGGTAAGGAAACTGAGGCTCTGGAAGTTTGTGTCACTTCCCTAACCTCATGAATCTTGGGAATCGACACCAAGACTGTGCCTTCAGAGTTGCGTCTCGCCCAGGCTGGGAGGGGGTGGGGGGATTACAATGGGCAGCTGAGACTGGAATCTACCAAGGAAGCAGTCGAGGGAGGGGGCTCAAACTGTCCCTGGCCCCACCCTATACACACATAGGACGCAGAGATGGAACAAGGAACTGGTCCTCAGTTTGATCATTTGTACCCAGAGGGATTGGGATCGAGGGTGCCAGGCCCTGCCAGACCCCAGTGCTGGGAAATGGGGTTATGGTCCCACCCCCAGAAGCCTTTAGGGGGTTGTGCCAGAGCAGGGCCTGCCTGACCCCACTGCCTGCATTCACTGGGCCCCAGTGTGTCCTGGAAGCTGCCCACAGCCCCACAGGAACAGGTGAAATCACAGGCAGGTGTGATATTCAAAACATTTAACAACTGCTAAATTGAAACTTCCACCTAAAGTTTTTCAGTGTTTTCCATTTATTTATCAATTACACTGTCCCTGTCAGTGATGCTGCTCCCGCAGTGATGTAGGTTATAGCGCATGGTTCTCCACATCAGCCTGAATTTCTCTTCACTCAGTCCTCAGACACAGTGGTGAGGTCATTCCTCAGCCGCAACTGTCACCAGATAAACAGTGCCGATGGCTGAGCCCTGATCCGAGGCAGGACCCTCACCCAACACTTCCAGTGCTGTCCCCATCATGCCGAGAGTTTTTAGGGCCCAGGTGGCCGGCACACCTGGACACCAGAGCTTCCCATATGGCCTTGTCCCAGAAAGGCTACTCTGGACCCTACCAACAACCACACCACGGTGCAGGCTGCCTGACCTCCCACCTGCTGCACCGGGAGAGCCCCACCCCTTGCAGCCAGGCTGCCCCCTAGTGCCCTCAGCAGCCACGGGGCCCTCCAGGTCTGTTACCGAGCACACTGGCCCCTGGCAGGGCCGTTCAGTGACTTGTCAGATAGATGGGTAGACAAAGGCCCTGTACCAGGCAGTATGGAAATTTTTCACTCTTTCAGCAGCTGATCTGACCCAGTGTATGAGCACGACTGGGTCCAATCCCCCAGACCCCCAGCAGTGGGGAGTTCTGTGTGGCAAGTGTGTCCCAGGCAAGCCCCTCACCTGAGCTGTGAACCACCTGCAGGGGGACGGGGGGTCTTATGTGAGCAGGGCCTTGAAAGGCAGGTGGGCAGCTGAGAGCCAGTGCAGAGATAAGGCTCCTGAGGTGCCTGAGGACAGGCAAAGAGGCAGGCAGCTGTTGGCTGATGGTGTCAAAGAGAGTGAGGGGGTGGCAAAGGCCTTGTGAGGAGCCTTAAGCTGCTCCTAGTGAGGTGGGAGCCCTTCAAGGGTTTTACTCAGGGGAATGGTGCCACCTGACTCCCCTAGTGAGAGGGTCTGGTCTGCCATTTGGAGGTGACTGCACAGGGTGGGCAGTGAGCCGGGAGGTCTGCAGGAGCAGGTGACTGGGACAGGGGAGATTGCAGTGGTCAAGTTGTGAGAGATGACTACAGTAGACCCAGCTGGAAGGTAGGTCTCTACGACAGAAGTAAGGCCACCTCCTTGGTCTGAGCTGACTGTGGGATCAGAGGTCACACCCTGGGCCCTGCTTGGGGTCCTCCCCACCTGCAAAGCCTAGAGGGAGCTCACAAGCACCTGGTCAACCTCTTCCCATGCAGGGAGGGTTCAGGTCAGGACTCTGCCCAGGGCCACACAGAGGTAAGCAACAGCTTGCCTTAACTGGGCCCCAGTCCTGCCCAGGTGCCCCACTCCTAAGCAAGGTTGCCAGGTTTAACAAATAGAAATACAAGTTAAATTTGGGTTGCAGGTCAACAAAGAGTAAATTTTTTAGTTTAACACATTTTACCCAACCGTTGGACTATATGTATACTAAAACTTATTTGCTGCTTATTTGAAATTCAGATTTAGCTGGGAGTTCTGTATTTTATCTGGAAACCCTAACACCCAGGCCAAGGTGAAAACTCAAGAGAACAAAGAAGGCTACTCCACACTCTACTCTCCCTTCAGGCTCCAGCTAAGCCCACTACTGCTGGGGAGCTGGCACCAGCTTCCCTGGCCCCTCTCCTTGTGAGAGCCCCACCCAACCAGGTGTTCTCTAAACACACAAGGCCTTTGTTGACCAAACCTTTGACCACTACTGGCTTTTAACCATGGTTTAATCATGTTGATCTGACCTCCAGGATGGTGCCAAGGCCCTGTCCTGGAGTCATAAGACCTGGTCCCTGTGATCTGATCACCTGGAATAGGTCACTAGCCTCTCTGGACCTGTTTCCCATCTCTACATGGGCTCCTTCATTTCGGAAAGTGTGTACTGAGTGCTTACTGTGGGTCAGGTGCCATTAGAAGCTCTGGGAGTTCAAAGATAAGTCAGACACACCCAAGAGGGAAAATAACAGGGCAACTGAGGCAAATGAGAGCCATGCAGGACAGGAGGTGATCCGGTGCAGAGTGCCCATGAATAGGTAAGGCGGTGGCTACGAGCACAGGATTCAGACCCAATCCTGCTACGTACACTGTGTGATACTGGGCAGCTTAATTAACCTCTCTGGAGTATTTTTTTTTTCTTGCACACTCTGTGTTATTCTTATAGTTTTAGATATGCTATCAAAATTTGGTTTGTTTTCCACTATGGAAAACAGTAGGGAGGTTCCTCAAAAAATTAGAAATGGAGCTGCCGTTTGACCCAGTGATTCCACTCTTAGGAATGTATCCTAAGAATCCTGAAACATTCATCAGAAAGGATATATGCACCCCGACGTTCATAGCAGCACAGTTTACAACAGCTAAGATCTGGAAACAGCCCAAGTGCCCATCAGTAGATGAGTGGATAAAAAAGCTGTGGGACATTCACACCATGGAATACTGTAAAGAAGAAGAATCTCGTGCCCTTTGGGGCAGCATGGATGGACCTGGAGAGTATTATGCTCAGTGAAATAAGTCAGGCAGTGAAAGACAAGTATCACATGATCTCGCTTATACGTGGAATCTAAAGATCTTAATAAACTGATTAACAGAATAGATTCAATGACATGGAAGCATAGATGAGACTGACGGATGTCAGAGGGAGGGAGGAGGGCGGGTGGGTGGAGGGGGAGAGATTAACCAAAGAATTTATATGCATATATACACAACCCAAGGACACGGACAATGGTGGGGAGAGGGACTGGGGAGGGGGAAGGGATGTGGTGGAATGGGTCATTGGGGAGAAAAAGGGACACCTGTAATATTTTAAACAGAAATAAAATTTAAAAAAATAATAAATAAAAAAATAAAAATTTGATTTGTTTTAATAACATTCAGTGGTGGAAAGAGGGGAGAAAAGGAGAGAGACATATGATTATAAATTTTATAACCCCTACGGTCATTGACCTGAACGTAGTAACAAGCTCTGCATCGTGAGTATGGTGCAGCGGGTTAGTACAGTAAAGACCCCTTTCGCGTGCAACCTGAGAGAGTGCAGCAGAGCCAAGAGCAGTCTACCTGGGTTCAAACCCCAGCTCCGCCGCTTACTCAGCTGTATGGCCTTGGAAACGTGTTAGTTTCCCCCTGAATACTGGCAGTGAGGCCTTCATCCTCTAGAGAAGAAATCAGAAGGCTCTTCTCTGTGGAATCTGAAGAAGACCCAGAGCTCCGCCAAATGATGCAGCGAATCACAGCCCACGAAGCCCACCTGTGGGCTCGGAGCCCCCGCTCTGCTCGGCTCCGCTCTGCGGGCCCCATCTTAAGAATGAGGATTCCAGGGCCTGGGAACTGCCTCTAATGGGAAAGTCACCAAAACAATCAATGGGGAAAGAAGAGAGCTGGCAGGAAAGAAAAGATCAGGACTATCGTTAATACCACAGGCTGTGAGAGATTCCGTTACACTCCACAACAAGAAGAAGATGGCATAAAAAGGATCAGTCAGAAAAATTATATATAAGCTCTGGGAAATTAAAAATGTGAGTCAGAAGTTAGACAAAATCAAGTGGAAGAATTTACCCAGAACATAAAGCACAAAGGCAAAAAGATAAAACATTTTTTAAAAAAAAGAATAGCCCGGCTGGGAGTGGCTCAGCGGTTGAGTGTCGGCCTAGGATCCAGGCGATCGGGGTTCGATTCCCGGTCAGGGCACATACCCGGTTGTGGGCTTGATCAATGACTCTCTCATCATTGATGTTTCTATCTCTCTTTCTCCCTCTCCTTCCCTCTCTCTGAAATCAATAAAGATTTTTAAAAAAATTAAATAAATAAATAAAAAAGAATAAAAAATGTGAAGCCTAGCCACAGGACCTTGAATAACTGGCATTCCAGAAAGAAAGAATGGAGGGAAGGGAGGGGAGGAAATTGTCACTGAAATAATTCAAGGATATTCCCCAAACTAAAGAACATGAGTTATAAAAAATAAAAGCCCAACACAATTAATGAAAACAAACCCACCCAAGGTGCATTAATTTGATACTCTGAATCCTGGGACAAAGAAGAAAACAGCCTCATGAAAAGATTAGGAATGTGAATGGCTTCCACCTTCTCAACTGTTTGGAAGTCAAAACACAAAGGAGTAAAGTCTTCAAAATTCTGAAGGAAAAGTATTTCCAACCCACACTTTCATACCTAAGCGAACCATCCATCAGGGACTCGGGCATTTTCAGCCTGGCAGGGTTTCAAAAAGTTTACCTATTCATGCTTTCTCAGGCAACTGCCAGCAGATGTGCTCCACTAGAAAGAGGGGGACCCTAGAAAAGGAAGAGACTGTATTCAGGAAACGAAGGGAAGGGCTGAGGGTCTCCCCAGGACAATGCGGAAGGGAGCAGCGGGTGGTGCTACGTGCTTGCAGAGAGGGCAGCCAGGCAGGCCTGGGCCACGGGAATCGCCAGAATGTTTGATGGAAATGAACACCTCGGGATAAGGTGTAGGCGGATGGCAGAATCTGGGGTACAATTTATGACAGGTACTTTGAAAAATTAGGCAAACATTGAGAAAGAGGGGGAGAAACACAGGCAGAGAGAGAGCCAGAGAGAGAGCAACATTGACATCAGGGAAAAACAGTAAGTTGTTCATAAAGGGAAGGTATTCACTCTGATGGTTCAGGCCTAACTGGTGGTCATCGTTACAATCGTTTGATTTATAAAAATATCTCAGTCAAATAGCTATATGGGGTATGCAGTGGAATGCGTGTAGTGGATGCGCACAGGTGTGTGCTCAGGCGAGGAAAAGAAAGTGCAGACCTCGTCTTGCCTGGCAGGAGGGTCATCAAGAATTAGCCCTACATGCCCGAGCCGGGCGCAGCTCAGCGGCTGAGCGTCGACCTAGGTTCCAGGTGATCGGGGTTCGATTCCCGGTCAGGGCACATGCCCTGGTTGCGGGCTCGATCCCCAGTTGGGGGCGTGCAGGAGGCAGCCGATCAATGACTCTCTCATCATTGATGTTTCTATCTCTCTCTCTCCCTCCCCTTTCCTCTCTCTGAAATCAATAAAGATATATTAAAAAAAAAAAAAGGATTAGCCCTACACTTAGGTATTTAGAGACAAACAAAAAAAGAAAGGGGGGGGGAAGGAAGGGAGGAGGGGAGGAAGGGAGGGAAGGAGAGAAAGAAAAGAAAAAAGCCTGGAGGGAAGTTGCTGCCAATGCTATCTCTAGATGAGGAGATCACAGGTAATTGTTCTTTTTTGTCCTCAGTTTGGGCCAAGTCTTGAGAGTCAGCACCTATTACTGTTGGTTTAGTCAGAGACTTCGAAGCCAGTGCGCCTGGAGAGCAGCCCGGCTGGCGATACAGTGCCCAACCCTAGGAGACCCCCCCGGGATGAAGGGGGGGCAGCCCAGTGCCTGTGAGGACCAGGAGAGCAGCGAGTGCCCACACTGGCCCCTGACAGGCCCCCGCCCCGTGAGGAGAAGCGGACCCGGCAAAGCCCTGCAAAGAGCATCTGAGCAGCCCCGGAGGTCCCCACTTCAAAGCCCCACACTAACCCCCACCGACAAGCGTGGCCGAGCCCGGGGTGTTCCCTCACCACTGACAGCGTCCGTTCCCAGGCAAAGCCAGGGCGAGCAGGGCAGTGCACGCCGGGGGCACGCTCGACCAAGCCTTGGCCTGGTGGGGAATGGGGTTTAACGCCCAGGCCCTCCGCCAGCATTCATGGCCATCCAGGGCTGGGGCCACTTTGGACTGGCTGGTCACGGGGTGTCTGTCCCAAACAACCCCCCCTTCCCACCATGCTGGGTTTTGGGTACCAGCCCCAACACCACACCCCCGGCCCATCCACCAGCTCTCAAGTCATTTATGTCCCAGGTGGAAAGGGCAGGAAGATGGATGGAAGGAAGGCAGGTTTGGGGCCAGACGAAAGCCTGTTCTGTCGTTTTCTCCAGCTTTGGGATGTTAAGCAAGTTGTTTAATCCCTGGTCCTCAGTCTCCTTCGTCTGTAACACGGTGTCATGCTCTCAATGCAGGGTCACCGTTAGCTTCATAATATAAGCCTGTGGCCCAACATGTAGCAGGGCATCTCCTATTGTCTCCTATTGTCCCCGCTCTAGCCCAAAGCTGAGCAGCTTCAAACAGCAGCCATTTCATCCGCTCGTGATTCTGGGGGTCAGGACTTTGGCAGAGCTTGATAGGAAGCCCTGCTCCATGCATCAGCGGAGGCTGCTGTAGCTGCTCCAGCTGGTCCCTCCCTGAGCTGGAAGGTCCATAAGGGCCTCACTCACATGGCAGGCCCTCAGTGCTGTCCGCCAGCTGGGCAGTCGGCTCAGATTGTCAGCTGGGGGCGTCAGTTCACTGGGGACAGTCCACGTGGCTGCTGGGTCCCAAGAGGGAAGTTCCAAGATGCAAAAAGAAGCTGCAGATCTCTTAAGGGCTGAGCTTGGGAGTTATGGTGCCACTTCCAGCACATTCCATTGCCCAAAAGGTTGCTCATGTCCAAGGGGAGGGGAAATAGACCCAACCTTTTGATGAGGAGAACAGCAAAGGATTTGCAGTGGTCGTTAATCCACCACAGTAGATAGATAGCATTGTTCTTGCTCCAGCCCCTTCTCGGCCAGGGCCATGGGCAGCTAAGCTCCGTTTTAACATGGCTTATGATCAGCACCCATGTGCTCAGTCAGTCACTCAGCAACTAATATTTACTGAGCACGTACTGTGTGCCAGGAATGCAACCAGTGAGCAAGAAAACAGTGGTGCTGCTCCACAGGAAGTTAGATCCTTCCTGCGGGGACGGAGCCCTAAAGCCATCAGTCACGGTGAAGTGCGGTGTGGACCGTGCAGGCCTCCGGGGACAGAGCAGAGAAAGCGGCCTGGTGCTGGGGGTGGGAAGACCTGCACAGGCAGCCTCTCAGCAGGGCCGGGAGGGAGCCGGCAGGCACAGAGGGGCAGGATGCTGCTTCATGTATGTCTCATCACCATTTAGCTATGGTAAGGCCAGCAGATCCGGAGACACTGCCATTGGAAAGGTGACTGGTTACACTCACAGCGAAAGGGGCGCACAGTGTCTTGGGGGAAGGCACATGGGGAAACACTTGGCTTGGTCAGGAGGAGAGGAACCAAGCGGAAATGTGGGCAAGAATCTTATTGTGGTTTCCAGGGGAAAGAACTGGCGAAGCAGGGTCAGCAGGCTTAGGATTGGCCTGTTTGAATCATCTTGGTGGCTCTGGGGCACAGGGGCTGTCTTGGGTTGCCTGGAACCTAGCCCTGGGTGGTGAGGGTAGGGGGACAGTGGCTCAGAGTGTGGGAGCCCATAGAGGAGGTGATGGGGTGTGGACTCTGGATTGGCTGCTTTGCAGTTTTGTTTACTCTCTCTAGGAATTACCCTGGGATGGGAAGTCCCTCCAGAGTCGGCAAGGCCCCATGTGTCAAAGCCTCTGAATCAAACACATGGTTAATATAGACACTCCCCGGCCAGGAGCAGAGCTGAAGGAGGACCAGTGTGGCCAGACGGTGGCTGGAGATGCCTGTGGGACCAAGTAGGGCCTTGCTAAGAGAACAGGGTGACCACCAAACGGTTTAGACAGGCAGGCGACGTGATTCGATTTGAACTTCACGAAGCCCACTCTGGCGAAAGGAGAGAGAGAGATGGGGCCATTGTGTGGGCTGAGAAGGTGCAGCCACCTGAGTGGGGGGTGGTGTGTGTGAAGGAGCAGGCGGTGGGGGTGCCCGAAGTGGGAGGCGGGCGTGTGAGTGCTCTGGAGCTCTGTGGCCAGCGTCAGGGAGAGGCTGGCAAGCGGGTGCGGGTGGGGACCGGTGGGGTGAGGACAGAGGTGCCAAGGGTGATTAAGGCTCCTGGCTTGGCAGTGAGGATGGACGTGGTGTCCCTCATCTAGATGGATGACACAGCCCGTGAGCAGCGCTTGGGGTAGGGACATCAAGGTGAGAGCATGCAGGACCTCAAAGTAACCTAATCTAAGACGCTTGTAACAACAAAGGTTTCTCTTTCGCTCACGCTGTCATCCATGGAAGGTTAGGCGGGGTCCTGAACGGACATCTCAGAAAGGCCCTGGTTTCCTTCCTCAATGAATGGTGTCCCAAAGGCTACAGAGCCGGCCCAATGACAGACAGCCTCTGGAGTCAATCGATTCCTACCATTCTGCACCTTTCTCTTTGCTCTGCCCAAAATGCTCATTCCAAAAGGGAGTGTCCAGCTCGCCACATATAGTCACGTGCCCACCTGAGGTTGTGCCCATTGAGGGGGGAGGTTTTCCCCAGAGGAAGAGGGGTTACTACAATCAGAACAGGGATGCTGAGAGACCAACACCCTGCACGTGTCCACTACCACTCCAAATGGTTTGGGTGAGGGGTTTGTTTGTTTCTACATTTTTAATTAAGATAATAGCAAACATGCATTCAAGTACATACATGGAAGTCCACAGTTCAGGTATTTTCATGTGATTACACTCATGTAGCCAGTACCCAGATCAAGATGTGGCTAGTCGGTACCAGAAAATTCCCCATCACCCACCTTCCCAGTCCAGGCGCCCCCAAAGGTGCCCACCCTTCTTACCTCCATTCCCTATTCTAGGTGTCTGTTCTTGAACTTGCTACAGACAGAATCAGATGGTGTATGTGTATCTGGCTGCCATTCCCATCACTGTGGCTATGAGGGTCACTCACAGGTTGGGTATAACCATCGTTTGTTCTTTTTCACTGCCATGTAGCATTCCATCGTGTGAATATACGACTGTTTATTTACCTGTTCTCCTAATGATGGGTGTTTGGGATGTTGGCACCATATATTTTTATCAAACTGAGCCTGACTTAGAAAGAAAACACACACTGAGGCAGGTGTGAGAAGTCTGGCTTTTTCATGGTGGCCTTGGAGTTCTCGGGGCACCACGTTCACTCTCCCCGCCCCCGCCGCAGCCCCTAGCACAGCGCCTTGCGTGTGTGGGTTCCCGGCCAGCGCGCCCTGTGCCTCTCGCAGGTGGCTGGGCCTGGAGAGCTCTGCTCCTGACCACGCACTGGATAGAGGCCACCATCTCCTGAGGGCAGTTGCTATCTGTAGTTGTCATGGGACTAGCATAAAGACGGGGCTCCAGAAATATGTGTGGAATGGATGGAACTGAATTTAGTTGACACAGGGATGCTGCCCCGGGCTGGAGAATGGTGAGACGGACGTGACTCCCAAGCTCCCAGAGGCCTGATCTGCCTGGGCCTCGGGCCAGGTTCTGGCTTGGCAAGGACAGGGGTGGACTCCGAGCCTATTTTTGCTATGGTTGGCAGAAAGCGTGTCTTGGTTCTCTTGGGCGAGGCCTTCACAACCCGGACTGCCAGAGGACTGAGAGCAAGGAGGGAAAGCAGGGGACAATCCCTTCCCGCCCTTCCATCAGCCTCGCAGGCTGCAGCCATGCCGAGAACCACAGCGGTCTTGCTCTCCCAGGAAATCCTCATTTTACACCCTTCTACCCCACCCACCCAACTGAAACTGTTGCAGATCTCCATCAGCTCCTAGGACCTCAGGCAAAGGCAGGTCAGAGGGTGAGGTGGTTGGCAGGTTGGGGGTGGGAGAACCACAGACAAGAAACCCAACTCTGAGCACCTCTCCTAACAGCATGGAGGGCTTTGGAGTTCCAGGATGGGCCCTGAGATTTGCAGCCTACTAGACTCAGGTGTGAATCCCAACTCTGCTATTTACTTGCTGTGTCACCTGAGGCGAGACCCTTTATCTCTCTGAACCTCAGCTGTCTTATTGGAAAGTGGAGTAACCCTACAGGTCCAAGGCTATAAGGAAGATTAGGTCAAAGAGGGTCTATGAAAAGCCTGGCGTAGGAAAGGAGCTGTGAGCCCTCTTTTGTCCTTTTGGCCTTCATATCTCTGCCCATCAGAAGGGACTGACAAAGGTCAGTAAATGCCACCCAGGAGCCCAAGAGCAGCCTCGAGTTGGTCAGCAGCTGAACTGGCTTCAGGAGTTTGCTGAGAGGGTCCTCCCCTCTTCTGATGTCTCCTAGTGTCCAGCTGCCAGGATCAGGTTGGAGCTTCGCTTTTTGAGGAAAGTCCCAGTCCTCAAACCAAAGGCTTGAAATGGAAAGGTATAAAAAGGAAATCAAGTTCACTTCCTTGGGCTGGGCAGTGATTGTAAATGAGTGAATGAGTGAATGGAGAAATTGAATGAGTGAATTTGAAGAACATCAGAAATAACAGCTAACACGTGAGATACTGTGTGCGGTGGGCACACTGTCAAGTGTGTATCTCACTTAAGCCTCACAAAAGGTTCTATGAAGTAGGTACTGTTGTACTCCCAATGTACAGTTGAAGAAATTGAGGCACAGAGAGGTGAAGTGACCTGCCCAAGGCAGCAGACTTGGAAGTGCTGGGCCCAGGACTGCAAACCCAGGCCACTGGCTCCTGAAGCCTGGACCTCACTGCTCCTTGATGAGCACGAAGTGAATAGATGGTTGAGTGGAGGGATGAGTGGATGGATAAAGAGATTGGTGGATGGGTGGAGAGACGGATGGATAGATGGATGGGCAGGTAAATGGGTAGGTGGAAGGGTGGGTGCACAGCTGAATGGGTGGATAGGTGAATAGGTGGGCGGATGGATAGATTGATGGATTGATGGGTGGTTGGATATATGGATGGATGGAGGGATGAAAGGATGGATGGATGGATGGATGGATGGATGGATGGATGGATGGATGGATGGATGGATGGATGGGGTGGATGAGTAGACCGGTAGGTGGATAGGTGGGTGGATTCATGAATGTATGATGGATGGATAGATGAATGCAAAAGGAAAAAATAATGCACAGGTGAATGGGTGAGCATGAATGCGTGCAGGAAGCGGGCGGATGCCTGAGGCTAATTGCTAATCTGTTCCAGGTATCTGCAGGGAGGGCAGGAGTCAGGAGTAAGAACGATGTTAATAGGTGCCTGGACACCAATGCTCACCCCCACCCCCACCCCCACCCTTCAGGCATCCTGATGCTGCCTGAAACCCCACAATTCCCAGTTCCTCCTTAAGGGTAAGTTCCTTCCTTCAGGGTAACTCAACCAACTCACATTTAAACCCCAAATCCCACCGGAGGGCCCCATCTGCAGTCTGAGCAGCCTGTGAGATGTACCCTCCTCTGGGGGAGGGCGGTGCTGGGAAGGGGGTGTCCAGGGCATCCCCCGGAGCTGGAGGATGTGGGAGTATCCCCTCCCCAGCTCAAGGGAAGGCTGCCATCTCTGAGCCAGCCACCCCACGCCCCTCCAAGCAGCGGGGTCCCCATGCTCCTGGTGCAGAGTAGAAATGGACACTTGCTGTGAGGAAACTGAAGTGCAGTTTCCTGCTATGCTCTCAGCTTTTCTGCTGCCAGCAGAGTGGGTGTCACACGGTGTTATCAAGGCAGGCGTTACATGAACGTTCACCCCTGCTTGGCACCTATTTGGGCAAGAAACGCCTTCCCACCCTGCCCCGTGGGAAAATCACCCAGGCCGGCTCCACACGGTGGCTTCCAGCTCTCCCTGAAGAGCTCCATCGAGTCTCTGGGCCTCAGTTTACCCATCTATCAAATGAGCATAACCTGCCCCATCCACCTCTCTTGAATAATTGGTGCTTGTTTTTAAGAAGGTGGGGGGAGAACCTCACTTAAATTGCTCCTGTTCTAGGCTAGTTGTTGTTTTAATTGCTCTACAAATAGAACAGTGTCATTTTCACAAAACCCTAGAAAATAGGTCATATTATCCTTCCCCCAATTTATAGGTGAATAGCTGGGGCATAAGAGGATAAGAATGTTGGAGCCCAGGGCTTCTTGCCACATAGTTTGGGTTCCTAACCTTTCTAGGCCAGTTAAACCCGCACCAGCACCACATTACTCCTGCCTGCCTCTGCCCCTCACACCGGAGTCTCCCTCCCCTCCCCCTCCCTCTCCCCTCCCCCTCCTCCCCCTCCCCCTCCTCCCCTCCCCTCCCCTCCTCCCCCTCCTCCCCCTCCTCCCCCTCCCCACCCCCTCCCGGTCCTCGGCTGACTCTGGAGCGACAGCCTCTTTCTGCACCAGTGGCCTCCCTGCCTGCCCTCTGAGTCCTTCCTCTGGGTGAGCCAAGTCCCCGTCATCCTTGCTCTTGTCCCCTGGCCCTTCCTGCCCAGCACCAAGTCTGCTTCTCCTTGACCCCTGGCCATTCCGCTGGCCCGGCAGGTCCCTGCACTCCTCGCCCCCACACTCCCGTCCGATGGAGGCTGCTGCCCGGGCCCCAGGCTCCGAGGGGAGTCAGCCTGCTGCCAGCCTCTTCTGCAGCCACCGCCCCCCCTTGGAGACGGCGGGCTTCGTCCTGTGTGCAGTAAAGTGAGTCGCTTCCGGTGAAGCTCTGCCCAGGGAGCAGGGCTGAGGGTGGGATCCCGCAGGGGCACGGAGGGCATCGTCGGGAGCAGGGTCCTTGGCGTGGGGACGTCAGAGGTGCCCGCAGCGGGGGCTGGGAAGAAGTGACTTACGCTGGCCCCAGAAACTCCAAGGAGGGTGGTTTTCCTCCAAGTCAGGAGAAACACCAGGCTCCAGTCGATCACAGTGACAAAGGGGACTGCAGGTTAGGCGTCTTTATTCCTGTAACTCTTGCTTTCAACTGTGTTCCTTTCTTGTTTGTGTGTCTTAGGGTGTTTGGGTAACAAATTATGGTATTATTTCAACATTGTGTTGTAAAGCCTTTTGTTTTAACATTGTGTTTTGTGAACATGGTTAAAAGTTTGATGTTTCTGTTGACACTTGAGAGACATATAACCTTTGCAACCAAACCCAAGAACCAGTTTTCCTAGGTGCGGGCACAGTGCTGAGGAGGAAGCACCAGCCCTAAAAATCCCGGCTCACAAATCCAGGTGGCCCGGAGCCGGAGGGAGCACAGGGACACTAAATGGGCACGGGGCTGGGGGGGGGGGGAGTCTCGGAAGGAAGAGAGGAGAGAAGAAAAAAAGGGAGGGAGGGAGGGAGGGAGGGAGGGAGGGAGGGAGGGAGGGAGGGAGGAATCGCTAGGGAAGCACCAAGAGGGACAGGGCTCAGGGACACTTGGAGGGGCAGGTTCCACTTACACGCCGGCTTGGAGGAGAGATGTTCCAAGGGGAGGGACATAGGAGCGAAGACGTGGACGTGAGACAGGCCCCGTGAGGAGCAGTGAGAACCAGGCCTGTCCGGGGAAATCGAGCCCACAGAGATAATAGCAGGTGATCCCGGGTTAACCAAGGAAACAGGGAAGGGCTGGTTAAGACACCAAATGCAAAGACCATAAACAAAAAGAATGATGAATTTAACAGCATTAAAATAAAAAGTCATCCACAAAAGAAGACGCTGAAAAAGTGAACAGATAGAGCACCAACCGAGGAGATGCTTACAAAGCACACGTCTGACAGGAGTGGTGTCTGAGGACCATGATGAGCTCCTACAAATAAACTGGAAGACAAACCACCCAGCTGGAAAATGTGAAAGCGATACGAACAGGCAATTTGGAGGGAAAAAACCTAAACAGCCAATAAACATAAGAAAAGGCATTCAATTTCAGTATTAATCATAATATATTATGATTAAAATTAAATAAATTAATTAATACCATAATGAGGTACCATTTCTCAAAAAGTAAAAAGTCTGGTAATAGTAAGTGTTGGTGAGGATCTGAAGAACCAAGAGCTCTCATACCTGCTTGTGTCTCCACCCGGAGGACAACTTGGCAATCACAGCGCAGTTGAAGATGCGGCACCACAGCTCTGCTCCAGCGTGTAACATGCGCCTAAGAATGGCTGCAAAATATCTAACACTCTCATTCAGAGGTGAGTTCTACCCTTCTCCCCTGAAATCTGGGTGGGTGGGTCTGTGGCTGCTTTGATCAGTGAGTTATGTGACATAAGAGGCGACAGGGCTCTGCCTTGCTTGCTGGGATGCTCACTCCTAGGGCCCCAGGCCACCACATAAGGAGCCTGGCAACCCTTTGACCGCCAAGCTGGGGGGATCAAAGATGGGAGCTACAGCCCACAGGCCCACTGAGCTCACTCTTCAGGCCATCCCTGCCACACCACCTTCCAGGCCACCTCAGAGTGACCCCACCGAGTGACCCTAATCAAAGCCATGTGGACCAGGAGCATCTCTCAGCTGAGCCCTGCCCCAAACTCTTACACATAGCTCGAGACATAACGCATAATGAAATGCTGTCGTTTTAAGCTACTAAGTTTTGGAATAATTAGTTAGGCAGCCACAGATAACTGCAACCATATCCAACAGAAATTCGTGCACAGGTGCAACCAAAAGATATGCACAAAATGTTTATTATGTCACTGTTTGCAAAAGTAAACAATTGGAAACAACCTAAGCCTCCATCAAGAGGAAAATAGATTTTTAAATTGTGATATATTCATACAATGGAAAACATTTCCATAGCGAGGATGAATGAATTGGAGCTGTGTGTGTCAACAGGACCATCTCAAAACAGTATTGGGCACAATAGCAAGTGCAGAAGGATATGTACAGCTTGGTAGCATTTATATGAAGTTTTACATTATGCAAACAGGACAATATTTTGTTATGGATACTGATCTATACAGCAGAAATACAACCACATGCGTGGGAATGAAGAACAGCAGATTCATCGTTGAGATGGATGGGGGGGCTCTGCAGGGAGCTTCAGTGTTCCTGGTTGTTTTATTATTTTAAAGAAAGTCTGAAATAAATATGAAAATATGTTCGGCTCTGACAAAGCTGAGAAAGGGGTCTTGAGGGGGATATTTCAAATATGTAACCACTGCTGAGATAGTGGCACCGGGCCTGCCCTCAGTCCCACCCCTGGGCAGGGCCCAGCATTAACCCTTTAAGTTGCCAGATGGCAGAGATGTCCAGGGAGGTCCAGGGGAGGAGCCCTTATTTGGGGAGTGTGGTAACCTGAGGACTCAGGATAGAAGCTGTTTACCAGCCAGTTTGAACGTAGTTAAGTATTTTAACAACTGGGACATCCTGGCTAAATACAAACCGAGAATATATGAGTATTAGTTACATTATTATTGACATTTTTGCTGATTTGAAGTGCTTCATACTTCTTGTTAAAGGACATAAGCAGGAAGGGTGTTGACCACATAGGGGTAAAGGGGGTGCGAGTGGCCTGGCCGTGGGGGGGGGGGCTGACAGGAAGCAGCCCCCTTCCTTCCTCATCAAAGCCCCCCGCCCCCACCCCTCACAGCCGTTCTTTACCTCTTCGTTTCTCAGGTACCAAGGTCCTACTGAATGGCTGGCCCTGGGGACACCAGAATGAATAAAAGAATCACAGCAGCTCTTACAGCGCAGCCAGGGGACCTGCCTGTGGGCTGTGGACCCGGGGACAGCAGGATACTGGCCATGAAAGCAGGAGCCTTGGCCCCAGGAACAGGGGCACCTGGGCAGAGTGACAGGGGTGAATCGGGCAAAGAAGCCGAGAGGCTGAGCAGGGTGACACAGCCTGGAACATAGAGGGATGGCTTAGGGGAGCCCCTCCAGGACGCCTGCCCCCTTACAGAGGACTGGTGGGTGGGTGCAGCCACCGGGAGTCACAGCCTGCAGTTCATTCTGCCGGCTCCTGGGGGCCTGGAAAGGCCAGGATGTCTCCAAGGGTCGTGGGCAGAGTCTGCCAACCCTGCTTTGAGGCAAGTGGGATGGTGACCTCTGGGAAGGCCCTGCTCACAGCTGGCACGTGGGGATGTAGGGTGTCTGCCACCTGCTTGAGTCTTACCTGGCAGAGCGATGCTGGGAAGGACAGGCCCAGTGGCATGCAGCCCCGAGCTGGGCCCAGCACTCAGGGGGCCCAGATTACCCCCATGTCACAGCCTACAGGCCTGGAGGGGCCTTTGCAGCCACCCAGAGATCTCCCCTCAGCCCTGCAGGGGGTCCACAGAACTGCAATAGTGGAGTTTGGGCAGCCTCAGCCCAGGGAGCTGGGTCCGTCTGAGGGGAGCAGGGTCCTCCTGGGGAGCAGGAGAGGGAGGTGGTGGAGGCTGTACCTTCTCACTCCTGGCCCACCATTCTGGAACTGGGCCTGGGCGAACTCACGGCTCCGCCCCAATTAGGCCTCGTCACTTCTTATCCCCCCATACGCACACACACTCACACACTCTCACACACACACTCTCAAACTCTCACTCACTCTCAAACTCACACACTCTCACACTCACACACACTCGCACACACACTCACACACTTGTGCACACATATTCACACACTCATACACGCTCACACTCACACACTGACACATTCACACACACCAGCACACACTCACACACACATCCACTCACACACTCGTATGCACATACACACACTCTCACACTCACACACACTCACACACAGACACACACACTAGCACACACTCATGCACACACACACTCATAGACACACACTTGCATGCACACACACACTGACACACTAGCACACACTCACACACTCACGCTCACACATTCTCATGCACACACACTGACACACTGACACTGACACACTGACACACTCTCGCATGCACACACTCACACACTCATATACACTCACGTACACACACTCTCACATACACACACACACACTCACACACACACTCACATTCACACACTCTCACATACTCACACACACACTCACACTCACACACACACTCACATACACACACTGGCCTCCTGGCCTCCTTGCCTCCCAGCAGAGCCCCCCAGGCACGCTTCGCTTGGCAGCCACACTAGGCTGCTTTCTGCGTCCACTTCACGCGACAGCACCCCTGCCTCTCGGGGCAGAGCCCCGGGCCCATCGTGATCCCTGGTAAACTCACGTGATTCCTCCCTGCTTTGCTTCATTTACTTTATTCCCCCTTTTATCCCACCTCCCAATCCCCCTCCTGCGCCCGCAGGCACTGACCCAGTGCATTAGCTATACAGCCTTGAGTATGCCTGAAATGTAAAACGTGGAGGTACATTTTGTGTGTGTTTATGTGTTGTCAATAAACACTAACCCAGCGGTTCTCAAAGTTTGGTCCAGGGGTCTCCGGGGGGTCCACAGGTTAAAATTACTTCCGTAGTCATACTGGGGAGAAATTTGCCTTCTCCGTCTCTTTCCGTCGTGAGTGTACGGCGGGGTCCCCAGAGTCTGCACGATGTGTTATCTCACAACAGAAGGACCAGCTGTCTCCAGTAAGCCAAGTAGCTAAAGGTCTGCAAAAATGCTCAACGATGGCACGTCTCACTACATTTTTAGGAAAATGACAGCTTTTTATAAAATATGTTATATATGTTAATATGTAATGAGCTTGTTTCTAAATGAATACATACATTGCTTTAAATTTCTGGATTCTGATATGATAAATATAGATAAGTAAAACCCACATAGATGAAGGCTCCTTGGGGTCTGTGGTAATCTTCAGTAGGAAGGTGGCCTGAGACCAAAGTTTGAGAATCGGTCCTCTCCTTTTGCTACACTTTTGCGCTCGGCATATGACCTAAGACTCCTCCCTGCTCAGTGCACATATCTCAGCCATGGCTCCTGAGGCTGCTTCTGCTTCCATGGTGGCCCCCACATGTCACATCGACTCCCTCGGAAGGCACACCTGGGAGGCTTCCAGCTGCCATAACCAATGCCATCGTGAATGTCCTCATTCAGGCCCCTGTTCAAAGAATTGTTCTGGAATCTATACTCAGGAGCGGGATACCTGGGTCAAAGGGCATATGCATATTTAATTAAAGTAAGGGATATATTCCAGACTGGCTATTCCTGTTCGCACTCCTACACTCGGCAGTGCACACACAAGTCCTCATCTCCCCACACACCTGTCAACACTCTATACCCATTATCTATCCTTCTACCTTCTCATTCTGATGGGTGCAAACGGTAACTCCTTGTTTCAATTTGCATTTCACTGGTAATTGGTGTGTTGGAGCAGCTCTTCACATATGTTTTAGTCTTCTGGGATTCCTCCTCTGAGAATTGCCCATTCATATGCATCATCCATTTTTCTACTGCATTTTTTGTCTTTATCTTGTTACCTTGCAGTTTTTTAAATAGTCTTGATCAGTGCTTCTCAAAGTGGGAACCAGCTGCCTAGCTAAAAAAATGTTTAAGTCTTTCATCAAGAATTTCTTGCTATAAAAATACAAAAATCTCAGCTAAAGTAAATACTATGCCTAGTGAGGGTAGGTGATCGACATTCTGGCGCAAGCTCATCTCCTTGCAGACTTTGAGCTTTAAATATTGCAGGTCTAGCCCTGGCCAGGTGGTTGGAGTGTTGTCCCATACACCAAAAGTCTATGGGTTTGATTTCTAGTTAGGGCACATACCTAAGTTGTGGGTTCCATCCTCAGTTGGGGTGGGTATAGAAGGCAACTGATCAATATCTCTCTCTCTTCCTTTTTCCTCTCTCTCTAAAAATCAATAAAACATACCCTCGGATGAGGTTTAAAATTATATATATATTGTGTCCTAGCTGGCTTTGCTCAGTGGTTAGAGCCTGGGCCCTCGGATTGACAAGTCTTGGGTTCAGTTCTGGCCAAAGGCACATATTTCAGTTGCAGGCTCGATCCCCAACCCAGTTGGGGCCCATATGGGAGGCAACCAATCAATGTATCTCTCTCACATCGATGCTTCTCTCTCTCTCAGTCTCTGTCTCTGTCTCTGTCTCTGTCTCTGTCTCTGTCTGTCTCTCTCTCTCTCCGTCCCTTCCATTCTCTCTGAAAAGCAATGGAAAAAATATCCTTGGTTGAGGATTTTAAAAATAATAATTATATATTTATATATATAGCAGGTCTAGATATAAATTTCATGTTGATTTTCCTAATTTGCCATTTCTCTTTAATTGTCATCTTTTTTGCCTTATGGTTTGTGCTTTTTAGATCTTGTTTAAAAAGTCTTTGCTATTTGAACTCAAACAAGTATGAGATAATAATATTGAACCTAGGAGTTCATTATACTGTTTTCATCATTTTTTGTGTATGCATAAAAATGTAAAAAAAAATACAATAGCTTTTTCCCATGCTAGGTCACACAAAAAATTCTTGTGCACTTTCTACTGTTTACCTTATAAATTTACCATTCACATTTGGAACTTTAATTTATCTGGAGTGTACCTTTGTATTGGTTTAGGGTAGGTATACAACTTTATCTTTTCCACATAGAAAACCAGTTGTCCCAATATGATCCACCAAAGTCCTTTCTTTCCCCATTGTCCTGCCATCTGGTCCCTATATATTCCTGGGACTATTTCCGGGCTTCCTGTTCTGGTCTATTGTCTTCATGTGTGTGTTCCTGCTCCAGCTCCCCATCTTAGTACTATAGCTTATAGTATGTTTATTATCTGGCAGAGCAAATACCCTGTTATATAAATTGGATATTGGTTTGGCTGTTTTAACAGAGATTGAAAAACAGTAGCTTTATCAAGATGAAAAGTTAATTCTCTTTTGTGTAAGTGTCTGAGCTGGCAGGTGGTTCTGTAAATGGTCACCTAAATTTCCAAGTTTGATCAACAATGTTGCTTCTCTGTTCCCTTGGCCATGATCCTCATGCACCAGGAGGAGGTTGACTCACTGTTCTAGCATGTAGGAAGGGAAGAAATGCCCCTTTAAGGTCATGACATGGCCCCGAAGTTGCTCACAGATCTACTCAAATTCCATTGGCCTGAGCTTGGTTACAAACCACACCTAGCTGCAAGGGATGCTGGGAAATCTGATGGCTGGCTGGACAGCTGTGTCCTCAGCTAAAACTGGGGAGTACTATACTAAATAAGAAAGTGCAGAGAAAATATGAAGGGACGAAAAAGCGCTGTCTGTCACACACTCGATTTTTCTATTCTTTTCCAAAATTGACCTACTATTCATGGGTCTTAATTTTTCCACATAAATTTGTTTATTTCCTTGAGAAATCCAGCAACATTTTTTATTAAGATTGCTTTTTAATTTATAGGTGACTTTAGATGTTGTTAACTTCTTTATTACAATACCACATCCCATTTATGCATATAAAATATCTCCACTTTTTCAAATCTTTTAAAATTTCCTTTAGAAGAGATTCTGTTTCCTCCAAAAATCTTCCTCATTTTGTAAATTCTCCATGCACCCTTCAATAAACTTTACATTAATTTGCCTATGTAAATTTGAGTTTATTAACTGTACCTATCAATTTTTCTATCTCATTTTTAGTCTACTTGATCTATCAGCTTTTGAGAAGTATGTGTTAAAATGGATAACTACAGTTGTTGGTTTACCAAAACAATCTTTCAAACGAAAATCCACTTACATCACTCCCATTGCATTCAGGGGGAAAAAGAGCAGGGGAGAGGGTGGAGAGAGAGAGAGAGAAGGAAATCCTCCTTAGGCTTGTGATGATGCCTCTTTATTCAAGCCTGACTCACCTCCTCCATCGGGTTCATCTCCCCACATCAGCCCCCCACCCCCTAGTGCTGTGTTACAGTGAACCGTGCCATGAACAAACAGGAGGGACACCCTTTTCCTCTCTCCCTGTGTTTGTGCACCATGACTTCTCCACATGGAATTTCCTCCTGAGGCTTATCTAGCTCCTCATAAATACCCACTCACCCTTCAAGAGTCAGTTCAGGTTTTTCCTACAGCCTCCGCCACTGTGTCCCCACAGATGCCTGGACTGCAGCCAGGCCTTGCCACCTCCAGCTACCCTGAGGTGCCATGCCCTCTCCTACCTCTGAGCCTCTGCCCAGACTCTTCCTCCTCCTTGGAAGGCACTTCCACAAATGGCCCTACCTCTGCCATTCTTTCAGATCTCAGCCCCAATGCTCCTTCTCTTAAAGACATCCCTTCCCCTGTTTTGCACACCTCCTTCAGACACATCCTGCAAACAGTGTGTCCCCCTACCCCACTGTGCCTGTGCTTGACGCGGGGTAAAGGGGTGAATAAGACCCCAGACCTTCCCTGGAGGAATTCACACTCTGGACCCTGGGCAGCAAGCTCTAGTGTCAGTGGGGTCCAGGCTGGTCCTAGAAACATGGTAGCAGAGACCCTGCCCTCTCTAGAGGCCACGGCTGTGGCACAGCTCTCGCACTGCTAGTATTTGGGAATATGGGCCCAGCATTATCCCATCACCTAAATTTTCAGAAGTCATACATTTTAAAAAACATTAGCAACTAATTCAAGTGTTTCTGAGACTCGGTGCTGGGCAAAGAAGCAGGCCTGCAGGCCAGGTGTGGCCTGTGGCTGCCCAGGCTCCAGCCTCTGGTCTGAAGGCACATTGAGAGGCCAGAGGGGAAGGTTCTCAGGGGAGAGGTCACCTGAGTGGAGAGTTAAACCATGAGCAAGAGGAACCAATAGAGAGGAGCTGGGAAGAATGTTCCAGGAAGAGGGACAGATCACATGATGGCCTCCTCGGTTGTATGGCCAGCGCCCCACCCCACTGGCCCAGGTGCAGGGGAGGCTGGGTGAGCCTTCTGGGAACCTCCACCCAGGCTGCACAGAGAGGACGGCAGCCCACTCCCAGCCCCTTGCTCACCTCATCCGGAGCTCAGCCCCTTCCACAGACACGATAAGAAGAGGAGAAGCCAGGGCCCCTTTTCTAGGCCTGGTCCCAGAGAGAGCTGGATTCAGGGACGCAGGGCCAGAACAAGGTGAGGCCTGCGGGGTAGAGATGGTGCCCTGACATTAGAGGCGGTGATTGGGGGGAGGATCTGCAGCTCCCCCGCATCCCCTTCACCTGCCTCCTCTTTCAGTGTGAGCCCAGCCGAGCCGCCCAGGAGACAGGTGGAGGCAGATGGAGGCAGTGCGGTCCCTGGGTGGCCCCGCTCCAGCAGGTGTGCGCCGGCCAGTTGTGTTGTCTTTTGTGTTTAATGGAGTTCTCTGTTCTCTGAAGGGTGGGGAATTACTGGAAGCTTTGTGTAGGAGCAGACAGAAGAGGGGCTCCCAGGTTGCCTGGCTAGGTGCCACAGAGGTAAGAACAGGTGCAAATAGGCTGCGTCTGACCATGGGGCCCCACCAAGCCAGCCTGCCACTCCACTCCTATGCCAGTCTGTGAGCACCTATCACTGGGCACCTGCCACGTGCAGAAGCAGCCTCCAAGGACTGGAAGCGGCAAAGGCCCAATGAACTTCTGCCCTGAGGGGTCTGCATGGTGTGTGGGGGCTGGGATCAGGCTTCAGAGCCGCAATTGCAGGCAAGCTGTGCTTGAGAGGTAAGGAAGTACTGGCCTGAGTGACAGGGAGAAGGGCACTGAGGGCAGTGGGAGTGGCGTGGCAAGGGCACAGTGGAGTGAATATCCTAGAGTCTTAGCAAATGCCAAGGAGTTCTCGACAGGAGCATAAAGCTCAAGGGAACAGGAAAAGAGGCTCAGAGATGTCAGGAAAGCTGTGGAGCCGGAACTTCATCCTGCAGGCAGTGGGGACAACTGGTGGCCTCCAGCCCTTAGAAAGACCACCTGGGCAATGAAGTGGGCACCAAAACCGGTGATTCAGGCCACAGGCTGTGATGCTGCAATTGGCGAGATCTTCTAGAGAGAGCCATCCCGACCCGGTGGTGAATGGGTGCCAGTGGCCTGGGCAAGCTTAGCAGCCACCCCCCCTGCCCAAGGCATCTGATGGCTGCTGAGAGCCCTTTCTTTCTGGATGTGGACCCCAATACCAGAGAAAACTCAGGTGATTGGAAGGGTTTGCCACCGAAGGCCTCTGTGCACTGACCTGGTCAGGGTGAGATGCTCAAAGGCCTGGAGGGATGAGCCTAGCCTCACCAAAGTCTCCAGGCACTGCGTTTCTTCTGAAGGCTCAGGGCTCTCAGTTGTGGCAGAGCAGGAGCAGGTGGCTGTGGGTGCCCATGGGTGCTTGTGGGAATGAATCCCTAACCCCAGCAGAGCCGTGGGGGACATGAGGTGGGAATGGGGAGTGCCTAGGAGTTGGGATGAGCTACATTGAAGTCCAGCTCTCAACTGGGGGCAGTGTGGCCCTGGCCAGCCTTCTTAACCTCTCTGGGTTCTGTTTCTTCATCTGTCATTCAGGGAGTGCCAGGCACTGTGCTGTCACCTCACGCTAGATTTCACCAATCCCCACAGGTTCAGGGCAGGCCCTTCCTCTTGGCCTCAGTGAATAGAAACTAACACTCTGCAAGGAGTAGGTGCTTGTCCTGTGGACGTGAGGAGTCACCAAAATTGTCTGCAGCAGAGGCCAAGCTCTGTGTCTACAGCTCCTCCCGAGCCTGGCTCTAGAAGGATCCCATACCAGGGGGTATTCCTCCCCCTTCGCGTCCTCCCCATCACCCTGCACCCTGGGAGCTGCCACTCTGAGTCAATTTTCCTATCTTTTTTGCTCCTTCTGCCTCAAAGCAGAAGATAACCCCCAAATTCCTTAAATTCCAGAAATTTCATATAAACCTTCTGCAAAAAGACATGGAATCTGTGCCCTGTGACCTTGGGCAAGTCACAAGCTCTGTGAGTGTGGACAGAGAGGCAGGGTGGTTGGAAAGCTAGTCCAGCAGGAAGCTCCCTCCGCCCTGGGGCTTGGCTATCTGAGCTGGTTCAAGATGGCCTTGTGCGTGTAAGAACAGACAGCCATGCACACGGGCAGGCACACACATGCACATGGGCAAGCATACATGTGTGCATACAGGCAGGCACCACCACCCCCCAAGCACATGCTTGGGGCACACACAAATGCATGCCACATTCATAGGTGCACAGTAAGTGCAAACTCATGTATATACATGCACACTTGTGGACATGGTCACTGAGTCTCCAGGGGAGTCAGGACATAGTTAGGGAACTGCCTCCCCAAGCCTGGCACCTCTTCTGCCACCCAAAGCCCACTGGCTCAGGCAAACCTTGAACTTTGCTGGAGGCCTGGGGGACCTGGGCCCCAGAGTGGGTTCAGGGACCCCGCTTGAGGCTTCTTCAGGAAGGGGAGGGGGGAGGAGCCCTTTCCACACACCCCCTTCTGAAGCACCCTAAGTCTCCAGCCCATGATGCCACCTTGACGCAGCACATCAGCAGCCAGGTCCTGGTTCCCCGGGTCTCCAGCAAAGAGTAAGATTTCCCTGGGACTGTGCATTTCAAGCGCTAGGCCTGTACCCTGCTTTACACTCAGCCACCACCCACAAAACTGCAGTGTCCCTAAAGGAGCCAAGTCCTCTCAACATGCCCAGGTGACTTCTCAATTCTGCGTCCCTGCCGGATCCTTCCCCGGGGCCCTGCGCCTCCACACTCACACACTCATTAATACACTCACACATCCACGTGCACACACTGCCACACACACATTCACACACCAGTACACGCAGACACACACTCACAGATACACTCACACAGAGGCAGGGAGGTTTCCGTTCACCCTGTAAGACACCTCTGGCCCAGGATGAGACTGGCATCTCTGTGAAATAACACCATCTCCACCAGAAGTCCCTTTAAAATAAGTCCTTTTTCAACAACTGCTAATTGTATCAAGGAGTTTGATGCTAGCAAACTTGAACACCTTTCTAACACTCGTTAATCACTCTTTTTACAAAGGGCAGGCTTCAGGCTCAGAGCCATCCTGCAGGTGACAGCATCTAGAGAGGATTTAAGAGCTTTTTGTTTGTGTTGGATTTGTAAACGACAGATGATATGGTTTTCTGTTTGTAGTACTGATATGGTTTCCTCTTAAAATAAAGTGGGTTTTTTAAGTGAGTTAATATAAAGAAAAATATTACATAAATAATGGCATAGGAAGTTCTAAAAATGGCACCGGTGACAAGATTTGGCTCAAGCATCACTTCCTCCAAAAGACCCTCCCTGAGTCTCCCCCACCTTGGGGCACCACGATTGCTCTGTGTTGTCATGGTAACGTGTGTTTACATGCCTACCTCCCCTGCAGACCTGATCTTCCTGAGCCGAGCCTGTATCCCCTGAATCTGTCCTGTGCCTGAGGCTTTGGCCCTGTCAGGTCAGGCGTGGGTCCTGCAGGGCGAATGCTTTAATGCCAGAATCCGGGCTCTTCCAATCTGGCCACCCCATCCGCACTCCCGCATGGCGGAAACTGGAGGTTCCTGCCATCTTCATACCCCATCTGGTGGGCAGCCCCCAGTCCACAGGCCTAATGCTGCCCAAATCTGACCTGACGCCTTCCTTAAGAGCCCTGACCTCTCTCCTGAAGCCTGACCCAAGTCCCCTGCTGCCGCAGACCCTCCGCTAGGCTGCACCCCCACTGCCGCTCCTCCAGACCTGCCACCAGCCTTGCCCCTCCCCAGACTGCGCTGCACCGCTGCTCGGCTCCAGCCCTGCCTCCGTGCCCCACGTGGAAAGTCGGTGGCATTGTCCATCTCTTCCTCCCTTAGCTGCACAGTTCAGATGACGCTACTCCCTCTTCAGCCCACCATGGCTCCCTGTCACTCACATTTATCAAGCCCCTTCCATGAGGCATAAACTGTGCAGCGTTCCACACTCAGGCATCACTTAATCTTCGCAGTCACCCCCATTGTACAGATGAGGAAACAGGCTCAGACAGGCTACAACCGTTCCTGAAGGAGACCGCGGGGGAAAGACGGTGCACGTGGAGAGAATCGTGTACAAAATGACACAGGGCAGGAGACTGGTACATGAGCTAAGGGAAGGGTAGCTGTGACTGGAACCGAGGGTCCGTGCCCAGCAGGGGGGAGACCAGGGTGCAGGCACAAGAAGCTGGCCTCGGACCCCTGGGGGAGCAGCAGACTTCAGGGCTTTGCACTGAGCCGGCACGAGCAGAGGCCACTTCAGGAAGCCCAGCTGGAGTGGCGAGGCGAAGGCCACACCAGGCAGAGGGCGGTGGAGGGGCTGCCCCTTGGTGGACGCAGCCAGACCTGGAAGCTCTGAGGCCAGCGGAGGAAGTCAGGGCGCTCGGGGGCATCGGAGGCACACGTCTTGAGCATCGAGGGCCTGGGGCTTCGGCTTTCTCCCCCTTCCCCCCCCATCACCTGCAGATTTTCCTGAGCTTCGCCTTTGTGACCCCGCCCCACTCACACAGGGAAATGTGAATCCCGTGAGCGCAGGGACTGTCTATTGTGTTCCCTGCTGAATCCCCAGTGCCTGGCACTGTGCCGGTCTCCACAAAAATTAAGTTGCAGTATTTGTATTTGGGAAAACAGAAAGGGAAATGGGTTTGCAGAGAAAGAAAACCAGCTCCATTCAGGACTGACTGAGGTCCCACGCTCAGCCCAGCAGCAGATACCCAGCCCAGGCGGTGATTTACAGCGACTTAAAGGGTGTTCAAGCTAGCAAAGCAGTTTGCGTTTCTTTTAACTCCTCTGTGGCTCCTGGCTCTCCAGCTAGACCAGGAGGGGCCAGGGGTGCCGGGTGCACACTCTGAATACTCAAGAGGCCACAGGCATGGGGGTGAGAAGGCAAGAAGCATGAGGTCAGGCCCCTTTCGGCGGGGTGGGGGCTAGGATGGCACCCTTCACCTGTCTCTGGGGGTGGAGAGTCCTGACCTCTGTCCTCTGGCTGTACTGTTCTTTCCCAGGATAGTGAGCTTTCAGAGGTGCCCCGCACACCCCCGGACCTGCTCCCTGCCTCTGGACACTATTGTCCTGTCTGACCACACGGCAGGGCTGGAGACGGAGGGCTCGTCCTTAGTCTTGGGTCTGTGGTCTCCCAGCCCCGCACGGAAGCTGACACATGGTAGGTGGGCAACAAATATTTTTGAATGAATGAATGTCACTCTGCCTGGCTTGTTTTCACTGTCATTCAGAGAGAAAGAAAGCTTTGGAAAGAAAGCTTCGACTGCCAGGTAATAGCAACAAAGTTCATAATAATCATAATAGGGGCCCCAGAAATGATAGACTTGAGAGTGCCGCCGTGCCCTGTTGAGTGCCTGTGAATGACAGCAACTCCTTCAGTCAGGACTTAAGTCACATGCCCGTCTCACAGGCGGGGACCCACAGCTCAGGGTCGCTGCCAGCCCTAGAAGGGAAACAGGGTATTCTGAGCCTGGTCCAGCTGTGCACCACCTGGAGGAACCTCTGATCCAGGGTGTGGCGGTGGGGATAAGCTTGGGGCGGCAAGGCCCCCAGGGAGATATGACCTCACCTAAGGGCGGGGGTGAAAGGCTGCTCGGGACATAAAAGCTGAGCATGAAAGCCAAGAGCTGCTGGGATTCCCCGGCTGCGGGCTGGCAGGGTATGAGAACTCAGTAAGGCACCCCATTGTTTCCTTTACAAAACACCAGGCCACACAGTGCTTCCCAGATCCTCATTCCTGGGCCTGGTGACCTAAAGCAGTGAGGAGAGGGACTCCAAGCGGGTCTCGCTCCGCTGTTCCCACCATGGGGCCAATCAGGACAGTGGCCTGGTGGATGGCGCTGCGAGGGCCCAGACTGGCCTAGCCTCCCAGGTCACAATGTCCAGCCCTGCCCAGGATGGCTGTCATCATCTGAGGGCCTCTGGGTGGCCTCTCCTGGGAAATCCCAAGCTCCCTACGGCAGGGCCAGGGTTATGTCCATGGGCTCCATGTGCCCTCAGCATCCCGCCCTCACTGAGAGAGGGAGAAAGAGGAGACTTCACAGGGACCCGGTCCCAGGTGGGGAAGGCTGAACGAGACAGCGGCAGGCCTTCTCCTGGGTTCACCTCCTAGCCACCCTGCAGGCTAGGCTGGGATGGGAGAGAGGAAGTGTGGGGGTTGTGTGGGCTGGAGATGGCCTTGACACATCAAGCGGGGATGGCAGGTGGCACTCAGATGACGGGGTCTAGAGCCTGTGGGGGAAAGGCTGGGCCAAGCCAATCCGAGGGCCGGGCTGGCTGCTCTGGGGATGAGGTGGCATCAGGGTATCTGTATGTAGAGGGAGGGGGCAGATGCCATGCAGAGAAAGGGAAACAGAGGCACAGAAAGAGAGCAGCCCCAGCCTAAGAGGGAGAGTGTAGAGGGGTTCGGGGAAGGTGAGCACAGCACCCTTCTGCAGCCGGGGGTCTGCAGGCTCCCAGTCCGGACTGCCAGTCTGCACAGTAATCTCCCGCCCCACCTCACCTGCCTTTCTTCTAGCAAATGGCTGCATCGCTGTCCTCACAACCAGAATAGCCCTGCCCGCATGTACCCTATGCACACCACCCCTGGCAGCATTGATTTACTCTGCATTCAAAGGACCTGTGCCCCCAACAGACGTGGCTCTCACCTCCCACCTCCCATGGGGAGACCTTCTCTCGACCAGCTACTGGGAAACATTAGAAAAGAAGGGTGGCTGTTTCCTATCCTGGCCTGGGTTTTGTGATTCTCATAATTAATACTTGGCAATTTATTGTATTTGTTTTTTTAATGATTTTTTTAGAGAGAGAAGAAGGGAGAAGGAGAGGGAGAGAAACGTTGATATGAGAGCAAAACATTGATTGGCTGCCTCCTGCATGCCCCCCACAGAGAATTAAGCCTGCAACCCAGGCTTGTGCCCTGACCTGGAATCAAACAGGCAACCCCTCATGCATGGGGCGATGCCCAACCTGAGCCACACCAGCCAGGGCAATATAATTGGCAATTTAAAAATCAGGTTCCTGCCCGAAACTCATCACCCTCAGAGCAGCTGCTGCAATAGGTACCTTGTAAGTTCCAGAGGACTGAAGCCCTGTTTTCAGCTGTATCACAGAGCCTACCAGATAGTTTGTGCTTGATAAATGCTTGTGGGAATGAATGAATGGATGGACGGATGGATGGATGGATGGATGGATGGATGGATGGATGGATGGATGAATGATAGAAATAACTAATGTTCACTTACTGTACACTGGGCACTGTTCTGGCAGCTTTTCCTGTATTATCTCATTTAATCTTCACAGCCACTGAAGTGGTAGGCACTGCTATGGTGCCCATTTTACAGATGGGAGTCCAAGGCTCTCCACGAGGTTAAATGGCTTGCCCAAGGGCATTCAGGCAGCAGGGGCCAGAGCTAGACCTTGATCTTAGCTCTGAAGTTCCTTCACTCTCGCCTGTTCTTCCTATTGCAAAGGCTCAGGGTGAGTTTCCTCATGCTGAGGGGCTCTGGAAAAGCCCTGCAGTCTGAGATGCTCGATCACCCAGGATTTGGGACGTCTGGCATTCCCCTACCCCAGACTCCTTTTGTAGAATTATTTTGCTCTTTGTGCTTCAACCTCACTGGACTGAAGGAAATAGTAAGTCCTTCACACCTGAGCTTGAATTAGTCATGAGCAGCTCTCATGCCTGGTGGTCAGCTTTAATGAGGCTGGGAGGTCCCCTCTGCAGCCCTGTGCCTGGTCCATGTAACAAGATCTCCCTGCCCCTCACTGAGCGGAGCACCAGCTTAGGTCAGGTTCCAAGCTGGGAGCTGGGGCTATCAGAGGGGCACAGCTCTGCCCTGGAGAGCAAGGTGCATGCAGGGATGCAGAGGGGCACAAGCCTGCCCTGGAGAGCTGGGTGCATGCAGGAGAGAGGCTACCCAAGGGCTCCGGAGAGTGCAGCCACCTCGCCAGGAATTTGGACAGAGCACCTTTGTGGAACAAATGCACATGTGGGTGGTGACTCAGCTGCCAAATGAGTGAGTAAATAGCATGTCCCTCATAGGCTGGGGACCCCGGAGAGCCCTCAGTGCAGACATACTGAACTGTGGGCATTGGTAAAGTCAAGGCTCAGACGACCTTCCTCAGACCCTTCTCTGGGCCTGAGGTTAAGTCAGTGAGTGTGCCCAGATTTGGCCTTGTGATGTCCCAGGGTCAGGCAGGGGTTAGAGTGCCTCATCTTCCTACTCTCACTGTCACCAGAGCCCCCACGAGACCACAGGAAGCCACTTCACTGCTCTGAGGTTCAGATGTCCCCTCTGGATATGAGGCAACAGAGGCTGTCTTTGCCCCACCCGTAGCCCCTTGGCCCTCCCTAAGGTCACTTGTACTTAGTGAACAGTTCCAAGCACCAGGACAGCTTCCAGCCTCGGGTCTGCCCAGCAAGTGGTCAGCCTCAATCCTCTGCATGGCCAGGGTCTCCACCTGTGGCTGCAGGTCCAGCATCCCACCACCCTTGGCTCCAAGAGAGCAGGTCCTTCCCAGGCACACCTACAGCTCCCCAGGCCTAGCCAGGGCAGAGGCAGGAGACATCTTTTGCAGGTTAATTCTTCACGCAGGACCTACCCATTCCTCATGGCAGCCCTGCAGGGTCAGCAGCCTGGACCATCGTTTCCATTTGACAGTTGGGAAACTGAGGCTGAGGTCATCACAAGGCCTCTGTCAGAGCTGAGGGCAGCACTCAGAACTCCTGGCCCCACGACAACCACCCCCACCCATCACTGACTCCCTGGGAAAAGGCAGAAGCGGAAGCTGGATCAGATGACCCATGGCCTAGCTAGACAGGGAGCTCTGTTCTCCTTGGTGCCCCAGTGGTCAGAGCCTCCCCTGAGAGTGCTAGAAGGGAGCCCAGGAAAGGGGGCTGATCTGCCTCCAGTGAGACCCTTGGAGTCGGGTTTGAGTGTTGACCTGGGCACTGACCAACAGAATGAACTTGCACAAGTCATGTGACATTCAGTCTACACTCAAGCACACCCCTGCCTACCTACACGAGCACACACACACAGACTCACGCTCGTGCACACCCAGCCCCACCTTCCACCAGCACCCCCAAGTGCCCTGTGCGTGTGCGCGAGCGAGCGAGTGGGTGGGTGCCTGAGTCTCTGGAGCGCGCTTGGAGCCCCCTCCTCTTGGCTCGGTGTCAGCCGCAGCCGTATGCACAGGCAGCTGCCTCTGAGCAGTGATTTGAAGGCTCCCAGAAGCAGCCCGCCCCTCAGGAGCCCCCCACCCCGCCTGCCTGCCGCGGGCTGAGGTCCAGGACTGCCGAGGGCCCCGCCAGTGGCCCCTCGGTGAGCCAGGCAATGTGCTAAGTGATTTATACACACCTCGCACGTATCCTCCAAAAAAGCCTACAAGATAAGCATTAGTTCAGAGTTCACCACCCAGGGGCCACACACTGGGGGTCTAAAGGCTGAATTTGACCCTGAGGTATATTTTATTTGGCCAATACAATGCTGTTTGATGAACGACATCTTAAAAATCAAATTAGCTGCCAACATTTAAAAATCAGAAGATTGTTGAGAATCTGACAACCCTACAAGGCACCACTCTGTTGCAGATACACAGCAGCTGAGCGGTCCGCGCAGAGCGGTCCGCGCAGCTCGCCACAGGCCGCCCCGCCGCCCGCGCCTGGCCTCCGGCGCACGCTGCCAGGCTCTGGGGCCTCTGATGTCCCCAGACCTGGACTGGATGACGTGCCTTCCAGTTCTCAGCTGCCTCCCCCTCGGGCTCTCAGGAAAGCAGGCCTCTTTCCAACGCTTACCCAGTGTGCCCGGCCCTGTAGCAGGCCCTAGTAGCACAGGAGATTTATAAAGTCGTGCTGGTGCGTTTGCAAGTGACTTTTCCTCTGGTGGGCAGACTGAGAAAATCAAACCAATTGAGAAGGTCCGTCCCAGCACCGAGCTTCTGAGAGTCTCTGAAGAGACGGAAAAGGGAAGGGAGGAAGGCAGAACAGAAGGAAAGAGATATGGAGGGAAGATGTAACCTGGGGGCTTGGTGGGGAGCGTAAGGTGGCAAATATCACTGCCTTTTTCTTGATCCTCCCCCGAGGATATTTTTTTCCATTGTTTTCCAAATAGAGTGGAAGGGAGAGAGAGAGGAAAAAGCACCCATAGATGTGAGAGAGACAGATTGGTTGCCTCCCGCACCCGCCCCAGCTAGGACCGGGGATCGAGCCTGCAAGCGAGGTACGTGCCCTTGGCCGAAATCGAACCCAGGACCCTTCAGTCAGTGGGCCGACGCTTTAACCACTGAGCCAAACTGGCTAAGACACGGCTGCCTTTTTATATTTTACTGTATCTGTGATGGTTAAGTGTTGTGGACGTTGAGTGCTTCACTGAGCTAATTATGTGCAACAAAGCGCCTCAGAACTTGGTAGGTTACAACAATCACCACTGATATAGCTGAAGGCTGCGCAGGCCAGTAATCTAGGCCGGGCTTGGCTGGGAGGCTCTCTGGTCTTGGTGGGCTATAGGCTGACCTTGGCTGGGCTGTTCGTGTATCAGTGATGAGTCAGCTGAGAGGTGACTGGTCTAGGGTGGTGTCTCGGGTGTCTGGGGTTGGCTGGCTTCAGCTAGAGCAATGATGGGGACTGAGCCATGTGTCCCTTGCCCATCAGCAGACCATCTGGGCAGGATTCCAAATAGCAAGCAGAAGCATGCAGTACTCTTGAGACCTAGGCTCGAAGCTCTTTCACTGTCACTTCTGCCACATTCTGTTGGCCAAAGCAAGTCACAAGTCCAGCTGGATCCAAAAAGTAAGGACACCAACTCCATTTCTGATGGGGGAGCTGCAAAGTCACACCGCATTGCATAAGAAGGATTGTATGATACAACCATTTTTGTAACCAGTCTGCCACAAACAGAAAACACATGTAAGTGGCTTAAGCAAGATAGATTTTTTATTTTTTCTCTCACATAAAGAAGTCCTGAGGTGGCTGTCCAGAAGTGATAAGGCAGCTCCTCCAAGTCCTCAGGGACTCACACTTCTTCCATCTTTCTGCTCTGCCACCTCAATGCAACTTCTACCCTTAAGGTTGCCTTGTGTTCCAAAATGGCTGTTTGAGCTCCAGCCATCAAGTCTTTATTCCAGGCAGGAAGCAGAAAGAATTAGGATGAAGAGGAGAGGCAATGCAGTAAAGAGTGTACCTTCCAGCTGAGTCAGCTCCACCCAGTAAATTTTGTTCATGTCTCCTTGGTCAACACCAGCTGTAAAGGGGGACAGGTAATGTGGCCCTTGAGTTGGGAACTTCGCTGCTTGGAATAAAGTCAGGTTTCTGTTAGAGAAGATATGGAAATAAATATTGGGTATAAAGCTAGCAGTGTCTGCCAAAGGAAAGAGGGGGAGAGGGGGAGAGGAAGGCGAGATGTTCTAAAAGGAGTTAGGGCACAAACTTCTTGGCACAAACTTCTGGATAGTCTGGAGACTATCTAGAGAGCAGTAAAGAATTCTATCAATTATTTTATTTGTAAAATTATACTATACCTATGAAAATGTGTATTAAATGCATATGTTCATTGATGAAAGAAAATAAACACCCATGTACCCAAAGGGTAGGAAAAAATGATCAGTCACCACCCCATCAACAGAGCCTACAGACCCAGGATCTGTCCTCAAATTGGCTCTCCTGCAGAGGGGATACCCCAACACAGTAAGTCTCCCCACAGCCCCCCCAACTCCAGCTAGGAAGCCTGGGCAGGGCCTGGCTTCATATCCTAACAGCACCTGTGGGGAAATTCTGGTGACACTGCCATGCCTTGGGGGACAGGGCATGACTCCTCCCCACCACCAGCCCCCTAGACCTGGGCCAAGTTTAACTGCATCTCCATCTCCCTCACAAGCCTTCAGATGGGCCCTCCAAAGGCCTTAAAGACAACAGCAAATGTCAGGAAAAGCTGACGTCAGAAGGAGGCAATAAAATATAAGATGCATATGAGGCTGCTCAGGTCTGGCCCAGACGCACAGGCCTCACCACAACTTCCCGCCCCAGACTGATTTCCCTTGATCCCCACAGAGCCATGACACCTCCGACAAGGGGCTGGACCCAGATCAGGGACAACATGGTGTGGGCACCACGGCCCCTGCACCGGCATTTGGGCAAGCAGAACAGAGGCAGGGCCAAGCTGCAGCCCCCGGAGGGTGCTCCACAGCCCAAGGAAGAGCAAAGCTTGTTCCACTTTCCATCCAACGGGTATTGACCCCATTGGAGCCTGGCTGCCTCTTTGGCAGTGCTCTTAGCTGGCATCAGGCAGAAGGGATATGAGCCAGCAAGGGCCACCAGGAATTCTAGGACACAAACCCTGCCGTGTGGAATGCAACTCTGTGTCAGGATCCCCAGGGCCTAGAGGTGGAAAAGCGTGGCAACTGGGGCCTCAAAGCTGTGCCATCAAGTTTGTTCCTCATGTTTGGCTCCTGCAAAGTATTTCATTTGAAGAAAGGGCTCCCAGTTATGAATGAATGAGTGAGTGGATGAATGAGTGGTTGACAGCCATGTGCTAGAAGAGCATTGATCTGTTCCACAAGCACTTGCTAAGTGAGGGGGCACCTGTGCAGGGGCTGGGCACAGAGGAAAAGACCCAGCCGCACCCACCATCCCTGGGCAAGACAGTTCAGCGGGACAGAGACAGGTCCACTAGAAATTAGAAAGTAATATAACAGGCCCTGCACCATTCATTGCTTGTCTGCCAGGCCCGTCTCATCCTCCATCCTACGAGCACCCTGATTTTGTCCCCACATTCCACGGCCCCACAAGCTCCCCCTGTTCCTTCCCCTTACAGGCAGGCCCCAGCCTCTCCCCAGAGCCGGCCGGGCTGATGCTCCAACAGTGATGACGTCCTGCTCCTTGCGGGGTGTTTCATCTAGATGTGGGCCAATGAGGCTAGAATAAGGGTTTCTGGGGCCTCCTGGGCCATGGTTCCTCTCTTCCAGAGAACTTCCAGAATCAACACACCTTCTCCCTCCTCTTCTGGCCACTGTCCTGCAGAGATGTGAGCCCAGAGCTACTGCAGGGGTCTCAGCCAGTGCCCAGAGGGGCTGCCAGCCCACAGAGGGGGCAGACCCAAGAGAAAGTGAAGAACAGGACTGAGTGCCCCTGAAGGCCCTGCTCCTGGACCCGCAGCTCCGTGAGGCCCGGAGCACCCACCGCTTCAGCCGCTAAGCTGGGGCTTCTGCGTCTCAGCCGAAGGCCTCCCTGGTGCGGCTGCGCTGGGCTGTGACCGAAGCGGCACTTTCTGCAGGAGAAGACGTTTCTGCAGTTCTAAGAGATGACCGTGAATTTGCCAGGCGGGTAAGGCAGAAGTAACATTCCGGGCACAGGAGCAGCATGAGGAAGAACGTGACGGTTTAAAAGACGTCACTCGTTCAGGATGGTGCGAAGGGCACGGGCTGGGGGCACAGTCGCCACTGACCCTGAGCGCCGCACACCGGGCTCTTCCACGTGATTGAGCTCCTGTAATCCTCACCGTGACCCGGCAAGGACATGCACGCTTTAAAAATGTATTTATTTAACATATTTTTAAAATAAATTTATTTTCCAATTACAGCTGACCAACAATATTATATTAGTTTCAGGTGTAAAACACAGTGATTAGACATTTATATACCTTACAAAGTGATTGCCCCGATAAGTCTAGTATGCACCTGGCACCATAGACAGTTATTAAATATTATGGACTATACTCCCCATGGTGTACTTTACATCCCCGTGACTATTTTTATTTTTATTTTTTATTTTATTTATTATTATTTTTAAATATATCTTTACTGATTTCAGAGAGGAAAGGCGAGGGAGAGAGAGAGAAACATCAATGATGAGAGAGTCATTCATCGGCTGCCTCCTGCACGCCCCCTCCTGGGGATCAAGCCCCCAACCCGGGCATGTGCCCTGACCGGGAACCGAACCGCAGTCTCCTGGATCCTAGGTTGTCGCTCAACCGCTGAGCCACACCAGCCGGGTCCCGTGAGTATTTACATTTCTTCACCCCTCCACCTTTCTCTCTCATCCCCTCAACCACCTCCCATCAGTTTGTTCTGTATCTGAGTTTGTTTGTTTCACCTGTTCATTTGCTTTGTTTGGTGATGAGTGAAATCATGGTTTTTGCGCTTCTCTGACTTACTTCACTTAGTACAATACCCTCTAGGACCTTCCCTGATGCTGTAAATGGCAAGAGTTCATTCTTTTTTATGACCGGGAAATCTTCTATTGTATGTTCGTCCCACACCTCTTTCCCACTCTTCTACCAATGGGCTCTTAGGTTGCTTCCACACCTTAACTAGTAAATAATGCTGCAATGAATATACGTGAATATAATTTTTCAAGATACTGTTTTGGATTTCTTCAGATAAATATCCAGAAGTGGAATGAATTTCTGGGTCAAAAGGCAGCTCCATTTTTATTTATTTATTTTTTAAATATATATCTTTATTGATTTCAGGGAGAAGGAGGGAGAGAGAGAGACAGAAACATCAATGATGAGAGAGTCATTGATCGGCCGCAGCCCGCAACCCGGGCATGTGCCCTGACTGGGAATCGAACCCCGATCGCCTGGATCCTAGGTCGATGCTCAACCGCTGAGCCACGCCTGGCTGGGCGGCAGCTCCATTTTTAATTTTTGGAGGAACCTCCACACTCTTTTCCACAGTGACTGTGCCAGTCTGCATTCCCACCAGCAGTGCACAAGGGTCCCCTTTCTCCACATCCTGGCCAACACTTGTTGCTTGTTGATTTGTTGACGGTGCCATTCTGGCAGGTGTGAGGTGGTATATCACTGTGGTTTTAATTTGCATTTCCCTGATGATTAATGACATTGAGCATCTTTTCATATGTCTATCTGCATGTCCTCTGTGGAGTAATGTCTATTCCGGTCCTCTGCCCATTTTTTAAAATTGGATTGTTTGTCTTTTTGGTGTTAAGTTGTATGAGTTCTTCATATTTTTTTTATTAACCCCTCATCAAATGTATCATTGGTGGTAACATGTTTTCCTATACACTAGGTTGTCTCTTTGTTTTGTTGATGGTTTTTCCTTCACTATGCAAAAACTTTTTAGTTCAATGTAGCTCCATTTGTTTTTCTTTTGTTCCCTTGCCTGAGGAAACATATCCAAAACAATTTTGCTAAGAGTGATGTCAAAGGATTTACCGCATATGTTTTCTTAGAGGAGTTTTATGGTTTCCGGTCTTACGTGTAAGTCTAATCCATTTTTACTTTATTTTTGTGCATGGTGTAAGTAAGTGGTCTAGTTTTAATTTTTTTGCTTGTATCTGTTCTGTTCTCCCAACACCATCTATTGCATTTATTGAAGAGACTGTCTTCACCCCACTGTATGTGTATATATATGTGTGTGTGTGTATACATTTAGATATACATATATATGTAGTAATTGTTGTTGTTGTTAATCTTCACTCGAGGATTTTTTTCCATTGATTTTTAGAGAGAGTGGGAGACACATCGATTGGTAGCCTCCTGCACCCACTCCGACCAGGCCAAAGATCAAACCTGCAACCTAGATACATTCTCTTAACCATGAATCAAACCCGTGACCCTTTGCTGCAAGGGCCGACCCTCTAACCACTGTATATTTTTGCCTCCTTTGTCATAGATTAATTCACCATATAGGCATGGGTTTATTTGGGGGCTCTCTATTTTGTTCCATTTATCTCTGTATCCTTTTTTATGCCAGTGCCTTGATGTTTTTGATTGCTATAGTCCTAATTTGTTTGATATCAGGTAGCAACTTTGTTTTTCTCTCTCAAGATTGCTATGGCTGTTCCCTATAAATTTTAAGAGCATTTGTTCTAGCTCTGTGAAAAATGCCATGGTATTTTGATAGGGATTGCACTGAATCTATAGATTGCTTTGGGTAGTATGGACATTTAACAATATTAATTCTTTTTAAAAATATTTTTCTTGATTTTGAGAGAGAAAGGAGGGAGAGAGAGAGAAACATTGATGCGAGAGTGAAGCATCAGTCAGCTGCCTCCTGCAGGTCCCCCGCTGGGGACTGAGCCTGCAACCCAGGCATTGCCTGGACCAGGAATCGAACCAGCATCCCCGCAGTGCACAGGATGACACCCAACCCACTGAGCCACACCAGCCAGGACTGAAATTGTTTTCTTAATTTCTCTTTCTAATAACTCATTATTGGTGTATAAAATGCAACTGATTTCTGAATATTAATTTTGTATCTTGCATCTTTACTGAATTCATTTATTAGTTTTAGTAGTTTTTTTGTTAGAACCTTATGGTTCTGTATATATAGTATCATGTCATGTCCAAATAATGGGAGTTTTACTTCTTCCTTTTCAATTTGGATGCCTTTTATTTTTTTTTCTTGTCTGATTGCTATGACTTGGACTTCCAATTCCAATACCACATTGAATAAAAATAGTGAAAGTGGATATCCCAGTCTTGTTTCTGGTCTTAAAGAAAAAGCTTTTCACTGCTGACTCAGATGTTAGCTGTGGGCTTGTCATATATGGTCTTTATTATGTTGGGGTATGTTCGCTCTACCCCCACTTTGTTGAGAATTACCATAAAAGGATATTGGATTTTGTCAAATGCTTTTCTGCCTCTATTGATATGATCCTATGATTTTTATCCTTCATTTTGTTCATGTGATGTATCACATTAATTGATTTGCAAATATTGAACCAAATTTGCACCCCAGGAATAAATCCCACTTGATCATGGTGTATGATTTTTTTAATGTATTGCTGAAATTTTGTTTGCTAATATTTTGTTAAGGATTTTTGCATCTATACTCATCAGAGATATTGCTCTATAATTTTCTTTTTTTGTAATGTCTTTGGAGGATATACAAACTTGATCACCACTTGAGTATAATAATCAGCTTTATCCCCATGAGGAGACTGGGGCACAGAGAGGGTAAGTAATGTACTCACTGTCACAGAGTTGGCAAGTTTCAGAGCTGGGAGATCCAGTCAAGCCCCTGGCCTCGAAGTCCAGATACAGACTTTCTGATCTAAATCCTGACTGTCATGTCACCTAGGGCAGGCCATTTACCTCACCCAACCTCTGTCTCCTCAACCGTGAAATGAAGATATAAAATCCTAATGACAAACCAGAGAACTGAGCAGTGGGACTTTATGTCTTTCATTCATGTTTAATTGTGGGTCCCTTATCCTTTCTCCCTGAAGGAGGCAGTCTTGGGGAATGGGTACCAGTGTTCACAGGCTTGAGTCTGCATCACCTGGGACCATTTTCTTCCCAAGTAGCTTTGGGCAAGTACTTGAATTGGCAAGACTTCAGTTGACTCTCCTGTAAAATATAACTATAATACCTGCCTCGCCAGGTAATTGGCCAGGTGTCTGACTCCCGGGCAGGTCTGTGGTCTGGGCAGCTACAGACCGAAGAGGAGCTGGGTGCTTAGGAACACAGGCTCTATCCCAGGGGCTTTCGGAAAAGGGGAGAGGAAGCCATGGGAGCATGCATCCCAGGAGAGCATGCAGCTAGAGCCCTGGGAACACCAAGAAGGCTGAGGAAGTAGAGCCTGCAGAGGCACAAGAGATAGGGTGTGGGGGAGCACAGCAGGTCAGGGAGCTGCAGACACCAGGAGCCAGCTCTAGCCAAGGAGGGGGCAGGAGGGTCGCCCGGTAAAATGTCACGGAGAGGGCAACCACGATAAGAGCCCCAAGTGCCTGTCAGATCTGGCAATTAGGAGGTCATCAGTGACCTTGGCTGTGGCCATGGGGCAGTGGGAGAGCAAGAGGCAGGCGCAGAAGCAGTGGAAGCTGGCAAGCAGAAAAGGCCCTCCCACAATAGGAGATAACTAGTAACACCAAACAGCAGCGATAAGGCGGAGGGAGGCGTGGGCCATAGAATCCTCAGGCACGTAGGCCTGGCGTGAGTGGCCAGCCCCACCCCCAGCCCAGTGAGAGCAACTTGAGCTTGCTAAGGCAGGGTGGGCCCTGCCAAGGACATGCAGGTTTTGTCTTTTGGGACTCCAGGGAATCGCCTCTCAGCACTGGTCTTCCATGACCTGGGAAGGCGTGCCTGCTCTAATTTTGATATTATAAATTACTATGGACACTTGGGAAGGTAAATGGGCGGATGCATCCCAAATGGATGGATGGGTGGGTAGATGGGGGGATGGATAGATGGGTGGACAGGTGGATGGGTAGGTGGATGTGTGGGTGGATGGATGAGACACTATTGGGATATATGCTTTGGATGCAGTGGGTAAGTGACCACTCAGATTACAGAATATTTTGAAACAAACCAGAAAATTGTTTTCCAATGAATAGAGAGTCACTTTAAATCATTCAGTGTTTTTCCTCTCTTTCGACCATCACTATTTTGGTTACAAAACTCAAGTGTTTTTTCCAATTGCATTCTGGGAATGAGAGAGTGTTTCTCCCTACCCCCAACCCCATCCCCTACCATTTTAATTTTATTACTTCCAGATCCTTGACTTAAAATAACAGAGCGAAGTTGTCTCTTACGCTAAGTGTCTGCACAATGTTGGTCTGATTTAGAATGAGTGGAGTGTAAATAACTTTTGCATCTGTAAGATGGTGTGACAATAGCTACCCCCCAGGGTGTGGTGGCCTATTACTTGGGACAGGGCCCAGAATACAGTTGTTGTTCAATAAATACAGGTTTTTATTTTTCTTTTTAGTTGAAATCATCACACATTTCATAGAGTCTTAACCAAGTGGCTTCTCTAGGTCTAGCATTTTGACAGGAATTTTGGGAAAAACCCAGGACACGACCTCGTCACCCAGGCCCCCAGCAAGGCCCAGAATCTCACCCTCAGGAAAAGAGGGGCCACTCCTCTTCGGAACCCCCCAGGCCAGTACAGCTGCCTCTTGTCCCAGCCCATGGCACAGCAACCCTGCAGCCAGAAGGACTGAAACAAATGCTGCCTCTGCCCCTCCCCAGCTGTGTGACCTTAGGCCCGTGACTTAACCTCTCTGAGCCCCACTCCTCTCATCTGTAAAGTGGGGACAACAATAATCCCTGGGTGCTATAATGGTTGCGAGGGTCTCATAAAAAATAAGTATAAAGCATTTAGCTCTGCACCCATACAGTTAGCATGCAATAAACAGTCAGATAGTGATACTCATTTTTACTTTTCTCCCACTTAGATCAGTCAAAATTGTACAAAGGAATTGGCCCTCACAATCACAGTGAGATGGGGCAGAGGGTCTCATCTGGATTATGCCCATAAGAGAATAGACTGATCAGAAAGGGTAAGAAACTGGCCTAAAGTCACACAGCGGAAAAAAGCTGACATCACGAAGGTGGCTGCAGCTCTTGCCCAGGCACCTTTCCAGTGCCCCTCCTGAAACCCAGCAAGCCCTTTGCCAATTGCCCAGGGCCAGCCCTGCTCATCTTTGTCCTATCTTCCCCCTCCCCCTTCCGCAGGCAAACATGATTTCATTCAGCCCCAAATGTGTGAGAAGCTGAGGCTGATGCATAATTCATGACGATGATTTGCATTCCCTCTGCCAGGCCTCCAGCCTCCTCCCCCACCGCCCCCAGCCCAGCCCAGCCGCTCCTCCCAGATCGAGCATCTGCGTTCCCAGTGACATTTTTCTAGCAGCAATGGTTCTGGAAGCACCGTCCAGGGCTGGAAATGCTTTTTTGAATCCAATACAGGTCCTTCCCTGTGGGAAAGAGATTCGGGACCTGTCCTTGGGGACCGTGGGTCAGGCCTCCTTCCGGAATCTCTGGGTTCTGGTCCTCACTGCCCATCAGGTGGGACAGGAGAAAAGTGTGAACAAAACATTTAAAAGTAAGCCCTGGGGGTGGGGGTGGGGGTGGGGGTGGGGGTGGGGGTGGGGGTGGGGGTGGGGGTGGGGGTGGGGGTGGGGAGATTCTACACCCCACCCCCACTCCCACCCTTCCCTCCAACCCCCGCAGAAGGCTCACTCACACTCCATTTTGACCTAAACCTCAGGGTACCCCAGTCAGGCTTGCTGACCCCACCCATGGTCAGAGCTTGTCCCCAGGTATGAAGATGGGTGTGGTTGAGTCCACTCCACACTCCCTCTGTGGCCAGGACCTGGCCTCCCGCGCTTCTGCAGACGATTTGGTTGAGGCCTAGGGTGGTAGGGAGGTGAGGCCTAACTGTGGCTTCCTCCACTGGCCTGAGCCCTCTTGACCCCAGCCTTTCCCAAAGGGAGGGTGGGGGAGCAGACACCACAAAGACTGCCTGGTAGGAGACCCAGACAAGCCCCACGCAGAGATCTGCGAGGCCAGTCTCCCCCACCCAGGTAGCCTGGCAACCCAGGGACAAGGCCCAAGGCCCTAGATGGCACCCCAAGAATGGACAGACATCAGGACTTGGCAGCATCCTCTAGGGTGCCAAGGAGGCCTGTAAGGACATAGGCAGGCTTGGTCACCTCAACAAGTGCCCTGGCAGGGCAGCTGTGAGGATGGCCGATCTGCCAGGGGTTGGGGAGGAGTCCAATTTCTCCATCTCCACTGTGGCCTGGGAAGGACGAGAGACTCAGTCTTTAAAATCACACCAGAATGAGTGTCCACGATGTGCTAGGCGTCCTGCAGGGCAGACCCGCTTTGCACAGGAAGGTGATACAGTCCAGTGCAACATCACACAACTGGGAGGTGACAGCCTAGACTCGAACCCAGGCCAGTGGCAACTGCCCCACTCCTGCCCCAGACGACGCATCAAGAGACGGGAGAAAGAATGGATTCACCCAAGTCCTAGTGCAGGAGAGCCCTCCCACCAGCCCGGTGCCAAGGCCGTGCCCGTGTGCCCGAGTTCAGACCGGGCTCCTTGGCGAGTGGGGGAGCGAGAGCGAAGAGATAGCTCCCTCGGCCTCCGAGGGCTTATCGGTCAGTAGCCCTGATGAGGTCAGCATGAGCCTCCTCGGCCCGCACCTCAGCCCTGCCCTCCTGGGCCCTCTGTTATGACTTCCAGAGGCAAGGAGACTCAACTGGCTATCTCGCCATCTTCAGCCAGGGCTGGGGGCCTGCCTGAGCCTCTCACAGGCACCCCCAGCCCGGGATGCCAGCTTCGGCCCCCCACGGCCTGGCCTTCCCCAGAGCACAAGAGATGAGAGGTGCCCGGAGGCTCGCCTGAGAGGCCCTGGGAACCCAGTGCCCTTTCTGGAGATAGCCCCGGAGAGTCTGGGGAAAGCCCTCTGACCCCAGGGGTCCACAGGCCAAGCTCATGATGCAGGCTGACTCTGCACTAGACTCCTTGACAGTCAAGATCCAGTGAGGCTTATTGTTTGGTAGAGAAACTGAGGTAGAGAGATTAAGTCTCCTGCCTCGGGGTTTTGCCAATTCTTGGTGGTTAGCACTGGGAGAGGTGGGAGCAGGGGGCAGCCAGTTACACAGGTGGGGCCTGAAGTCCAGGTGCCAGCTCCACTTGGTGTCACCACAGCCAGCTGAACCCTGATGGGAGACTGGGCTCAGGCCTTTTTTACAGAAGAGAACCCGGAGCCCAGCGTGGTTTAATAACCTGCCAAGGGCTGTACAATGAGACCAGCAGCGTGAAGGTCAAAGCCAAGTCTCAGGCCTCAGGGCCTGCACTCTCCACCACACCTCATGGCCAAGCCAGATCGGAAACGCTCGTATAGGCCCTGGTCCAGAGGACTTCCTTCCCTTGGTGCTAATGTGTAAACTGAGGCACAGAAATTTCCTCTCTTTGCAAGTTCCAAGAGAAAAGGGAGCCCTCAGCGCCTGTCCTGCATCTGACTACCGGCTGTTCTTCATTGCCTCGTGGAAACCTCCGACCATTCCATGTGGTCAGTGCTACCGTTCCCTTTCTAAAGATGGGAAACTGAGACCCCCGAGTGATCTGCCCTTCCTTGGTCACAATGCTAGGTGAACAGTAGAACAGGACAGCCAGGCCCCAGCTAGCTCACAAGCTGTGTGACTTTGGCCATGTCATGCCAGCCCTCTGAGCTCAGGGAGTTCATGCTGGGAGCCTGGAGCCCAATGCCTGGGTACAGACCCTGGCTCCACCATCACCAGCTGTGTGACCTGGCCAAGCTCCAGTTTGCCCATCTGTGAAATGGGGTAATGACCATGGCTGCCTCCCAGGTTGTCATAAGACAACCTGTGTCAGGAGCTCAGGACAGAAGAGCTCACAGAAAATACTCAATACACGCTGGCTGTTGCTGTTCCTCTTCCTATTACTGGTAACAGGGGTTGAATAAAGCTGAAAGGCAGTCCAGCAGATCTCAAACTTCAGGGCATCAGCATCACCTGACTGCTGCCCCCAGCCCCACCCTAGACCCTGGTCAGCAGGTCTAGGGTGGGGCCCAGGGGTCTGCATTTGTGAAACTTCCCAGATGCGGCTGAGATTGTTGGTCTGGGGTCCACACTTGAGGACACAGTGTAGAGCTTGAAATTTTAAAAATTCATAGCAAGCCCCATTGGCAAGAATGAGAAATTGGCTGCTGGGAGACAGCTTCGGATAGATCTCTGTGGGCACAGAAGCAGGAAGGCACAATTAAATCATAATTGTGCTCTAATTGTTGAGCGTTTACTAGCCTTATCTCTCCAACTGTAATTGTCCCCTGTCCCCAGTTGTCAGCTGGAATGCTGCCAGGGGCCTCTTCTGGGTGGAGGTTGGTCTTGGGCCAGAACCTTGGGTGGGGTTTCCCAGCCCTGTCTCTTCCATCTCCCTCCCCAGGTACAGCCAAGCACGCAGGCAGCCAATCAAATGTAGCTGTTCCTCTAAGAAGCACCCACCTCTGCCAGCTGCTTCCCCAGGATCCACTGGAGCCCCTATCAACTGGGAAGAGATGTGTACCATCTCTGTTGTCAGAGGCACCAAGGCTCAGGCAGGCCAAGCAACTTGCCCAAGGTCACACAGCCAAAGCGACCAGTCTAGTTATAACCCCTTGGTGCTTCCCTGGCTGCTCCCTGGCCATCCTCGGGATGTCAGCCCAAAACACATTTCCTGGGGCCCCCAGGCCAGACTTGAGGCCCCCTGCATAGCTCCCTTTCTCCTTCATGGCACTGGCCACAGCTGCAACGACATCACTCTGTGATGGTCTGTGTCTGTCTCTCTGCCCAGAGTGCCAGCTCCATGAAGGCAGGGGCTGCGTCTCTTGTTCCCCACAGAGTCCCTGGAGCCTGGCGCAGTCCCTGGCACATGTAGGCTTTCCATAAGGATTTGTTTCCATGAATAAATTACTGAACCCGGTGGTGCCACAGAGCTGCCAGGCAGCCAGCCCTCTCTAAGGTGGGGATTCTGGGCTCCTGCTCCTGCACCTTTTCAGATAACCCAGGAGCCCAGGGAGCTGTCTCTCATTCTCAATGCTTATGCCCACAGCCCAGAGCCCATGGGCTGCTCAAGGCCAACTCTCATTCCTGGGTCCCTGCTTCCACCTCAGGCGGCCCCTGGGAATGGAAAGATCTGGGCAGACAAACGCAGCGCCTGCCCTGTCCTCTGGCATGGATCTCTGCTTTTCAAAGCACTTTGTCTTACAGAAAGGCTGCAGGATGTCTCAGCATCTAAAGCTGCGGTTCTGCAGCCTGGAGTCCACGCCTGTGAAATGGGATGGTGGTCCGTGGCTTAATCTGCCTTATGGACCTCTGAGGCCCTAAGAGATAGTGCCCATGAGGCTTGGAGGGTGACCAATGGTCCCAGTTTGCCAAGGACTGAAGGGTCTCTCAGGGTACAGGACTTTCAGTGCTAAAACTGGGGCTGCCCCAGGCAAAAAGGGACAGTTGGGTGCCCTACATGACAGGCTTTGACAAGCACTCGACATGTGTGTTTTAGCTCTCAGGTTGAGGACAAGAGTTTAAGAAGTTTGCCCCTAATATTGCCCCACAAGTCAAGAGTGAAACTGGCCAAGACCCCAGTCATCTTCCCCGCCTCTTGGGTCTGCTTACCTGCTAGATGCCCCTCGCACCTGTTCCTGCAGCTCCCTCAGGTCTGCACAGGGCTGGGCAGTGGAGGGCTCAGCAGCTAGAGAGAGCCCTACAGAGTGAGGTTCAGCAAACAGGGGGACCTGGCGGGCTGCCCTCTGCCCAACTCACTGCCTCACCTGCCCTTGTACTAAAGCATTTCCCTCCAACAAGCATGAAGTTCAAAACCAACATTACTGTTCAACTCAGCTGCCAGCCAGGGAAGCAACCACTGCGCACAGGGCGATGGAGGAAACTCCGCTCTCTGCTTGGAGGACTTGGGGGAGGTGCCTGGCACACAGACAGGAGAGACCCACACCCAGCTGAGGATCAGTGTCCCCTGGGGACCCTGCAGAGTCCCCAGATGGGTCAATCCATGAATACTGCAGGGCATGGCCTCCCAAAAGCCAAGCCAGGCAGCTTGGCCAAACAGGCCAGGGACCAGATGAAGAGGTGGCTGCAAAGGCTCAGGTTTCTAGGGGCTCTGGCATTCCTCAGGGCTGGGTTCAAACCCAGGCCTGGGCTCAGTCAGTGTCCCTGAGAAAGCAGCTTGTGTCTTCACCCGGTCAGCCTTCCTGCGCGGCCTTCCATGTGCCTAGCCCTGGGCTGGGCCCTACACGTCACTCAGTCCTCAGTGCAGCCATGCGAGGAGGCTGTGGGGAGTGGAAGGAGACTATCAAAACCCCAGGCCACAGAGTGGAGCTGGGGGTGCCAGAAGTCAAGAACACCAAGTCTGGGTCACCTGCCCCTTTGGTGTGACAGAGGCCAGCACTCTCCCAGATTTGCACCCCCCTCCTCCTATTCATCCCCTCTAGCCCACACAGGCTCCCTGAACCCCCTGTAGCCCACCTATCCTCACCTCTGCCCACCTCAGGCTGCTTTCTCCATGCCCTGCCTCAGCCTGAAAACTTGCCCACAGTGGTTCTCTGCTGCTTTCTAGATTAAATCTGGAGTCTACAACTGAGAGCAGCTGTGTGACATTGGACAAGTCACTTAACCTCTCAGAGCATTGGTTTCCTCAAATGGAAGGGGTGGGCTCATACCTCCTGCTCAGGGGAATGAGACCATGTGGGTTAAAGGGCTGCTGTCCTCTGTCCTTCCTTCTCTTTCCCCTTGGCCCGGGATTGAAGGCCAGCATCACCTCCCAGGCTTACCTCCTGCTTCTCCCCAACATGGAGCCCTGGCTCACCCCAGGCTGCTTTCCTGACTGTTCTCCACTCACACCAAACCATGCTCAGCCCTAGGCCTTGGCCCATGTGGAGCCCTTCTCCTGCCCCTCCAGTTATCCACAGCCCACCCATCCTGCCAGGCTCCTCAGATAGTCCAGCTTGGCCTGAGGACCCATCCCTGAACATCCTGGTGCTGGCCATCCATGTCCCCTGACCCCCATTGCTGGACAGTCATAATGCAGCCTAGCGTCACGCAGAGCAGCACAGGGGTCTGCATGTTTCCTCCCGCATGTTGGCTGCTGGGGGGCAGGCAAGCAGTGTCTGCTTCCCCCCAGAAGCCCTGGGTTGTACACCCAGCAGGCGCATTTGCTGGCCTGACATCCTGGCCCCCAGCCACCACCCTTCCTGAGCACCCTTCCAGAGCAAGGGCTCTGCAATCATAATGGAAATGGTCATCTGCCGCTTGCCTACCATGAGTCAGGCGTTTTACAAACACTGACTTGCTTAATCCTAATAAGCCTGCATGTAAGGACTCATTAGCCCCTTTTACAGACAAGAGAACCAAGGTTCAGGGAACTTGTAAGTGGCTGAGAGTCTCCAGCTAGGACACAACAAGGTTAGGTGCAAACCAGGTGAGTCTGGTTCTGACATTTTCACTGCACAGCACAGCAGGAAGGAAGGACTAGCAGGCCAAGGGAAGCAGCCAACACACCACTGGGCACTACAGCTCTCTCTTCAAGATAACCCTGGCTTCCCCAGACACTGAGGGACAGAGAAGGGGCTCTTGTCTGGCCCGCGTCTCTCTGATGTCTCAGGGCTCTTGCCAGGAGGGCGCCCGAGGGAAGAGCCCAGGTGGAGGCAGTCCACAGGCTGTGAAAGATAAAGCAAGAGAGACTAGCAGTGCCCTGGATGCCATGTGGAGAGCAAAGGGAACAGCACTTCAGGCAAAGGGAACAGCAAGTAGAAATGTGCTGAGGCTGGAAGGAGCCAGGCACATTCTGGAGCCTGAAAGGAAGTCTGCATGTGGCAGCAGCAGCCGGGGCATCAGGGGTGACTGGGTGGGGAATGGGGGCGGAGGCAGGCCTGACAGTGGCCGTCTGCTTGGGCCCTGGAGCGGTGTTCGGACAGGAGCCTCTGGAGGCTGTGACATCATCATTTCTTCCCTGGGAGAACTGCTGGGAGAGGACCAGGAAGGAGGGAGCCCAGGAGGGGGTCCAGGGAAGATGACGGAGGCCTGTCCTGAGGGGCTGGGCTGGAGACAGGGAGAAGCAGATGAGCACAGACGCCATGGATTTGGGAGGCAGAATTAATGGGCCCGGCTGGTGGCCTGGGCGGGGGGACAGGCGGCAAAGGGAGTGGGGATAAGGCCCAGGTTCCTGACCCACGTGACTGACGGATGGGGTGTGGGGAGGGGTATATTGCGAAGACTGTGGGGCGAGGAGCAATGGAGAAATCCACCTGGCTCCTGCTGAGTTTGGGGTGCCTGGGAGACAGCCAAGTGGGGATGTCAGGTTGGAGTTGGGGAGAACTAGAATGTAAAGGGCTCACCTGCAGCGTAAAGCAAGGGCGGGGCCGAGGGCCACCCCCCTGGAGGGGTGGAAAGAGGAGGGAGCACTAAGGACACGGGGCAGATGCCACCACTGGACCTGTGGCCTGAAAGTGGGGTGTCTGACCTGAAAAGTGGGGCAAAAGTCAAGCTCGAGGGGACATGGATCCATTTGGACCTCAGCCATGGCCGGGCACAGAGGTTTTGAGACCCTGGCCCGGGATGGGTGGGCCAGGAGAGAGGCGCCATATAGCACCCAGTCCTGGAGCCGGCGGGGTAGGGCCCAGGACCCGAGACAGGGATGGGCCTTGCGGAGGCGGCCCCTTCCCCACTTGCAGCAGGAGATGAGGCAGATGGCGTGTGTGAATTGGGGGTTGGGAGGACAGAGAGAGAGAGACCCGTGTCCAATGGCTCCTGTTTCCTCAGGGTGAGGCGTAGTGATAAAGGCAGAGGAGATGTGAGGAGCAGGCAATCCCGGGGCAGAGGAGGGCTCAAAGGGCCTGGGCTTCCCCCCCTCACTGCTCTCAATTCCTCCTGCATCAGGAGCAGCAAGAATGAAAAACCAACTGCTGGGCTCCTACAAGGGGCCCTCCTGTCCTAGGAGCAGGGCTGGGTAGGGATGAGGGCTACCGATGGCTCTGGAGAGGCAGGCTGGGTGTGGAAGGGGGCAGCACCCCCACTCCCCACACTCAGGCCACAGCTGGGGGCATGGGCAGGGCTGCTGCTGCCAGACCTGGGGCGGGGGCAGCAAGTGGGGTGGTGCATCCTTGGCCCTGCCCTCCCCCTTGAACGTCTGGCTCAAACCGTGGTAGAGACAGACTTTGTTGGGTCATATGCAGGTGGCACTGCGGAGTTCAACTCCATAGTAAAGAGAACAGGAGAGGAAAGGAACACACAGCATGTACTATGCCGGACCCTTTAAAATTGGGGCATCACCAAAGCTTTTAAAACAGCCCTTTGAAGGGTAAGCTATGCCCCCATTTTACAGATGGAGGAACTCAAGGAAGATCAAGGATGCATGAGCACCGAGGTTCAAAGCTTGGGCACTGGGGCCAGTGAACCTGGGTTTAAATCCTGGTGCTAACTAGCTGTGCGGTTTGGGGCAAGTTACTTAACCAGCTGTGCCTCAGTTTCCTCACTTGCAAAGTGAAAATAACAGCAGCTCCTCTCTGCTCAGGTTGCCACACCTGAGTTCACAGCAGGTGCCATGCAACTGGTGAGGGCTTACTGAGCCCCCACCCCCTGCTGTGAATGACCCAAACCCCTCGAGCTGGAAGCCCACACTGTCCTCGTTCTGGGCTGAAAGGTTTATCCACTTGGGATGAGTCTGTCCAAGAGACCATTTTCTTGTGTGGGTTTAATTTTAAGTCAGTGAAGGGGGACAGGGGCTCTGGAAGAGAGGGGGAAAAAGGAGGGAGCTCCTACCAGGACACAGAGCCGAAGGGGGGGCCACACTGGGTGAGAGGGGAGATTAGAGACCAGAGGAGGAAGGAATGCCAAGGTCGTAGGATTAGGCTGGCTGGGGCCACTGAGACCAGGCCTGAGACCCAGATCATGACCTGGCCTTCTGGGCTGAGTCACCTATGTGGTACAGCTGGGAGGAGGGACACCAGAAGGCCCCTTGCCGCTCAGGGAAGTTTCCCCTCTGTGGTTCTACCAGCTGTCACAAAGCCTCAGCTTCACCATTAGCGCTGAGGCGGTCAGCGGTGGAGCTGGATCCAAACTCAGGTCAGCTGGCCCCAGAGCCCATGATCAGCCACAGCTCTGTCATTGTGACCAGCCACCGCCCTCCTACTTTAAACATCCACCCTGAAAACTGTCCCTGGGCTCAGCGATTTTGTCACTCTTGTCACTCCTGGTGGAAGCCTGCAACTCAGACCTTTCTCCTGGGGCCAAGATGGAGTACAAGGTGGGGTGTGGAGGGAGGTGCAGCTAGAGGGTGGGTCTCTGGGGGGAGGGGTCATGGTCACTGCCAGGGATAGAAGGCTCACTTCTCAGACATTATAAAGTGAAGCCAACCAAGGTGGGGCCAGGCTGGAGAGCGGGGTTCTGCCTGAGATGACACAGCAGGGCAGCAGCTGAGCTGCCCCCCACCCAGGGCTGGCACAGCGGGAGGAGGTGGGGCTTCCAGGCACCTGCTCTGTTGGCCCTACTGAGTGGCCTGCCCCAGCTTACGGGCTGTAGGAAGAGTCTGGGTGCACCACTCCCTGGCAGGCAGGGCTGGGAACCAGCACCAAAGATGCCCAAGCCACAGCAACAAGGGAAGTAGCAGGGCCCTGGGGACCCTGGGGGAAGGCAGCCGCTTGCTGCTTTCTCCTTCCATTTGGCCCGCCCTGCCAGCAACTAGAGTGCCCACATTTTAGATGAGAAAGGGTAGGTTTAGGAGATACCCAGGCTGGCCCTGTGTCTCGGCCAGGATGTCCCAAGGTCGGTCTGGGGTGCAAGTCTGCACAGCGTCATGCTCTTTGGCTGCGCCTAGGGTTCTGCTGGTTGGGGCAGATGCATGAGCTAGTTCTCCAGCCCCAGGGGTCTGGCAGGCTGGTGAGAATGGCAGAGGAGCCAAGGTGAAGGGCTGGGGCACAAGGGAGCTCAGGCTTTCCCTGGTGAGCCACCAGCAGCTGTTGGAGGCAAGAAGCCCCCAGCCAGCAGCAAGACACAACAACGATAAGGGGATAAGGGGCTATCTGTGGCTGTTGGGGTGCGGGAAGGCAGCCAGTGGGAAGGCAGCCAGCGGGCAACCTCCTCCGGCTCCAGGCATCCTGCCTCATCAGCTCCCCAAGAGGCCCAGGGACTTGGGAGGGTGCATTTCTCCTTGGGGAGGCTGAGGCAGGGAGGGAGTAACCTAGAGACATCCCTTTTGGGAGTAGATGCCCCAAAGCTGTTGGGGGGTAGAAGTGGTCCAGACACTTGCACCACCTAGACTGTGGGCTCGCCCCACCCAGAGCCCCTTGACAGCTGGAGGGGCCGGGGTTTCAGATGGAGAATGAGCTTCCAGCAGGAGAGCTGCTGCCTGGGGCACAGAGGATTAGCCCCAAGGCCATCCTTAGCCTCAGAAATGTCCCACCATTGGGAGGGCCATGGACAGGAGTGGACAAGACATACCCATGTCTCACGGGGAGGCCAGGTAGCTTCCCTGTGGAGGCCTGGGGTCTCCCAGCCCCAGGGGCCAAGCTCCACTCGCCAAACCTGCTGACCACAGCAGGTCACTTCCACCCTCCTCACCTCAGACAAGAACACCCCCTTCGCAGGGCTGCTGTGGGCATTCAGTGGGGCAGTGCGACTAGTGTGCCAAGAGCTAGCTGCCCTCTGATCTCAGGGGAGGTGTTTGTGATTGCTAAGTGGCTGGGGTGGGGGTCCCTCCCTTCCTGTGGAGGCCCTAGGGTCTGTCCATCCGGAGCCAGACTCCTTTTTAGGCAGAATCGCAGGTCTCAAGGGGATTCCAGTGCTCTCGGCTCTGACCTCCTGCCCTGCGCTGTGACATAGCCCAGTCTGACGACAAAGCCACCGGCTGCACGTGCCCTCTCTGACACCCATTCCATTCCCGGGAGCTCTGACTGGGCAAGTCTGGCCTTCCTCTGGCGTCATGGCCTGGTGTGGCCTGGAGACCACAAATGTCACCTGGTGACGCTGCTTCCTGCCATTTGTCTCATGTCTGTCTGGTGCTGCCCCTCCAGAGTTTTCTCTGTCCTGACCCCTGACCCCTCTGGTGCTTCCCTACAAGCCTCATTTCCAGCTCCATCTCTGCTGGGGACCGGCTGGTGCTGGGGGTGGGGGGTCTCAGTGGATCTCCAGATGAGGCACGCCTTCTGAGACAACGCAGCCTTGAAGAGAAGGCTCTCCCCCCTTCTGGGCCCAAGGGGATTCTCACAGAATGGGATGCCCACTCCTCCACTCCCATCTGGAGCGCCCTGTCGCTCGTCTAACTGCACCTACAAGAAGCACCGTGGTTAAAAGCTCAGATGCTGTCGCCTGCTGTGTGACCTTAGGCAAATGTTTAATCTTTCTGTGCTTTGGTTTCCTCATCTGTAAGTTAGGACAATACAGGACCCACTATTATTGGTGGAAGTGGGGCATCCCTTTCCCCCCTGAGTGCTGGGGCTGGGGTCCTTATGATCTCTCAAGAAAAAGAATTTTCTGAGACTCGTACGGGAGGATGAGTGATTTTTATTTGCATGGAATTACATCCCTGGGTTTCCCTTAATCCAGTCCTGGAAGAAGTGCAGCTGGGGATTCAGTAGAGCTAAAAGCAAAGCCAGTGTCCGGAGTTTCCATTCCATGGTGGAGCTGGGGCCAGTGTAGCATCAGTCCATCAGTCCATTGTGTGGGGTCCGCATGGCCATGGGCCACGTGGGTGGGTGAATGAATGCAGGGGAGCAGGAGCACAAGAGCCCGCAGATCAGAAGTGCAAACCAAGGGTGAGAGCTCCTCTGTTTAGAAAATCTAAATATCTCAAGCTTTGTGCCCTTGCAGTGGCCATTCCTACTCTGGCCAATGACCTGTTCCCAGGTGTGACCAACAGACAGGTACTTCCCCTATGTCACCCAGACTTTACTGGGCATGAAACTAAATTGCAGCTTTCTGGCAACACTGCACAAATGGCATGCCTCTAAAATTTGGCCTTCCCTTTGCTCCTTTCCTTTTATTTATAACTAGGTTCATTACAACAGTGTCTCTCCCACATTACATTGCTGTGAAGTACATTTTGAAAACTTGAAGCAGAGACTGGCGCTCTGTAAGCGCTACATGCACTTGCTGTTATTATCACTAACGCCTCTGAGCCCTTGTCTCTGCTGTTCTCTTTGCCGGGGTCCCTTCCTTCCCCTGGATAAGCACTGCTCTCATCTTTCAGGACTAGCCCAGACATACCTCTGCCTTGAAGCCGCGTCTTACTAGGCATCCCTCAGGCAGCCAGAGTTTTGCCCACATCAAAGAGAAAGCCCGTGCAGGCCGCCGGCTTCCCAGGAGCGCGCAGGCCAGGGGTTATTTCCGGGCGGGCCCGGGGCCCAGGAAACGCTCGCCTGTTCTGGGCCTCAGCGGGGACCTTTAGGTGTCATTATAGTGGTTCTGCCTGCCAAACCTGGAAATCTGCCTCTTTTCTTCTCTTTTCTTTTTTTAAAATATGTCTTTATTGACTTTAGAGAGAGGAAAGAAGAGGGAGAGAGAGAGAAACATCAATGATGAGAGTCATTGATCGGCTGCCTCCTGCAGGCGGCCGACAGGAGATCGAGCCCGCAACCCGGGCCTGTGCCCTGACGGGGAATCGACTGGAATCGACTGGACCCTAGGTCAATGCTCAACAGCTGAGCCACGCCGGCTGAGCTATTCCCTTTTTCTTAAAAAAAAAAATTTCTTTTATGGAATTGTAATTAATTTTTTGTGAGGGAATTCATGAATACATTATCCTTATTAAAAAAACGAACAAACAAACAAAAAACTAAGCATATATATGACTAAACTCCCCCTGGAAATCAAGCCCATTGGAGGCCCTTCTGCTCTTCCTCTCCAGATGTGACAACAGGCATTGAGGTGGAGCCATCCAGACTTTGTGTCCATTTATGTACATGAATATGTGTCCACAGGAAATATACAGAACTTTGTGTGTGTGTGTGTGTGTGTGTGTGTGTGTGTGTGGCCCCTCACATTCACACAAATAGCATCATTCCGCCCCTGGCTCTTTTCCCCCAGTAATCTGATTTTGGCCTCTCCCTGTGCTGACATCTGGTTGGAGATCTTTCTGACTTCTTCCTCTATTCCCAGTCATTAGCTCTTCTAACTGCAGACCGGATTCAGGCTGGGAGATAAGAGCTGAGCGCAGGGGGACTGCCAAGAGGCTGGTATTTCCCAAGGTGAGATGTGGGGATCACAGGCCAAGGAGTGGGACAGCATAGTGTGTTAGCCCCCTCTTGAAAGCTGCCAGAGAACAATAAAGCCTCTGAGAAGTCTTACAGGGTAGAGCTTGTTGGCTTTGCCTAGCCCGGGATGACCCAGACTTGGGAGACCATGAAGCCCTTCAGGGTATTTACACCATACCAGGTGATATGCCGAGGAGGAGGCTGTGTGGCCCCGGGGAGCCCTTTCCAGGTCAACACCGAGGAGATACATTCTCTGTTTAAAAGAAAGGCAGCCACCGTCTCTAAATCAACTTCCCTTACTCCACATTTCTACCTCAAATTCACAGGGTGCCTTGAGATTATTTATCACATGCCCTGGTGAAAGCTCCTTGTAGCATCTACACCATAGCAGCCTCCCAAGGTAACTCACACAAAAAACAAATGAGAGTTAAGCTGAGCAGCCCCATGATGGTTCCCCTTCGCCACTGCACACTCTCCTGAATTCTCTCAGACCACTGAGCACTGGAATTTGCCAGAGCTCAATATGACATTTATGTAGTAGTGTCTGGGATTGTTTCCCTCATTCTAGCTGGGAATTCTTGCCTATCTCTGTTCTCCTGGCAACATGCCTGATCTTGAGAAGTCCTTGGAGCTCCTGGCAGTGGTTCTGCAGCCTCCTGGGCCAGGCTGTGCCATCCTGGGAGGAGGCGACCTACTGGTGTGGGGCTTGACACCTGCCTTGCCCTGCTAATCTCAGGAATGTCCTCTGCTCCACTCATCGGGGCCCTCTGAAAGACGAGCCCTGGTGACCTCAGACCCACAGGGAGACCACCTCTTGCTGAACTGCATGGTGGCCTTGACCCTGCAGTCCTCTGTTCTTCAATTACCTCCTTGCCTGACCTCAGGACACATCTTCATGACCAGCAGCTCTGCCCAGGGACAGTAGGGAGGGGTGAGGAGGAAGCAGCTGCCCTCAAAGGCATGGTCAGAGTGGAAGGGTATAGAAACTGGGTAAAACCAAGTGGGGCAATCTGAGGGTTAGGAGAAAACAGGATCCAGGAGACCAAGGACAGCACTGGAGTCAAGGAGCTCAGAAGGCATCAGTAAAAGTCAGCAATGAAAGACAAAGGAACGGGGTAAGGGCAGGTGAAGGGTGAGATCAAAGGCCAGGTAGGGGTGGAGGCCAGGTGTATGAGGGACTGGGCAGGTCAACCGAACCCAGGACTCTGGGGACAGATGGAATGTGGGCCCTATAGACCCTCTTTCTGCGAAAAAGCAGATGTACTGAAGTTTCTAGCCAGGGCACTTAGGCAAGAGAATATAAAAGGCACACAGATTGGAAAGGAAAAAGTAAAACTATCCCTATTTATAGATGACATGATCTTGTATATAGGAAATCCTAAGGGATCCACTGAAAAACTATTAAAACTAATAAATTGAGTTCAACTTGGTTGCAGGATACAAGTTTAATGTACAAAAATGAAGTCTAGTTCTATACACTTGTAACAAACAATCAAAATATGAAATTAAAAAAACAATTCCACTTACAATAGTACCAAAAAAAAAAAAAATACTTTAACAAAAGTAGTGTAACACTTATACTCTGAAAACTACAAACATTTGTTGAAAGAAATAAAAGAAAATCTAAACAAATAGACATTCCATGTTCATGGACCAGATGACTTATTATTGGTAAGATGACAATACTTCCAGGTTGATCTACAGATTCAACATAATCCTCATCAAAATTCTAGCTATCTCCTTTGTAGAAAATGACAGGCTGGTCCTAATATTCATAGGGATATTCAAGGGACCCAGGAAAACCAAAACAGTTAGAGAACTCACATTTCCTGATTTCAAAACTTACTACAAAGCTACAGTAAGACAGTTTGTTACTGGCACTGGGGTAAACATGTAGAGCAATGGAATTTAGCACTCCAGAAATAAATTCTCACACTTCTGGTCAACTGATTTTCAAAAAAGTGCTAACACAATTCATTGGGGGAAAGAAGAGTCTTTCAACAACTGGTGCTGGGACAATGAGCTCTCTACATGCAAAAGGATGAATTTGGACTCCTACCTCACACCAAATACAAAAATGAACCCAAAGACCTACAGGTAGTAACTAAAACTATAAAACTCTTATAAAGAAAACATAGATATAAATTTTCATGACTTTGGATTAGGCAATGGATTTTTAGATATGACACCAAAAGCACAAGCAACAGAAAAAAACAAAGATAGATTGGACTTCATCAAAATTTAAAACTTTCATGCTTCAAAGAACACCATGAAAAAGTAGGAAAAAGCACAGAATGGGAGAAAATTTTTGTAAATAATATATGTTTTAAGGAACTTGAATTCAGAATATATAAAGAACTCTTACACCTCGATAGTAAAAAGATAATCAATTTTAAAATGGGAAAAGGACCTGAATACACATTTGTCTGAAAATATACAAATGGTCAATAAGCACATGAAAGATACTCAACATCACTAGCCATCAGTAGAATACAAACCCAAACTACAATGAGATACTACTTCATTTCCATTAGGAAGCTATAATCAAAAAGAGAGACCATTGCCTGGCCGGTGTGACACAGTGTTTGAGCGTTAACCCATGCACCAAGAGGTCACCGGTTCGATTCCCAGTAGGGACACATGCCCGAGTTACAGGCTTGATCCCCAGCAAGGGTGTGCAGGAGACAACCAATCTATGCTGATGTTTCTCATCAATATTTCTGTCTCTCCTTCTCCCTTTCTCTGTCTCTAAAATCAATAAAAACATAGATTTTTTTAAAAAAGAGACTATAAGAAGTATTGTCCAAGATGTGTAGACACTGGAGCCCTCATATGTTGCTGCTGGGAGTGTAAAAGGGTGCAGCCACTTTGGAAAACAGTTTGACAGCTCCTCAAAATGTTAAACATAGAATTACCATATGACCCAGCAATTCTATTTTTATATAGCCAAGAGAACTGAAAACATGTGTCTACATAGAAACTTACACACGAATGTTCACAGCAGCATTCTTCACAGCAGCCATTAAGTGGAAGCAACCCGGTGTCTGTGAACTGATGAATGGGTAAAGAAACCATGGTACGTCCATGCTGTGGAATGCTATTTGGCCTTTGAAAGGTTTGGAATACTGACTCATGCTCCAACCTGGATTGACCTTGAACACACAGTGCTAAGTGAGGAAAGTCAGTTACGAAAGGCATGTGTGATTGCGTGTAGGGTTTCATTTATGCGAAATGTCCATAATCGGTACATCCATAGAGATAGGAAGTAGGTTAGTTAGCCTGGGCTGAGGTCAGAGGAGAAAGGGGAATAACTGCTAGTGGGTATGGAATGGGTTAGGGGGATGAAAATGTTCTAAAATTGATTGCGGCGCTGGTTGCACAGCTCTGACTATACCGAACACCATTGAATAACACACTTTAAGTGATGATGATGTGAATTTTATCCCAATAACACTTATAATTTTTTTAAAAAAGTAGTTATGGACTCACAAAGGCCTGGCGTTGGAGCTGGGGGTGGGGCACAAACATCCTGGGTTATACACACTCCTTCCTGGCTGCCTTTCAATCTACCAGACCCTTCAGTGTTTCTCTTTCACAGGGTTCCACCTTCAGTCCTCCCCTCTCCTCCTTCGTCCCACACAGTCACCCCAGGTAGCCTCACACACCCCTTACCTGCACTCTCAGTTCCCTGCCTCTGTCCAGGAGCTCTCTCCTGGCGCTTGAGTGCCAGGCCTATATCCTTCTTTCCTGGGTATATGACAACAATTATGATGATGATGATGATGACAATATTACTCATTGGGCATTTATTATGCGTCAAGCACCTTATATGCAATATTTTATTTCTCACCACAACCTAATGAGGCCTACACTACTATCATTATCCCCATATCTCAGGCGAGGAAACTGAGGCTCAAAGAGGGAAGTCACTTGCCTGAAGACACACAGCTATGGGAAATGGTAGAGAAGGGATTTGAACTCAGGCAGCCTGGCTTTAGAGGCCACATCTTTAAGCAGTATGCTGGGTCCTCAAACTCAGCTCATCCCCACTCATCCCCCTCACCCACCCCACACCACCTCCCCCGCCTCTTTCCTCCTTCCTCCCTCCACACCTCACCCAGGAACTGCCTGACAGAACTCCTCCTCCTGGGTGCCCACCCTGGATGTCCCCTTGCCCTCCCCTGTGTCCCCTCACCCCTACAGCGAGTGATGCCCATGTCTGACCTCTTCTGAGGTGCAACAGTCCCGAATCCCCCCAGGCTGCCGGATGCCTGGATGTCCGAGAGGCTGGCGGTTCAGGCCCGCAGGGCTCCTGGGCTCACTGGGCAGGCAGGTCCCAAGGACAGAATGACTCAGGCCCGCCCGTTGATGCCCAGCTCTGTTCCAGGAACAGGGTAACATTTTGAAATGAGGTGACTCAAGGTCCAGATGAGTAAGACAGACATTCAGCCTGACAGAAAGACAGATAGACAGCAGAACATTGCATTTGGTGTGCGTGGCAGCCGTCCGCCTGCAGGCACAGGTGCCTGGGGCCCTCCGCTGGACCTGTCTGAGCTCACACACTGAGGAATTAGGTCCCAAGGACAGCCCTGCTCCTGCCCCTAGGGCCCCAGAAATGTCCCTAGGATCGGCCCCAATCCCAGCTGTGGGGAGGCACCCCAAGCCTGCCTGCCCGCTGGCCGAGCAGCTCCTTTCTATGCCAGCACAGCCCTTCCCCAGGGCTCTGTGATCTAGTTTCTCTTTTCCTACCTTAGAAATAGCTCCTCTCGAGTTTACCCACAGCCCTTCTCAGACCGGAGGCCCCCACCCCCAGGAGGAGACTCTCACGGGTTAGGAATGTCTGAAGGCAAATCGGCCTTGCCGTGATAGTTAAATAAATTTTTTCTTGAGTGACAAGGAAGGAAAGAGGGAGGGAGAGAGGGAGAAGTGATTCTAGGGGCCCCTGGTCCATGGAGTGTCCTTGAATTTGCCAGCTGGGCTTATTCTTGCTGGTCTCCCAGAGGCTGTGTGACCTTGGGGAAGTCAAGCAAACAGTGTCTCTGGGCCTCCTTTCATAGGCAGTCAGTAGAGAGGTCTAATAGGATTAGGCTGCTGCGTATCTCCTGACACTGCTGTGAGTGAGGTGTGTTGCATCAGTGGCCTCCGCAAGGCCTTCTCGGTGCTGAGGGTGGGGTATCTCATCTCCCTCCTCAACCCCATCAGCGCCTCCCAGGGTCCTGACCTTGCAGTTGGCTGCATGGAATGCACCCCGCAAAGGGAATGATACAGGTCGAATCTGGCTGCGCTGCACAGAAACAGGTTTGGGTTCTCTGGGAGGGTGGCTTGGAGAACACACACCATTCCTGGCCCTGAAACGTTCAGGGGAACTTGGCTGGAACGGCTGCTTCCCAACCAGTATGCACCCAGAACTCCCCCCACCCCAGCCTCCACACATTTCCAACTCAGCTGACTTGTGGCTCCCCTGCCATTGCATCCCCATGAGTCCCGGCTGCAGCAGGCACACTTAGGCCCCTGGACACAGCAAAATTAGTCACTCATCACTTTGTGAGTTTGGAACCTGTCCTGAGGCCTGTAGGTCACAGCTCCTCCTCAGATACTCACAGCATATGGTCTGCCCCATCCCATGCAGTGTCCCCAAACCCACAGACACCCCCACACTCCAACCTTGTCTCTCTCTGGAGCACCCCCCAGGTGCCCTGGCATTCTGCCTCCACAGAAGGAGGCCGTGGAAGGAGAGAGTGGGAAAGGAGCCTGTGAGCCTACTTGGTGACCCGGCAGGAATGTCCTAATCTCCTGCTCCCAGCCCCCAGGACAGAAGGCCTGCAGCCATGGAGATAAATAGCCTCAGCTTATTAGGCAGCAGGGCTCCAGGGTGGCCCAGGCGGGGAGGAAGTCAGGACCCTGATAGCAGCAAGTCCGGTAGGGCAGCAATCGGCAGCCTCCCACACCCAGCCCTGGGGCTGCATCCTGGGCCTCCCCACAGACCCCGGTCAGCAACCAGAAGAGCCAGGCCACCCGCTTGAGCCTTCTCGGCTCCCTCTCCACTCTCCACACGGAAAGCCCCAACTTCGTGGGCCTGAGCCCTGCCCTGTTCCTCACCAAGCCCTGCCTGTGCTGCCTTCAGAGGCCCTCCTGAGGGCAGGCTCTCCTGTGTCTTCAAGCCTCCACCTGGCCCCCGCCCCTATGGCCCTGACCTGGACGTTGCAGAGCCTTCTGGCTGGGCTCTCTTCACCTCACTTGACCTGTTAAGGCCCATTCTCCCCACAGCAGCTGCCAGGATCTTTTGCAAACATAAACCAGGCCATGTCACAGCCTTGCTATAGACCCCCTGGTGCTCTCTCACAGGCGGAGGCTTGACCCAGCCCCTCCTCTCCGACTCCCGGCGGTGATGTCCCCTCCTTGCTCACCTCACTTTGACTACCGTAGGCTTCTTTCAGTTTCTCCAACTGCCAAGCTCTTTACTGCCTCAGGGCCTTTTCACACGCTGTTTCCTCTGTCTGGACTGCTCTGCCCACTCCACCCTGACACGACCTCTTCTGAGATTAGTTCCCTTCGGCAAGCAGCTGAACAGTCCCCAGCTACGTCACCTAAAGCAGGCCCCGCTGGCTACAGCCTGCGCGAGTGTCTGCTGTTATTTACTTGTATTTGTTATTTGCTTGTTCATGTCTGTCACCCTCACTGGGACAAAGGGCCCTGGGAGGACGGGAACCATGTCCGCTTTCTTCAGCGCTGCCCCGGGAGGCCCCTTGCGGCCGCTTGCAAGAAGCTGCGCAGCGAGGGGACGGCTCAGGTGAGCTGAGGACACTCAGAGGCGAAGCGGCAGTGCAGGGAACCTCAGAGCGGAGCCCGCCCTGCCGGTGTCCTTGTCCTCGCTGCCCGCCGCTCACACAGCGCTAACACGGCCCCCTGCTCGCTAAGTGCTCCCCACCAAATGTGCACTATCTTATTTAGTCCCTGTGAAACAGGACATGTTACTAGCCCATTTTACTGACAGGGAAAATGAGGCACCCCTGTGGGTCCAAAGGGCTAGAGAGGAATGAACCCGGCCAGCCCACACCAGCCTTGCCGCAGATCAAGGAGCCAGCATGAGGCCGGCCATGTGGAAGACTCAGGGATCCCCCAAGGGTGACAGAGCCAGGACCCCCAGGCAGCTCTGGGAGAGCCATTATAAGGGTTCAAGGTAAAGACCATGTTTACAAACCTGCCCAGGACCCACAGGAATCCCCAAAGGGCCTGTGCCCAGGGCGGAGGAGAAGTCCTGGCCAGCTAAAGGTCCCTCCCAGAGTCCATCCAGTCTGGTGGTGGAAATCTTCCAAGAGGACCTGTTACTCAAAGTGCCCTCCTCCCAGCATGAGCTTCACTGGGGAGGCTGGTTAGAGACTGAAATCTCTGTCTCCACCCAGACCCACTAAACCAAATTCTGCTTTAACAGGACCCCAGGATCTCTGCATCACATTAAAGTTTGAGACGCTGGGCCCCCAGGCCCAATGGCCAGCTTGCAGAGCACCTCTCCTCCCCATTCCAGGACCATCTTAGCGGCTGATAAGCATGTCCACTGACAACGCAGTTGCCCCAAGATGTTCATTGCAGCATTACTTACAAAGGAGAAAATTTGGAAATAGCTGAAATATCCAACAGTACGAGAAAAGGCCATGAATTAAGAGACAGCCATCAAGATGCTCTTTCAGCAGAGTGTTTGGCTGCATGGGGAAAGTTTATACTATAATATTCTGGGGAAAAGCCAGCTTGGACCTGCACAGACATGTCAGTCCAGCCCTCACGTGCAAATTCACCTGCACAATTGTGGGCACCCTTGGTTGCTGGGATTAAGGTGATCTTTTATATGTTTCCTTTTACTTTTCTGTGCTTTCCTAATTCTCTCAGTGGATATGCCTTACTATAATGATAATGAAACCACCAGTAAATGATATTCATGATATTCTTTTTCAAAGAAAAAAAAAAAGTGATTATCTCTTTGACGAGGCTCTCTTACCACAGTTTATTCTGCTAACGGCCTGACAAATCAGATCCTGAGGAAGTACCTTGAGAAGGGAGTGGGGCAGGGGGTGAGGACTGTGAAGGGGTATGAAATGGGGGCCATCCTGTGCCTGACTTGTGGTGAAAGGAGCCTGGAGGGCACCAAAGGCTACCTGCTTTCTCTCTGACCTTCTTTCCTGGCCAGCTCCCATCTATCCTATAAGAGTCAGCTCAGGGACCACCTCCTCCAGGAAGACTTCCTTGATGCACCTGCCCCCAGGCCTCCTGGCAGGGTTAGGTGCCCTTCTGTGGGCTCCCAACAGTAGCCTCTTAGGTCCCAGACAAAGAACTGTGAAGATGTGATGGAAGATGCTCCATACACGCATCTACCACCATGTCTAGCGTGCAGAAAGCCCTCAGTAAGCAGCCACCATGCAGACCATGGTTCTTGTTTTTACTCCTGACTCGCCTGGGCTCCCCTATGTGAGTCTCCACTGGTCTTACCTGCAGCTACCTGCTCTGGCCCAAGCACTGCCCACTCCTTTGGGTTTTGCCCACCAAGTTGCTAAGGGCCTACCTTAAGGGCCCAAGCAGGGCAATTTCAGAAGGGCATTTAGGGACAATACCAAGAATTTCTGGCAGGCCCTGGCACCCTCCCAATCCCTCTTGGGCCCTAAGCCTCAGCACCCAAGCTCTAGGCCTTTCTAGAGGCCCTCAAACTCCCCATCTGAGCGTCAAGGCAACCCGAAGACAAGCAGGAAGTCACTGTGCCCGCGTCTCGTGGGTAACTGTCAAATAAAGTGAGATGGGAAAATTCCCACCCATTACCTGGCAAAGAAAACATGCTCGGAGCCTGTGGGGCCACATCCCTTCTGGGGACTGTAAAGGAAGGTGACAGCTGCTCCAGATGGGGCCTGATGAGCCTCTGAGCCCAGGTGGGCTGGCCCAGGCTGTTCTTAGAGGTGGCCCAGCCTTAGGCAAGCCTGGTAGCAACAATGGGAACACCAGCCTTCTCTGAGGAGGCTCCTTGGGCAGCCCGCTCCCTCAGGGGCCACCCTTGGCACCATTTGCAGGGTTTCTCGGAGCGGCTGGGACATTTACCTCTGGGTTCTACTCCAGATGAGGCCTGGCATTCAAGAGACAGGTCACACACTGCTGCTCACTCGGAGGGACCCTCACAGGCAGGGAAGGCCAAGGCAAGGCAAGCCCTTGAGCATCTGGCCCCTGGGGAGAGGGAGGCCAGTGGGGCTGGAGGACATTGATGTCTGCTGCCTGGGAGGCCAGGGATGGGGGTGCCCACAGGGAAGTCACTTCTTTTGTGGGGTTGTTGAGGTTTTTTCACTTTTTAATTATAGTAAAATATATATAACATTAATTTACCATTGTAACCATCTTTAAATGAGCAGTTCAGCGGCATTAGGTACATTCATATTGTTGTGCTACATCACCACCAGCCATCTCCAGAACTTTCGTCACATTGCCAAGCTCAAACTCTGTCCCCATTCAACACTAGCTGTCTAGTTCCCCCTCCCCCAGCCCCTGGGAGCCACCATTCTACCTTCTGTCTGTGACTGCCACCACTCTAGGTGCGTCCTTTTATGACTGACTTATTTCATTTAGTCTAATGTCCTCAAGTTTTATCCTTGTAGCATGTGTCAGAAGTTCCTTCCTTTTTGAGGTTGAATAATATTCCACTTAGGTATAGCCCATATTTTGTTAATCAAAATTATCCATTGGTAACACTTGGGCTGCTTCCACAGTTTGGCTGTTGTAACGCTCCTGTGGACATGGGTGTGCATGTATCTATTCAAGCCCCTGCTTTCAATTCCAGCCTCAGATGTTGGCTGGCTGGATCATTTAGCAGTTTTACTTTTAATTTTTTGAGGAACCTTTCTACTGTTTTGCGCAGTGACTGCACCATTTTACGCTCCTCCCAATGACACGCAGGGTTCCAATTTCTCCACACCCTGGACAACACTTGTTATTTCCTGTTTTTATTTGTTTGTTTGTTTTAATCTTCACTCGAGGATATGTTTTTTACTGATTTTTTTTTAGAAAGAGAGGAAGGGAGGGAGAGAGATGTGAGAGCAAATCATCAGTCCATCGCCTCCTGTACATGCCCCAGCCGGGGATCGAACCCACAGCATTTTGACGTGCGGGGAGATGCTCCAACCAGCCGAGCTGCCCGGCCAGGGCTGTTTTGTTTGTTCTTTATAGCGTCATCCTAGTGGGTGTAAGGAGGTGTTGCTATTTTTAATACAACATTTTCCTATTATTTATTCAGTCACCCTCAGCTGGGCATGATTCGGGCTTTGAGGAGCCCTGAAGTGCCACTCGGCCCTCCAGGACCTCACACCCTAAGTGTCCAGGAGACACTCACTCAGTGAATTTCAATACTCAGCCGGCCGAGCTGGCCGGGCAGGCGCCCTGGGAGGGTCCGCAGCTGCAGCGGCCTCCCAGGGGGCTCCGGAGAAGCGCAGCGGAGGGAACTGCAGCGGTCCCCTGGGATACGCCCCCGCCCAGCATGGTCGGCAAGCGTTTCTGTAACAAGCCAGATAGTAAATATTTTAGGCTTTGCAGGCCATAGGGCCTGTGTCATAACCACTGTATAAATGGAAGAGGTAGCTGTATCACAATAAAACTTTATAAGCACTAAATTTGAATTTCATATAATTTTCACATTATGTAATATTATTCTTACTTTGATTTGTTTTCAACCATTTAAAAATGTAAAAGCCGTTCTTGTCTTGGGGACCTGGCCTGCTGGCCACAGCTGACCAAACCCAGCTCGGGGGCTGAGGCAGCGGCGTCGTGAGGGCCCAGGGTCCTGCTGGGCCCACAGGGCGGGACATTCCCTCAGTGCTTCCAACCTCGTCAGCACCCACTGTGCCCCGGCTCCTGAGGGAACATGGCTAACAGTGAGCCCTGCCACCCCGGCCCTCCGCGCCTGTTAGCATCACTCCCAGTCCACACCCTGCTCCGTGGCCCCCGTGACGGCCGCGGGGAGTCCCTGGACACGCTGAAGGAGAGGTCTGAGACTGGAGATGGGGCATAAGGCAGCATGGGCCCCGAGGCAGCCTGCTGGACTGCTTGCTTCACGCATTTCCACACATCTCCAGAGCCCTGTCTCAGCTCTGGCCTGGGAGGAGGGTCATGGCCGTCCTGATGGCCCTGAGAGGCTTAGCCTGGCTTCTCCAAGCCCTGAGCCAACTTCGTGAGGCCAGCAGGATGCAGACACCACAGGCCAGGGCACGGTGCCCAGGACCTGAGAGTTCATTTCAGCTCCTCCCTGTCATACTATGTGACCTTGGGCAAGTCACCTCTGCTGTCTGCACTCTGCTTCCTCATCTGTGGAAGAGAAATACTAAGAGCCCCTAGGCCTGTGGTGGGTTATTTGGGATAAAATATGTCAAGGGTTTAGAAGAGTTCTTGGCACCTCATGAGTACTCAATCATGGTAGCTATTATTTTTATGATCCCATTTAATCCCACAAGGCTATGAGGTAAATACTAGTATTGGCCCATCGTATAATGAAGGAACTCAGGCACAGAGAGGTAAATAACAAGCCTTAGGGCACACAGCTAGTACGGGTGGAGCTGGTGTCTAGAAAGCCAAGCAATAGTCTGCCTGCAGGGCCAAGCCTTGAGTCCCTGGCCTATGCTGCCTTGGGAAACCCCGGGGGCAGAGCCCTGTGCCCAAGGTGAACCCTGCAGGAAGATGCCCTAGGGCCACTCAGCCAAGACCAGCCTCCACCAGAAAGCCTGCCCCCTGTGCTCCCATAACTGCACCTTTCACCATGGCAGTCATGTGCATGCCCATGGGTATAACAGTGCCAGTCGGGATCACATCTTGGGAGTTAGGACTCTGCCTAGGAGGTGTCTGTGCTCCTGTGCACAGAGCCAGCAGAGGAAGTGTCTGGGCTGCTGCACTGAACTCCATCAGGGGCAGGGTCCCAGGTAAGTCACAGCCCTCTCTGCACTGCAGTTCTCCCTCCACAGAAGACGTTGGATGGGCTTCTCTGCAGTTCTAGGAGCCTACCAGCCCCTGATCCACCTTCTGCTCTCGGGGGGTGGGGAAATGGCCGGAATGGCCAGAGGTGTGCAGAGGTGTGCAGGGGTGTGCTGGGGTTGCTGGTGTTGGAAAGTTTGGCGGTCTCCCCACCAGCAGGTCATTTCTGGGTCAAAGTTAAAGACAAAGCTCTTGTTCTGTCTTCTGTGACTTTGCCCCAGAAGTGACCTCCAGGTGGGGAGACCGCCAGCCTTTGCAAAACCAGCTTCCCCAGCACACCTCTCACTATCCATTCCAGCCATCTCCCCACCCACCCCAGATGGACAGCAGGTGAGGCCCATCCCCACCTCCAGCTCAGAAGAGGCAACCACTGTTTGAAGCCAACATTCTGTCCTACCACCATGGCTAGTATCATGGCATCCTCGGCACCAAGAAACAGAATAATATTGTGAGTGGGGGCCAGTGGGTGACCCTGGGTCTCTGCCTGGGAGCTGAAGTTTACAGCTAGCTCAGGACAACCTGCCCCTCTGATGCCACCCCAAACTTCCGGGGCCCTGCCTCTAATGGAAGTGGCTTCTGGCCATGGCAGGGACCCATGGCAGCTGCAGGCAACTGTCCCCAAAGCGACAGACATGCTGGCCCCTTTGTAAGAAACTGACTCTGTGCCTGGCACATAATAGGCACTTACAAAATGAAGTGAGGGAAATGAATGAATTACTAGAGAAATAAATCAATGAATGAACCATCTAGTCCAATCTAATTTCAAATGAGATAAATATAGGCTAGTGGGCAAAAAAACTTGCCTGAGGAAACAAAACAATTGAGTAGCAAGGCCTGTATAAGGCAATCGATCAGTATTTATTGAGCACCTATTGTGTGCCAGGTTCCATTCCCAGTGCTGGAGATACAGCAGCACACAAGCAGGCCAGCTCTCCCCCCCCCCCCCCCCCATGGAGCTTACTGTCTGCCTCCTGCATCCGGGCCCCGGCCTCCTAGCCCCGGGCACTTTCTCCCCATGAAGCAGCAAAGAGGTCCCGCTGCCAGGGGCCCTGCACAGACCCTCCGGGAAGACAGTGAGCTGCGCTGGGTGGTGGGCTGGCCTGCGAGACTTGTGTACTTTCCACTCCTTCCCGGCACGGTTGGAGCATTAATTATTAATGATGAAATAATTGGCACTCATTAACACGCCAGTCATCCATGGGGGAGTGGGGCCCAGCATTAACCAATTCATCTCAGTGATTGATTCATTAAAGCTGAGCTTTTATGAGACACCCTCGGGTGGCAAACCACACTCTCCTTAGTGGAGACAGGCAGGAGGGCCGCCTTCGAAGGGCTTAGAGGCCCAGGGAGGAGCCGGAAAGCAGGCCGGGCACCACCCATTGGGTTAACACTGCCTTGGCCTGCGGCAAGAGCAGCCGCTTGTGTGTGAGGCTCCACTTCCCCATGAAATCGGAATACTCGGAGCAGATTACAGGCTTCTAAAAATGCTACTGCATGAATCACCTGTGGGGCATGAGAGGCTCTTAAGAGGGAGAAAAATAACAAAGGTATGGTCAGGAGTGCCAGCCCGGCCAGAGCTAGCTTCTGGTCTCTGTCGGCCTGGGCTTCAGCCTCGGTCCCGCTGGCTCCTTTGGCCTCAAGTGCTCCGCAGGGAAATGGGTGAGTGGGTCAGACTTCTCACCCTGAGACTGGTGTCCCTTCATTTAACAACTGGGTGTTGAGCACTAAGTCTGTCCCAGCAGCAGGGCAGTGGGCCCCAATGGGCCTAAAATTCAGCCTCGAAGGACCATGATGGTGAGACTGGGAAAGGAGTTCCCTGAGCCTGACCCCAGGGTCCTGAGGATGAATCACAATCAGCAAGTGAAGGGCGGAGAAAGAGTGTCTGGGTAAGGAAGGGCATTTGGGGGGCACCAAGGTGAGGGCAGAGAGCTGTGGATGAGAACTGTGGCCTGAGCACAGAAAGCAGGAGGGGCCCGCGGGCTCCAGTGGGGAGGTAAGCCCCGGGCCTGGGCCCTGGTGAGCTCATTAGCCATCAGAATTCTTTCCGGGGCCATGGGCCCTGGAAGGATTTTATACAGGGGAGAGACAGGGTCCACCAAGTTTTACTTAAAACATCACCCAGGAGGGGTAGGAGAATGCCATGGGCAAGTTTGTTGAGAGGGTCAGTGAAGCCCCTCTAGGGAAGGGCAAGGCCTTAAAGGGCCCCAGGTTGCCCAGCTGGGCGTGGCTCAGCGGTTGAGCATCGGCCTAGGATCCAGGAGATTGAGGTTCGATTCCCGGTAAGGGCACATGCCCAGGCTGGGGGCTCGGTCCCCAATGACTCTCTCATCATCGATGTTTCTGTCTGTCTCTCTCTCCCTCTCCTTTCCTCTCTCTGAAATCAATAAAGATATATTTTTAAAAATAATAAAATAAATAAAAATAAAGGGCCCCAGGTAGTCCTCAGGGCCCCTCCCAGGACAGGGAAGTGAAGATGCTGCTTGGGAGCCATGTGGAGAACTCACCAGCCTGGGATCTCCATGGCCTGGGAGTGTCAGGTGGCCTCTGGGAGCCCCACCTGTGGATGGGGATAATGGCCATGACTTGCCTCCCTAACAGGGTTCCTTCAAGAAATGAGGTGGCACCCTAAACCCCAGCCTGATAACCCTCAGTCCTCAATGGGGCAGCACCCTACCAGGTGAGTGAGAGGGTTCCCAGTGGCCTACAAACCAGGCTGTGTGCTCAAGGAGGCCTAAGGATCTGTCCTGGAGGCCCAGAGCTCCGGGGGGGGGGGGGGGGGGGCTGTCAATCAGATTCACATACTCCCCCTACCCCCCACCCAAAACACACACACGTGTGCAAGTGCTCCTGGGGCCAAGAGCCCCCCTTCCCCACCTGGGGACCCTAGAGCCTGATTTGTGCTTCATCCAAAGGCCCCACTGTAGTGAGGAGGGGAGTGAACACAGCAAACCCAGCCCCTGCACCCCTCATTCCAGAAAGAACTGGAATTAGCACTCAGGAACCACTTTACCTTGACCCCCATCCATGGCACTGTAGAGGGGCTATGAGGGGGGCCCTGGAAGACAATTGACTGGGGGTTGGGGGTGGAAAAAGTGAGAGGGCAGAACAGAAGCCTGCATGGAGCGTGAAGCACTAGCAGCCAAGAATGTTCACTGCAAAGAGCCACATGAGCTGACGGGCCACCCTCCCGCAGGCACCCCGTCTGCTCTGCATCCCCCCTCCAGGGTCTAGTGAGCACACACACCTCTTCCAGAAACCTGAAAGAAAACCTGAAGACCGCTGCTGCCCCATCTCCCAGAGGACAGAAGGGGCGCTAGGAGCTTCCGGTGATTGAGCTGTCTTCTGTCCCCCGCCCCCGCCCTTCTGCCTCTGTGAGGGGTCTGAGAATCCATCCTTCCAATCCCCCGTGCAGACATCCAGTGTGCATTTCCTCAGCATGTCAGTGGGTCCTTCTCTGGGAGTCTGCAATGGCCTCAGACAGGCCCCCATTCCTGCTCACGGAGTGGCCATTCTCACCGGTTGGGGGGCAGGACCGGCCTGCAGGTAGGCACCCTCAGGTGTCCCCTATAGGGTCGGGATGGGGGTAGTAGGAGGGCTGAGGCCAGCTGAGGGGCTTCTGAAGGGTCTCTGAGATGCACTCAGAAGCAGCCCCCAGGTGCCCTCTACTTTACAGTAGCTCTCCCTCCCCCTGCCCCCCTGCCCGGTTCCCTGGGCTCAAGGCCCCGAGATTCTCTTGAGAACATTGAAGGGAGTGGAGGCAGCATCCGGAAGGCCACAAGCTCAACTACTCCCCTTGAATAGGTATGAGGCCTGCAGTAAGACATTCCACTTCCCTGAGCCTCAACTTCCTCGTCAGTAAAATGGGCACACCTCACCTGCTTAGCAGGGAGGCTGTAAAGATAACCAGATGGTGTTGTGATGCACTCTACCTGATGGCAGTAAGTTCTCAACAAATGTTAGCTAACATGGTCGTCAGCACGGCCTCTGTGAAAATGCCCTGAATGAATGGGACAAAAGAGGGTCCTCTCTCAGGAAGGGAGGCTCCCTACCTGGGCCCCGGCACCATTCCTGACACTTTGATGCTCACAACAACCCCCTGAGCCTCTGGGCGTCGTTGTAGACACTGTCACTGTCCCTATTTTATAGGTAAGATTAGGCCAGGCTGGGATCACAAAGCCAGGTCAGCTGGCCCTGAGCCCATGTTTCTTATTCTCAGTCATTGTCAGGCCCCCTCCTCCACCCTTGCAGGCCCAGAGGCAAGGCCCCTGGCTCCCTGCCCCGCTCTGCTTTGCTCAAATCAGTCTCTTTCCCCAGAATTGGGCCCAGCGGCTCTCTCACTCATGTGGCCACGGAGGGAGCAGGGACGGCGCATGGGTGGCTATCCCAGAGCCAAAGAGAGAAGCCCGATGCACAGATGCCATTGACAGGCCACGCTGGAGTCATGGGCAGGCAGGGGGAGCAGTCCCTTCTCAACTAAAAGTCAAGAAAACTCTGAGGCACAGTCTCTCCTCTCTTTCAGGAAGCCCCAAACAGCTGTGTCTGCCCTTACCCTCCCTCCTGGGCAGACTGGTAGCTGTAAGTGTCTTTGGAAGAGCTCCTGGGGGCAAATCCAGCTCTGCCACTTATGAGCTGTGTCACCTTCAGTGATCCGCTTCATCTGCCTTAATTTTCTCATCTATAAAATGGGGATAATGATACCTACTCCCCTGAACCCCCAGGCTGTTGTGAGGACTAAACTGAGATGACATGTGATCTCTCAGCACATAGGAAATGTTTGCTGAGTGACTGAATGCCTGACCAGAGGGTAACATTCCACTTTCAAAGTGCTTTGGCTTTGGGGCTGCAGGGACACCATGGTGACCCCTGAGCACTAAGGGCAACCACACAGGCCAAAGAAATGGTGCCCCTGCCCTGCCCAGCTCACCCAGCACCTGCCCAGCATGAGAGTAACCACAGATCCTAACTGCAGGGGGATTGCAAGCAATGGCTCAAATTTAAAAATCTAACTACCCCAATCAGAGTCCATAACTGGCCAGGTGCATCACTTCTAGATTAGGAAAAAAATGAAAACGGCAAGAAATACACACAGCCAACCATGTAGTCTCACTCACCCACAAAACCTCAGAGACGGCCAACTACACACTCCAAACTCACACACAGCCAATCATTCGCAGCCACAGTCACAGTCTCACCCCCCCCCCCCACGCTCAGCATACAGTCATACCTACAGTCACAAAACAGCACATCACTCAACCTCATCCACAATTCCCCCCACTCCCACTCACAGCCATCCCCACCCCCTGCACAGCCAAGTGCACCCAGAGCCTGCCATGCCCAGAGCCTGCCATGCCCGCCCCATGCCTCACATACAGCTGGCCTGGCTCCTCTCACAAAGCTCACAGGTAATTTGTCATTTGCTTAAAACATCCCAGTGAAAGTCTAGTAACTGGGCTGGGGTTGCTCCCAGGGCCTCTGCCCACAAGAAGGGTGTTTTGTTTCTGCTTCTTTGCCTACAAAGGTGCACTTTCTTGGGCCCACAGCAGTGTCCGTGGCTTGACAGCAGCCTGTGGACACCCCTCCCCCTGGCCGCCTGGCCTTGCCCTCGCAGGAGGCCTGGGCAGCTGCAGGGTTCCGCGAGGTGGAAGGGCCTGCTGGGCACCTTGGGGTCTCCAGCAAGAGTCCCACAGGGCCTTGCAGAGTGTGCTAGACATGTGCTAGGCCACCCTGAGTTCCACTTGGGTCAGGGGCCCAGTCACATGCAAGAGCTGCCAGAGTCCCTCCCCCAGACCCTGGGCCGGGGCTGCTGGACCTGAGAGACCCTCGGCCTGTCTGGGGATCCGCTTACCCCAGCATTCTCCTTCCCCACCCAGCCTTGGACCCCACTGAATTATTATGAAACAGAATCTAACGGGAGCTTTATTAAATAAACATAAAGATGGGGATTTAAAAATACACACCTGCATTCTACCATAGTCATTTTTACTCTAACTTCTGGGTGTGTGGGGATAGAAAAGACTCATCAAACTGAATCACTAAGGACCCAGGGCATGTCTGAAGGTCAGCCCAGGATAAACCTGGCATGGTGGGATCTCATGAATCCCAGAGAGTGGGTGGTGGAGATATTTGTGGCAGGTGAGGGTGGCAGCCTCTGTCTCCGTCTGGCCCTGCCTGACCCACTGGTCCGCGAGAGGCTAACAGCCTGTTGGCCTGAGGAAGGAGGGGAGAGGAACCCTAAAGCAGAGCAGGGGGGCTCTGGGTCAGAGGCCTAGACCTGGGGGGCAGTGGGGAGGCTTACTCTCAAGGCCTGCAGTGGGGCTCCAGGGCATCTTTGGGGAGAGCTGGGACCCTCCAGCAGGCCCATTGGTTAGAGGAAAGGGGAGAAGGGAAAGTAATGGGGAAAAAGACTGAGTGAGAAAGAGGCACAGAGGAGCCAGTGACCACAGATGCCCAGGAAGGAAGCTCACGAGCCTCCTGGAGAACACCCAGACCTGGGATAGGGAGCACACGCCTGTCCCTGCTCCACTTCTCAGGAATAGTGATTGCCATGCACCATTGCCCCAGGGGGCCCAGACCCCACAGGGACACATGCCAGCACAGGGCAGCAGACTGTCACCCAGGGACCACATCTGCCAGCCCACTGGCCCCATGACCCCGGAGTCCCAGACCCTCCCTGGGGCTGAAGCTCAGCCCAAGAGGCCCCTAGAGGTGCTCAATATCCAAACAGCAGAGGCACCCCTGGTGACACACGCTGCCCCTCCTGGAAGCTGCCTGCAAAACTTCCAGGCCAGGGCTGGGGCAGTAGCTGGGTTGGGGGCCTAGGGCAACCAGCTACTGGGCCTAGCCCACTGCAGAGTAGAGGGGCAGGCCTGTCTAAATGCCATTTTCTTGTTTGACCCTATTAATTTTTATAATGTGGATCAATAAATCCAGCCTGCAGGATGAGCGCCTGGGAGAGCAGTAGCTCTCTTGATTAAGCAAAGAATGGAAAAGACAGAGGCCAGAGGCCACCTCCTGCCACCAGCTGGCTGTGTGAATTAAGATATTCCCCTCCAGCTGCCTGGGGCCTCCTTCAGTTTCCCCATCATTAACTTACTAGGGCTGGTCGAAGGTCCTCAGATTTTCTGGAAAGACTACATGTGACCCAAAACAAGCAGCCCCACTGGCCCTGTATGTCTCAGATGAAGGCAAGGCCTTGGGGCTGCCATCTTCCCGGGGGAACAGGTGGACCAGCCATGGCATCTGGGCTCAAGTGCCCAGGGTGCCTGTCCCAACTGTGTGACCTCAGGCAAGCTCTGAACCCTTCTGAGCTTCAGATTCCAAACCCTGGAAATGAAGAACGGACCATTTCCCAGAAAAGCACGACGTGAAGGCTGCAGGCTGAGAACACCTGTGGGCAGCTCGTCACAGCTGCAGGTGCAGTTTGGACCATCAACCCCCATCACCACCTACCACCAGTTACAACCCCACAGCAGAGGACACTTAGCATGCCCTCTGCCTCATCTGGGTACCCTTCTACCCCAAGGTATTGTTCCCCTCTGGTCCCGGTCAGTGCATGGAGGGGGGCATGGAGGTCCGGTGGGCTGCAGTCTCCCAGACTTTACATTTCCTCCCAGGGACGGGGGCTTAACCGGCACTTTCAGATGATAGATGCAGTCTTGGTGAAACATAGTCTTGAGACTAGAAGGGTAAATAAACGTGTAATTCATGAATTTGCTAATTGTCCTTCATTTTGATCTCCTGCCATTTTTCCTGACATGGTGCTTACGGCGGGACCGAGTACCAGGAGCGAGTCATGAGGCAACTGGCCTCAAAGCTGGGCACCTAGACTCTCCCGCCTCCGGGCGGCCACCTCCAGCCCCCACCCCAGACATCACACAATGCAGGAAGCCAGTGGCACTCAATCTTTTATTTTCTTAAACTGTACACAAATGTAAAATACTTTAACAGCAAGTCTATGGGAAAATTGTTTGGTTTTAAATTATTATGAAACAGAACCTAAGGGGAGCTTTATTAAATAAACATAAAGATGGGGATTTAAAAATACACACCTGCATTCTACCACAGTCATTTTTACTCTACCTTCTGGGTGTGTGGGGATGGAAAAGACTCATGAAACTGAACAAACAAAATCCATAGATACCCTGAAACGCTGGCAGGCCACTCAAGGGATTGTTCAGAACGTCTACCTCATAGAAGATGGCCTCACCATCTAATAAAAATTAAAACTGATCTGCTGGCCTCTTTGGTTCCAAAATTATGTATAATACATTTAACTGTATTGTTTTGCTGCTATAAAAATAACTTCTTTTTTCAAATGGCAGTTTCTGACTAATCATGCAACTAAATCAGTGCAAACATTAAAAGCAATCATTCGCTTTAAAAAGAAGCAAAGGATTTCATTTCAAGTATAAAAAATATAAAAAGAGTCGTACGAGTCCAGTTTTGTCTAGTGTGGGTCAACCCTTTAAATTGCATAGTTCACGCAGCACTTGGACACCTTGGGGTGAGCGAGTTCAGTGCTCTGCCAAGGGCCACTTCTGGACACACGCAGATGGGCAAGTGCTATATCATGTGCGCTCTGCAGGTCTGCAAGTGCTAGGAGGGGCTGGCGGGCAGGCGAGCGGGCGGGGGCCACGTCCATGGCCGGCCCTGGTGGCTAGGGCCCACACTGGCAACTTCTGCAAAGCAGCTGAAAGCCTTCCCCATCTCTTCAAGACCAGCTAAACCATTCCCCCTCCCCTGCCCCATGCTGAGGGGGCACCCCACCACCACCCAGCATTCCCAGAATGCCTCCACCCCACCAGTCCCTCCTCTGGGCTCATGACTTTGTCTAGGGGTCATTTCTACCCCTCCCCAACCAGTCCTAGAGAAATATCCCCAGTGAAGGGCACAGACTGCAACTGTTTTCTTCCCATTTAGAACAATCCAGATTTTAACTTAAAAGATCAAGTCCCTTTTCAATTATGCAACTGGAATGAATGACCTGTCAACTGCTAGTGATCAGTTAAAGCATCAAATTAAGACCCTTCTCCTCTCCCTCCCTTCCCACCCCCCAAACACACACACATATAAGTCACGCCAGGGACCCAAGCAAGTCAAAGGGTCACTGCCACTGCTCCACGGTCTCTGGCAGGTTGTGTGCTTTCTGGGGCTCCTTCCCTCTCTGAGAAGGAACGGACAGGCTCCCCTGGTCCTGCAGCATGAAGGATCCAGGCAGGGGAGGAAGTGACAGGCTTGAGCCAGGAGATGCCGAGGCACAGCAGGTCTTGCACAAGCAAAGGGAGCCACACAGCCCCTCTGCCTGCCTGCACACTCCCCAGACCCCGCATCTGCTTTCCTGGGTGGCTGGCTTCAGTGGTGGCTTCGGTGCTCTCGTGCTCTCTCCCTCCGTGTGTGTGCGTGTGTGTGTGGTGTGTGTGTGTGTGTTGTGTGTGTGTGCGCATGTCTGTCTTTGTGCTTTTATGTGTGCTCCGAAGGCGCAATTCAGAGTGGTCGGGCCAGCTGGTGGGAATGGTGGCTGCTCACCCCATTCTCTCCAACTGACAGGCATTTGTAGCTAAGCTGCCATTTGTCACCGCATCCATTTGCTGGTATCCTGGAGGCTGCTGTGTGGGTGGCAGGATGCGTCTGGCTGTGCGTGTCTACGTGTGCATTTTAAAGTATTTCATGTCAGTTCAGGGTTCTTGCTCTGCTTTTGACTGATTGCTGAATGAAGAAGTAGAAAAATATTTCAGGCGTCACCCTGGCACCTTCTGGGCAGCCCAACGGAACAACAGCACTCAGCCCGCCGCGCGCCCCTTTCCAGTAGGGGCTGCGAGAAGCCCATCCAGCACTGTCCTGGCGCCCCGCCGCCACAGCCCCGTGCGTCAGGCGCAGCCACACTCCTCCACGATCATGTTGGGCACGTCCCGCTTGACGATGTTGTACTCGTCGTCGAAGTAGAGCATGGACATGGTGCTCAGCTTGGTGGGGATGCAGCAGGAGTTCACCGTGCCGGGATTCAGGCCCCGCATGCGGTACTGGTTCACCACGGCCGTGTGGAAGGAGGAGGCCGAGCCCGGGACCCCCGCCAGGTAGGCCGGGCAGCTGCCCTCACAGTAGTTCCCGTAGTAGCCGGTGGGCGCGATGATCCAGTCGTTCCAGCCGATGAGGCGGAAGTCGATGAAGAACTGTTGCCTGCAACAGAGGTTGGTCCGGCCATCACACTCCAGGCCCCGCTTGCGAATGCGGTGTCTGCTGTCACCCAGCCGGGCCTGCACAACCACAAAGGGCCGGTGCGACTCCTCGCCGGGGTCCACGAACACGGGCACCACAGCCAGCTCCTGGCAGCCATCACACTGCACGTCCAGGTTGAGTCGCCGCTCACCCCGCTCGAACAGGGCCTGGATGGCCTCTGTGAGCGGGAAGGTGTGCCAGCCGCTGCGTTTGAGGTCCACCCTCTTCTCCACCACACTCCAGCGGTCCGCGTGGCCCTGCTCCTGGTAGTACACCTTGACCCGCACCTTTCTCCGATTGCCCTTCTCCAGGACGTAGGGCAGCAGCTTCAGGTAAAGCCACAGGCTGGCCTGGACCACAAACAGGTTCTGGTTGCCTTCGTTGGAGATAAAGAAGTAGAGGCGGACGCGGGAGGAGGCGAGGCCATCTGCGGAGAAGCGGGAGAGCGGGCCAAGTTAATTCCAGGAGAACACGAGGCAATGGGGGAAAGAGACTCTGCTGCATGCCGCTGGAATGCGAACTCGCGCAGCTGGAAGATGTTATTGACCAGAAATACCGTTCCTGGGGCCAAGGCCTCTGACTATAACCTGGGAGAGGCAGAGAAAATCATTTCTCATTGAGAAACGTGGACCAGGTTAGAGCTGAGAGGGCCAGGCCTATAAAATCCTGCCTCACCTCTCCCAGGCCAGGGCTCCCTGGAGACAGGCTGTCAGGCCTCAAAGCTCCACAGAGGAACTTGTCAGGAGGCCAAGATCTTAACAAGTTGTTATGGGTATCTGCGAAATCTAAAAAACAAAACCAGGATCACACCGAAGACTTGGGGGTGGGTTGTTTTAGTAAAGTGGGCGTTTTTTTGTTTGATTTTTTTTTTTTTTTTTTTTGGTTAACTTAGGACATTGCAAAATCCAGCCGAGCCACCTACTGCCTCTTTCCAGTGTTTACCTAAGCACATCTGATCCAACCCCCACTGGGACCTCCACTGCAAACAAGCAAGCCCTGCTCATATTTCTGACACAGGAAAGTGTGCTTTGCAGACTGCAAAGCGCAGCCCTCGTTTCCGAGCAGTTAGTTCCAAGGGATAGGACATTCGGCCTTGACGCTTGAGGTCCACTCCTTTGATGAGACCCGGGCTCCCTGTTAATGACACATTCAAAATCTCCAAGGAAAGGGGAACTGGCATGTTAGTTTTCTCAGTAACTCAGCTCAATAAGAAGAGAGCCCATGCCAACCCAGAGATGACTCCTCTCTTATCCTACATTTTAGCAACTCTTCTCTCTGACACTCTCTACTTTCTTTCTTTTTTCCAGGAAGAACAAATAAAGTAACTCTATGGCCATGGCTGGTTTTATCAAACCTCCTACCAGTCTCTCCCCCCACCACAGCCCCCTCCTCAGCCCTCGCCTGGCTCCTCTAATAACACTGACATCTGACTTTGAAATGGGGGAAAGTGCAGCCTTAAAAGCTGGTCTTGGACGAGCTGCCTGTGACCTGAATCTGTTATTTATAAGTCAAAGAGCTGGCTCCACGAAATGGACCAGAAATATAACAGCCCCCGCTGTCATTTTGTGCCACGGGGACCAAAAGGCCTCCTCGACCTTCCAGAATCACATTTCTACTCTGGGCCCCAAAGCACCTTTTAATCCAAGCTCTCTAATTGCATGTCGAGCTTCCCCACTCGGCTGGATAGCTAAAACAGCAATGCGTTTCTTTCTAAGCACAGACCAGCCCCGATTGTCTCTGCTTTTCTCCACACCCGGCCATGCAAAACTTCTCATCCCTTTTCATCCCAGGGCAGTACCAGCCCAGTCTGCCTGCTGCCGGGAGGGTGGGGGCAACTGCAGCCTGGACACCACCACTCCCCATCCTAGGCTCCCTGCCCACCCCCACCCTGACCATACCAGGGCTTCCTTCCCCCTCTTCTCCCTACTCCTAGTCCCCTCCGTGCAAGTGGGGCTGAGCCTCAGGCACAAAAGCCAGCCTGGCTCATTGAAGTCCTGAAAAGGACAGCGGACTCGAAAACACTTGCAGCATTTCAACGGGGGCACATTTTTCTCCCTCTTTTAAAGTTCGGGGGAAAAAAATTTTTTTTTCTATTTTGATTTTTTTACATTTAGACAGTGGTAGCAATTTGCAATCCAGGGCCACGGGAAAATTCCAGAAAGGACTCCCACCCTTTGTTAACTACAAACTCTGGGGCTCTCGGTGGAAGGGGCTGCCGCGGCTGCCAGGCGAGCCCAAAGGCATGGATGGGGCTGTCCCTGAGCCGCGTCTTTCTCTGCGTAAATGATGGGACCTGTTGAGAAGCTTGCCTTCCGCTCGATTCCGGTGCCCACACAATCGGAAGAGAGGTTGCCTAGCTCTCCCTAGTGAGGCTTCAGCAATCCTGGCAAGCCCACGCCGCCGCCCGGTGATGGAAGCAGCCCCGGGGCCTCTCACGCAGGCACACACACACACACACACACACACACTCACTCCTCCGGCCCACGGATATCAACAAGCACACACATCTCCAGCCACACTGCTAAGCCTACACTCCGATCGTGGGAAACAAAAACATTAAGCAATCACCAAGCAAGTGCCCGCGGAGCCAGGGCCGCACGCATCTGCCGGGAGGGGTGCGCACGCCCGGAGGCGCGGGGTTGGCATCGGGAGAGCAGGGGTGCAGGGCAGGCGTTCCGCGGCGGGGGCGGGGGGAGCAGGCGAGGACCTGATCCCGGATTAGGAAGCGGCGACCGGGCCGGAGCGCGCGGGGCCAGGGGCGAGCGGCCCGGCCCGGAGTCCGAGCAGGGGAGGGAGCGCGGAGGGGGCAGGGGAGCCATCAAGGGCCACGCTAGCGGCCGCGGGGCCCACTCACCTGTCTCGGCGAAGCTGATGATTTCGGAGACGCGCTCCTGGCCGTCGGCGCCCGGGCTGGCGTGGCCGTCGAGGTGCGGGATCTCCACACGGCCGTCCTCGCGCACCTTGCCCGCGTGCAGCTTTCGCAGCGCCGTGACCATGGCGGCCTTGGGCACAGCGTGCGTGATGTTGGGCCGGCCCCGCATCTGCAGGCGGCTCAAGATGTGCCGCTTCACCGCCTCCAGGAAGTCGCCGTCCACCCGGCCCAGCTCCTCGGGCCGCCGGAAGCCGCCGCACGACGTGCAGGTGTCCTGGGAGCCGCCAGGAGCCCCGGGCGGCGGGGGCGGCGGCGGGGCGGCGGGCGAAGGCGGGGGCGTGGGGGAGCCCCAGGCCTCCAGCCCCAGCCAGCCGGCCGCCAACAGCAGGAGGAAGGCGGCCCTCAGCGCCCGACAGGGCAGCCCGTCCATGGTGCGCCGCTGGCGACGAGGGCGCCCGCCGCGAGGCGAGCCGAGCCGCGCGCAGGGCCGGGCTCCGGGCTCCGGGCGCGCCGCCCCGCCCCGCCCCCGCCCGCGCCCGCCCGGGCCTCCGCCCGCCCGCCGGGAGGGCCGCCGCCGGCTCGCAGGGGGAGGGGGTCGGCCGGGCCGCGGGGTTTCCGCGCGGTGGGGAAGGGGCGCCGAGGGCCGCGGGGGCGCGGGAGGCGAGGCGGGAGCCGGGGGTCACTGCCGCCCGGGCGTCTCGGGGCGCCTCGGTATCTGCAGCCGCCTCCCCATCCTCTCCGCGTCGGGGCCCCGCAGTCCCCGCTCGGGTTAAGCGAAAGCGGAGGCAGCGGCTGCTTGGCTGCGGGGCGGGGAAGGTGGCGAAAGGGCCGGTCGACGCAACTTGGCCGAGACGGAAGCGCAGATGCCGGAGCCCCGGAGCGCGGCCGGGCGCGGCTCGGCGCGGCGCTGCGGCGGGCTCTGCGGCGGGGCCCCGCGCTCGCACCTGAGCGCCTCGCCTTCGTCGCCTCGCACGGAGGCAGGGTCGCCGGTGGCGGCGACGGGCGGTTCGTCCTCGCCGCGGGCCGGCGGGCGGCGGAGCGGAGCGAGCGCAGTGCGGGCGGCGCCGGGAGCGCGGTCCGCTCAGGAGCGCCGCGGAGCCCCCGGCCGCGGGCCCTGCAGTCCTCTCGGCGCGTCACACGGCAAAGTTGTTTCCAGGCTCCCGGGGCGCCGCATCCATCCGCGGGCGGGCGAGCCGGCCGCCGCGCGCTTCGCCCGGGCCTCTGCTCCGCCCGCCTCCTGCTTCTCCCTCCCTCTCTCCGCCTGCCTGCGCGGGCCGGCGGGGCGCGGGGCGCCTGGCGAGGCAGGCGAGGCAGAGGCTGGGCCCTCCTCGCCTTTGGCTCCTCTGTCTCCCGCGGCGGTGGCGGTGTCGGCTCGAGCGCCCAAAAGTCTCGCCGCGTCCGCGGGTGCGGGTGCGGGTGCGGGTGCCGTAGCTGCTCCCCCGCTGGCACACGCCGCAGGGCCGGGCGGGAGCGGGCGGTGTCGGCCGCGTCCCCGCGCCGGGCCGCGACACGGTGCGGAGCCCGCCGAGGAGTTCTTCTCTTTGCCCTCTCTTCTTTTACTCTCCTGGTTTTTTCTCTCAAGGGGAAAAAAGCCGCACAATCTCCGTAAGTGCGCGCGCGTTGAGATAGACGTTGGCAAAAAAAAAAAAAGGGGGGGGGGGTGAGCGAGTCTCGCCCTGGCCGTGCGGGAGGAGGCTGTCGGCGCCTCCCCGCTCAGGCTTCCCGACGGGGGGGGCGGGGGGCGGAATCTGTTCAGGTCCGCTCTGTCGGCTTCCCACCCCCGCCCACCCCCAGTTTCCCTCGGATTTTTTCCTTTCTGCCTGGGCGAGAAGGAGGGGCCAGCCGGCCCTCTCCCTTCCCCCCACCCCTGCAGTGCCCGGCCACTTTTGCTGTCTTGAAACTTTCCCACCACGTGGGCACCCAGACCCTCGCCCAGCGGGGCGGCGGCGGCGCCGACGGTCCCGGCCCAGGATCCCAGCGCTCGCCCCGCGCCCGCGCCGGCCCTGCCCGCGTCCTACCGCAGCCCTCCCGGCCCAGAAGGGGCGACTCCCGCCGCGGCCGCCTGCGCCCTGCCCGGTGCTTGCTCGCGGGCCTGGCGAGGCGGGCGCCGCCGGGGGCTCGGGGCCGCGGGCTGGCCCCGTCGGTGGCTGCCGCTCCGGGCTGCAGTGCGGGGCCCTAGCAGGGCGCCCCGGGCCGCTGGCGCCCTGGGCGAGGCCGGGGACCTGCAGGCTGGAGGGGCCGGGGAGGCGGCGGCCGCTGGAAGCCTGGCTAGCCGCTGCTTCCCCGGCTTCGAGCCCCGAGGAACTCCTGGATTGTGCGGGGATCCAACACTACCTCCCCACACACCTACACACCCCCCAACTGGCAAACCTTGGCCTCAGACAAACCCGGGTTCCAGTCGAGGCTCAGCCACTGCCAGCTTTGTAGGAGTGACCTTGGGTACAGCCTGCACCCCTTCTGGTCTCTACCTCTTCATCTGTAAAGGGGGAGCAGTAACACCTATATCACACTGGCTGGTTGGGAGCCCCAGAGGAGGAAACTGGGCCAAGCTCCTCGCAGAACCCAATCTAACTCCAAGGCCGGCGTTCTCAGGTGACCAGACAAGAAGCACTGTCATTGAAAACCGAACTCACAGCCGGTCCGGAGCCCCCAAGTGCAATCCTTTCCTCTCTGCGTCCTTACACCCCCACCTGGGTGTGGAGCAACTCAACATTGTTCGCAGGGTGCAGTGCCCTGGCCATGAACAGCACCCTGCCCTCTCCTCTCCTGTTCCAGACCCCCCCACCTGCTGTGGCAGGGCCCCATAGCAGATGGGACTTCAGGCCCAAGTGGGGTGGGAGGTTATTCTGGCTTTTCTAGGATATTGGACAACCCAGGACCACCAAGCAAAGTGTGGCCTCCAGTTCAGGTTCCCTACCCCCCCTACCCACTCCCCCAACCTCCATCAGGAGCTTTTCAGGCCAGCCTTGCTGCTGTGGAGCTCAGTCGGGACAGCAGCCCGGCCAGCAAACCTGGAGGCTGAGCGCCCCCTCCCTCCCAATCAGAGGAACAGACTGAAGATGCTCTGCCATTCCCCAGAGGCAAAAATGGGGCTAGCTGGGTCTGGGTTTACCAACCAGAAGGCAGAAAGAAGCAAGGTCTCAGGAGGGTCCCCCGAATGGCAGCCCTGCCTGCTTAGGGCTTTCTCCAGAGCCCCGTTCTCGGCCGCTCACAAACACACAGCCTCTGTGCCCTCAGGCTCCCACCCCTTGCCCTGTCCCAGAGCCTGTGATCCTTGGGCAGGAAGGAGGTGCTTCGGCCTCCTGGACAGCCTGGGCCAGCACTTTCTGTGCCAGGCTGGACCTCCCTCTATGGTTTTTCTTGTATCTTCCACCAGGCACACCTGTTCTGATCCCCTGCCTTTTTCCATCACCACAGCCATCAGCTACTTGGCCAATTCTCAGTCTTAAAGACTCAGCCCAAAATCTCCCCCTTGATGAAACCTGCAATGGCCTTCTTGTGCCCTGAATAGTTATTTGTCAGATTAGGCCCCTCGGTCTGGGTCTGGCTTTTAGCTCCTCACCTGCCTGTCTCCTGCATGAGGCCTCAGGCTCCTGGAGGACAGCAACCACGCCTCATGGGCCCTGTCTGATGCCAGACCTGGCAGAAGTTCCAGGGAGCTACTGAACGAATGCTCCATTGGTTGATTGATTAAGTGAATGAACGAGAGAAGTCATTAAGCGGGTGAAGGATTTAGCACCCCTCATTCCCCAGCACAGGCCCTCACAGCACCGTTCCTTGCCTGCCTAGTTACGACACTTCCTCCTGCGAGCCCCACCTGGGCTAGACAGGGCTGGGGGAAGGGAGAAGGGCTCCTCGCCTTTGGAGACATCCTGTTCATTGACTGGTACTGGGGAGAGGCAAAAGCCACCGCATCCTTGCTGGTAGGAGGAGGGAAGAGGAGGTTGAGAGGAGGGTCTACATTTTGCGCCCCTGGTGGAGGAGCTTTCAGCCCCGCTGCCAGTCGTCTGCTGGAGGGAACTGGGTCAAGCGGTAGTCAGAAACCATCTGCTCGAGAAGCTGAGATTATCCCGCCCTCTGCTGATCCCCCAGCCTGTGGGAGCTAAGGGTGTAAATTTTCTTCCAGATCACCATGTGCTTTGGTGGGGGAGCCCACATCCCCTCCTGAGGCGCAGTGACCCGTTCTGTTGCTTCAAAGCTTCATTTAGCGCTGGGCTCAGTTCTCCTCGTGCTGGTGACCTCAGCCTTCTATCCCAGCCGGGGATGTGACTGCACCTGTCCATTTTAAATACAGTAATGCACATCAGTGCTGTACCCAATGCCCTGAGCATGGGTTATAGGGCCAGGCCTCCCCCACATGCAGTGCTAGCTCCCTGCCATCAAGGAGCGCGGGCCTGATGGGGAAGACAGGAAGGAACACGACATTGTGGATATGGGCACACTGCCCATGGAGAAGTCTTCCTTGGGGAGTTCGGAGCACTTGCTCTAACAAGACTTTTGTATAATCCATAGATAAGTGTCAATCCTGAAGAGTATGAAAATGCCCACAGTGACAAAGCAAACCACAGAAATGAGCCTCATTTGCTAAAAGAATTGAGTTCCTGGCCACATGGCCTCCGCAGAGTGGGGCGAAGAGAAGCCCTTCTCACGTCAGTGGGCACTCATGCCTGTTAGGCAGAGTTGGTTGGCCTCAGGGCCCTGGCCTTCTGTTTTGCAGCACTGGCCCAGAAGCCGCTTTTGCCAATCACCACCACCCATCACGCCCTCCAGAACAGCTCTCTGCATGGAAGGAGCTTGTACCAGACCAGATGAGGTGTCCTACCCACCTGGCAGCCAAGGCACAGGAGAGGGACAAGCCTGGAGCCAGGAGTGAAGTAGGATCCGACCGAGGGGGCCCCGAGGGGCAAGGGGCCAAGCTAACCTTGTAAAATTCCAGACACCAAAGCACAGCCCCCTGAGAATGCCCCAATGCATGTCTTTGAGGTCACAGAAGCAAGTCCTTGATGAGAGAGTGGGCATGGGAGGGTTATTTTGATAAAATAGCATATTTCTCACCAGGGCAGCTGGATGGTGCCTATCTTTCGAGGGCGCCAACAGCCCCCACACCCTGAAGTCCCCCTGAGGCCTCAGCAAGGATGCCTGTCATCTCTGAAATTACTGAACTCCAGGGCTGAGAATGCTGTTCGCCTATAGTGCCCAGCCCCCGCAGGGTACCCACTAGGAGAATGCTTCTAAACTGAAGTCAGTCACCACAGTAACGGAGGAAGGAGCTGAGGCACCCATATGCAACTTGGTCAGAGGGCCTGGGGTTCAAATGCAGACTCCTGAGTTCCAATCAGCCCGCACAGCAGGCTGCCACGTGTGCTCCTCTCCGGCCTTCCACCAGGCACACGCATGCTGACATAGGCACGTGCACCTCTGTGCTCCCCTGCTATTCCTAAATTAGGCTTCCACATAAATCTCTCAGAGGGCTTCTCATGTACTCACTCTTTGAGCTGGCCCCCTCGTTTCCCAAACCCCTAAAACCTATTGTTTGTTAGCAAGAACCAAACAAATGATTGTCATCATGGCTCCAATCTCAGTCAGACCAAGGTGCTGGGTAGAAGCTGAGGGGACTGGGAAACCCCCTCCGCCTCACGAGCAAGGGTTAGGGCAGGGAGGCTGGAGGCTGCCCAGGAGTAGGATTTAACTTGTTTTGAAGACTCAGGAAATATTTCAACAGCAGGGCCTATAGGAATACCTGTCCAAGCTGTTATATTTTCTAGAAAAATAAACACACTAAACACAGCTTTGGTTACTGTTTAGTGTCCCACTTCAGATTGCTAATCACAAACTATTCCTAGCACAGAATTTCTTCCCATTTATTCAGTAACCACGCTGAACTAGTTGCTGGGGATACGGCAGTTCACACGTCAAAAATCCCTGACCCTTGGTACTGCTACTTTCCCCACACAAACAGGTATGGCTTGGGGAGCTGAGGCCATGCTGTCCAGTGGGAGCGAGCACCTCCTGCATCTGCCAGGAGCCTCGGAGGAGCCTGAGGCCGATGACTGGGACTCGGCCTGAAGCGTGAAGCGTCTAGACAGACGCGAGAGAGGAGCCCGCGGTGAGGACATGGCCTAGGTAAAGAACAAGACCAAGTCTAGTGTAGCTGGGCCAGGAGGGACCTTGTCAGGCCAGAAGGGGTGCTAGGGCCAGGAGGGCATGTGACCCCTTGCAAGAGTGTTTTAGGAGGACATTGGCAGCAGGGTGGCCGCTGAGAGACCCAGCGCATCAGGGAGGAGATGAGAAGGTGGCAGCAGTGAGGTGGGAGAGGGGGGGTTGCCTCCTGCCCACAGTCACCAGGCCTGGGCGGCTAATAGGAGGTGGGAGGGCTGAGCAGGAAGAGTTGAGGAACCCCACCCCATTTCGGCGATGAGCGGTCCTATACGCAGCTCCGAGATGCCCATGTGTGGTGAGAACACAGTAAACTGGTTATTTTACATCTAACAAATGAAAAGTGGAGAATTTTGAAGGTCTCTTTGCTTTGAGTCTCCAACGCAACTGTCTGCTTTGGGAACACCTGGGTCCAAGCACCAAACTCCCCATAAATCGTGTTCCTCAGCCCTCAGCTGTTCTTGAACTTCAGAGCTGACCTTTGCATTTAAGCCTTGGAGGCTGAGAAATGACTTGGCTGTCCGATGAGCCACCGGCAAAGAAAAACGCCCAGCTGACCCGAGGTAGCACTTCTTAGGTTCTACTGTGGGACAAGGACAGCATGGAAAAGTCAAGGAAACTATTGTTGTATACAGGGAGAGACAAGATGTCTTTTTTGCTTTTTAAATATGTTTTTATTGATTTCAGAAAGAGGGGAGACAGAGAGAGAGAAACATCAATGATGAGAGAGTCATTGATCGGCTGCCACCTGCACACCACCTACTGGGGATCGAGCCCACAACCCGGGCATGTGCCCTGACCGGGTTAATAGGGCCACGCTCAACCACTGAACTATGCCATCTGGGCTTCTTTTTGCTTTTTAAATAAAATCAGTGAACGTGTCAGTCCATTTATATATATGAAGGCTGGGGACCTCTATTCCCCAGTGCACCTGTGTGGCCCCATCCCTGCAGATCAGTATCTGGGAGACTCCCCAGTAAAGCTGCTCAGAAAGAGCCATCATAACATGATGCTCTACTAAAGTTCCCCTCCCTTACATAAAACTCTTAATTGAATTTTCACAGTCAGTAAACCATTCTCTGTCTTGCCATTGAAGGGAACTCTGCAGGAGGAACCACTGTGGTTTTAGAAGGAAAAAGACCAGAGCCATCATCAGCTTAATCTCCCCCACAGCCCAGGCCTATTGACTGGCTGGTAAGGCTGTGTAATTTCAAGGGCTCTCAATTTTCAGCCCTGTCTCTCAGGCCCAGGGCATCAGTCAGGCACCCTTCATCCCCCGCTGTCTCTCACCAGTTGCCCCTCCCTGCAGGGGTTCCCCATCCTGAGGCCTCAGGCCCCAAGAGTCAGGTGCTAATCCCAGAAAGGAGGCATTTGTCACACCCCTGCTTGGGCCCCAGCGCCCTGAGCTCTGTCCTGTCTTCCCTCTCCTCTGCATTCGATTTTGGGTTGAAATGCTGGAGGGGAAAAAAGAAGGATCCGATTTTTGCTTCATGGATAAATGTGTTTATACCTAATTAGGAGACCCCACTGTTTTAGTTCCGACCTAGCGGAGGACAAATGCCTGCTGTGCATTCACTGTTTTTTATAATTATTACTGATTTTCAGAGAGAGGGGGCACTCACTCTTTAAGCTGGTAAAGCCCCACTGTGGTGCTGTCCTGCCTTCAGCTGTTAGCAGAGAGGCCCAGGCCCCCAACAGCTAGTGCTCAGACACAGAAGGTGGTGTAATGTTAGGAGCCCCCAGTGCTGCGGGGTTTGCAGGGGGGAGAGGGGAGCTTGGCAGAGAGCCTGCTGGGGCGAAGCTGAGGGCTGGCGTGGCCCTGGAGGAGGTAGGGCAGAGCCGTCAGGGTCCGGGGGGGGGGGGGGGGGCTGTCAGGGACCTTCCAGATAGCGGACTCTGGAGCAAGCGCATTCAGGATGGCAGAGCAGAGACCCAAGCAGGTCACGGTGACTTCCCAGAGCCACACCAGCCCATGCCAGCCCTGAGCTAGTTTCTCTGCTCTGCTCTTACATGACAGAAGAAAACTTAGGGAGTTTAAGCCGCCAGCATTTTGGGGATTCTGTTATATGCACCGAAACCTTATGTTAACTGATCAAGGAGACGTTGCAGAGAGGGGGTAACCACCTAGGAGGAAAAAGAAGATGGCCAGGGAGGGGGAAGGAAAGCCAGGAAGGATGGTGTCACCGCCAGAGCGGCTTCAGGGCGGGGTAGGCAAGGATGCCCAGTGCAGCAGAATGGGCCCAGCAGGAGGCCTGGAGAGGCGCTGCAGCCGCAGCCTGGACAGGCAGGGAGCGGCCTCTGAAGGGGAACTGCCCAGGGAAAGGAAGGCAGGAGGGGGCAAAGGGCGCTGCTTCCTACCTGACCCAGGCCAGCAGGGTACAGAGCTGCAAGGGGGTGGGGACGGTCTCTTCAGAGGGGCGGCGTTCAGGAGTGGGAGTGGGAGCCAGGGGTGGCTGACAGCCACAAGTGGAGGCAAACAAAGTCTGTGGGAAGCCCTGAGGCCAGCCCTTAAGCCCAAGCGCAGGGACAAGGCCCCAGTCCTTAAGGTAGCTTAGACTGAGAGGTAGAAAAGGGGGCCCAAACCACAGCCTGGCTCATGAGCTGGGGCGCATGGGATGCTGGTGGGCCTGAGCAGGTCAATGAAAGAACTTAATTCAAAGGACTGTGTGTGTGTGTGTGCTTTGAGGTGTATGTGTGTTGGGTATGGGCCTATGTGTGTTAATACGTGTGTTGGGAGGGTGTTTGGGGTGTGTATGTTACTGTTTGTGTTGGAGTATGTATAAGTTGAGGCATATGTGCTGTGTGGTGTTTGGGGGTATGTGTGTTGGGATGTATGTGCTTGGGTGTGTGTATATGTTCAGGCGTATGTGTTGGGGGTTTTTGGAGTGTGCAGGGGCTACTATGGGTGATGGTGGTGTGTGTAGATATATGACAAAGGTACCAAAATACAGGAACACAGTGACCCGTCTCAGGACCCTTTTGCCAACAAGACTAAGAGCAAGGGAAAGAATATTAAGGCCCCTTTCTTCCCTATAAAAATAGCAGTAATATTTACTACTGACTTCATGCCCTGGCCGGTTTGGCTCAGAGGCTTCAATTCCCAGTCAAGGGCACATATCTGGGTTGCAGGCTCAATCCCAGGTCCCGGTCGGGGTGCATGGGGTGGGCAACCAATCAATGTGTCTCTCTTACATCAAAGTCTCTCTCTTTCTTCCCCTCCTTCATCCCTTCCACTCTCTAAAAATCAGTAGAGCCCAGCCAGCGTGGCTCAGTGGCAGAGCATCGACCTAGGATCCAGGAGGTCACTGTTCGATTCCTGGTCAGGGCACATGCCCGGGTGGCGGGCTCATCCCAGTGGGGGGCTTGCAGGAGGCAGCCGATCAATGACCCTCATCACTGATGTTTCTCTCTCTCTCCCTCTCCCTGAAATCAATAAAGATACACTTAAAATAAATAAATAAACAAACAAATAATAAAATAAAAATCAATGGAAAAAATATCCTCCGGTGAGGAATAACAAAAACACAAAAACAAAAACAGTCTTAGTACTGACTTCAAGAAAGGCTTAGGAGGCAGGATTCACAGGTGCTTGACTGGATCAGGAAGAGAGAGAAAGAGCGTAAGAATGGCAGGCGCCCGGCTCTGGGTCCCTGTCTCCCCCTGGGTGTCGGACATTAGAGACGGGCCTTTGCATTGGCAGTAGGGCCACTGTCCCATCCACTAGACCCAGGGGTCTAGGAAGCTCCAGACTCGCCCTGGCACACCTGCTTCCCCGACATCCCCCCAGCACGGAAAGAAAACATTCCCCTGTCGCCTGGGTTGCCGACGCCCTGGGGACACCAGGGAATGTGGCCCGCAGGACGGACGGGGCAGGGAGAGGCGGCCTGTCCTCCATCAGGGCTTCCAGAGGAGCAGCTGAGGAGAAGCGGGGGGCTCCCCGAGAGCTGCCCGTGAGCATCGGGCCTTAGAGGGGGGGGAGGGGGGTGCTGTGCAGACTGCACACTGTGGACTGACTGCTCCCGAGCGGGCTTCAGGGAGCCTGGCCCTCAGCGGGAGCCGTCCAGCTACCGAGGGGCAGGACGCTGCGTTCGCGGGGGGCAGCAACAGCCAGGCCTGCCCACGAACCCGCGGGCTGTTCCAGCGGGAGGACTCATTATTTAATTAGTAAAGAGCCACCCCTTTTCTGCTCCCTCCCTCCTCTCCTCTGACCTTTTTCGGTGATTCTCCACAGCCAAGGAAGAAGCTAGAAATCCTCACGATACCCCAAGGCTTCTCATCTCACCCCGCCACTCCCTATCTTTCAACTGGGTCCCCTGCCTGAGCCCAGTCCCCTCCCCTTCTCTCTTTCCCTCTCTCCCACCCAGCCACTGAGAAGAACTTCTAGTAACCCCGACAGGCCATGCATCTCTAAGGGGGTGACAATCGTCCTGGGTTTCCTGGGACAGAGGCGTTTCCCAGGACTTGGAACTTTCTATGGTAAAACCAGGACAGTCCCAGCGAACCAGGAAGTTTGTCGTGCTGGGCACCTCGCCCCTTCATATCTTGATTCATGCAGTTAGCTCTCCCTTCTCCTCAACCTTGTCCACCAGGAAAACGCTCTACTCTGGCCACGCTGGGCTCGAGCCCCACTGCCCCGGGGAAACTTCTCCTAACCAGTCTTGCCTCCAGTAAAACCAGAGAACGTGTCATGTGTCCTCAGTGCCATCCTAGTGGCCTGCACAGGGTCCACCACAGCATTTCAGCACTTTCCTGTCTGAGCGAGCCCTGTCGGCCCTGCCCACCACGCTGAGCATCTGGAGGGCAGGAGCTACACGGCCTTCATGTCTTTATGGCTGTCACCAAGCCCAACAGTCATGGTGCTTACTGAACTATTTCCAAATACAGGGGAAGGGAATTCTGTGGTGTGTGGCAATACCCAAGATAAATATCCACAAAATCTGCAAAGCCATTCATTCCACTCATTCACTAAACAAGTCTTTCCTGAGTACCTATCATACCCCAGGCCAGGAGACATGGCAGTGAACAAGACAGTCAAAATCTCTGTCCTCACAGAGCTTACAATCTAAGGGCGAAACAGACAATAAATATGTCTTTAAAAGTATGTAATTTCAAAGTGAAAAGTGCCTTGAATTTTTTAAAAGGGCATTAATGGAAAGCTGACTGGTCAGTGGCTACATAAGTCAGGAAAGGCCTCTCCAAGGAGGTGATCAAAAGATAATATAGAGGCAGTCAGAGATCTGGAGGGAGGGCCCCAAGGTGGGATAAGCTTAGGCTGTTCAAGGAACAAAGAGAAAGCCAATGTGATTGGAACATGGTAGTGCAAGAGGAGAATTGCTGAAGAGGGTGGGAGAGGGAGAGGCCAACTTACATTGAGCCTTGTAAGTTCTACTACTTAGGATTAGATTTGGCCTCAGTGGTTAACACAAGACATCACTTACAAAGAAAGCTCAGAATTAGGAGTTCCAAGCCTGGTACAATGGCTGTATGGTCATCAGGAACTCATGTTCCTTCTATCTTTCTTAACGTGAAGTTTCCATCATCAAGATTGCTTCATAATCACAAGATGGCTGCTAAAGCACCATCCATCGGAACTCCATTTCAAGCAGTGGAAAAAAGAAGGTGGAAGAGCAAAATCTTGCATCCTCTTAACTGAGCCAGCTTGATGAAAGGATAATTGCAAAAGCCCCACCCAACACCTCTGCATTTGTCTCATTGGCCACCCCTAGATGGAAAGGAGGCTGGGAAACATAGACACTTAGCTGAGTGCTGCACTGCTCCAAACAAAACAAGGGTTCAATGGGAAAGTTAGAAGTACAGAATAAATATTGTATGGGCCAAAGGGCATGGCAAAGAACCTGGGTTTTGTTCTAAGTGCAATGGGAAGGTTTTATCAAGTGATACTGTGATCTGATTTACTCAGTAAGAAGAGCAGTCTGGCTGTGGGTAGAGACTGAAATGTAGATGGGAACAAGGGGTGCAGGGAGATGAGTTAGGCACTGTGCAATAACCTAGGGGAGAGATGACCGTGGTGACAGGTGGCTGGATATGGCCTCTGTTTGTGAGCTAGTGCTAACAACACTTGCCAATGGATCGGATGTGTGGTATGAAGGAAAGAATTAAGAGAATGGATCCCAGGTTTGGGGCTGAGCAACCAAGAAGATGTGGTGCATCTATGGAGATGGGAGCTATGAGGAGGGGAGCAGGAGCAATAAAGCTTTGCTTGAACATATTGCTTTGGAAGGGCCCATTGGGCACCAGTAGGGGCTGCTAAATAGGTAGTTGGAGTAAGTTTGGGGTCCAGGGCAGAGGTCAAACAAATATGGGAACCTCCGCATATAGATGATATTGAAAGACAGAGTGAGAGGAGTTCACCCAGTGAGAGGGTGTCGATGGAGAGGAAAAGAGGGCCAAGGATGAGCTCTGGGCCACTGTGACCTTGAGAGGTGGGAGAACCAGCAAAGGATGCTAGAAACCAACACAGTGAAGGCGAAAAACCAGGCCAGTGCAGTGGGCGGAGAGTGCCTGAGCACAGTGAGAACAGAGAGTTCACCCCAATTTGACAACGGGTGGTTGTCAGCCAACCTGGTTAGATCCAAGGGCCGTTTTGGTCAAGTGGTGGAGAGGAAGGACTTGGAAAGAATAGCTAGTGAGCAAATGGACCGTCTGAGAAACTTTCCAAAGACACCGTGTCACTGTGGGGGAAGCAGAGATGGGGAGGAGCTAGAGGGGACAGGAGGTCACCAGAGGGCTCCCTACCTTGCAGCCCAAGGGCCAGCATGATTCCAGATAACAAGTGGGCTCCATCCCTGCTCTGCAAGATTTCCGCAGAGTGTGGCCCCAAACAGGCAGGAGTTCAGGCCTGGGTCCAACAGGTCAGACCCTGATCAGAGAATCTCCCTGTGGTCTTAGGGGTCATTTCAGGGCCACAAGTCCCTCTGCTGGCGCAGTCACCTGCATCATCTCAGTTCTGGGGTGTAAGGAACATTGATCCTTCTTGTCCATTTCTGGCTTTAAATTGGATGCCCCTGAATTGGGGAGATGACCTGGTGTTAGAGTCAATACCTCATAATAACCTGGATTTCCTTGAGTCTCTGTTCCCTTCTCCCTGGGTTTTAGAGGAGGAAGGAGCTATGCTGAGATGATGGGGCCAGGGTTTTATTTTGTCTTAACTTACATATAGAAATTCTCAAATACAGGCAAGAATAAAGTGTCACGCCCCCCACATGCAGCAGTAGGTGAGGAAGAAGGGGGTCCCTTGGCCCTAGAATTCGTCTTGACTACAGTAGTGTTTCTCAAACTGCAGGCTGTCATATACAGGCGGGTCATGAGTCTAAATTTGGTGGATTAGGACCTTCACTTTTTAATGCAATAAAAAGGAATAGAATAGAAAATAACCACAAATCACACATAAAATGGTGAATACTATTTCATGACACCTGTTTCCCTGACATCTTTATATGATTGTACACATGTGTGTTCTAGGCGGCAGTGTCAAGTGGATTTGTTGCATTGAGTTTAAGATCCAAAGAGGTGAAAGCCCCGACCTCTAGAGCCTCTCCTACCCCACCCCCCGCAACGTGGACGCCCTCAGCCCCCAGCCTGGGCGGGCGTCTCCACCCCTGGCGGCAGCAGCCGTGTCTGCTCTAGTGGGAACCTGTGTCGTGGTGGACATGTTAGACAAATGGTGCACCCAGGTTGTGGACACCAATCTACATTTATTTGGGGTTACACCTGCGATGAACACAACCAAATGGGAAGGTGTGCTCCCATTCCTTCACCCTGTGGAGTGACCCACAGCCAACCGAGGCCAACAGCTTCCCAGCCGGCAGGCAGACGTGGACAGACAAGTGGTTCTTAGCCTGGCTCTGCACTAAGAGTGTTTGGGGAGCCCCACTCCCAGAGATGCTGATGAAATTAGGGTGGGTTGCGGGGCGCTGGGAAGCTTTAAAGTAGATTCTAATCCTGCGGGGCCCGGCGAGGAAGCACTGGCCTCAGAGGCAGGGCTCAGTGAGCTGAGGTGCTGGAAGCCTTACCACCTTTCCTTCTGCAGCAGGACAGATGCGCTTTGTGGCTTAGTGTCCAAAGCTGCTGGTTCCCCTGGGTGCGACAGAAGGTGGTACAAGGCCTGTCAGCTCCCAGCAGGCCCTCCAAAAGGTCACAGTCAGGCCAGTTGTTCAGTCCTTTCTGCCTCGTGCCCAGAGACCCAGAAGCATTCCACTGAGTAGAAACACCCAGGCTAGCTCCACGCGGGTCAGCAGGGAGCCGGTCACTCTCAGCCACGCTCCCCTGAAACTCCTCAAACACTAGACACACACACGATTCACCTTCCAGGCTGCCAAGTGGTATGTGTTCTTCAGGACTCTGCTCTTCCCACCCTATCCTGTCCCTACCCTCTCCTTCAAGTGTCTGCCCTCTGTCCCCCTCCCCCAGATATTAGAGGAAGAAAGTGGTTATCCAAAGGTCACTAGGACCAGGACTTTAATTTATTTTAATTTGTTTATAGGACTTTCGAGGCACAGGCAAAAATAGAGAGAATAGTATAGTGAGCCCCATGCTCCGATCACCTGACTTTGGTAGTCCCTGTCTGCTTGCATCCGAGAGAGGAGAGATGGCCACCCCAATGTCATAGCCCTCTCCACCTGTGTGTGTCCCCAAGGACTGGGCTCAGAAGGAAACATTAGAGGCTTCCAGTTAACCCTCCGGGACACTGAACTCTTTTCTGGAGACCTGAGCCCTGAGCTCAGATACTAACACGAGTGACGTGTGGAGCCTGCCTGTGAGCCAGGCAGCGATGGAGGCGCATGGCCCAGCCAGCTGATCTCAGCAGAAGACCTGGGCTTATAGGGGGTGTGAGCACATCCGGGTCTGTCCTCAGACAAGCTGCTTCTGGGATTTCTAGATCCTTACTGGTTTGGGACATGTTTAGCACTCGCCACTCCCTGATCCATACTGCACTGACCAATAATCTTAGGAAAAATAAAATCACCCCCAAATCCATCGGCACCTTTGCCATGAGATAAAAATACATCTGAAGTCTGGTTTGTTGTGTTTTGGGGGGGAGGGGGTTGGCAAAATGGTTCATTTTAAACTTGAGTAGCTTTGTCCTGGGTTTGCTCAATCCTGGGCTAACGGCTCAACTATCTGAACTCCAAACCAAAATAAATACAGCTCTGAAGTTAAACAATGTTATTACATCAAGGCTGATGTAATGGTTCCAAACCATGAGAAAATAATATTCCGGCATAATGGAGCCCTCTGTTCAGCCAGAGGAAAGGCTGGGCCGCTGGCTTCTTGTCAACTGGAATTTGGCGTTTTCTATCATTGTTAAGCTGGGTGTGTGTATGTGTGTGTGTAACCTAATTAACAATGTTTTAGTAATTGTGGTATGAAAGAGTATAGATAGATATTAAAATATAATTGAGGGGTGCAGAGCAGGTCCCTGGACCAACACAAAGAAGGTTCCAGAATGATCATCCCCTGCCTGCCACACCCCAGGAGCCCCTCCCAGACCCAGCTTCCCACAGGGTAATATTTAGGATTCCAGCAGCCCTCCGGGAGGTCACTGTTCAAAGGGTGGAGGAAGGTCAAGAAGGCCCAAGGGCTCCTTCACTTGAGAGACGACTTCCAAATACAAGGGGGAGTTGTGCAGGAAGGTACCTGTCCATGACCCACGACACCTCAGTAACTACAGGCAGACGGCAGGCTGGTTCCCACAGCCAGGCTGAGCTGAGCAGGATACTAGCCGCAAAAGGACAGTCCACTCTGTTGACCCTCCTTGAGCCCTGGCTTAGGCGCCCAGCCCCCAGGCTCATGCTGGCCCTGCCCCCTACCTGGAGAGATGGGTGCCCAGGCTCTGGCTCCCTTGCACCTTCCACAGGTTCGGGCCAGGCCAACACTGCCTGGGAGATGTGCCCCCTGCCTCCCCAACCAGGCCGAAGGCTGGTGTAGAACTTTGACAAAGAGTCACAGATCTAAGGAATATAAGTGTCTAATCACTATGTTGTACACTTGAAACTAATATAATATTGTCTGTCAACTATAATTTAAAAATAAATTCTAAAAAATCACAGGTCCCAGTGCCAACAGTCAGTCTCTGTTTCCTTGGTCATGTGACTTGCAGTCCCGGCTCCCTGTCCTCAGAGCAGCAGCTCTGAAGCTCACGCCTTCCTGGGCAGGCACCGTCCCCACCCATGGGAAAAGCCAGCACAAAGTGGCCCATTTAAGTTCCCAAGTCTGAGAACTCTGCCCACCAGTGGAGTCTGAGCCCTTCTCAGTCCAGGTTCTCCTAGAATGCACACAGGTTTTGTTGGGAGGTGGGGAAGGCTTATTTTTTACATATCAGTTATCAACATATTGCCAACCACATGTAGGATTCAGAGCCAGCCTCTGCCCCAGGCCCATGGGCTCCTCGGTCAAATCAGGCTGAGACATGCTGGGGACAAACATTCATTGTGTCATATATCATTGAATCCTCACCACAATCTATTACCATCCTGTTTTACAAATAAGGAGACAGAGGTTCAGGGAGGCTCAGGAATTGGCCCAGTGACCAGGTGTGGAGCTGGTGCAGCCACGGGCCTTCTACAGATGGGAATGACAGCCACTCACAGAGGTGTATTGTTTGCCGGGGCCGCCACAACAGTACCACCGACCAGGTGGCTTCGGCAACAGCAATGTGTTGTTTCACAGCTCCAGAGGCTGGAAACCTGAGAGGAAGGTATCGGCAAGATTGACACCTCCTGGGGCCTCTTTTTGGCTCGTAGATGGCTCCTCAGCTTTTTGTCTTCACATGGCCATCCCTCTGTGGGCATCTCTGTCCTAATCTCTTTTTATAAGGACAACAGTCATATCGGATTAAGGCCCACCCATATGACCTCGTGTTACCTTAATTATCTCTGTAAAGACCCTGTCTCCAAACCCAGTCACATTCTGAGGTGCTGGGCTTAGAACTTCAGTGTGAATTTGGGGAGAACACAACTGAGCCCCTAACAGGGGGTGGCGTGGGTAAAGTGCCTGGGGCAGGGAGTCGCCCGTGGTGGGCTCACTCAGGGACAGTGGTGGGCATGGGCGTGGTAGCCCTGAGAGCCATCCACAGGGTTTTGCTGAGTGCCCGCTGAGTGTCAGGCTGCGGGAGGTGTGGGGTGGCCCTGAGTGCTACTGTGCGAGCAGCACGTGGTGGGACAGAACAGCGACGGAAGGGGCAGTCCACTGAACCATTCCAGAGAGCCAGCGACAAGCAAGGGAGGCTCCGCACACACTTCCCAGGCCCTCCCAGTGTCCTGCAAGCTTGGCTGGCACCACCCTCAGCGGCCAAAGGAAGCTGGGGCCTCTGCTTCTAATTTCTCCCCTGCACACTGCAGAGCACGGAGTGTGGATTCAACAGGAATTTCCTCAACAAGTGAATGAATAAATGCAAGTTCTCACTGATTGGGTCCCCCTGGTCTGCCCTCATTTCTTTCCTACCGAAACTTGACTAGAATTCTAGCCCAGACCCACCATCTTCCATCAAGACAGGGCGCTACGAAGCTGGGCTGCCCCAGAGGGTCAGACGGCTCAGCGCAAACCCGCCAAACCCCATCAGCACTCTGAGTTGCTGGCTCTCTCTGCCTTGCAGCCGGAATGGCAGACATGGGATTTCAGGCACACCAGCCGATGGTCAAGGGGTGGGCATCCAAAATCCTCTGGCCACCAGGAGTAGCAGGATTAGAAGAAGGAAATGGAAGGTGCTTCCTGATGGAAGGCTTGTTCAATGCCAGAGCGAGTTACCTGGGGAGACCTCTCTGTGGGATTTACCAACAGGCCCAATCCTCAGCTATCTGGATCCACTCAGGTGTAGTCTTGCTGGAAGGCAGGAGGGAGAACCAGGTGACCTTTTTGGGCCCCTTCCTGCCCTGGGATTTCAGGCAGATGTTAACATCTGGGGAATGACAGTAGCTGAGGATCCCAGTGGCCCCGAGCCAAGAGCAACAGGGTGGCCTGGTCTGGTCAATCCACCTGGAGCTAACCAACTGGTAGAGCTGCAAATAGCAACACATCTGGCAGCTGCCAAGATTACCCACTTGATGCAGTGAGAAGTGGATGGGGCAGCTCAGCCTGGGAGGAAACAGTAGCACGGCGTGGGCGCGAGGCCACACAAGTGTCGCAGACACAGGTACACAGAATGTATTCATGCAGAGGTGGTGGGAAGGTGCTTGGGAGGTCTCTCCCCTCAGGTCACAAAAGCCTGGTAAGAACCACAGCTCCCAACCAGGAGCTGTATGTCTTTAGCTTTAGCTCTAAGGAGCAAAGGGCTGGGGGACTCTCTGGGTCTCACAGAGAAAGACAAGAAACACTACAATGGTCAAGATCACATCAAGTTGCCTCAAACCTAGTGGATTAGCACCAACCAGGCCTTTATAAGAAACTTGTGCACTTTATCAATCAGCCATTCACTTTATTGATCAATCAACTAATCAACCCCATGCATTGTTCAAGGGTGTACACTTGAGCTAAGAACCCAGACAATGTGGAAGAAATGTCTTTCTTCAAAGAGCTTAGTGTTGGGAACACAAGATGAACACAAGGAAACAATAGTAGACCAGGTAAGACAGTAAGACGGTGCACAGCGAAGGGCTGGAGGCAGCCCAGGCACTCAGAGGAGGAGGGTGCCCGTGAGGGCTGGGCAGTTAGGGCAGCTCCGTGGGAGAGGTGGGCGTGTGCGGGACCTTGAGGAAGGCTTGGGATTAGACGTGTTGGAGACAGAAGCTATTCAGGCCAAGTGAACCACAAGCAGGGTGTGGCAGAGCCACGTGCAGAGAGATGCCACCCAGGCCACGTGCCAACGGTCCCAATGGGACACAGGGGAGGTGGGGTGCCTCCAAGGCCATGGAGAGGAGGAGGGGCCAGATGTCCTGTGAGTGGGGAGCTACGGAAGGTTTCTGCACAGAGGAGGAACCTCCTGAAATGACTGCTGCATGCAGATCAGGCAGCGTGTGTGGTGCACAGAACGGGCTCTCACTGGGCGTGCCCACCACTAAGCCACTATCGCAGTGCCCAAAGTGCAGTCGACATCTGCACACAGTTTCCCATGTGCCTTAGCACAGAGGGCCCCAAGCAGAGCCCCCAGAACCCGCACCTCTCGGGTAACAGCTGCTGGGAATTCTCAGCACATTCGTAGCATACAAAGTCTCACATACATGCGTTGAATGACAGACACAAGAATGTATCAGTCGACTTTATTTTATTTAAAACCATGTATTTAAAATGTAAGCCTCTCAGAAAGGTCTCTGTATCCACGATTGATTGTTGAACAAGCTGATTCTTGCATACAGACTCAGGCTGACCTGGTTTCCTGCGGCTGACTGGCCCCTGACCCACCCTGCATGCCTTCCGTCCTGTCCCTCCTCTGCTCACAAACCTCCGTGGCTCCCCGCTCACCGCAGCCACTGGTCCAGCCGCTCTGCCGACGTCTCCAGCCAGAGTCACTCACTCATCCCCTCGCGTTCGGTTGTCGAGTCCCACGATGGGCCTGCATGGCGCCTGCATTCTCTCACGGCAAACAGAAAATAAACATGAAAGTAATCAAATAAGCAGAAGTGTTGCATGTTCTGATCAGTTAGCTAAGGAAACAAACAAGAGAGACAGAGCAAGGGTAAGCTACTCTCCCTACGGAGGTGCCATTCGAGCTGAGGCGGAAAGGATGAGAGGGAGGTGAGGGGGTGACGTGTGAGGACAGAGGCACCCAGAGATGCGGAGTGGCACATGCAGAGACCCTGGGGTAAAAAGTGCTTGGTGCAGCCATGGAACTGGAAGACAGCAAGGGGGCTGGAGCCTGGTGATCAAGGTCCCCAAACGAGGTCACACAGGACTTCAAGGACTATGGTGGGACTTGCACCCTGTCCCAAACCTTTCCTTCCTCTATACTCACCCATGGGTAATGGAATCACCTGAATATTCTGTTGCCCATCCAACCCCATTGGTTCTACTTCAAGTTCTCTCCCAATTCTCTGCTCTCTTCTCTCCCTCTGCCTTGGTTTGGGTCCTCACTGTCACTCAGTAAACAAGGCTACAAGCCTCTCTCCAGCCAAGCTCCTTGCATGGGCCCCAGGCGCCAACAGTCAGCTCCCTAAAGCCCACATCTAACTGCACTGCTCCTGCCTGAAAACTCATGTCCAAGTCCACAGCTGTTGTTCTACATGCTTGAAATTTTCTCTCACAACACCGACAAAAACAAAACAGCAAAAGCCCTCTCCCACCCAGGAGGTCTTGTTCTCAAAGAAGAGTATTTTCTGGACTGCACATATTGGCTAACTATGAAAAACTCAATCAAGCAACCCTTGCCTGTGAACACATTTACAGGCCATCTCGTCTGCATGTTTAAGTCTCCCCCGTCCTCACTGCTTCCAAGTCTAAGGCTTGCGGGGCCACCTGCTGTGGGCCAGCTTTGCTCTCTGTGGACTCACCTGGCACCAAAGTCCTGCTGGTCCCAAACACGCACAGCCTTTCAGACCCCCATGCTTTTGCTGTTCTTTACCTGGCATGCCCTTCCCTCTTGATATATTTCTATACATTTGTCAAGCTCGGGCTCAGTGTCACGTGCTCAGAAAGGCTCTTTCCTTTCTCCATCTGCCCCTCTGTGTCCGTCTGCCTCGCCACCTTCCCCCCAGCTTAGGGGCACCTCCCAGGCGAGGACCAGGCTGCCACCGTAACAGTAGAGCACATGTGCATTGCTTTGTGCCGGGGGGTGCACGGAGGATTTCCCTCACGGTAACACTGAGTCCTTGCAAGTGCCCGAGGAGGAAGGGAAGGCAGAGGGAGCAGGCTGGGTGAGCCAGCATCCTACCCAAGTGCACCCGCTTGGTGCCGAAGCCGAGGGGGCACAGGCAGCTGTCCGCAGAGCCCACACTTGTCGGTCCTGCACGGCAGCCTCTCAGTCAGTGCCCTGCCCAGGGCTGGCACACGGGCACTGCACGGACCCTGCCTGCTGAGCAGCTATGCAGCTTGCAGGAGCCGCCACCGCTCCCGCGCACTCCCACCTCCCTTCCTGCCCTTCTCCCAGCAAACAGAGCTCTGCTGGCGGCTGAGCCTCCGAGGCCCAGAGGCTGCCCGAGACCGAGTGGCAGGATGTCCGAGTGCACCTGAGCCTCAGGATGCCCTCGTGCGGGGAACCCCTGGTACTCACCGGTCCCCAGGCCCCTCACGCCCCACATGGAGCCCTGAGGAGGCACCCCAGGAAATGCACAGGGGAAATGGCTGTCAGGAGTTCCCATGACTACACAACCTGACCCGACTCATTTCCAGGTAATTTAACACGAGTCCCTTCCTTCACTTTGTCCTGACATAAAATGAAAGCAAGACCCAAACCCATGACGGAGGCCTGTGTCCAGGCTTGTCCCTGATGTAACATTAACCACACCCACTACTCTAATACACCTATTTGTAAAAAGTTTTCAAACAAGCCCACATGAAAAAAGCATTAAGGTGTTTTCTCCCTCGCGCTGCTGCGGAGCACCCAGAGGCTGCCGCTGAGGCCACAGCGCGGCCTTCTCCCAGAGGCGCCGGCCCGTCCCCCGGCTGCGGCTCCTCGCCCAACAGAGACCCTGGCTGACGATGGAGTGGCAGGAGCTCAGCTTCTGGTGACACCAACCTTAAAGGTTTTTAAACCAATCATTAAACTAGGTGTAGACAGCCCCGGGCACTTGGTCACACCAAGTGAGTTCATCCCTATTTCCGCCTGTGGGGAGGCTTTTCCCTTTGGACCACATGGTCCTGAGCCTCGTGCTCGCACTGCCTCGTGCTCCTGTCCTGGGCCATCGAGATGCAGGGGCGTCTGCTGCCTGCGACAGGTTCCGAGTTAGAATCAGAGTCCGCAAGGCGGCAGATCTTCATAGCCCAGAGTGTAAGAGAAGCTGGAGTAGGTGGCAAAGAGCTCAGCTCCCTGCGAGGGATCCATGCAGCCCAGTGAGGAGCGAGCGTTGTCTGATTGACAGCCACTCACCTTTCCGTCCGTGGGTTTGGGGTTTGGGGATTCTTAGAAAAGTGTTTCATAAAAATCCCAAGCGGGGGTGTTTGTGGCAGGCAGGGCTGTGTCCTCGAAGCTGCTGACATGCGATTAATATCAATTACATCATGGAGCCTCACCCAGCCTCTGAAAGACGGCACCAGCGGCCCGCCCCAGGCAGCACAGCCACCTCTTGGCCCCCTCCTGGGCCTCAGTTTGCCCACTTGCACATCAAGGGTAGCACTAGCCCTTCTGTCAGCACAAAACTCAGTCAATGAGGCAGAGAGGCTGGGGCGTCCCTGGCACTCAGTGGTCGGACCCGGCAGCTGAGTGGTGGTGCCCAGAGCAATACTTCAGTGTGTATCTGTGTGTGTTACCCGCCAGCCAGACTCCCTGACAGCTGTGCAGAGGGAGGCATGGCTTAGCTGGAGGCCAGGCACATGGTACCACAGGTGAGGCGCTCGGACAGGTGGAGGACTTTCTGCAAAAGCTGCTCTCTTCCCCAGGAGGCACTTTAATGATTTCTCATATTTGTTATTTTTATATTTTCAATGGACCTGGAAGCAGAGTTTAAGGCCTTCACTAAGCACTGGAAGCACACGGCCCACTGACCTTCTAACCCCGTCCACGGGTCGCAGAATGAGGAAGGGGCTGGCACTGCCTCCCGGAGCCCCTGGAGGGCCACCCCCAGAGCTCAGGCTAGCAGATCTGGAAGCTGTGTGAGACTCCCCTCTCTCGTGCCATGGGTCAGGGCTCAGCTCTGGGCAGACAGCCATCCTAAGGTACCATGTCCACCGTGTGACCCCTGGTGGTGTCCCCAGTGCCAACAGCATCCCTGGGGAGGTGCCTCTTGCTCATTAAGGCTCCCACCAGCCTACACCTCTGTAGCAAATGAAAGGTATTTCCAGTGGCCTGATTTTC